>NW_025767275.1:0-715085 GCF_003918875.1 Haliotis rubra | reverse complement strand
CCAGGACAACGGCACCTACTTCTAGAGTTAGAATCAATGTCAATCACTCTGTGTGCTGTCGGTCAGCAAACACATGGAGTTATAGATCGTACATAGGGAGGGGTTTCAACAGGTCAGACATGCGGACACATTTTGAGTACCCGGTGTCATCATTGATTTCAGTGATTTCCACTAGGGCCCTTTCGGCTCAATGGAATATGCGGCGTTACTTTCACCAATCTTCGGACCATCCTCAAGTCAGTTCAGCTTATACATTACTACTACCAATGCCACATCATCTGTCTCAGCAACATAATACTGTTAATCTTGTTTTGATATGCCAACACTTCTCTGATATCATCGCCCGAATGTGTGACAAGTTCCAGCGCTGGCCCACCATGATTCCATTTGGTACGCTAATTTACATTACTTTAAGTCTGTTAAAGAACTGCACGCAAGACATACAATAGAGTTTGTTATTAAGGTTTTATATCTCGTGGTGCACTTTGGAAAATTCTCCCAATCTGAATTGCAAGTAAAACTGTCTTCGGAGGGACGTAAAAGCTAGCTGTCTCCATAAACTGCATATAATCTAAATTTATTGAACGCAGTGTCCTGAAAAGCTGCAGTGTTTTGCAACACGGCAAGCTGTGAACACAATTTCTTCGTTTTTATATGGCGGCTTTAATAACATCGCATCCTCGCTCAAGTCGAGGATTGAGTCATCAAAATCTAAGTCCATGCCTTGGTTTGATATTTCATAATGCCTTGGTTTAGCATCACGCTGGAATAGCGTGGTATTAAGGTGCCGAAAAGAGGCTTAGGCTAATTTGAACATGCTAAAACAAACCGCTTGTAAATTATCTGAACATGTTTTATATCAGAATTTGGCTTTGCGGAAACACCAGCAGAGTGAGAAGCTTTAGTCGTGCTTTTTTACCCAGTTTTCCAATTCTTGGTAAAAGTGTTCCTTTACGCCCAATCTGATTTAATCAACATTTTTGAAGACAAAGAACCTAAACAACATTTGACGCACTATAAAACATTCTTCAATTTTTCGTTTGCGTGCAGATTTTTGACAACTGGATATAATCCGGCACAGATGGTCTCATATTTTTCCTAATCTGGTTCATTGGCTACGCAAGAAATGTATAAGTCCGATTCGACTTCATATTCGATTTTCTTGCAGGAACGTATGACTGAAAAAGGCGTTCTGTGGGAAACCAAGTGAATAAATCTCATGAGATAAGAAGTGATCAAAGTTGTATAGTGGCCACTGATGCTACTAAGCATTAAACCCAGTCACTTAGTGAACAGGCGAACAATATCTGACAAAACATTATAAAAAGTGCATGATATTACAATGTACTGGGTCGCATGATATATATATGTTTACTTAGTTGAACACATATTGACAAAAGACCCTGAACTTTATAACGATTCTTTCTACTTTTAAAGGCAGAGTAGGTGGGGATGGAGGAGTATGGTCTCACGTCGCGTTTGGCAAGATTCCAGCAATATCAGGAGAAACTAGGAATGGGCCATGTAGTGACCATTTTAACCACAGGGCCACCCTTGTATTGCTTTTATGAAACGCCTTGTCTGAGATCGACATACTGTTAGGTGACAAGGATGGTTTTGGTTTCCATGACAACTTATTTTGTTTATTTACTCTTGTGTGTTCGTTCGTCTGTGGTCGAAATTCGTTTGAGTATCTGAATGATCGTTTAAAAGTGTTTAAATCAAGGAAAATAATATTAGAAAAACAAACAAACATGCTTTGTGAAAGAATTTATTTCTTTTCCATTCTCCTACTGTAAAATTATGAACACAATTATTAGAATTATGAATAAATACCTAAACATATAGTATACATTTGCGCATATTACTCATATGATTAGCGGAAGTATAAATGGTGCCGGTTTTACTAGATTGTGATGCTGTACCCGTACCCCTGGTAACGTCACAGAGATACATGGTTATATTTTCATCCATTCATTCAGACCAACCTCCTCATTTAGCTCACAATCGTGACAAGGCCACTGAAGTAGTATGCACCAATAGGGTTTAACGCCGCTCAGAACAGCATTTCAGTTGTATCAATACGCGTCTGGGAATGCCCACCGCAACGCACGGCAGCCATCAGCTCTGTCGTGGTAGTACCAATAGACACACGATCAGGTCACATACCCGATCATTGTTACTTGAAATCGTCTCGACACGCCAACGTAGACATTATCATTGCTGTACGTATTTAATGAAACGAGGACAATGGAAAACTATTACGTCTTTACAATAAAATAACAACCACCGGGAAAAGGAAACTGCTTCATATAAAGTGGTGCAAATGTTATCTTATTGAAGATTTTATCTGGCTTTAAATCTGATCAATGTTTTCTCATAACAGATTCGTTGACGGAACCAAAACCTGGTAGGCGTTGATACAATTAACTTAATTAACAATGTCAATATCGGTGGCGACCACTACCATTTGCTTTGATACAGGCGTGGAAGCAGCATGGAAGATGCCAGATGATTGTAAACAGCCTGCGTGTCGTTCTAAACATCAGTAAAATTGACTAACTAAACTAATCTTACCAGTTGATTCTCGTCCAGTTACAGGTAGCTGTAAGTCTCAGCTCAGATGTTCCGTGTTTTATGTGAGAGATCTAGCTCCAACAGACGGCAGTAGAGCAATGTTATGAAGATTCAAAATGCATACGTTTTTGTCAAAATGGCCTCAACGCAGGAATTGCTTCAGAGGTGTTAATGTGGCAATCTGGTACGATTCCATGAATGTACTAATCGAATATGGATGACAAGTCACGTGTTTTGCCCTGCTGTAGATACTTGCTGTGAAAGATGTTATTAAAGTTTCACTAATATTCAAATGATAGCCCTGTTTTGTGATTTGTCTGTTAGCAATAACATTGACAACCTTAACACTGAAGGCCTAAGCAAAACGTTCAAAACGTAAGTTACAGTAGAGATGTGTAGATATTTCAAATGTGAATTATCAGCACAGCCATATCTGATGTACCTCCTATTTCAATTTCAACTGTAATACTCTGAACGTGGCGCTAAACAAACACATACTGATATTGTCAGAATTGTAATAATCGACTCTGATGTCAGTAGAGATTTTCTGACGGATGTGGAGAAAGGGTTTTGTTGTTGCTCTAGCAACCCAGTGTATGATGTAAGGGTTAATTACGGTTAAACAAAAGTATGTTGATGAGCACCTGTCAACAAACGATAATTTTGTACTGTCTACATTTCAGATACCTATTGGTGGTGAGTATCATGAAGCTACGAACAAACACGCAAACATTATTAGCAGGTGCCATTCATGAATATGTCAATCATGGCCTTTAAGTCGAGATATATCTTCATATGCGCAGGTTGAAGGGTGCATTGTTTTAGTTCAGAATACGTTTATTTTGAAAGGGTTTAAAGGTTAATTGAACACCCATGCTTGTCGTTAGAGAGGAAACTGTAGGATAGAGTGGTCATCAGCTCACTGATCTTGTTGACACACAACATGTTGTCCCAGTTCCGTAGAGATGGATGATTATAACATCAATCACTTCCTTGTCGGTCCAGACCCGATTATTTGAAGACATATACATTCCTGGACTATGGTAAATGCGTCGTTACATTAACAAACAAAAAGCGAATGCTTTTTAACAGTAACAATTGAGCCTACAACATTCAGAAATACTTTAACCATACAAATCTCTTCTTTTGACCTTTTGGCCATTATTCGTTTCATTTCTTTTGGCTACGGTTATACAACCTTCTTCGTAATCAATCCGTAATGGAGCACACACTTAGAACCTCTTCTTCAGCGGCTTCTATGTTTTTATTTTCAAATTGAAAACAAAGTTTTTATGTGAATTCTTTTCTCTACTTGCCTGAAGGCTGGTAGATGAAGAAAAGTTGTAGCTAATCATTCTTAGAACTCGCCAAGAGTCAGACAGATCATTTTTCACGATGATGTATTTCTTGAGCATTGTCACTTCACAAACTATTCGCAAAAGAACTGGCTCGGTCTTGGCTGCGCCCAGTATCTCATGAACTATTCAGGATGGTGGCGTTAAGGACAATCCACATTTTTGAAACAGCCTTAATTTGAAGAAAAGGTTGGCCCCTTTGTTTAACATTGATGAATAATCAACTGATCAGATGGGGACAGTAATGAAGGTTAGCTAACCGCTGTAGGTTCCCGCTCATGTTTAACTGATTACTTTTCACATTTAGATATTGATACTGACACGGATCGAATTTGAAGCCACTGGAACACGAACATGTTCTTTAAGTTCTGCAAAAGGTTGAAATAGTGTGTTGGTGGCGTGATATCTTTAATCACTGTTTCCGTTTCTGTTTAGGAAAGTTTGCATTTTGACGATGAGTGATACAGTGGGATTTAACGAGCCTCTTGAAGGTTATATCACGGCGGACCAGCTTGATATATGGTAGGGTCGTAGAACTGATAACAGATGTCAGACCTGAAACCCCACGATGCGGGTGTAAGACCGACCATGAAAACCTGGATTTGAAATAACAGTCGTGTGTTTCTTGGTGCCCAAAGCACGCAACTATGCAAAAACGACTCTGGACATTCTTGTTGTACTTAACGTCACCACATAAGTGAATCTGGGATTAGAACCCACTTTTAGCAGGATCCGGACGTGCTCTAAGGGACACTAACTTAGGGACATATTCTCCTTCCCTGTCTTTCTTCTCCTCCTTGTAACTTGTGAGGCCTTGAAGTTGACTCTAACTCTGACAAAGTTTAAGAACTCTGAAACCAATGACTTAAGCAATATAAACAAGAATATAATCAATTAAAAACTAAATATAATATACATATACAACCTTTATTTACAGATTGGTCCATGGATGGTGGCGCGGTGGCATGTGCCACTGTCATTGGATCCAGAACAATATCTTCCTCGGACTACCAAATAACAGTTCTCATATTTTCACAGCAGAAGGTGTAACGCTATATTAACAGCTCTTTAAATATATTAATAAACACCATAAATATAAACATAACATCAATTCCTTTTCCGATTCTCTTTCGCGTCTTCAGGCTATTAAAAAATCTTTTCTTGTAAACATCCACTTTAAAAGAAATTATTGAATTGTATGATGAGCTTGTTACTGGCCAATGCGACATCTTCTTTGTAAGTCACTTCAGCCATGTTGGCATTTCTGGGAACACGCTAATGTTCGATCTTTGCTGATAAGCAAGTAAGCACCAAATTAAATCTGTAAATTTCACTTCACTATTATTCCATACTTGATTACAAAGCTAGTATTAGAACTTACACATCCGGGATCTGATGCAGAAGAAGCGGCACACCCAAGTAGGTATCAATAAACTACATGAATAAACCCTATATTGTTACACCTACTTGGGTTGTCAATCCAGATTTGAGGAGGTTATCATGCGACGATGCGCGCATTGGACATACGCGTTATACTCACCAATACTTGTTGAAAGGTGAATATCCTCCGTTTTGAATCCCTTTGTGATGAGAGAGTCATACGGTCAAGGATATCCTGCTTTATCTGTGCTGAATTCTCCATCATAAGCGGATAAATGGCTTAAGCGTGAAAACAGTTAAGGATCTTTTAACACTGTTACTTTCTATTTAATTATTGTTTTTAAAAGAATTGATTTCACAGATGAATTTTGGAATAAAATGTTCTGTGATAGATGTATTTTAACGATTGGTAGCTTAGATTAGTAAATTTGATTGTTAGTGGCTAAAATTCTCAAAAGGGTTAAAGTACCGTGAAATGATTGTCCTCCTGAGAGGGCACACGTAAGTCACAAACTTTCAAAGTAAAGTATATATTATCACATTTTAAACGTGGTATTTTTGTTATTTGAACTGTTGGCTAAATTTTCCTACAATCGCCAGCGCCTAAAGGATGGTGAAAAAATACAGCTAGGATCCATGCAGGTAGCCAGTGATGTAAGTCCCTATGGCTCCTTGGTAGTATAGTGATCTACCTTCAGTTGTTGGCGATCTATAGCCCGTGTTTTATACTGTATTGTCTTCTTTAATTGATTTTTTATCTTTCCTCACTAGTTTTATAATCATATATGTGATTCTCTAGTATTTTACTGTCCATCGTCGACAGGTTTTAATCTTCCAAATGTTTTCACCTTTTATTGTATGGATTGTTATATTGCCGAGATATTGCCGATGTGACGTTAAAGTTTTACTTACTCACTCAATTATTTACGTTAATCGTTCACCCTTCGTTTTCATCTTCTTCATATATTTATTAATCTAAGTCATCTTTATCTACAGATTGTTTCACCATCGTCGTTTTGTCCAAAGCAAACAGTGTCGTCATCATCAAGCTGTCATTATTATTAATAATTAAGATGCTGTCACTGGTAGGTTGTTGACATTTGCAGACCTATCATTTATAACTGTGTCAGGGGAGGTCCTAAAACACGGCTGTTGAATTGGTTAGGTGTCTGAGTAATGATGGCACTGCTGCAGGAAGACAGTAGCCGGAGGGGGCTGTCAGAGCTCTCGACAGACCGACAGCTTCAATTGTCTGTGTGAAGTTTAGGCTAATTTTCTTAGCAGTACCCTATCGTGGTTCTGCTAAAGTTCAAAGTTACATATCTTGTTTTAATTCTCCCATCGGCATATCACCGAAATATAAATGTTTTAATCCAATTCGGTTTGTCCAGTAACGAGGCATATTTCTTTGAAGGCAGAAAATGTATTCATTGGCACGGTATTGTGGGCAGAGATGTTTTATTTAACTGATTTCTTTCGGCATAAAACACATTAAATACAACTAGAGTTTCCTTTAGCCAGTGGGCTGTCTTACCGTTTAATTCTGCATTTTTTGGATATCATTTTCCATTTCCCAAATGCGAAAGTTGAAATATTTACTATTCAGTATTTTTAAGAAATATATGGAATAATTGATGAGCTATGAGAATTTGATATTTACATTTCATCCCTGGTTCTCTGATACAGAATAATTACCACGTTACACATGATTTTATTTGACTAAACAGACAGTATATGGTCAAGGAAGATAACTGTTTGATAGCTAGTCAAGGGAGACAACTACGTTTGAGTTACGTCACTAAGAAATGAGAGACATCCTGATCACTATGTACATGTTTGTGTTATACTTAATGAGAAGCGATGTAACAGCTCGTCACAATATGGCTGCAATATTGCCGATGTGACGTTAAATAATAACTCACTCACTCACTTCCGGACAGAAGAAAAATGAAACAAACAAGATATACGATAGCGAGGTATTTGAAACATCTGGGTGTCAATGCTGTGTTTTGGACCTTAGCTTTGCAATGATTCAGCAGCTGCTTTCAACCAAATATCATATTGACATGCACACAATTTTATAGCCATATCCATTTTTCAAATGTGTTCATTCATTTGCCCGGCAGTGTTATATATTATTATGACAGGAACAACGAAATTGTCCGTTTTACATCAAATACTATATCTACACCCTTTTACGTATCGAATAAAATCAGCTGTACATTTGGAAACCAGCCCAATACCTGTCTTATTAAGGAGGTCTCTGACTAGCTGAAGACAGATATTGACTTCTGTGGAAAGTGTATATTAAGGTGAGAGCGCGCTTTCAATAATGGATTACCGAACTGTTCCAATGACGTTTTAATCAACCCAGTACATTATACTGCAAACAGGGTAGCCGTTTAACATGAACCACGCCTCTAGCAATGTCTGAAACAGACAAAGATTTCTAATATGCATGTACAATCATGTATGTCCGTTAGATGTGGTGTCGTCAACAGGCCTTGTCTGCCTCTCACCAATCCAAGAATAACGTTAGTATTAATCCTAGATGGGAAAGTTCTTCGAGGCCGACACTTATTTAGTTTCGTGAGAAAGTGATTGATTTATTGATTGATGACTAGTTCTCTTTCAAAATGTAAAATTTCAATAAGGCGTTAGTTTACAGGTGCACGCTAGGACAAGCTCCCCACGGAATTTAAGCGAGCAGCTAAATCCTTGATCCCTTCAACCGACATTTGTTTGTCGACCTTGCTTCTAGCTGCATAATCTCATAGAGTGCGGCCTCACAGACTTCTCCCTCCCAGGTAAGGCCACATGATTGTGCCACAAAACGGATAAGTCATTAGGCATTGGAGATTTGCCATTTTATTTTGATGGGTTCTGGGAGTTACGTTCCCGAGAAATTGTCGTCTCGCTGGTTCCTTTGCGTCCATATTGCATAAACAGTCCTTGGTTTCTAATGGATAGTTATTTATTTTACTCAAAAGTGAACACAAAATTATTCTTACAGTTTTTCCCGAACCGAGTCATGTTTCTAAAAAATGAGTTTTCCCACAAGTCCCATAGATCATTTACAGCGAACAACAGAATATCTGTTCAGGTACAGATTTGCTGCAATCGTGAGCGGTGGGGTGACCTTTCAAGACAAACTGAGATGTGTCGTTCTGGTATGTGTTTCATTCTGATAATGTTAATGAGATATTTGTCAATGAAGCATTTTATTACACTCATGGTATACGTGGAAAGAGAAATGACAAAGCAATACTACCATGAAAACCACTGGCTATAATTGGACCTGTGATTGGGTGAATATAGTTTTAAGCCCAAGCGAAACTACGTTTCTTTACCTGTGGGGCATTATTTAAGACACGTGCCCAGTAAAGATACATCAACATATCTATGTTCATAGATCCAGGACAATCTGTAAAGTATGAAAAGAAATCTCATTTGACGTGAAATGTGATATGCTGGACTTCTTCATTAACTAAATCTTTGTACAAATTGGGGTAAAACATTTAGACAACACGTTAGCATCTAGACCAGTGAAACTGCCTCGTATGCTCCATGTTTAAATCCATCCACAAAGATTCAGAGTGACAAGCGTCCCATTATGCTGAGCAATATCCCAACTGCTCTCGCCTTTGTGGTACGCATCAATGACAAAATGATGATGTCCCATGCAATTGCCTATTTTGATTTGTAATGATTTATTTCAGGTGCACAAATGACGAGCCTTTTGCATGTGTTGTGACGGGTGTTGGGTACCATCACCTTTCATGCAAAGACGTGGCATCCTCACTCATTTGGTAGTGTTTTATAAATGCTGTTTTATAAACAGAATTCAGTCGAAATCGTTCAATCGACTTTCTTGTGGGGAGTGGAAAGGTTTTTCCCGTTTCTATTTACAGTGGCGACCTGTAAAGAGTTGAGGCAAGCAATTGAATGTGATTCAATGTGATTTGAATTTCCTCAAGCAGAGCCATGTAATACATTGTTGACAGATGTCATCGGTTCCCAATAGCGCAGATCGATGCTCATATTGTTGATCACTGGATTGTCTGGTCCAGACTCGATTATTTCAAGACAGCCGCCATATAATTGGAATATTGCTGAGTGTGGCATAACTAACTCACTCACTCCCTCACACTATAGAGAACAATACCATATATTGCTAATAATCACCAGCAACTGAAGGAAGATCACCACGCTTGGGACCATGGGGACTTGCAGTAGTTTTGATACCTGCATGGACTGTTAGCAAAGTATACAACGAGACATGGATAAATATACACATATACCGTGCTCTACCATGGGCAGTATATTACTACCAATGCCACTTCATATGTCTTAGTAGTGATGAAACGTAGTACTCTGGATCCTATCTTGTTTATGCATATGCCAACACTTCTTTTGATATCGTCGACTGAATGTCTGACAAGCTCCAACACTGGCCCACCATGATTCCATTTCGTTCTTTAATTTACATTACTTTAAGTCTGTTAAAGAAGTGCACGCAAGACATATAGAGTTAGTTATTAAGGTTTTATATCTCGTGGTGCACCTTTGGAAAAATTCTCCCCAATCTGGAATTGCAAGTAAAACTGTCTTCGGAGGGACGTAAACCTTTGCTGTCTCCATAAACTGCATATAATCTAAATTTATTGGAACGCAGTGTCCTGAAAAGCTGCAGTGTTTGCAACACGGCAAGCTGTGAACACAATTTCTTCGTTTTATGGCGGCTTTAAAATAACATCGCATCCTCGCTCGAGTCGAGGATTGAGTCATCAAAATCTAAGTCCATGCCTTGGTTTGATATTTCATAATGCCTTGGTTTGGGGCATCACGCTGGAATAGCGGATGGTATTAAGGTGCCGAAAAGAGGCTTAGGCTAATTTGAACATGCTAAAACAAACCGCTTGTAAATTATCTGAAACATGTTTTATATCAGAATTTGGCTTTGCGGAAAACACCAGCAGAGTGAGAAGCTTTAGTCGTGCTTTTTACCCAGTTTTCCAATTCTTGGTAAAACTGTTCCTTTACGCCAAATCTGATTTAATCAACATTTTGAAGACAAAAGAACCTAAAACAACATTTGACGCACTATAAAACATTCTTCAATTCTTTTCGTTTGCCTGCAGATTTTGACAAATTGATATAATCCGGCACCAGATCGTCTCATATTTTTCGAATCCGGTTCATTGGGTACGCTTAAAATGTAAGTCCGATTTGACTTATATTCGATTTTCTTGCAGGAATGTAAGACTGAAAAATGATGTTCTGTGTGGGAAACCAAGTGAAAGAAATCTTATGAGATAAGAAATGATCAAGGTGTATTGATGCAGACGTAGTGGCCACTGATGCCACTAAGCATTAAACCCGGTCACTTCTAGTGAACAGGCGAACAATTTCTGAGAAATTTTTTTATATAAAATGTATGACTTCAATGCACTGGGTCGCATGAAGTATATGTATTTACTTAGACGAACACACATATTGACAAAAGACCTTCAACTTTATAACGATTCTTTCTATTTTAAAGGCACAGTACTTTTTGAGTTGGGGATAGCAGTGATTATGGTCATACGTCGCGTTTAGCAAGATTCCAGCAATATCAGAGGAATCCAGAAATGGGCTATGAAGTGAACATTTTAACCACAGGACCGTCCCAATGCTTATGAAACGCCTTATCTGAGCTCGATACACCTTTACGTGACACGGATGGTTTTGGTTTCCATGACAACTTATTTTGTCTATTTACTGCTGTGAGCGAGTCATGTGATATCTGAATGCGATCTTTAAAAGTGGTTTAAATCAAGAAAAATAATATCAGAAAAATAAAACATGCTTTTGGCAATAACTGAAACTTTGAAAGAATTTATTTGCTTTTCCTATTCGCCTACGTTGATGTTTCTATTAGAATTATGAACAAATACCAATACATTTGAGCATATTACCCAAATGATTAGCAGAAATTTAAAATGGTGCCATTTTATATTAGGTCGTGATGCCATACCCGTACCCCTGGTAACGTCACAGAGAAACATGTTTATATTGCCTACATCAATTCAGATAAACCTCCTCATTTAGCTCACACCCCGTGATATGGGCACTGAAGTAGTACGCACCAATAGGGTTAAACGCCGCTCAGAACAGCATTTCAGTTATATCACTGCGTGTCTGGGAATGCCCACCGCAACGCATGAGCAGCCATCAACTCCGTCGTGGCAGTACCACACACGCGATCAGGTCACATACGCGATCATAGTTACTCACTTGAAATCGTCTCTGACACGCCAACGTAGGCATAATTAGTGTACGTATTTAATGAGTGAAAATGTAAATCTATTACTTCTTACTATAAATACCACAGGGCAAAGGAAACTGCTTCATATGAAGTGGTGCAAATGTTATCTTATTGAAGATTTTATCTGGTCAGTGTTTTCTCTAACAGATTCATTGACGAAACCAAAACCTGGTAGGTGTTGATACAATTAACTTAATTAACAATGTCAATCTCGGGTGCGACTACTACCATTTGCTTTGATATAGGCGAGGATGCAGCGGCGCATTGAAGACGCCAGATGATTGTAAACAGCCCTCGGGTGTTCTAAATATCAATAAAATATTGACTCATCTGAACTGATCTTACCATTTGATTCTCGTCCTGTTACAGGTAGGTGTCAGGTGTTCTTCCCAGGTGTTCTGTGTTTTATGGGGGAGAGATCTGAAGTTACAGACTGCAGTACAGCAATGTTATCAAGAGTCAAATTTCTTACGGTTTTGTCATAATTGGCCTCAACGCAGGAATTGTCAGAGCTGTTAATGTGGCAATCTGGTGGTATCGATTCCATGAATGCACTAACCGAATAAGTCACGATAAGCAGCGATTTCGGACGGATGTGGAAAGGGTTTTGTCGTTCTACTCAGCAAGCCGGTGTATCATGTAAGCGTCAATTACGGTTAAACAAAAGTATGTTGATGAGCACCTGAAATCAAAACGGTCATTTTGTACTGTCTACATTCATATACTACATATATTTTGTTTGTACTTAAAGGTTAATTGAACACCCATGCTTGTCGTGAGAGGAAACTAGCAGGTTGGAGTGGTCACTGATCTTGCTGACACATGTCATCGTATCCCATTTCCGTAGATGGATGATTTTAACGTCAATCATTTCATTTTCTGGTCCAGACTTGGTTATTTGCAGACCATATATATTCCTGCACAATTGGTAAATGCGGCGTTAAAAAACATTCAACAAAAGCGAATGCCTTTAACAGTAACAATCGAGCCTACAACATTTAGAAATGTTTTAACCATACAAACAGAAAGGTTGTAGCTTATCATTCTTAGAATTTCGCCAAGAGTCAGACAGATCTTTTTTTTCACGATGATGTATTTCTTGAGCATTGTCATCTCAGAAATCTATCTGCAAAAGAAACTGGTTGGTCTTCGCTGCACCCAGTATCTCATGAACTATTCAGTGATAGTGGTGGACAGGCGTTAAGGAAAATCCACATTTCTTTTGAAGATTTTAATTGAAGAAGATGTTGGCCCCTTGTTTAAACATTGATGAATAATCAACTGATCAGATGGGGACAGTAATGAAGGTTAGCTAACCGCTGCAGGTTCCCTGCCTATGTTTAACTGATTACTTTTCTCATTTAGATATTGGATACTGACACGGAGCGCACTTGTAGGCCACCAAACACGAACATGTTCGTCAAGTTCTGATGCACTAAGTTATGTTTTTTGTCTATCGCAAAGGTTGCAACGGTGTGGTGGTGAAGCAAATATCTTTGAAGGGGGAGTGTACACGAAAAAAATCGGATTTATTCTTATGTTAAACAAAGTGAAATATTTTAATTAGATAATATCAGTGTTTGAAAATATACACTCATTTTTCTTACAATGAAAGTATAACCGTCAAAATAAGTGCTGAAATGTTATGCCATTATGAGGCCTTTGTTTGCCGAGCTAAACAGGCGAGAGTTTTATCGCCCTTTGACTATGACGTAATTGGTGCCACTTGATTTTAGATTTCCAAAATCAAAAGATAATAATACTGAAATTCATCACGCGAAAACACGGATGTAAAAAAATACGAAAGAAGCATAAGAACTGAAAATGTAAGCAGCAGGACAGATCGTGAGTATTTTCATGCATAACCTCACCTCATTGAAACTACCAAATATGTATAACAAAGTTCACGTACGTGTGACATCACTATCGGGTAGCGACTTTCTCAAAATGGCGTGTTCACTGACACGACTACACCAGATTTCTCGATGGAAACTTTCGTTGTTTCAAGCAACGTATATGCATAAATGTGACATGTATTATAGTAAGACAGTCTGCTGGTTGTTATTTTCGTTTTGTTTTCATTGTGACCAACGCAAGTGAAATAGTCAGAAATTAAGAGAAGTACCGTCATCGTTGTGCGTGAGTTCACGTCAGTCATGGCGTCACGCTTTCAGAAACTATAGATATGTTGTGATGAATCAAGGAAACTATTGGAATACACTTATTTTTTTAACTATCGCTTGCTACGATATCTTCCCCATGCATGTTCTAAAACTAGTGAGCAAGTGTATGCAACAAGTAGGCGAACGGATACACAGTGTAAAATCTGATATTGGCTTTGTTTATATTTCAAACAAGTGGTCCTTTTCCAGCCCGTCATCTGATATATTTTGTTAGATTTCACTGAAACACTTGGTATTGGTGACAAAGACCATTTGTCATATTATTTTGAACTGTATTAGGAATTTAGGGATTCATGTAAGGAAGATGGTGTTGAATTATACAATTGATTTTATGGGCGAAACATAACCGACATACGTGTGAGGTGATTTTTTAAACACTCTGTAATATGGCTGAACATTCACTTTGACGTTAATTGTGTTTATTCCAAAACATTCTCAACGATTCTCGGTTCATCTACAATGTTTGAGAATCAGCATTGATGATTCATCAAACAACAACAAAATACCGCTGATCACAATGATATGGGTATTTTATTCTTTTAAATTCAATTCTCCCAGTAAAATTTAGTATTTGATTTAAGACACTCTACTATAAATTACGCAAAACGCTGTGAATGGTGATTTGGTAAAGTGTCAAAAGTGGTCAGATTTACGATGCATGTAATTTTCAGTATATTTGCCTTACAATGAGCGGATGATATCATAGAAACACGAATTTCAAACAGAATTCAAAACTGACAATTGCATTTATCTTTGTGATGTATTTAGATATGCTATCGATATTAAAGTGAAGGTGGAAGAGGAGGGACATATATCGTACGATGTATGTAGGAATTAAGTATCAAACGTAGAATGCCGGCACATTCACTGATGGCAAGCTAGATGTAGTGCATATATTACATGGTAAAACTTTTTGTACAATGTATACGTTTTTTTCAAACTGCAACGTCATTACAGTGTGCAACTGACCACATAGCCAACTGACGGCCAGGCAACAGGTGGATTAAAACAGCAGCCTGCGCATCAAGACACAAGAACCAAACCTACACCTGTACCACGTGAAATAGGTCTAATAAGGTCTAACAACGTCATTCGTTTATTTGTTGGGCAACAATGACGTCCTTTCCAAGGGACATAAGCCAGGGGTTGTTTATTGTGAAGATAGAACTCTCGGTACATGTGGAAAATATAAACTGATATAACGCAAAAAATAAATTAGTTACTTCTGATATATGTACGGGTTTGGCTATAAAACTACTCGGCAAACACTTTTTATGATGAAAAGGGTGCAAGACAAAAATGTGAATTTTCGTGTAAACATCCTTTTCGTTCCTATTTAGGAAAGTTTGCATTTTGACGATGAGTGAGACAGTGTGATTTCACGAGGCTTTGAACGTTACATCACACCGGACCAGCTTAACATGGGAGGAAAGTCGAACTGATACAGATGTCAGACCTGAAACCCCACGAGCATGGGTAAGACTGGCCAAGAAACTGGATGTGAAATAACAATGGTGTGTTTCACAGTGCCCAAAGTACGGACCTATGCAAAACGACTTGGATATTCTTCTTGTATTTAACGTCGCTGTAAGAGAATTGCTATATCATGGCATAATGTGGGACATGCGCTGGCCGCCAAACTCACTGGAACACTGCATTAAGTGAAGTTACCTTTTTGTCCTCTCTGACATACAGCACAAAAGAAAGAAATAACATTGCTCTCCTTATTGGTAATGGAGATTGTTTTGCCAAATCACTGGTTGAAATGTTTCAACTTTCAAAATCAACATTGTGACTTTCATGCAAACTACATATATGAGCAAAAAGTGACTTGACAACTATTGGTTTTTACTTTAATCTATTTTGTACTCAGGAAGACGTTTTTCGTTTTTTAGTTCTTAAAACTAAAACAATCTTACTTTTATGTTCTCAAGCAAATTGCTAATTTACTCATCGAAACATGTATTTTTAATTTAAGTTTGACAACTGAATAAACATTCTTCTTCTTAATGCTGAAATTACCATACGTTACATACAAATTGCATCTCGAATCAATTCCAACCTACCACGAATGAAAAACACTGACATCGCAAATTGTATAGGCGGCCTTTATACTCAAATTGACAAATAATCGATAGTTCCCGTGAAGAGAAAAAACAAAACATGTCAAACTTGTCTCCAATTATTTTACACGTAGCATTGTTTGTGACAGAACTCATTTTGAGAAAAAACCCATTAGCTTCAGAAAAACACAGCTACAACATTTTCAGATATTCCAGAAAGAAGCAGAAAGAGGCTTCGAAAGTACACTATACTAAGGACAAAATGGAACTGATTACTCCACCTGAAAATCTTTTTCATAAAACTGTCACACGGTGATTTAGTCAAATCAATACTTTAAATGAACCTTGTTGACAAATTAGTACGTCGTCTATAAGAGCCCTCCATACCATATTACTGGGGAGTACACGTGGACTTCTAAACCAGTAACTTACATTCGATGCCACTTGTACTGGTTTGTGTCGCAGTCCCATTTATGTACAATTACACCCTGTATGCTATTTCAACATCAACATTCTTCAAATATAAAATGAAACTAAAGGAGACGTTATTACACGTGTTTCGAGAAACGTTGTGAGTTTGAAAATATTCCTGAGAAAGGCATTTGACATTACACTTAAATCGTCACTACAGAGCTGCCGAGGAATTGATTTGATATAATTTTAGTTTGAAATGATCCATATTGTCAAGCTTGACTAAAACAATGAGTGACATATCATAAACATACTGGTTTGTGTTAGAACGTTTTGGTTACAAAGGGAAGATGATGTGAAGCATATATGCCAGGACGTCTACCAACCTTGGAGAGCTCTTTTTCAAGATGAAGATAACGTGAAGGATATATTCATGAGTATATACCAATCATAACGCCACTGGTACTAATCTTTGTGAATACGTCAGCAAATTACTGTTACCTTTCCCCAGGATGCAAAATTAGAAGAGGATGATTCAACATGTAGAATATATATGAGTTTTACTTTTGGCTTTGCTGGTGTTTGTAATGGCTACCACCTGATGAGCCAGGATACACTCACCCTATAACTGGCAAAATCACTATTCGTGATTCACAGTTTGTTTGGGTTTCAAGGTTAACGCCGCTCTCAGCAATATTCAAGCTAAATGACGGTGGTCAGTAAATAATAGCGTCTGGGGTGGACAATTCAGTGACATAATGAACATCGATCAAATGGGATACGACATGCAGCAGCCCCGTTACCTAGACTGACAACCCAGTCCCGTTAGTTGCCACTTATTACATGCAAGAGTTGCAGCAGACCAGCTCTAACCCGGAACATTACGGGTTGTTTGATTCATGCACAAATCGTTATGATATAGTATGTCGCCTTTGTCCCTTGTGGTTCGAATGATTACCACAGATGTTTAAATCACTGACAGGTTACCTGCGTAAGATGGTATATGCTCCTGCAGAACAGTTGTGATATTCAAATGTGTTGAAATATGGACCGGGACAGTTGACCATTAGCGTGTGTGAGAGAGAATGTTGTTTTACGTATCAATCAATATTCCAACTGTATCACGAATGCGAGGTAACACCCGATAATTACTAAAATGCATTAAACAAGCATGGGAAGAGTTAGGTGCCTTCCTGTACCCTAAGTGTGGGTTGCTGTTATTAATATTTTGTATTTCTTTAGAGGGGATAATATCTTGAAGTCTACAAATTGTGAATCAATTATTACCTGTATAAATATTTGTCGTGTACGGTTCTTGGCCAGTCCAGCTGTCTTTTGTCAAATATTGTCTTTGTACAATAAATGATTGGGTGACTTTAATGCCCCTTTGAGCAGTGCACTCAATTCTGCGTTTGTTATGACATGGAATGCAAAGTCCAGTGTGATGCAATCTTAAACAGAGATGTACTTTCCCAATAATGAAAGACAAATCTCCTTGTTTGAAAGGGTAGAGCTAGGGACTGTTCCGAATAACAATATTGTTGACGTTCCTCCTGGAAATAACCTACCTAAATGAAAACAAGTCAATGGAACTCCACAGTGTGCTTCACAGTTAAAGACAATATTTAAGGTTACTTTAGGTCTGTTCCGGATTTTAAGTCGTATAAGCTTCTGGTATGACAATGCTAATTGTAGTTGAAAGGATTCATCACAGAGAACATTTTCTAAGGAAGCTAAAAACAGTGTCTATCATAATGGATAGTATTCATCAGATACAACGATGTCAGCTCTTCCACCAAGAGTGGCAACATGACAGTTGAGTCGCATGACATTGATAACAGTAGCATCCCCCCGGGCTAGAGTCTAATTTTCGGACTGTACCACATTGATCACCGGGGACATTTGATTTCTACCTGTTCACGTAACATCAAAATCGAGCTACGTGTGGCTGAGAGTACGAGCAAAATATAATACAAAAATTAGAAGTATATTTGAACACGCTGTGGCAAAGAAAAATCACTTATTACTTACTTGAGTTCTGTATTCGTTTCTTGAAATGTGTGAGTTTTATTGCTGCTTTTAACAATATGTCTAATATATATCGACTCGAGTCAGCTCGTCAGCTCCTCAGCTTTGAAACGGGCTTGAGCTGACAAACCATGAACCAAAATCAGAGCGATTCATCTTGTCGAAACTGAGATGACATGCCTCTGGCACAGCCAAGGGACACTGTTGTAAATGTTTGGACGATGCTGCATTTAGTCGATAATTTATACACGTGGTTGCGTTATAATGCTTTTGAGTTTTTATCTGTTGCTTCAACAACGTTTTTGGTGTGGAGTTTTTTATGAACTTGTGTATTGTTGTAATCATCGTATTCGTACATTGAATATGGTGTCTCCGCCATACTGTGTCACGTGCCACGTTTTGAGACATAAATACAGTAAAGAGTTACCATATTTAAAATATTCTTCAAGTCCTCACCGCACGAACTACTTTGATGAGCTGCCATAAAACCGCCTTCTTTCAAGAACATGCAACCCTTGTTTGATCGTTGACTTTAATCCCCCAAACGGTCTTCGTTTTTCTAATCTTTCGCAGAGCTGATTAAAATGAATTGTATCTAGGTAACCCTTTGGCAACCCATGGAAGCACACGTCAATATTATGCCTCATTAATGTTTAAGAGACGTGTTAGGTGCCAAATCGTCATTTACTCCAAAGACGATACAAAAATCATATCAAATACAGATTACCTAATGATAATGACATAAAAGACAAGTGAAAACATGTTTTGTTTTTCAAGGTTACAGAGTGCAAATGAAAACATAAGCACTCAACAATATCTGTCTGAGAGAAAATATGTTTCTGGAAATGAACCGACTCTCGAATAAGAGACACACTTAAGGACGAAGCATAAAATGAACGTGTACATACAAAGTCAAGGACAATCATTACGTCAAAGAACAACCCATTCCACCACATCACTGTAGTTAATGTATCATGACATGACTTTATCGAGCTGCAGTTATCACTTTGTGTTATCGTATTGTGTTACTGTTATTGTATCCTGGTACAGTTATCACTTTGTGTTATCGTATTGTAGTACTGTTAATGTATTCTGGTACAGTTATTACTTTGTGTTATCGTATTGTGTTACTGTTATTGTATTCTGGTACAGTTATCACTTTGTGTTATCGTATTGTGTTACTGTTATTGTATCATGGTACACTTATCACTTTGGGTTATCGTATTGTGTTACTGTTATTGTATTCTGGTACAGTTATCACTTGTGTTACCGTATTGTGGTACTGTTATTGTATCATGGTACAGTTATCAAGTGTTTTACAATTAGCGCACACGCATCCGTAACTGTGGTGTGTAACCAGAATGTTACTCGTTGGGCTACCTCAATACTTGGGTGGATTTGGTACAGTGGTTTGATTATCTGTTTAGCCTCATTGATGAACGACATGATTTAATGAAATAATGCTGATTCCGTTATGCTCCAAAACTAAGATGTTTTTTTACAGATGAGCAGAAAATTGAGTGAGGGTAGTATATCAGGATAGGTTCATCATCAGCTCAGGGAGCTTGCACCCCTCTACACGCCTCCAACACAGAGTAGAACCCAACAAGAACGTTCCAGAGAGTGTGAGGAATCACCAACGAGGCAGACTTCTGAGTGTCAGAAGAACTGTTCCACGTAGCAAGCCCAGGGATACTTCCAGTGTCAGTCAAAAGATGAGGAGGTACGAAACTAAAGGTAGCAAGAATAATGGGGAGCAGGATAACTTGCTACTTGGCGAATGGAAATCCCGTCAAATCGGTTTGTTGGCCGTATATAGAATTGCATAATGAACTTTTTCCATGACGACCTCTACATATTCCTGGTCACACGATGGATGGACCTGTAAGTCAAACCAACAAGTATAGCGAAGACGGTCCAAATAACAGGATCGACCTACACTTGGTATCCACTGACAATGTGTTGGGCAGTCTCAGTGAAATCATTGCTTAATCTAGTGTTCAGATTTACGTTCATCTTTTACCTCTTCGTTTTCATCTTCTTCTCATATATTTATTATTCTAAGTCATCTTTATCTACAGATTGTTTCGCCATCGTCGTTTTGTCCTATACAAACAGTGTCGTCATTATCAAGCTGTCATTATTATTAATAATTAAGATGATGTCACTTGTAGGTTGCTGACATTTGTAGACCTATCATTTATAACTGTGTCACGGAGGTCCTAGAACACGGCTGTTGAATTGGTTAGGTGTCTGAGTAATGATGGCACTGCTGCGGAAGACAGTAGCTGGAGGGGGCTGTCAGGAGCTTCGACAGACCGACAGCCTTAATTGTCTGTGTGAAGTTTAGGCTAATTTTCTTAGCAGTTCCTATCGTTTTCGCTAAAGTTCAAAGCTACATTTCTTGTTTTAATTCTCCCATCGGCATATCACAGAAATATAAATGTTTAACGCAATTCGGTTTGTCCAGTAACGAGGCATATTAATTTTCTTTGAAGACAGAAACTGTATTCATTGGCACAGTATTGTGGGAAGACATCTTCTATTTAACTGATGTTTTCGGCATAAATAACATTAGCGCATATAAATACAGTTTCTTTCTTGCCACTGGGCTGTCCTACATTTACTTTGCGTTTTATCTTTTTCCTTTTCCCTTCCCAAAATTCGAAAGTTGAAATATTTACTGTTCAGTGTCTTTTAAGGAATATATAGAATTATTGATGAGCTATGATAATTCTGATCTTTACATTTCATTCTTGTTTTCTGATACAGAATAGTTACCACGTTACACATAGTTATATTTGACTAAAACAGACAGTATATGGTCAAGGAAGATAACTGTTTGATAGCTAGTCAAGGGAGACAACTACTTTTGAGTTACGTCCCTGAGAACTGACAGATATTCTGATCACTGTGTACATGTTTGTGTTATACTTAATGAGAAGCGATGTAAAAGTCAACTGATTACTTTTACTTCCTATTTAGATTTTACTTCCGGACAGAAGAAAAATGAAAGGTATTTGAAACATCTGGGTGTCAATGTTGTGTTTTGGATCTTAGGTTTGCAATGTTTCAGCGACTGTTTTCAACCAAGTATCATTTTGACATGCACACAGTTTTATAGCCATATTCATTTTTCAAATGTATTCGTTCATTTGCCTGGCAGTGTTTTATATTACTATGACACGAGCAACGAAATTGTCCTTGTTACATCAAATACTGTATCTACAGCCATTTACATACCGAATGAAATCAGCTGTACATTTGGAAACCAGTCAAATACCTGTCTTATTAAGAAGGACACTGACTAGCTGTAAATAGATATTGACTTCTGCAAAAATTGTATACTAAGGTGAGAGCGCGCTTTCAATAATGGATTACCGAGCTGTTCCAGTGACGTTTTCATCAACCCACTACATTATACTGCAAACAGGGTAGACGTTTAACAGGAATCACGCCTCTAGCAATGTCTGGAACAGACTGAGATTTCTAATATACACGTACAATCATGTATGTCCGTTAGATGTGGTGTCGTCAACAGGCCTTGTCTGCCTCTCACCAATCCAAGAATAACGTGTGGTATTAATCCTAGATGGGAAAGTTCTTCGAGGCCGACACTTACTTAGTTTCGTGAGAAAGTGATTGATGTATTGATTGGTCACGAGTTCTAATGTAAAATTTTAATACGGTGTTAGTTTACAGGTCCACGCTAGCGCAAGTTCCCCACGGAATTTAAGCGAGCAGCAAATCCTTGATCCCTTCACCTGATATTTGTTTGTCGACTTGGCTTCTCTAGCTGCATTTGTTAATCTCATAGGGTGCGGCCAAACAGCTCTCTCCCTCGTAGGTAAGGCCACACGATTGTGCCACAAAGCGGATAAGTCATTAGCCATTGGAGATTACCCATTTTATTTGATGGGTTCTGGGAGTTACGCTACTGAGAAATTGTATTCTCGCTGGTTCCTTTGCGTCCATATTGCATAAACAGTCCTTGGTTTCTTATGTATAGTTATTTATTTTACTCAAAAGTGAACTAAAATTATTTTTACAGTTTTTCCCGAACCCAGTCATGTTTCTAAATAATGAGTTTTCGCACAAGTTCGATAAATCATTTGCAGTGAACACCAGAATATGTGTTCAGGTACAAATTTGTTGCAATCGTGAGCAACGGGATGACTTTTCAAGATAACACAAATATCAGGAAAACTGAGCTGTGTCGTTCTGGAATGTATTTCATTCTGACAATATTAATGAGATATTTGTCAATGAAGCATTTTAATTATTACACTTATGGTATACACGGAAAGAGAAATGACAAGCAATACTTACATAAAACTGCTGGCTATAATTGGTCTTGTGATTGGTTGAATGTAGTTTTAAGCCCAAGAGAAACTACGAAAGCCAGTGTTAGTATAAGTAGTTGTTTGGAGACAAGTAAATTGATACCATGTTGATTCTCAAAATCTCCAAGGACCTCAATCTCAATAAAGATAGACAGAGTTCAGTTCTGTCAAAATATGTGCTTTTTCCACTTTGTACACCACTATCCCACTTGTAAAAATGAAAGAAAAAAATCATTATTACCTGTGGGACATTATTTAGAACACGTGCTCAGTAAAGATACATCAACATATCTATTTTCATAGATTCAGGACAATCTGTAAAGTATGAAACCAAATATCATTTGACGTGAAATGTGAAATGCTGGACTTCTTCATTAACTACATCTTCGTACAAATTGGGGTAAAACATTTAGACAAGACGTAAGGATCTAGACCAGTGAAACTGCCTCGTATGCTACTTGTGTAGATGTATGCACAAAGAGTGACAAGAATTTCCAATAGTTACCTTTCCCATTATGCCGATCAATATCCCAACTGCTCCCGCCTTTAGAGTTCGATCAATGTTACAACATTCAAAGCCTCTGTTCGCATGAGTGACCAAAACGATGATGTCCGATGCAATTCCCTATTTTGACTTGTACTGATTTATTTCAGGTGCACAAAGGACTAGCCTTGGCATATCTTTATGACTGTGCTGGGTACCATCACCTTTTTTTTCGAAAACGTGGTATCCTCACTGTTTGGTAGTGTTTCGTAAACAAATGCTTAAATTTCGCTGAAGTTGTTAAATCGACTTTCTTGTGGGAGTGGAAAGGCTTTTCTCGCTTCTGTTTACAGTGGCGACCTGTAAAGAGTCGAGGCAAGCAATTGGTTTCCAGCATGAGAACTGATCAATGTGATTTGAAGATCCTCAAGCATAGCCGTGAAACACATTGTTACCATATGACAAAAAAAGTTGACCAGATGTGTTTGGAGCTGGTATGGCCAAGAATGTCCACGAGGTCCAAGACAACTGTAATTGAGTTTAAGACCACCACTGACACAAACAACAACAGCTGCGACAATACCAACAAGATCATTGGTGATAATATTGGGAAGTGTTAGCAAAGAATACACGGATACATATACACATATACCCTGCTCCACCATGGCAGTTTATATGTTGCTATCCCGACACATTAAACCATTTCATTGAAAAGCAATGATGCTCACACCCACAGTTGATATTGTGGTGCTAAAAGAATGGTCATCATTTCGGATTATTGTCAACAATGTCATACTACAAACATGACCACTGATCAGATTCTCTTTTCCAAAGATTCTACCAGGACAACGGTAACTACTTCTAGAGTTAGAATCAATGTCAATCACTCTGTGTGCTGTCGGTCAGCAAACACAAGGGTTTATACAGATCGTATGTGGAGGGGTTTCCCGACAGGTCAGGACATGCTGACACATTTTGAGCACCCGGTGTCATCATTGATTTCGACTTGGGGCCCTTTCGGCTCAATGGAATATGCAGCGTTACTTTCTTACCCAATCTTCGGACCATCCTCAAGTCAGTTCAGCTAAACATTGTTAGTACCAATGCCACATCATCTGTAATCAGCAACATAATACTGTTGTCTTGTTTTGGGATATGCCAATACTTCTTTGGATGTCATCGACTGAATGTCTGACAAGCTCCAGCGCTGGCCCACCATGATTCCATTTGGTACGCTAATTTTCATTACTTTAAGTCTATTAAAGAAGTGCACGCAAGACATACAGAGTTTGTTATTAAGGTTTTATATCTCGTGGTGCACCTTTGGAAAAATTCTCCCCAATCTGGAATTGCAAGTAAAACTGTCTTCGGAGGGACGTAAAGCTAGCTGTCTTCATAAACTGCATATAATCTAAATTTACTGGAGCGCAGTGTCCTGAAAAAGAGCTGCAGTGTTTGCAACACGGCAAGCTGGGAACACAATTTCTTCGTTTTATGGCGGCTGTAAACAAATTCGCATCCTCGCTCAAGTCAAGGATTGAGTCAACAAAATCTAAGTCCATGCCTTGGTTTGATATTTCATAATGCCTTGGGTTTGGGGCACCACGCTGGAATAATAGCGTGTGGTATTCAGGTGCCGAAAAGAGGCTTAGGCTAATTTGAACATGCTTAAAACAAACCGCTTGTAAATTATCTGAAACTTGTTTTATTTATCAAAATTTGGCTTTGCAGAAACACCAGCAGAGTGAGAAGCTTTATTCGTGCTTTTTACCCAGTTTTCCAATTTCTTGGTAAAACTGTTCCTTTACGCCCAATCTGATTTAATCAACATTTTTGAAGACAAATAACCTAAAACAACATTTGACGCACTATAAAACATTCTTCAATTCAATTGGAAACAGCCCGCTGACGTTGTTCTAAATATCAATAAAAAAATTGACTCAACTGAACTAATCGTACCATTTGATTCTCGTCCTGTTACAGGTAGTTGTCAGGTGTTCTTCCCAGATGTTCCGTGTTTTATGGGGAGAGATCTGAAGTAACAGACGGCAGAACAGCAATGTTATCAAGAGTCAAATTTCTTACGGTTTTGTCATAATTGGCCTCAACGCAGGAATTGTCAGAGCTGTTAATGTGGCAATCTGGTATCGATTCCATGAATGCACTAACCGAATAAGTCACGTGTTTTGCCCTGTAGATAATGCCGTAGAAGAAATGATATTGTGTTTCAACTTGTTTTGTGATTTGTCTGTTAGTATTAACATTGAGTTACAACACTGAAGGCCTCAGTAAAACTTTCAAAACGTTTTAAGATAGACATGTGTAGGATATTTCACGTGATGTATCAGCGACAAAATGTCTGATTGAATTCCCTATTTCATCTTCACCTGTAATACTTCTGAACGTGGCGCCAGACAAACACATGCTCCTATGGTCAGAAGTGTACAATCGACTCTGATTTCTGACGGGTGTGGAAAGGGTTTTGTCGTTCTACTCAGCAAGCCGGTGTCATTTTGTAATGTCTACATTCCTATACTAGGTATATTTTGTTTGTACTTAAAGGTTAATTGAACACCCATGCTTGTCGTTAGAGGAAACTAGCAGGATGGAGTGGTCACTGATCTTGCGGCGTTAAACAACATTAAACTAACAAAAGCTAATGCCTTTCACAGTAACAATCAAGCCTACAATATTCATAAAAGCTTTAACCATACAACACTCTTCTTTTGACCTTTTAAGAAAACATTATTCTTTTCATTTCTTTTGCCTACAGTAATACAACCTACTTCAAAACCAATCCGTAATAGAGCACAGACTTAGAACCTCTTCTTCAGCGGCGGCGATGTTTTTATCTTCAAATTGCAAAGAGAGTTTTATGTGATTTTTTCTCTCTACTTGCCTGAAGGTTTGGTAGATGAAGAAAAGGTTGTAGCTTATCATTCTTAGAATTTCGCCAAGAGTCAGACAGATCTTTTTTCACGATGATGTATTTCTTGAGCATTGTCACTTCAGAAAACTATCTGCAAAAGAAACTGGTCGGTCTTGGCTGCGCCCAGTATCTCATGAACTATTCAGTCATGGTGGTGGTCAGGCGTTGAGGAAAATCCACATTTCTTTTGGAGATTTTAATTGAAGAAAAGGTTGGCACCTTGTTTAAACGTTAATGAATAATCAACTGATCAGATGGGGACAGTAATGAAGGTTAGCTAACTGCTGCAGGTTCCCTGCCTATGTTTAACTGATTACTTTTCTCATTTAGTTATTGGATACTGACACGGAGCGCACTTGTAGGCCACCAAACACGAACATGTTCTTCAAGTTCTGATGCACTAAGTTATGGTTTTTGTCTATCGCAAAGGTTGCCATAGTGTGTTGGTGAAGTGGATATCTTTAAATCACTGTTTCCGTTTCTATTTAGGAAAGTTTGCATTTTGACGATGAGTGAGACAGTGGGATTTAACGAGGCTCTTAAGGTTATATCACGGCGGACCAGCTTGATATGGTAGGAATGTAGAACTGATACAGATGTCAGACCTGAAACCCCACGAGAGTGGGTAAGACCGACCATGAAACTGGATTTGAAATAACGATGGTTTGTTTCTTGGTGCCCAAAGTACGGAACTATGCAAATAGACTTGGACATTCTTGTTGTATTGAACGTCACACACATGGGCGAATTTGGGATTAGACCCCACTTTAGCAGGATCCGGAAGTGCCTAAGGGACATAACTCAGGGACAGATAATGCACCCTTTAACACTTGGCCACCGCGGCTTCCTTGTATCTTTTAGAAGGCAGAACGCACAAATGTATTAAATTTCCCTCCTATTTGAAATGTTTGCAGCGATTATGGTTCAAGGTCTGTCAGCACCACATTTATGTCTTTCTGAAAATGGATGAATTTTAGAAACCTTCATGACTTTCCTCGGATTTAGTTCTGACACGTCATATATTTGTAATATTGTTAAAAGGTTCATTAAACCTCTTGGAAATACTCTCGCAATGTTCGGACTTTGTTTTACCCTTCACCCTCTCGTAGCTGCACGAGTCACTTATCAAGGTTTCCAAATTTCAAAAGAAACCTCGATGTTGTCAATTTTGTTGAACCTTTTGGCTATTTTGGTCGTTCACTTCAGTCCGTGAAAATTGGTTCTGGTTGACATTCAAGCGGTGAATAAAATCTAATCGGAGAGTCGGACATCATTATTCTAACAAACATTGTCAGTTGGCATGTGCCTAACAGTTCAACTTCACCGTTACATGTACGCCAAACGCTAGAACAGAGCACACAAAGGAATATTCATGTGAGAACACTGATTATTTTTCCAGTAACTAAGTGTCTCTTAGCTTCCAAAGTAACGCCAAGGTTACGTCAATGGTAATTCTGTGTATCTAAAGGAATCTACGGAAGCCCTTCGGGACCAACTACAGATGTGATTCCTACTGTTCTGTCGAGGTGAATAAAACATTTTGAGGCTACTCTGTCACAGATATGCTGTTTTAAATCTGCATTCTGCCTGAAAAGATAATTTGGTGATTTAATTTTACGATAAAATCGATTTTCTGTTGTTTTCAATGCAGCGTGTTCGTTAAATCTCTGAATGAGGTTTTGATGTTACAGTTTCCTAATTTTGTTACTACTCAAGTCACGAAAAGGCTAAAAGTGAGTTCAAAAATGGGTACATTAAACTGAAAAAACCTAAAAGTGCAACATATCACTCACCAAAATATACTGAGTCAAAAAAGAAACTTCACATTCTTTCTTCAGGGCACTATGAAAGAACAAGAGATGGTAAGATGGTTAAATTGTTATTATTTCATTGCTGAGATCTGTGTGATGTACTCCATACACTGACAGTGCCATAATCAGTTCCATTAGGCTACACCGCCGTTCCAAAACATGGGTATACAGGATGTCAAGTCACAAGAATACAAATGCGAAATTTCTCAGTTCAGTATCGTGTATGGCCTCCCCGCGCATTCACCACTGCCAAACACCGTCTCCTCATTGACTGCCTGATGCTTGTGAACACGTAGTTGGGGATTCTGCGCCATTGCTCTTGCAAGGCAGCGCCAAGTTCCTGCAAATTCTGAGGTTGGTTCCTAAGACCACGAAGCCTTCTCCCAAGTGCATCCCAAACGTGCTCTATTGGATTAAGGTCAGGGGACCTCGATGGGCAGTCCATGACGTTGATTCCAGCGTTTTGAAGGAAATTTCGTGTCAACATCGCGGTATGCGGCCGAGCATTATCATGCTGGGCATGCCGTTCACGACGTCGTCTCCAGACTCTATGCCTGCCGTCCGCGAATCTGAGGGTAAACCTGGATTCATCGCTAAAGACGACTCGATTCCAGTCTCTCTGGGTCCATCGGAGGTGACGTTGGGCCCACAGCAGACGTTGACGTTGATGAAACGGCGTCAATATGGGCCCACGATATGGACGTTGAGAATGGAGATTGGCAGCCCGCAACCGATTTCGAATGGTCTGTGAGGACAGTCGACCTCTAAACATCTCAGCCCTGGTTCGTGTAGCCGGCAGAAATCTGTCACGTAGGTGACGTAGGACGATTTGACGGTCTTCTGCTCGTGACGTCACACGTGGACGACCCGACCTTGGGCGATCAGAAGTGGTGCCAGTTTGTTGTAGACGACCGCAGTCATACACAGTACGACGGCTGCATCCCATTGCTCTTGCGACGTCAATAACTGATCTTCCCGCTTGCAACATGCCAACGGCACGTTCACGTTGCACATTTGACAATCGTGGCATTTCAAGTACCGTTAGAACTGTGGTTTAAAAGTGTTTTTTCAATTCTTGAGGCCAATGCAAACACGTGCATATGTAGAAAACTTCGATGCGAAGATCACGTGATCGACTGCACGTGCAAAACCTGATTTGGCACTAACGTCATTTGCACGACGAATGGATGGGTTTGAGTGGGTTTTGCTAACGTTTTTCTGGAGTCGAAAGGATAAGGATCCCATTTCGGATACATAGATGTATCATCAGAGAAACGTTATTCATTATTTTTCAATTACATTTTGTAAAGTTTCTTTTTTGACTCAGTATAGTTTGTATGGACAAATACTGCATTTCAGTAGAAACCACTGTCATACGAACATCGTGTTAAAACTGTATAGGCAGATTATTGAAACTGACTATTTAAGATCTGCAGAATGCCAGCAGATTAATAACACCGATTTCAGTGAAAAGTGACAGCATATTCCTTTAAGAAACCACAAGGAACCTCGCTTGCAAATTGTAATGGTTAGTAAGTGAAAGCACTTTCATTAAGTAAATGCACAACGTTAACACCAGAAATACTCAGTCTTGATTACAGGACGAAACAGTTTCCTTTGGTCGTGGAAGGTAAAGTACCAAAAATGTAACAGCTGTGACAACCCGAACCCGAGTGAGTGAATTTAGTTTTACACCACTTTTAGTAATATTCCAGCAATATCACGGCGGGGGACACCAGAAATGGGCTTCACAAGTTGTACCCGTGTGGGGAATCGAGGATATTCGGGTGTTCGGCGTGACGAGCGAACGCTTTGACCACTAGGCCTACGCCCGATGACAAAGGCTTATTATTCATCGTAGCCAACTGTGGCGTATTGGACAACACAAAACACCAATGCTAAGGAACATCCGTCTGAACCAACGGCTTGGCGCAAGAGGCAAAACGGCAAAACTATATGAATGGATCACTCAAAAACCATGATGACACTGTTCTACCATAAGCATCATTCCTTTACACAATTGGCATCACCAGCGTAGAGTGCCAGTCTGGCAGGATTAATTCACTGCCTATAAACTACACCCAAGAGTGATCCTGTCCAGGATAGGAATAACCCCAGACTGATCTGATCTTAGAACTGACCCACTTCAGAGAGAAATTACTTGCTTAAATAATCTGCCTGCAGAATATAAAACCAAATCCCCTGAGGATCAAAACACTCAAAAATGCATAATATACACTATTTTTATTTGGAAATATTATAACTCAACTTTAAAGGGGAACAAAATCCAAAAAAATAATCCCCGATGGACTTACATTGTTATCTCTGAAGGGTGACTTGATCCTGGAACAGACAAACTCTGGAGTGATTTGGTCTTGGAGAGTCACCTGACAATTGTACACTTACCTTGCGCTGGTACTGCCTCAGCACAGAACCTTATTGTAAAGGAGGTTATTTTGCCAAATCACTGGTTGATATTTTTCAACTTTCAATATCGACATTGTGACATCCATGCAAACTACATGAATTATGTGAGTAAAAAGTGACAACTATTGTTTGTACGTTAATCTATTTTGTACTTTTATCTTAATTTAAGTTCTCCAGCAAATTGCTGATATACTTATCGAAACATGTATTTATAGTTTCAGTTTGACAACTGAATAAACATTCATCTTCTTAATGCTGAAATTACCATACATTACATACAGATTGCATCTCGAATCAGTTCCAACCTACCACGAGTGATAAACACTGACATTGCTAATTGTATAGGCGGCCTTTATACTCAAATTGGCAAATAATCGATAGTTTTCGTGAAGAGAAAAAACAAAACATGTCAAACTTGTCTCCAATTATTTTACACGTAGCATTGTTTGTGACAGAACTCATTTCGAGAAAAAGCACCAGCTTCAGAAAACAGCTAAAACAGTTTCAGTTATTTCAGAAAGAAGCCGAAAGAGGCTTCGAAAGTACACTATACTAGGAACAAAATGGAACTGATTACTCGAACTGAAAGTCCTTTTCATAAAATTGTCACACGGTGATTTAGTCATTTCAATACTTTAAATGAACCTTGTTAACAAATTAGTACCTCGTCTATAAGAGCCGTCCATACCATATTACTGGGGAGTACTCATGGACATCTAAACCAGTAATTCACATTCGATGCCACTTGTACTGGTTTGTGTCGCAGTCGCATTTATGTACAATTACACCCTGTATGTCATTTCATCAACATTCTTCAAATATAAAATGAAATTAATGGATACGTTATTGCGCGTGTTTATAGAAATGCCGTCAGTTTGAAAATACTCCCGAGGAAACCATGTCACATAACACTGTTACAGAGCTGTCGAAGAATTTATTTAAATTTAATTTGAAATTATCCATATTGTCAAACTTGACGTAAACAATGAAGGACATGTCATAAACATACTGCTTTGTGTTAGAACGTTTTGGTAAAATTATAATGGAAAGTTATGTCTCCGAAGGGAAGATGTGAAGAATATATGCCAGAATTGGCCTTTGCCAGTGTTTGTGACAGCTTCCACCCGATGAGTAAGGATATGCTCACCGTACAGCTGGCATAATCACAATTCGCGATACACAATTTGTTTGGTTTTTATGGTAAACACCGCTCTCAGCAATATTTAAGCTAAATGTCTAAATTTTAGTGTCTGGGTACAGTATTTAGTGACTGACATCATGCACATCGATCTACGCAAATGGGATACGACATGCAGCTGCCACGTTACCTAGCCTGACAACCCAGTCCCGTTAGTTGCCACTCATGACATGCAAGTGTTCCAGAAGACCAGTTCTAACCCGGATCTTTACAGCTTAGGTGATTCATAAACACATTGTAATGGTGTATATGTGCAGTATGTACAACTATGGTTTTGTTAGTTTTGTTTCCTTCAGGTCGAAAGATTACCAGAGATTTTAAAATCACTGACAAGTTAAATGCGCAGATGGTACATGTTCCCACAGAACACTTATGACATTCAAATGTGTTGAATATGGACCGGAACAGTTAACCATTAGCGTGTGAGTGAAAGAATGTTGTTTACGTATCAATCAATAGTCCATCTGTATCAGGAAATAATGAGACGTGAATGTAAGCATGAACAACAAAACTCAGCAGGATTACACACCAACAACATGAAGGAGCTTTCGATGTCATACGTTTAACTGTAACATCCTGAAATCATTACAATTGCATTAGGTCCTGGTACCTGCATTAAACAATCACGCAAAGAGTTTGTTGCCTTCCTGTACCCTGAGTATGGGTTGGTATTATTGTTAACATATTTTGTGTTTCTTCAGAGGGGAAAATATCTTGACTACAAGTTGTGAATCAATGATTACCTGTCTCAGTGGTACACTTGCTGGTCATTGTACAAGAAAGGAGTGTGTGAGTTTAATGCCCTTTTGTACAGTGAACTTATTTCAGTTATGACGCAACGTGGGCTGAATGCACACTCCGATGAGATGCAATCTTAAACAGAGATGTACTCTCCAAACACTGAAAGGAAAATATCCTTATTTCAACTTGCAGAGACCTAGACTGTTCTGAATAACAATACTGTTGACGTTCCTCCTGGAAATAACCTACCCACATGAAAACGAGTCAACGGAACTCATTTGTATTTTTCACAAATCTACTTGGCTTGAAAGTATACGCCATCAGTAACGTCATGAACAACAGTGTGCTTCACAGTTAAAGACAATATTTATGGCTACTGTAGGTAATCTCCGAGGTCGGTCCGGATTTTAAGTCGTATAAGCTTCCGGTAGGACAATGCTTATTATAGCGAAAAGGATTTATCACAGAGAAGATTTCTTAAGGAAGCTCAAAACAGTGTCTATCATAATGGATAGTATTCATTACATACAACGATGTCAGCTCTTCCACCAAGAGGCAGTTGAGTTATATGACATTGATAACAGTAGAATGCCCCAGGCTAGAGTCCATTTTAAAATTACGGACTGTGCCATATCCATCTCCGATAATCTTTGATTTCTACCAGTTCATGTGAGATTACGAGCAAAGTATGAAGCAAAAAATTAGAAGTATATTTAAACGAGCTGTGGCAAACATCAATCGCTTAAAGCTATACTGAAAATCTGTATTCGTTTCTTGGAATGTGTGAGTTTTATCGCTGCTTTTAACAATATGTCTAATATATATCGACTCGAGTCGGCTCGTCAGCTTTGAAACGAGCTTGAGCTGACGAACCATGAAACAAAATCAGAGCGATTCATCTTGTCGAAACTGAGATGACATGCCTCTGGCACAGCCAAGGGACACTGTTGTAAATGTTTGAACGATGTTGCATTTAGTCGATAATTTATACATATGCATGTGGCTGCGTTATAATACTTTTGAGGTTTTATCTGTCTCTTCAAAAACATTTTTGGTGTACAGTTTCTTATGAACTTGTGTATTGTTGTGATTATCGTATTGAATATATGATGTTTCCGCCATTCTGTGTTCCGTGACACGTTTTGAGACATAAATACCGTAAAGAGTTACCGTATTTAAGATATTCTTCAAGTCCTCACCGCACGACCTACTGTGCTGAGCTGCCATCAAACCGCTTGCTTTCAATAACATGCAACCCTTGTTTGATCGTTGACTTTAATCCCCCAAACGGTCTTAGTTTTTTTCTAATCTTTCGCAGAGATGATTAAACTGAATTGTATCTCGGCAACCCTTTGGCAACTCATGGAAGCAGACGTCAATATTATGCCTCATTAATGTTAAAGTGACGTGTTAGGTGCCAAATCACCATTCACTCCAAAGACGATACAAAAGTCATGTCAAATAAAGATTACCTTATGATAATGAAAACATGTTTTGTGTTTCGAGGTTACATAAGTACTCAACAATGTCTGTCTGGGAGAAAATATGTTTCTGGAAATGAACCGACGCTCGAATAAGAGACACACTTAAGGACGAAGCGTAAAATGACTTTATCGAGCTGCAATTATCACTTTGTGTTATCGTATTGTGTTACTGTTATTGTATTCTGGTACAGTTATCACTTTGTGTTATCGTATTGTGATACTGTTATAGTATTCTGGTACAGTTATCACTTTGTGTTACCGTATTGTGTTACTGTTATTGTATTCTGGTACAGTTATCCCTTTGTGTTATCGTATTGTGTTACTGTTATTGTATCCTGGTACAGTTATCACTTTGTGTTATCGTATTGTGTTACTGTTATTGTATCCTGGTACAGTTATCACTTTGTGTTATCGTATTGCGTTACTGTTATTGTATTCTGGTACAGTTATCACTTTGTGTTACCGTATTGTGTTACTGTTATAGTATTCTGGTACAGTTATCACTTTGTGTTATCGTATTGTGGTACTGTTATTGAATTCTGGTACAGATATCAAGTGTTTTACAATTAGCGCACACGCACCCGTAACTGTGGTGTGTAACCAGTGTGTTACTCATTGGGCTACCTCAATACTAAGGTGGATTTGGTACAGTGATTTGAATATCTGCTTTGCCTCATTGATGATCGACATGATTTAATGAAATAATGCTGATTTCGTTATGAGATGAGAAGAAAATTGAATGAGTGTAGTATATCAGGATAGGTTCATAATCAGCTCAGGGAGCTTGCACCCCTCTACACGTCTCCAACACAGAGTAGAACCCACCAAGAACGTTCCAGAGGCAGACTTCTGAGTGTCAGAAGAACTGTTCCACGTAGCAAGCCCAGGGAGACTTCCAGTGTCAGTCAAAAGAGGAGGAGGTACCAAACCTATGGCAACAAGATAAATGGGGAGCAGGATAACTTGCTACTTGGCGAATGGGAATCCCGTCAAATCTTGTGAATGGAAATAGTGTCAAGGGGGACCGATAATTAAATGAGATAAATACTTTCAGGTTTTTAATCAAAATGGACAAAGTAAGTTTTGTTGGCCGTAAATAGAATTATATAATATACCTTTTCCATGACGACCTCTACATATCCCGGGTCACACGATGGATGGACCTCTAAGTCAAACCAACAAGCATAGCGAAGACGGTCCAAATAACAGGTTCGACCTACACTTGGTATCCACTGACAATGTGTTGGGCTGTCTCAGTGTAATCATTGCTTAATCTAGTGTTCATATTTACGTTAATCATTAAGCCATTCATTACTGCTGCCGGCATTGAGCTGGAAAATATATCTCCTTCCCGTCTTCTTTCTTCTTCACCTTTGAAACTGGTGAGGCCTGAAGTTGACCTAACTCTGACAAAGTTTAAGAAATCTGAAACTAATGAATTATAATATAAACAAGAATATAATCAATTAAAAACTAAATATAATACAAACAAATCCTTATTTACAGATTGGTCCAAGGATAGTTGCGCGGTGGCATGTGCCACTGTCATTGGATCCAGAACAATATCTTCTCGACTACCAAATAACATTCCTTAATTTGCATTTAGAAGCTGGTATGATGAAGTGGAACACCTTTTATGCATAGACAACTTCTTTGTTGCAGTAGTAGTTGCGACGTTTCGGTGTAGATACTAACACCGTTATCATGTGCTTGATAACCGGGTTAGGATCTACACTGAAACGTCGCAACTACTACTGCAACAAAGAAGTTGTCTATTCATAAAAAGTGTTCCACTTTACCAAAATAACAGCTCTATTTTCACAGCAGAAGCTAACGCCATATTAACAGCTCTTAAATATATTAATAAACACCGTAAATATAAACAATACATCATCTTTTCCGATTCTCTTTCGTGTCTACAGGCTATTAAAAATCTTTCTTGTAAACATCCACTTTTAATAGAAATTATTGCTACTGGCCAATGCGACATCGTCTTTTGTTGGTTACCCAGCCATGTTGGCATTTCTGGGAACACAATGTCTGATCTTGCTGATAAGGCAGCACTCAACAAATCTGTAACACCACTTCTTATTCCATACTCCGATTTCAAAGCTAGAATAGAACTTACATCCGGGATCTGATGCAGAAGAAGTGGCACACGCAAGTAGGTATCAATAAATAACATGAATAAAACCCTATATTGGTTACACCTACTTGGGTTGTCAATCCAGATTTGAGGAGGTCATCATGCGACGATGTCGCATTGGCCATACGCGTTATACTCACCAATACTTGTTAAAAGGTGAAGATCCTCCGTTTTGAGTCCCTTGTGATGAGAGAGTCACGGTCAAGGATATCCTGCTTTACTGTGTTGAATTCCCCATCATAAGGGATAAATATTTCAATGTGAAAACAGTTAAGGATCTTTTTAACACTGTTAATTTTCATTTAATTATTGGTTTTCTAAAAGAAATTGATTTCACAGATGAATTTTGAATAATATGTTCTGTAGATAGATGTATTTTAATGATTGGTAGCTTTGGTTAGTAAATTTGGATTGTTAGTGGCTGTACCCTCAAAGGGGGTTAAAGTACCGTGAAATGATTGTCCTCCTGAGAGGGTACGTAAGTCACAAAACTTTCAAAGTAAAGTATATATTATCACATTTTAAACGTGGTATTTTTGTTATTTGAACTGTTGGCTAAATTTTCCTACAATCGCCAGCGCCTAAAGGGATGGTGAAAATACAGCTAGGATCCATGCAGGTAGCCAAAGTGATGTAAGTCCCCATGGCTCCTAGTATAGTGATCTACCTTCAGTTGTTGGCGATCTATAGCCCGTGTTTTATACTGTATTGTCTTCTTTAATTGGAATTTTTTATCTTTCCTCACTAGTTTTATAATCATATATGTGATTCTCTAGTATTTTACTGTCCATCGTCGACAGGTTTTAATCTTCCAAATGTTTTCACCTTTTATTGTATGGATTGTTATATTGCCGAGATATTGCCGATGTGACGTTAAATTTTTACGTACTCACTCACTCATTTACGTTAATCGTTCACCTCTTCGTTTTCATCTTCTTCTCATATATTTATTAATCTAAGTCATCTTTATCTACAGATTGTTTCACCATCGTCGTTTTGTCCAAAGCAAACAGTGTCGTCATCATCAAGCTGTCATTATTATTAATAATTAAGATGCTGTCACTGGTAGGTTGTTGACATTTGCAGACCTATCATTTATAACTGTGTCAGGGAGGTCCTAAAACACGGCTGTTGAATTGGTTAGGTGTCTGAGTAATGATGGCACTGCTGCGGAAGACAGTAGCTGGAGGGGGCTGTCAGGAGCTTCGACAGACCGACAGCTTCAATTGTCTGTGTGAAGTTTAGGCTAATTTTCTTAGCAGTACCTATCGTGTTCGCTAAAGTTCAAAGCTACATATCTTGTTTTAATTCTCCCATCGGCATATCACCGAAATATAAATGTTTTAACGCAATTCGGTTTGTCCAGTAACGAGGCATATTTCTTTGAAGGCAGAAAATGTATTCATTGGCACGGTATTGTGGGCAGAGATGTTTTATTTAACTGATTTCTTTCGGCATAAAACACATTAAATACAACTAGAGTTTCCTTCTAGCCAGTGGGCTGTCTACCGTTTACTTTGCGTTTTTTTATATCATTTTCCATTTCCCAAATGCGAAAGTTGAAATATTTACTATTCAGTATTTTTAAGAAATATATGGAATAATTGATGAGCTATGAGAATTCTGATATTTACATTTCATCCTTGGTTCTCTGATACAGAATAGTTACCACGTTACACATGATTTTATTTGACTAAACAGACAGTATATGGTCAAGGAAGATAACTGTTTGATAGCTAGTCAAGGGAGACAACTACGTTTGAGTTACGTCACTAAGAAATGAGAGACATCCTGATCACTATGTACATGTTTGTGTTATACTTAATGAGAAGCGATGTAACAGCTCGTCACAATATGGCTGCAATATTGCCGATGTGACGTTAAATAATAACTCACTCACTCACTTCCGGACAGAAGAAAAATGAAACAAACAAGATATACGATAGCGAGGTATTTGAAACATCTGGGTGTCAATGCTGTGTTTTGGACCTTAGCTTTGCAATGATTCAGCAGCTGCTTTCAACCAAATATCATATTGACATGCACACAATTTTATAGCCATATCCATTTTTCAAATGTGTTCATTCATTTGCCCGGCAGTGTTATATATTATTATGACAGGAACAACGAAATTGTCCGTTTTACATCAAATACTATATCTACACCCATTTACGTATCGAATAAAATCAGCTGTACATTTGGAAACCAGCCCAATACCTGTCTTATTAAGGAGGTCTCTGACTAGCTGAAGACAGATATTGACTTCTGTGAAAAGTGTATATTAAGGTGAGAGCGCGCTTTCAATAATGGATTACCGAGCTGTTCCAATGACGTTTTAATCAACCCAGTACATTATACTGCAAACAGGGTAGCCGTTTAACATGAACCAGGCCTCTAGCAATGTCTGAAACAGACAAAGATTTCTAATATGCATGTACAATCATGTATGTCCGTTAGATGTGGTGTCGTCAACAGGCCTTGTCTGCCTCTCACCAATCCAAGAATAACGTGTGGTATTAATCCTAGATGGGACAGTTCTTCGAGGCCGACACTTATTTAGTTTCGTGAGAAAGTGATTGATTTATTGATTGATGACTAGTTCTCTTTCAAAATGTAAAATTTCAATAAGGCGTTAGTTTACAGGTGCACGCTAGGACAAGCTCCCCACGGAATTTAAGCGAGCAGCTAATCCTTGATCCCTTCAACCGACATTTGTTTGTCGACCTTGCTTCTCTAGCTGCATAATCTCATAGAGTGCGGCCTCACAGACTTCTCCCTCCCAGGTAAGGCCACATGATTGTGCCACAAAACGGATAAGTCATTAGGCATTGGAGATTTGCCATTTTATTTTGATGGGTTCTGGGAGTTACGTTCCCGAGAAATTGTCGTCTCGCTGGTTCCTTTGCGTCCATATTGCATAAACAGTCCTTGGTTTCTAATGGATAGTTATTTATTTTACTCAAAAGTGAACACAAAATTATTCTTACAGTTTTTCCCGAACCGAGTCATGTTTCTAAAAAATGAGTTTTCCCACAAGTCCCATAGATCATTTACAGCGAACAACAGAATATCTGTTCAGGTACAGATTTGCTGCAATCGTGAGCGGTGGGGTGACCTTTCAAGACAAACTGAGATGTGTCGTTCTGGTATGTGTTTCATTCTGATAATGTTAATGAGATATTTGTCAATGAAGCATTTTATTAAACTCATGGTATACGTGGAAAGAGAAATGACAAAGCAATACTACCATGAAAACCACTGGCTATAATTGGACCTGTGATTGGGTGACTATAGTTTTAAGCCCAAGCGAAACTACGTTTCTTTACCTGTGGGGCATTATTTAAGACACGTGCCCAGTAAAGATACATCAACATATCTATGTTCATAGATCCAGGACAATCTGTAAAGTATGAAAAGAAATCTCATTTGACGTGAAATGTGATATGCTGGACTTCTTCATTAACTAAATCTTTGTACAAATTGGGGTAAAATATTTAGACAACACGTTAGCATCTAGACCAGTGAAACTGCCGTATGCTCCATGTTTAAATCCATCCACAAAGATTCAGAGTGACAAGCGTCCCATTATGCTGAGCAATATCCCAACTGCTCTCGCCTTTTGTGGTACGCATCAATGACAAAAATGATGATGTCCCATGCAATTGCCTATTTTGATTTGTAATGATTTATTTCAGGTGCACAAATGACGAGCCTTTGCATGTGTTTGTGACGGGTGTTGGGTACCATCACCTTTTATGCGAACACGTGGCATCCTCACTATTTGGTAGTGTTTTATAAATGCTGTTTTATAAACAGAATTCAGTCGAAATCGTTCAATCGACTTTCTTGTGGGAGTGGAAAGGTTTTTCCCGTTTCTATTTACAGTGGCGACCTGTAAAGAGTTGAGGCAAGCAATTGAATGTGATTCAATGTGATTTGAATTTCCTCAAGCAGAGCCATGTAATACATTGTTGACAGATGTCATCGGTTCCCAATAGCGCAGATCGATGCTCATATTGTTGATCACTGGATTGTCTGGTCCAGACTCGATTATTTCAAGACAGCCGCCATATAATTGGAATATTGCTGAGTGTGGCATAACTAACTCACTCACTCCCTCACACTATAGAGAACAATACCATATATTGCTAATAATCACCAGCAACTGAAGGAAGATCACCACGCTTGGGACCATGGGGACTTGCAGTAGTTTTGATACCTGCATGGACTGTTAGCAAAGTATACAACGAGACATGGATAAATATACACATATACCGTGCTCTACCATGGGCAGTATATTACTACCAATGCCACTTCATATGTCTTAGTAGTGATGAAACGTAGTACTCTGGATCCTATCTTGTTTATGCATATGCCAACACTTCTTTTGATATCGTCGACTGAATGTCTGACAAGCTCCAACACTGGCCCACCATGATTCCATTTCGTTCTTTAATTTACATTACTTTAAGTCTGTTAAAGAAGTGCACGCAAGACATATAGAGTTTGTTATTAAGGTTTTATATCTCGTGGTGCACCTTTGGAAAAATTCTCCCCAATCTGGAATTGCAAGTAAAACTGTCTTCGGAGGGACGTAAACCTTGCTGTCTCCATAAACTGCATATAATCTAAATTTATTGGAACGCAGTGTCCTGAAAGAAGCTACAGTGTTTGCAACACGGCAAGCTGTGAACACAATTTCTTCGTTTTATGGCGGCTTTAAATAACATCGCATCCTCGCTCGAGTCGAGGATTGAGTCATCAAAATCTAAGTCCATGCCTTGGTTTGATATTTCATAATGCCTTGGGTTTGGGGCATCACGCTGGAATAGCGTATGGTATTAAGGTGCCGAAAAGAGGCTTAGGCTAATTTGAACATGCTAAAAACAAACCGCTTGTAAATTATCTGAAACATGTTTTATATCAGAATTTGGCTTTGCGGAAACACCAGCAGAGTGAGAAGCTTTAGTCGTGCTTTTTTACCAAGTTTTCCAATTCTTGGTAAAACTGTTCCTTTACGCCCAATCTGATTTAATCAACATTTTTGAAGACAAAGAACCTAAAACAACATTTGACGCACTATAAAACATTCTTCAATTCTTTTCGTTTGCCTGCAGATTTTTGACAAATGGATATAATCCGGCACAGATGGTCTCATATTTTTCCTAATCTGGTTCATTGGCTACGCGAGAAATGTATAAGTCCGATTCGACTTCATATTCGATTTTCTTGCAGGAACGTATGCCTGAAAAAAGGCGTTCTGTGTGGGAAACCAAGTGAAATAAATCTCATGAGATAAGAAGTGATCAAGTTGTATAGTGGCCACTGATGCTACTAAGTATTAAACCCAGTCACTTCTAGTGAACAGGCGAGCAATATCTGACAAAAACATTATAAAAAAGTGCATGATTTCAATGTACTGGGTCGCATGAAGTATATATATGTTTACTTAGTTGAACATATATTGACAAAAGACCCTGAACTTTATAACGATTCTTTCTACTTTAAAGGCAGAGTACGTGGGGATGGAGTGAGTATGGTTTCACGTCGTGTTTGGCAAGATTTTAGCAATATCAGGAGAAACCAGGAATGGGCCATGTAGTGACCATTTTAACCACAGGGCCACCCCATTGCTTATGAAACGCCTTGTCTGAGATCGACATACTGTTGGGTGACAAGGATGGTTTTGGTTTCCATGACAACTTATTTTGTTTATTTACTCTTGTGTGTTCGTCTGTGGTCGAAATTCGTTTGAGTATCTGAATGTGATCGTTTAAAAGTGTTTAAATCAAGGAAAATAATATTAGAAAAACAAACAAACATGCTTTGTGAAAGAATTTATTTCCTTTTCCATTCTCCTACTGTAAATTATGAACATAATTATTAGAATTATGAATAAATACCTAAACATATAGTATACATTTGCGCATATTACTCATATGATTAGCGGAAGTATAAAATGGTGCCGGTTTTACCAGATTGTGATGCCGTACCCGTACCCCTGGTAACGTCACAGAGATACATGGTTATATTTCATCCATTCATTCAGACCAACCTCCCTCATTTAGCTCACACCCTGTGACAAGGCCACTGAAGTAGTATGCACCAATAGGGTTTAACGCTGCTCAGAACAGCATTTCAGTTGTATCAATACGCGTCTGGGGAATGCCCACCGCAACGCACGGGCAGCCATCAGCTCTGTCGTGGCAGTACCACACACGCGATCAGGTCACATACCCGATCATTGTTACTTGAAATCGTCTCTGACACGCCAACGTAGACATCATTGCTGTACGTATTTAATGAAACGAGTGACAATGGAAAACTATTACGTCTTACAATAAAATAACCACCGGGAAAAGGAAACTGCTTCATATAAAGTGGTGCAAATGTTATCTTATTGAAGATTTTATCTGGCTTTAAATCTGATCAATGTTTTCTCATAACAGATTCGTTGACGGAACCAAAACCTGGTAGGCGTTGATACAATTAACTTAATTAACAATGTCAATATCGGTGCGACCACTACCATTTGCTTTGATACAGGCGTGGAAGCAGCATGGAAGATGCCAGATGATTGTAAACAGCCTGCGTGTCGTTCTAAACATCAGTAAAAATTGACTCAACTAAACTAATCTTACCAGTTGATTCTCGTCCAGTTACAGGTAGCTGTAAGTCTCAGCCCAGACGTTCCGTGTTTTATGTGGGAGAGATCTGTACTAACAGACGGCAGTAGAGCAATGTTGTGAAGATTCAAAATGCATACGTTTTTGTCAAAATTGGCCTCAACGCAGGAATTGTCAGAGGTGTTAATGTGGCAATCTGGTATCGATTCCATGAATGTACTAATCGAATATGGATGACAAGTCACGTGTTTTGCCCTGCTGTAGATACTGCTGTGAAAGATGTTATTGTGCTTCCACGAACATTCAAATGACAGCCTCGTTTTGTGATTTGTCTGTTAGCAATAACATTGACAGTTCCAACACTGAAGGCCTAAGTAAAACGTTCAAAACGTGTTATGGTAGACATGTGTAGGATATTTCAAAATGTGAATTATCAGTGACAATATATCTGATGCAATTCCCTATTTCAATTTCAACTGTAATACTTCTGAACGTGGCGCTAAACAAACACATGCTGATATTGTCAGAATTGTACAATCGACTCTGATGTCAGCAGAGATTTCTTACGGATGTGGAAAGGGTTTTGTTGTTCTCCTCAGCAACCCAGTGTATGATGTAAGGGTTAATTACGGTTAAACAAAAGTATGTTGATGAGCACCTGTCAACAAAACGATAATTTTGTACTGTCTACATTTCAGATACCATTGGTGAGTATCATGCAGCTACAAACAAACACGCAAACATACAAAGTATACGCCATTCATGAACATGTGAATCATGGCCTTAAAGTCGAGATATCTTCATGGGCGCAGGTTGAAGGGTGCATTGTTTTAGTTCAGAATACGTTTATTTTGAAAGGTTTAAAGGTTAATTGAACACCCATGCTTGTCGTTAAAGGAAACTTGTAGGATAGAGTGGTCAGGCTCACTGATCTTGCTGACACATGTCATGCTGTCCCAGTTCCGTAGATGGATGATTATAACATCAATCACTTCTTGTCGGTCCAGACCCGATTATTTGAAGACATATACATTCCTGGACAATGGGTAAATGCGGCGTTAACATTAAACAAACAAAGGCGAATGCTTTTAACAGTAACAATTGAGCCTACAACATTCAGAAATGCTTTAACCATACAAACTCTTTTCTTTTGACCTTTTGGCCATTATTCGTTTCATTTCTTTTGGCTACGGTTATACAACCTTCTTCGTAATCAATCCGTAATGGAGCACAGACTTAGAACCTCTTCTTCAGCGGCGGGGATGTTTTTATCTTCAAATTGAAAACACAGTTTTTATTTGAATTTTTCTCTCTACTTGCCTGAAGGTTTGGTAGATGAAGAAAAGTTGTAGCTTATCATTCTTAGAACTCGCCAAGAGTCAGACAGATCTTTTTTTACGATGATGTATTTCTTGAGCATTGTCACTTCACAAAACTATCTGGGAAAGAAACTTCTCGGTCTTGGCTGCGCCCAGTATCTCATGAACTATTCAGTGATGGTGGCGTTAAGGACAATCCACATTTCTTTTGAAGATTCTAATTGAAGAAAAGGTTGGCCCCTTGTTTAAACATTGATGAATAATCAACTGATCAGATGGGGACAGTAATGAAGGTTAGCTAACTGCTGTAGGTTCCCTGCCTATGTTTAACTGATTACTTTTCTCATTTAGATATTGGATACTGACACGGATCGCACTTGTAGGCAACAAACACGAACATGTTCTTTAAGTTCTGCAAAAAGGTTGAAATAGTGTTTTGGTGAAGTGGATATCTTTAAATCACTGTTTCCGTTTCTGTTTAGGAAAGTTTGCATTTTGACGATGAGTGAGACAGTGGGATTTAACGAGCCTCTGAAGGTTATATCACGGCGGACCAGCTTGATATGGTGGGAATGTAGAACTGATACAGATGTCAGACCTGAAACCCCACGAGAGTGGGTAAGACCGACCATGAAACTGGATTTGAAATAACAGTTGTGTGTTTCTTGGTGCCCAAAGTACGCAGCTATGCAAAACGACTTGGACATTCTTGTTGTATTTAACGTCACACACATGGGCGAATCTGGGATTAGAACCCACTTTAGCAGGATCCGGACGTGCCTAAGGGACATAACTCAGGGACATATCTCCTTCCCGTCTTCTTTCTTCTCCTCCTTTGCAACTTGTGAGGCCTGAAGTTGACCTAACTCTGACAAAGTTTAAGAAATCTGAAACTAATGAATTACAATATAAACAAGAATATAATCAATTAAAAACTAAATATAATACATACACATCCTTATTTACAGATATGTCCAAAGATGGTGGCGCGGTGGCATGTGCCACTGTCATTGGATCCAGAACAATATCTTCTCGACTACCAAATAACAGCTCTATTTTCACAGCAGAAGGTAACGCCCTATTAACAGCTCTTAAATATATTAATAAACACCGTAAATATAAACATAACATCATCTTTTCCGATTCTCTTTCGTGTCTTCAGGCTATTAAAAATCTTTCTTGTAAACATCCACTTTTAATAGAAATTATTGAATTGTATAATGAGCTTGCTACTGGCCAATGCGACATCGTCTTTTGTTGGTTACCCAGCCATGTTGGCATTTCTGGGAACACAATGGCTGATCTTGCTGATAAGGCAGCACTCAACAAATCTGTACCACCACTTCTTATTCCATACTCTGATTACAAAGCTAGCATTAGAACTTACATCCGGGATCTGATGCAGAAGAAGTGGCACACCCAAGTAGGTATCAATAAACTACATGAAATAAAACCCTATATTGGTTACACCTACTTGGGTTGTCAATCCAGATTTGAGGAGGTCATCATGCGACGATGTCGCATTGGACATACGCGTTATACTCACCAATACTTGTTGAAAGGTGAATATCCTCCGTTTTGAATCCCTTGTGATGAGAGAGTCACGGTCAAGGATATCCTGCTTTACTGTGTTGAATTCTCCATCATAAGGGATAAATATTTCAATGTGAAAACAGTTAAGGATCTTTTTAACACTGTTAATTTTCATTTAATTATTGGTTTTTTAAAAGAAATTGATTTCACAGATGAATTTTGAATAAAATGTTCTGTAGATAGATGTAATTTAACGATTGGTAGTTTAGATTAGTAAACTTAGATTGTTAGTGGCTGTACCCTCAAAGGGGTTAAAGTACCGTAAAATGATTGTCCTCCTGAGAGGGTACGTAAGTCACAAAACTTTCGAAGTAATATATAAATTATCACATTTTAAACGTCGTACTTTTGTTATTTTAACTGTTGGCTAAATGTACCTACAATCCAGCTGCTGAAGGGATGGTGTAAATACAGCTAGGATCCATGCAGGTAGTAAAAGTAATGTAAGTCCCCATGGTTCCTAGTATGGTGATCTACCTTCAGTTGTTGGCGATCTATAGCCCGTGTTTTATACTGTATTGTCTTCTTTAATTGGAATTTTTTAGATTTCGTCACTAGTTTTATATTTATATATGTGATTCTCTAGTATTTTTACTGTCCATCGTCGACAGGTTTTAATCTTCCAAATGTTTTCACCTTTTATTGTATGGATTGTTTTCGTCACGATATGGCTGAGATATTGCCAATGTGACGTTAAATTTTAACTCACTCACTCACTCATTTACGTTAATCGTTTACCTCTTCGTTTTCATCCTCTTCTCATACATTTATTAATCTAAGTCATCTTTATCTACAGATTGTTTCACGATAATTAAGATGATGTCACTGGTAGGGTGTTGACATTTGCAGACCTATCATTTATAACTGTGTCAGGGAGGTCCTAAAACACGGCTGTTGAATTGGTTAGGTGTCTGAGTAATGATGGCACTGCTGCGGAAGACAGTAGCCGGAGGGGGCTGTCAGGAGCTTCGACAGGCCGACAGCTTTAATTGTCTGTGTGAAGTTTAGGCTAAATTTCTTAGCAGTACCTATCGTGTTCGCTAAAGTTCAAAGCTACATATCGGCATATCACCGAAATATAAATGTTTTAACGCAATGCGGTTTGTCCAGTAACGAGGCATATTTCTTTGAAGGCAGAAAATGTATTCATTGGCATGGTATTGTGGGCAGATATGTTTTATTTAACTGATTTTTTTCCTTCTAGCCAGTGGGCTGTCTACCATTTTATTTGCGTTTTTTTTTATCTTTTTCCATTTTCCAAATGCGAAAGTTGAAATATTTACTATTCAGTATTTTTAAGAAATATAATATGGAAATATTGATGAGCTATGAGAATTCTGATCTTTACATTTCATCCTTGGTTCTCTGATACAGAATAGTTACCACGTTACACATGATTTTATTTGACTAAAACAGACAGTATATGGTCAAGGAAGATAACTGTTTGATAGCTAGTCAAGGGAGACAACTACGTTTGAGTTACGTCCCTTAGAACTGACAGATATCCTGATCACTATGTACATGTTTGTGTTATACTTAATGAGAAGCGATGTAAAAGTCAACGGATTACCTTTACTTCCTATTTAGACGTTACTTCCGGACAGAAGAAAAATGAAACAAACAAAATATGCGATAGCGAGGTATTTGAAACATCTGGGTGTCAATGCTGTGTTTTGGACCTTAGCTTTGCAATGTTTCAGCAGCTGTTTTCAACCAATTGTCATTTTGACATGCACACAATTTTATAGCCATATCCATTTTTCAAATGTATTCATTCATTTGCCCGGCAGTGTTTTATATTATTATGACACGAACAACGAAATTGTCTTTTTTACATCAAATACTATATCTACACCCATTTACGTATCGATTGAAATCAGCTGTACATTTGGGTAACCAGCCCAATACCTGACTAGCTTAAGACAGATATTGACTTTTGTGAAAATTGTATATAAGGGTGAGAGCGCGCTTTCAATAATGGATTACCGAACTGTTCCAATGACGTTTTAATCAACCCAGTACATTATACTGCAAACAGGGTAGCCGTTCAACAGGAACCACGCCCCAAGCAATGTCTGAAACAGACAAAGATTTCTAATATGCATGTACAATCATGTATGTCCGTTGGTTATGATGTCGTCAACAGGCCTTTTCCCCATTTCACCAATCCAAGAATAACGTGTAGTATTAATCCTACATGGGAAGTTCTTCGAGGCCCACACTTACTTAGTTTCGAGAGAAATGGATTGATTTATTGATTGGTCACGAGTTCTCTTTCAAAATGTAAAATTTCAATAAGGCGTTAGTTTACAGGTGCATGCCAGGACAAACTCCCCACGGAATTTAAGCGAGCAGCAAATCCTTGATATAAGTTCAACCGATATTTGTTTGAGGACCTGGCTTCTCTAGCTGCATTTGTTAATCTCATAGAGTGCGGCCTCACAGACTTCTCCCTCCCAAGTAACGTCACATGATTGTGCCACAAAGCATATAAGTCATTAGCCATTGGAGATGAGCCATATTATTTTGATGGGTTCTGGGAGTTACGTTCCTGAGAAATTGTCGTCTCGCTGGTTCCTTTGCGTCCATATTGCATACACAGTCCTTGGTTTATTATGGATAGTTATTTTTTTACTCAAAAATGAACTAAAATTATTCTTACAGTTTTTCCTGAACCGAGTCATGTTTCTAAAACAAATGAGTTTTCCCAGAAGTCCCATAGATCATTTAGAGCGACCAACAGTTCCTGCAATCGTGAGCGGTGGGGTGACCTTTCAAGACAACACAAATATCAAGAAAACTGAGCTGTGTCGTTCTGGTATGTATTTCATTCATATCATATTCATTTCATATTTGTCAATGAAGCATTTCATCACACTCATGGTATACACGGAAAGAGAAGTGACAAAGCACTACTAACATGAAAACCACTGGCTATAATTGGACTTGTGATTGGTTGGATATAGTTTTAAGCCTCATAAAAATACGAAAGCCTGTATTATTATAAGTAGTTGTTTGGAGACAAACAAAATTGATACCATGTTGATTCTCAAAATCTCCAAGGACCTCAATCTCAATACAGACAGAGTTCGGTTCTGTCAAAACATGTGTTTTTTCCCCTTTGTATACCACTATCGCACTTGACAAGCTTACAGAAACAAATCATTTCTTTACCTGTGGGGCATTATTTAAGACACGTGCCCAGTAACGATACATCAACATATCTATGTTCATAGATACAGGACAATCTGTAAAGTATGAAAAGAAATCTCATTTGACGTGAAATGTGATATGCTGGACTTCTTCATTAACTCAGCTTTGTACAAATTGGGGTAAAACATTTAGACAACACGTAAGCAGCTAGACCAGTGAAACTGACTCATATGCTTCGTGTTTAGATCCATGCACAATGATGCAGAGTGACAAGAGTCCCATTATGCCGAGCAATATCCCAACTGCTCTCGCCTTTTGTGTTCGATCAGTGTTACAACATTCAAAGCCTCGGTACGCATCAATGACAAAAATGATGACGTCCCATGCAATTCCCTATTTTGACCTGTAATGATTTATTTCAGGTGCACAAATGACGAGCCTTTGCATGTGTTTGTGACGGGTGTTGGGTACCATCACCTTTTATGAAAACACGTGGCATCCTCACTATTTGGTAGTGTTTTATAAATGCTGTGTTATAAACAGAATTCAGTCGAAGTCGTTCAATCGACTTTCTTGTGGGAGTGGAAAGGATTTTCCCGTTTCTATTTACAGTGGCGACCTGTAAAGAGATGAGGCAAGCAATTTGTCCCCAGCACGAGAACTGATCTATGTGATTTGAAGATCCTCAAGCAGAGCTATGTAACACATTGTTGACACATGTCATCGGTTCCCAATTGCGCAGATCGATGCTCATGTTGTTGATCACTGGATTGTCCGGTCCAGACACGATTATTTCAAGACAGCCGCCATATAGTTTGAATATTGCTGAGTGCGGCGTAAAACTAAACTCACTCACACTATAGAGAACAATGCCATATAAAAAACGGGCTAATAATCACCAGCAACTGAAGGAAGATCACCACGCTTGGGACCATGGGGACTTGCAGTACTTTTGATAACTGCATGGACTGTTAGCAAAGTATACAACGAGACATGGATAAATATACACATATACCGTGCTCTACCATGGGCAGTATATTACTACCAATGCCACTTCATATGTCTTAGTAGTGATGAAACGTAGTACTCTGGATCCTATCTTGTTTTTGTATATGCCAACAATTCGTTAGATATCATCGACTGAATGTCTGACAAGCTCCAACACTGGCCCACCATGATTCCATTTGGTACGCTAATTTACATTACTTTAAGTCTGTTAAAGAACTGCACGCAAGACATACAGAGTTTGTTATTAAGGTTTTATATCTCGTGGTGCACCTTTGGAAAAATTCTCCCCAATCTGGAATTGCAAGTAAAACTGTCTTCGGAGGGACGTAAAGCTAGCTGTCTCCATAAACTGCATATAATCTAAATTTATTGGAACGCAGTGTCCTGAAAAAAGCTGCAGTGTTTGCAACACGGCAAGCTGTGAACACAATTTCTTCGTTTTATGGCGGTTTTAAATAACATCGCATCCTCGCTCGAGTCGAGGATTGAGTCATCAAAATCTAAGTCCTTGCCTTGGTTTGATATTTCATAATGCCTTGGGTTTGGGGCATCACGCTGGAATAGCGTGTGGTATTTAGGTGCCCAAAAGAGGCTTAGGCTAATTTGAACATGCTAAAAACAAACCGCTTGTAAATTATCTGAAACATGTTTTATATCAGAATTTGGCTTTGCGGAAACACCAGCAGAGTGAGAAGCTTTATTCGTGCTTTTTACCCAGTTTTCCAATTTCTTGGTAAAAGTGTTCCTTTACGCCCAATCTGATTTAATCAACATTTTTGAAGACAAAGAACCTAAAACAACATTTGACGCACTATAAAACATTCTTCAATTCTTTTCGTTTGCCTGCAGATTTTTGACAAATTGATATAATCCGGCACGAGTTTGTCTCATATTTTTCGAATCCCGTTCATTGGGTACGCTTGAAAATGTGTAAGTCCGATTTGACTTCATATTCGATTTTCTTGCAGGCACTTAAGACTAAAAAATGATGTTTGTGTGGGAAACCAAGTGAAAAAGATCTTACGAGATAAGAAATGATCAAGGTGTATTGATGCAGACGTAGTGGCCACTGATGCTACTAAGCATTAAACCCAGTCACTTCTAGTGAACAGGCGAACAATATCTGACAAAAAACATTATATGAAAGTGCTGATTTCAATGTACTGGGTCGCATGAAGTATATATATTTACTCAGTTGAACACATATTGACAAAAGACCCTGATATTATAACGATTCTTTGTACTTTAAAGGCAGAGTAGGTGGGGATGGAGTGAGTATGGTTTCACGTCGTGTTTGGCAAGATTCTAGCAATATCAGGAGAAACCAGGAAGGGGCCATGTAGTGACCATTTTAACCACAGGGCCACCCCACTGCTTATGAAACGCCTTGTCTGAGATCGACATACTGTTAGGTGACAAGGATGGTTTTGGTTTCCATGACAACTTATTTTGTTTATTTACTGTTGTGTGTTCGTCTGTGGTCGAAATGAATGTGATCTTTTAACAGTGTTTAAATCATGGAAAATAATGTTAGAAAAACAAACAAACATGCTTTTGGAAAGAATTTATTCCCTTTCCCATTCGCCTAAATTATGAACATAATTTTTAGAATTATGAACAAATACCTAAACATATAGTATACATTTGCGCATATTACTCATATGATTAGCGGAAGTATAAAATGGTGACGCTTTTACCAGATTGTGATGCCATACCCTTACTCCTCGTCACAGAGATACATGGCTATATTGCCTGCATGAAAGCAGACCAACCTCCCTGTTTTAGCTCACACCCTTTGATATGGGCACTGATGTAATACGCACCAATAGGGTGTAACGCCACAAAGAAAAGCATATCAGTTATATCACTGCGTGTCTGGGGAATGCCCACCGCAACGCATGGGAAGCCATCAACTCTGTTGTGGCAGTACCACACACGCGATCTGGTCACATACCCGATCACAGTTGCTTACTTCGTCTCTGACACGGCAACGTAGACATCATTGCAGTGCGTATTTAATAAAACGAATGACAATGGAAAACTATTATGTCTTTCTATAAAATACCACAGGGAAAAGGAAACTGCTTTATATTAGGTGGTGCAAATGTTATCTTTTTGAAGATTTCATATGGTCAATGTTTACTCTTAACAGATTCATTGACGAAACCAAAACCTGGTAGGCGTTGATACAGTTAATAAACAATGTCAATATCGGGTGCGACCACTACCATTTGTTTTGATACAGGCGAGGATGCAGCAGCGCATGGAAGATGCCAAATGAATGTACACAGCCCGCGGGTGTTGTTCTTAATATCAATAAAAAAATGACTCAACTGAACTTATCTTACCATTTGATTCTCGTCCTGTCTCGTCCCGTGTTTAATGTGGGAGAAATTTGTACTAACAGACGCCAGTGCAGCAATGTTATGAAGATTCAAAATGAATATACGGTTTTGTCATAATTGGCATCTGGTATCGATTCCATGAATGTACTAATCGAATATGGATAACAAGTCACGTGTTTTACACTGCTGTAGATAATGCCGTGAAAGATGATATTGTGTTTCCACGAAAATTCAAATGACAGCCTCGTTTTGTGATTTGTCTGTGAGTAATTACATTGAGTTCCAACACTGAAGGCCTCAGTAAAACTTTCAAAAAGTTATATGATAGACATGTGTAGGATATTTCACGTGATCCATCAGTGACAAAATGTCTGATGGAATTCCCTATTTCAACTTCAACTGTAATACTGCTGAACGTGGCGCTAAAGAAACGCATGCTGATATTGTCAGAATTGTACAATCGACTCTGATTTCAGCAGAGATTTCTTATAGATGTGGAAAGGGTTTTGTCGTTGCACTCAGCAAGACGGTGTACCATGTAATCGTCAATTACGGTTAAACAAAAGTATGTTGATGAGCACCTGATACCAAAACGATAATTTTGTACTGTCTACATTTCAGATACCATGGGTGAGTATCATGCAGCTACGAACAAACGCGCAAACATACAAAGTATGCGCCATTCATGAACATGTGAATCATGGCCTTAAAGTCGAGGTATCTTCATGGGCGCAGGTTGGAAGATGCATTGTTTTACTTAAGAATACGTTTATTTTTATTGTACTTAAAGGTTTATTGAACACCAACTTTCGCATGGACGATCGATTGAAAGAAAAATTGATGATTGGAATTGATGTTCAACATCTCATGCTTGTCGTTAGAGGAGACTAGCAGGATGGAATGGTCGGGCTGATTGATCTTGCTGACACATGTCATCGTATCCCAATTCCGTAGATGGATGATTAAAACGTCAATCACTTCATTGTCTGACCCAGGCTCGATTATTTGCAGACCATATATGTTCCCGGAATTGGAAATTGCAGTCTTAAGCAACAAAAAGACTAACTCGAATGCTTTTAACAGTAACAATTATTAAGCCTTCAACATTGCAAAATGCTTTAACGAGACAAACATTCTTCTTTTAACCTTTTAAGAAAAACATTATTCTATCCATTCTTTTGCCTACGGTTATACAACCTTCCTCGAAACCGATCCGTAATGGAGCACGGACATAGAACCTCTTCTTCAGCGGCGGCGGTGTTTTTTCCCTTCCAATTACAAACAGTTTTATTTGATTTTTTTTCGCTGCTAGCCAGAAGGTTTGGTATCGCAGAAGAAGAGGTTGTGGCTTATCATTCTTAGAATTTCGCCGAGAGTCAGACAAATCTTTTTTTCAGGTCGATGTATTTCTTTAGCATTGTCACTTCACAAAACTATCTGGGAAAGAAACTTCTCGGTCTTCGCTGCACCCAGTATCTCATGAACTATTCAGTGATGGTGGTGGTCAGGCGTTAAGGAAAATTCCGCATTTCTTTTGAAGATTTTAATTGAAGAAATGGTTGGTGCCTTATTCAAACATTGATGAATAATCAAGTGATCAGATGGGGACAGTAATGAAGGTTAGCTAACCACTGTAGGTTCCCTGCCTATGTTTAACTGATTACTTTTCTCATTTAGTTATTGGATACTGACACGGAGCGCACTTGTAGGTGAGCAAAGGCTATAAAACAGAAACGAATAAGTTCTTCAAGTACGATGCACTAAGTTATGTTTTTTGTCTATCACTAAGGTTGCAATGATGTGTTGATGAAGTGGACATCTTGAAATCATTGTTTCCGTTTCTATTTAGGAAAGCTTTGTTTTATTAGCGAGTGAGATATTGGGGATTTAACGAGGCCTTGAACCGTATTCAAGTTATATCACGGCAGCGTCATATGGGAAGAAAGCGGAACTGATGCAGATGGCAGATGTCTACCAATTTGTTGAAACCCTAACACACAGGTATAGCAAACCTAGAAACTAGATTAGAACCAAAAATCGTGCGTTTCTCCGGGCTTAAAGGAGGGCTTAAAGGAGGCAACTCTGCAAATCTGCAAAACGAACTGCGATTTCCTCAACAGACTTTCTGCTTGAATTTAACGTTGTTGTAAGTGATAAGTATTTTATGATGGCATAATGTGGGAACTTTTGAGTGAGAAAGATTTTCGAAAAAGTCAAAGATTCTTACTTTGGCCGAGCCCCTAATTTATCTCTTAGATTATACTATATTTTCCAATGGGAAATGTTTGTTAGATCGTGAATGAATATAAACCAGACAACTTAAAAGTACCTGAAAATACAATGCACAATATATATGATTTGAGTTATTATATTTCTAGATGTATATATAGTGTAACGCTGCTCTAGGGCTTGGTTATAACTGTGCACACGCTGACAGTCGAAGTTGCCGGCGAGAATAAGCCTGATTGCTTTTACACACGTAAACGTTTGCTTTTGCAGCTGTGTGTATTATATACTTTCAATTCAAATTAATTTCAATTAATAATATCTGTTACTGACCAATCCCAGCATGGTATAGCGTACCGACCCTGGTACGATAATGAATTGTTAATTTGACATGAACAGATCTCCATGAAGTTGTAATCCGACCTCAACTTATCTTTGTACACTAGCAACGTTTGACTGCTATGAAGTTTACTGGAAACCATGTTTTAGGAACAACGTGAGTGAGTGAGAGAATTATATTTTTACTTGGCTTTGACAATATTACAACAACACCACGTCAATATCAAAGCAGTGTGGTAATCGAACTGGGGCTTGGCGACCACTTTCAAAACAAACGTTACACAAACGTTACCTCGATACATTGTGTTAGTGGGTTCCGCATTAAAAAGTAAAGATTTCGACTTGTCTTACTAATAAGGAACGGACTGCTTGATATCATAGTGTTTGTGTGGCCTTTGGATGAAATAAACACGTTGCCCCAGAAAATGCTTGGAACAAATAGTCATGAATCATACTGTTAAAATAAATCGGCTTAAAAATTCAGCGTTGGAACGAATTTGTTGTAAAATAAATATTTCGGATCATAGTTTTAATTAAAAAAAATATCTTGTTTTGCAGCTGTGGCTGACAAATATATCCAGTCCCTATACAAAACCGCAAATTAATATGTCTAGACCTACATTGTAAATGGGCACCAGCGAAGTATAGTCTCGTCCATGTTATTGGATAGGGACAAGGGAATACAGGATTTCTCCAAGTGCATATTCTTGCCACAAATTATCCGTAATTTGGTGATTCCCGTACATCTTCCTATACGCTGTTATTGATTAAAGTGTAACCTTCAAACGTATGAGAAACTGCCTTAGTACATGTCAATCTATTGCTCCTGAACACAATTCAGACATTCAAAGTGAAGCCTTTGTTGACTTGAGAATCTGGTAGAATCCACATCAATACTAAAATATATACAGTTAAATGCCTACACTGCTTCTACCGAAATATGAATAAATTCAACAAAATCTCTGTATGGTCCCTACTTAGATATGCAATATTTTATCCTTCAAGTTTGTGAGGACACGTGATACCTGTTCATTGCGAAATACAACTGATGACTTGCAGACTGAATAAAAGAATTTTGCATGGATGTGGGGCTGACAAGCATCCACTGTATACTACTCATCATCAAATCCAGGTGGAATTACACAGACGTGTGGTGCTGGGAACAATCTCTAATGACACCGGTGGTGCACAGCAACTCGTCCACAGATGCACTCTTCGCTTATCATCAGTTTTGGGTTCAGATTACTCTCACGATTCTTGGTGAAACAGTCATATGAGTCACGTCGTCTAAAGCATCCAGATAAACACTGTATATCTCTGTACAAAATTACAGTTACATCTCAACGAGATTGTTCTATATGATGCTCAACACCATGGACATTAACCGCCTTAATGAAATATAAGCAACATAACTCTTTCCATAATAAAAAGACAAAAGACATTTTGAGACAGGAAGAGAGGTTGGATAAACATGGTGCATCAGCTTTTATGTTGACAAAAAGCGCAACATCACATTCAAATCTGGGCTAAAATTAAAATCCAAGGGACGATTCCGACGCTATCATTGGCATGTAAACCATTGTTACATAGTCACGACACCAGGTGTTATTGGAAAGGTAAGCCTATCCTGCACCATCGGTGACTTCAGTCACAACAAACACACGCAAAGGCACGTTAAAGGTTGGGTTAAAATACAGGGAAACATCAGAAATAATGTTTGTCACGATCACAAATCAATGGCCACACAAAGTGCGAATTTCGGGTTCAGTAGCAATGTCCAGCGAAACAAACCGAATCAAAGCACAGCGGATTACACGATGCGCCCAGAAATGTGTAAAAAAGACCTTGTAATCGACAACACAAGAGCAAAGCTCCCACTGAAAATTATGGATTAGATTCCTTTGTGTTGATTGAATCACCTTGACAAATATCACAAACGCCCAAAAGAAAAAGGACAAAAAAGAAAGAAGGTTTTTCATCATCCGGGTCGTGTTTCAAACATCGCTTCTCTGTTTTATGTCAATGCCGTCAGATGTTGACCCGTGACCTTTGATCTTCACTTTCTGTAGAGCAGTTGACACATTGGGTGATTGGATTAATGTGGATTTTTCATTTGGACCAAGTGATGTCGAGATGTTATTGATCGGAAAAGGAATTGTTCAAAATGATTATTCAGACTTCGAGAGTTCTAAAAGACTTCAAACCCAGTTTAAAGGTCATGAATGTACAACATGAATGAGTCTTCGTCACATGTAGGACTTAATGCCATACTAGTTAAATAGCACCATGGTCTGATATAAGCTGTAATGAAATATTGGATCTGTGTTCCCTCATTTAGGCTGTACAGTGGTTTATTGTAACTGTATCTCCTCGTACGAAAGGAACGTGTCTGATGTTTGCTCACCTGGAACACACACAATATATGTGCAGACTATGTATACTTAACTCGAAGCCAAATAACACCAGCGATATATACAAATATAAATATATACAGACAGACAGATAGTGAATCTAGTGTTGGGGAAATCATTTTAACCACCAGGGCCCTTATTCTCGAAACGTTACTTAGCCCTAAGAATTCTTAACTTTGATCGTAGCCAATGTGTTAAGAATGGACTTAAGAGGTTCGTAGCGCTACGAACGTTTCGAGAATAGCTAGCCAGGACCAACGTCTCAGTAATTCATTTTGTGCCAAACAAAACATTAGTCCACGGCTGTAGCCAATCAATAGGTCATACAGTGCTTCCTCACACGACCATCCCGACCTGAGCAATGGCAATTTTTTCGGTAATGTAAATGTACATGAGGAGCGAAATGAATCAAATGTTGTACACACAGGTTGGACTATACTTGGATGACCTGAATTATTAACTGAACACGGTTTGTTTCCTAGTTTGCCAAAACATAAAACAGAGATAACGCCAGGTATTAACGTATCTTGGTATTTGATACCAGATAATTGAGACCACCTATTGTTTGGTTTATATATTATTTCGAAAAAATATTATTTGATACAATAATAACAATAGCCCGAAGGAAATTGCCAATGTTCTCATACGCCCATGTCAGAAATGCTCCGTGATTTATTTTTGATTGAATCTTTTTAGGCAGATACATTGAGGGGGATTCTGTTTCTTGTTGAAGTATACATAATGCCTTTGAAGATACAACGAGCCAGGAAAAACTGTCTTCTGAATTATTTGCCTCTTCTGCCTTGTGAACCAATGCTAATTTGGCATTATCAATATATGTGAGTGCGTGAGTGAGTTTTGGTTTTACGCCGCTTTTAGCAATATTCCAGTAATATCACGGCGGAGGACACCAGAAATGGGCTTCATACATTGTGTCCAAACAAATATATGTGGTTAAAAGCAATCACAGTAATAAAAATTATGTATAATGAAAGGTCGTTATTGATATCGATTTTATGTCGCGGATGTTGTACATCTATATGTGATCGGCATTGTAACGGTGTCTTGAATGTGTATGGTGTCTAGACACCTATCAAACGTCTAATATTCCACAGGATGTGTATATCAGAAAGGACGAACCCTGTTGGAATCTCAGGTTGGTTATGCATATATCAACATTTTCGCACATCCTTAATACATATACAAGGAGTCGCCTGTGTCATATGAGACTGGAAACTAACTTATATACGCAATGAGGACATACTGAGACAATTGCATTTATTGACAAAAGATACATGCAATAGGTCACCGGTGGATGAAACAGTTCAATGGGTACCCAAAAGATTATGTTCACATAACTGTTGTAACACTCCGGGCGTTTGTTCAGAGTCACCATCTGACTTTCATCAAAATGCTGTTGACGTCGACACCATTGCCAGTCAGCTTGGCTGTGAGTGTTGATGGTAGACAAACCGCTAGACGTCGAGACCGGACGTTGATGAGCAGATGTAACATGACCATCTTGGGATATTTCGGACACATGAGTAGATAAATTGAAGGTCGTGGTAGATGTGTTTATATTACCCATTTGAGAAATATTTGGTTAAGCAGAATTGCAACACGACATCACTTTAATCAGATTAGGAAGCAAGCTGCATTTCGTATAGATCATTTGTCTTTCAGAACCATACCCGTTCTCCTGGTAAAGTCAGAGAGATACATGTTTATATTGCCTGCATATATTCTGACGAACCTTCCTCATTTAGCTCACACCCTGTAACATGGACACTGATGTAGTAAGCACCAACAGAGTTTACGGTCGCTCAGAACGGCTTTTCCTTTATATCACTGTGTGTCTTGGGAATGCCCACCTCAACGCATGAGCAACCATCAACTCAGTCGTGGCAGTACCCCACACGCAATCAGGTCACATACCGATCATCATTATTCGCCTGGAATAGTCTCTGACACGCCACATCATTGATGTACGTATTTAATGAAACGAGTTACAATGTAACACAAGTACGTCTTACTATAAAATACCTTAGGGAAAAGGAAACTGCTTCACATAAAGTGGTGCAAATGTTATCTTATTGAAGATTTTATAACTCTGATCAATATTTTAACATTACAGATTCATTGACGAAACCAAAACCTGGTAGGTGTTGATACAATTAACCTAATTAAAAATGTCAATCTCGGGTGCGACCACTACCATTTGCTTTCATACAGGCGTGGAAGCAGCGCCTGTATGTGGAAGCAGCGCTGGTGACTAAAACCAGCCCACGGGTGTTGTTCTAAATATCAATCAAAGATTGACTCAACTGAACTAACACAACCGGATGATTCACGTCTTGTTTCTGATAGCTGTAAGTCCCATCCCAGATGTGCTGTGTTTTACAGGGGAAAGATCTGTACTATCACACACGCGATCAGGTCACATACCCGATCATTGTTACTCACTTCAAATCGTCTCTGACACGCCAACGTAGACATCATAGCTGTACGTATTTAATGAAACGAGTGACAATGTAAAACTATTACTTCTTACTATATAATACCACAGGGAAAAGGAAACTGCTTTTATATAAAGTGGTGCAAATATTATCTTATTGAAGATTTTATCTGGTCATAAATCTGATCAATGTTTTACATTAACAGATTCGTTGGAAATCTGGTAGGCGTTGATACAATTAACTTAATTTACAATGTCAATATCGGGTGCGACCACTACCATTTGCTTTGATACAGGCGTTTCAGCAGCAGCGAAGGAAGATGTCAGATGATTGTAAACAGCCCGTGGGTGCTGTTCTAAATATCAATAAAAAGTTGACTCAATTGAACTAATCTTACCAGTTGATTCTCGTCCTGTTACAGGTAGCTGTTAGATGTTCCGTGTTTAATGTGGGAGAAATCTGTTCTAACAGACGGCAGTACAGCAATGTTATGAAGATTCAAAATGCATACGGTTTTGTCATAATTGGTCTCAACGCAGCAATTGTCAGAGCTGTTAATGTGGCTATTTGGTGTCGATTCTATGAATGCACTAACCGAATATGGATGGCAAGTCATGTGTATTCCCTGCTGTAGATAACTTCTTGAGAGAGATAATAATATTGTATTTCCACGAAAACTCAAATGGCAACATCATTTGTGATTTGTTTGTTAGTAATAACAACATTGAAAGCCTAAGAAAAATTTTCAAAACGTTTTATGATAGACATGTGGACATTTCATAAATTGATCAGTAACAACATGTCTGTTGCACCTCCTATAATAACTTCAGGTGTAATACTGCTGAACGTGGCGCCAAACAAACGACGATTTCGTAGTCTACATTCAGATACCATGGGTGAGTATCATGCAGCTGCGAACAAACACACAAACATACACAGTATGCGCCATTCATGAACATGTGAATCATGGCCTTAAAGTCATGCAAAATATGAGCCACGGCTGGATCTTTATGGACGCTGGTTGAAAGATGCATTGTTTTATTTCAGAACAGCTGTATTTTTATTGCACTTTATATTAAGCATAGTTACTTTTTTCCAGATTCTGTTCACATCGTAAGTTTAAGTTTTAATCGAACACTCATGTTCGTACTGACGAGCGGTAGCCGTGAAGATCCAGATTGGAATTGGTGTTCAGCATCCAATGCTTTTAGTAAGAGGAGACAAGCAGGATGGTGTGGTCAGACTCGCTGATTTCGTTGACAACTGTCATCGTATACCAGTTCCGTAGATGGATGTTCATGATGTCAGTCACGGCATTGTCTGGTCCATTACTTGCAGATCGCCGCCATATATATTCCTTGATAATTGGTTGAGCAACAAACAAAAGCGAATGTTTATTAACAGTACACATTGAGCCTACAACATTCCAAAGTGTTTTAGCCAGACAAACGTTCTTCTTATAGACTTCTGCAGTTCTTTTGCCTACGGTTATACAACCTTCCGCGAAACCGATCCGTAATGGAGCATGGACATAGAACCTCTTCTACAGCGACAGCGATGTTTTTATCTTGGTTGGGACTTATCAGTCTTAGAAACTCGCCAAAAGTCAGACAAAGGTTGTTTATTTATGACGTTGTATTTCTTTAGCATTGTCACTTCACAAATCTATCGGCAAAAGAAACTGGTGGGTCTTCGCTGCACCCTGTATCTCATGAACTATTCAGTGATAATGGTGGTCAGGCGTTAAGGAAAATCTTCTTTTGAAGATTTTAATTGAAGAAAAGGTTGGCCCCTTGTTTAAACATTGATGAATAATCAAGTGATCAGATGGGGACAGTAATGAAGGTTAGCTAACCACTGTAGGTTCCCTGCCTATGTTTAACTGATTACTGTTCTCATTTAGATATTGGATACTGACACGGAGCGCACTTGTAGGCGACCAAAGACTGTAAAACAGAAACGAACACATTCTTCAAGTACCCATGTACTAAGTTATGCTTTTTGTCTGTCGTCAAGGTTGCAATGATATGTTAGTGAAGTGGATATCTTGAAATAATTGTTTCCGTTCCTATTTAGAAAAAAGGCTTGGTTTTTACTGAGCGAGTTAGCGTGTGATTTAACAAGGCTTTGAACCGTTTTCATGTTGTATCACGGCGTGTCAGCTTAATGTGGGAGGAAAGCGGATCTGATGCAGATCTCAGACGTCTACTAATTTGCTGAACCTACAAGTACGGGTATAACAAAACTAGAAACTAGATTAGAACCAAGATCCCCTATGCCCAAAAGAGGTAACTCTGCAAAACGAATCGCGACCACTGAGTCTTTCTTGTTGCAGTTAACGTCGCTGTAAGAGAGTACTATCATGGCAGACATAATGTAGGAAGAAAGACATTCGAGTAAGAACATTTTTCGAAATGGTCCTAAGGTTCTGACTTTTTATTTTCCAAAGGGACATTTTTGTTACATCGCGAAAGAACATAAAAAACTCAACTAAACAAACACACAACATATATCAACTAAGTGGAATATGTAAAGTTGTGTGCATACTCAAAAAATACGAAACTGTCTTATTTTAAAAAAGCTTGAATAGTGCATTGTGGGGAGTAAGCGATGCAAATTAATTATATAAGATGCAATAGAAGGCATCGCCTAAGATATGAATAGCATTAATAACGTTGAACACACTAAAAACACGTTATAGAAAGCTGGGATACTGGCTGGGATGAAAAGCAAGACGAAATTAGGCAGGACAAAAAATGTACAGCACTAAGAATGTAACGGGTATCTTTGTCAAGAAACTGACTGGTTGAGATGACTGTCCACGTTGACAGGGGAGAGTGTTGCATTTGTTTGCATTTTCAAAAACAAATTTTGGAGTTGCGTATGGTGTGAAACTTCCGCCATCTCGATGGTATATGTTTCGTTTTATACCACGTGGTTACTGAACTTGCTGTGCGACATGAGCGTCATCGTCACGGGTTACACAAATTATTTTTTGAATTGTATTTGCTTCTAGCCTAGAAATTCCTATACGTTTTGTTTCTATGCAACATTTAAGGATTCAAAGAGCTTTCATATCATTATGGTTCATCTGTTATGAGATGACAGATTAACGAACAAAGTTTTTTGTCTATCACAAAAGCAGATGACAATATGCATGGCTGCATATACGAATAGGTGTAACAACAACAAAAAAGTTATTTTTTTTACTTCCATTTTTATGTTACAATTTCCATTACAGTAGTTTCATGTCCTCCAATTGAAAGTATTGTAAGTGTACAGTGAATAGTATCGATGTAAATACCTGGTGTGTACATTACCTCTTATATACAGTACATATACATACAAAGTACATATACATTGATTATGAAGATTATATACAATAGAACAAAAGATTGAGAAAAAAATTGAATTGTTTGTAATTAATTTAGACCAAAAACTTAACATATGAGTTTTAACATCAACAGAAAGTGGTACTCTACCTAATCTACCATAAAGCATACATAATGGTGTACGTTTCTTTACAGGTAATACTTTTCTCATAAAACATATATGTAATTTGTAATTTCTTTTGAACCGACTTCTGCGTAAAACAAAGTAACTGCCTTTAGTAACTTGTTGACATAGATTTCATAAAGATAATTTGAAAGAACATTTTCTATAAAAAATAAATAGGTTCAACTAACTGGTTGAAATATCCTATTGGGACATTCCCATGTATATATTGGTGTTGCCCTAATTAAACCCTCGTCCAGTGTCTAACAATTGGAACGTCTAACTAATGGGAGTAAACCATACAGTCAGTCAGTTATAGGATTTCTAAACAGTAAATGGAACGATGACCAGAAAGAATGAAAACTTGCATAGTTACAATAAAGCAGTGAACTTTGAAAGCACAAAGCACATGTGCAATAGTTTCAGCTGGATCATCACACAGTGACCATGCTGGTGACTTGACATAGCCAATGTTATATAAATAACAATTAGTGCTAAGAACATTATGTAAAATCATAAAACTGAAACCATGTTAACCATCAAAATTTCATCAAATAATTTACTGCCTAAATTATTTTTATATTTTAGAAATATTACAAGGTAAATTTGGTTTTTGAGAGATCTTTAGTATTTGACTAAAGTTCTCTCTTTAAATATTGGGCGATAAATTGTTGTAACCCATGAAGTGTGAAAAAATCTGTATTTAAAATATATTTTAATATATTCACCAATTTCTTGTATCATTGAAGAAATAATTTATATATGATATACCTTTTTCATTCCAATGGGAAACTAATACTGGCTTGTTATCAATTGTTATGTTATTCTTGTACCAAATTGATTTATTCATCACATCCGTAACAGAAAGTTCAATATTATCACAACAGTTTAAATATGAAGCATATAATGACAGTGTTTCTTTCCAAAACTGGTTGAGTATGTTTTCGATAATATTGTTTTCTATGTAGAATGTATGACATTTCCTTAACTAAATGATCATAAAAGTCTCCATTTGAACTTGCTACCAGATAGTCTTTTGATCCAACACATTTTCTGAGCTGCAACAACATTTTCTACTATGGGTACACTTACGCCACCATACTTAGGCTGTTATGACATTATATCTCTCTTGACTTTATCTGGTTTTAAAACATTTCTTTTGAAAAGATTCTATTATATTTTAGGTGGCCTTGGTATACTGCTGAAAAAGTGGTTTAGTTTAGATATTAATAATGATGTTAACACAATATTTCTACCCCTTGGTGTTAAATTTCTCTTTGTCCAATGGTTCATTTCTTTTTCGATGTTAAGTGATTTATTCATATAGTTCAAATTAACCATATTTTTTAAATCAATATCAAAATCTTGTACTCTTTACAGAGTTTGTTTCTTGATCTCTGTTTGGAACTTATCCATATCAATTAGTTTTGTTTCTGTGTTTACTTTTAATCCTAAAAATCTGGCAAAAAAGGATAATGTATTCATTGCAGAATAGAGACTTTTTTCTGAACCATCTAAACTGAGAGTGGTACCATCTGCAAATTGTGCTAAAAGGGAATATATATTACCCAGTCTTATTCCTGTTACATTCTTGTTATTTCTTAACATTATTGCTAGGATTTCTGCGCATAATATAAAGAGATCAAGTGGTATAGGATCCCCCTGACGTCACCCTCTTGTAACCTTAAAGGGGAGGGGGCTTGTAAATCCAATTACCAAAGCTTCACTTGCTTCAATGTTTTCGAACAATAATTTTATCCAATGTTTTAGCCAAAGTGAAAAACAGTTAAGTACATTATGTATACATTTTCTCTCCACAGAATCAAATGCCATTTCAAAATCAATAAGGAGCAGAGGCTGGTATCTGGTTTGATTATGTGTAGTCTAATATATCATAAATAAATCTAGTCACTTAGCCTATATATCTACTGTCACGCGACTCGCGTGTGTGTTATGCAACATGGCCGTAAGTACCTGCGCATTTGTTTATTCAGCTCATTTAGTTGAGCCGTGCGTCCCATGTTGCTAATTTTTGCATGTTATGCATTATAATTAACACCTCTTTACACCTATGTATGTACCCTCTTGTATAGAAGTTTGCTATCTTTTTGTATGTGTGACTTCCGTCACTGTATTTGTTTTTATAAGGGAGATATAAGCGTTTATGCCGCTCCAACCTATACCTCTTATGTATACCCATTATGTTATCAGGGTTTTTGCTAACTACAAAACTGTACAAACTATTGTCTCATTATCCACCTATATATATTTGTAGTAGAGCTCGCGCTCTTCTTATACATGTATTCCCCTTTCACTGTACATACGCTTACAATTTAGTCATAGTCGTTTATGTACCCAAGTATTGGTACACTTCTTTGCTGGTCAGAGGCTAGATGCAAACTTTCAACTCGTGTCGTGTATTGTTCTCTGCGACGTCCGCGCGTTTACGTTATAGCTTGACGTGGCCAGTTGTCCAACACACTTGGGAAAGTCTAGACTACTTTGTGCATGTCGGCCTGCTACCAGTTGTCATTCGCCGCATCGTGGGACGACCTGAGTAGCTCAAGACTTGGGAGCTCAAGACTGTTTTTTGTGGTGGTATATCTTGTTCTGGTCTGTTTGTCCTATTGGTCACTTGGGGATGTTTATTGGGCCGATACTTTCCATGTAAGTGGCAGTAGTTAGGTACTTGTTATTCCGGTATCCTCCCATTACCCCTACATCCCATTACCCCTACAGCTTATAACAACAAAGTTCACGGTCCAATGCACTGCTAATCCCCTTCCTGTTACCTGTTACTTTTGGTAAACTTTTTACTAGCATCCTAAACGAGAGATTAAATAAATTTTGTGATGATAACGATATAATATCGCATGTCCAATCCGGTTTCCGAAAAGGCTTCTCCACAACAGATAATGTGTTTATTATTCATAATTTGTTAAATCATTTGAAGAAATGTAAAAAGAAACTCTTTTGTGCCTTTATTGATTTTTCGAAAGCATTTGATAAGGTTTGGAGAATTGGACTGTGGACCAAATTAAGACAAACTGGTATCAAGGGTAAAATACTGACTTTAATACAAAATATGTATAATGATATAAAATCTTGCGTTATGGTAGAATCTGCAAGATCAGATTTCTTTTATTGTCTTTCAGGAGTTAGACAAGGAGAAAACTTGTCCCTCTTTTATTTTCTTTATTTCTAAATGACTTAGAATCCCATTTAGAAGAACAAGCATGTGTCGGTATTGAATTAAAACAAATAATGATGAGTTTATTATTTATCTAAAATTGCTAGTTCTACTTTACGCTGACGATACAGTCCTCTTAGCTGAAACTCATGACGATTTACAACATACACTGAATAAATTTTGCTGTATATTGCGACATATGGAAACTTAAAGTAAATATTACTAAAACTAATATTATTCTTTTTGGTTCCGGACCTGCAGCTAGTTATAAGAAATCGTTTACACTATATGATGATAGAATAGAAGTTGTAGACACTTATAAATATCTGGGAACTCTACTACACAGAAATGGTCGTATGAATTTTGCTGTTAAACACATAGCCGATCTTGGCATGAAGGCATCAATAGCGTTACTAAAACGTGCCAGAAATGTTAAGTTGCCACTGGACCTGCTCCTTTCTGCATTTGATAGATTAGTAGTACCAATATTGATGTATGGATGTGAAATATGGGGACATGAGAAGACTGACATGATAGAAAGAGTACATCTAAAATTTCTTAAATTAGCAATTGGTTTTAAAATATAACACCCTAATTTCATGGTGTACGGGGAGCTTGGTAGGGAACCTATTCAGCTTCAAATTTCGAAACGACTAATCTCGTACTGGTGTAAATTGACATTATCACATCCAAATAACAAAATAGCAACTTTCATTCTTCAATATATTACTAAACAAAACAAAACATCGAATAACTGTGTCTGGTTCAGTCATATTAAACATATTCTCTGTAGGTGCGGATTGCCTGACGTTTTTGACAACCCTCATCTATACTCAAATTCATGGATCATTTCAAATGTTGAATCTATCTTAAAGGACCAATTTTGACAATCGTGGACGAGCGATATGCAAAACTCCTCTAAAGGAATATACTATAAAGTTCTGAAGCGCTCTCCAAACTTCGAAAAAATACCTACTTCTCTCAGATGCTATTTCTAAACCGATCCTAAAATTTAGAACATGCAACCATAAACTCCCTATAGAAACAGGGAGATGGCAAAATATACCAAAAGAACACAGAGTTTGTAACTTATGTGACTCACATTTGATCGGAGATGAGTTCCACTATTTGTTTAAATGTAATTATTTTGCAGACATACGTAAATCGTTGTTAAAAGAACCTTATAGTTCCTGGCCAAATTTATCGAAATTCCGTCAACTGTTTTCAAGTAAAATATCTACCCTGAAAAATGTATCCAAGTTCATCAAGATTGTTTGCAAACACTTTAATTGATGCATCATTTAGTCATCTTGTTGTACATATTGTATGTAACATACCTCTTTGTTATACTCATGTACCACCGATGGTGGATTATTTTGAGTAATAAACGTGTGATGATGATGACTAGCCCAAACACATGAAGACAAGATTTAATGTTTTAATTTATGGATTTAATTACACAAATAAATGAATATAATACACAGATTTCTTCCTGGTCGTGACATTAATCTGTGCAGCAGGTCATGTTAACTTTTTAATGTTAATGTTTGTCTTTTAAACAAGTCTCTATCCCAATTTGAGGAGATGGCCCACAGCGTCAAGGAACTGCTTGGTGTTTTCAGCCCAAGAGGCGACACAAACGATGCTCCATCTCTCTGTACACTCTCTTTCTGCTTCTCTGTGCTGCTCCAAAGTCTATATGGGAAATTTTCGCTCTCTCAGCGTGTTCAACTTTCCTGATCACCTCCACAAATCGGTAGATGTTGGGGTGTCGATGTGGGAGTCCCCGGTTCAGGCGGTTGTGGAATCCCTCTAGGTTGTTGTTTGTCCTTGGACCTGTTGTTGAGTGATGGTTCCACAGTGGCAGACGGAATCTTGCGTCGTCGTCGACCCAGGTACTCACCATGTAATCGTTGAAGGTGGCCGCTCTTGGTACATCGGGAGCGTCGTCCATGGCGTCAACCCACGTGTCCTGGATACTGTTCTGGGGTAACAGGGGTAGTCCAGCCCTCCTTCTTACCCATCTGGATATTTCCAGATCCTCTCTGTAAGCAACAGCAAGTCCCAGATCCTGGACCTTCCTCTAAATGGCCTGGCAGTAGTGGAAGAAGCAACCCTTTACTTCAGGAGTCGGAAACTCTCTCTCTATAGCATGAATGGCGAAGACCAGCCATGTTGATGTCATGTTAGTTTGTTTCCAACATTTATATACCATGCTAAGTCATCTCAAATTACTTGTCTCATCTCAGTGTCAATTTCAACATTTACTTCATTTCAACTTAACAAACTTTCTCTAACCAAGAACACCTTAATCCTTTCTAATTTGTATACACAACACTTTAATCGCTCCCATGGGTAAGTTCATTATGCCAGACAGGTAAATGCCGTGTGTTGTTTTAAATAATTGTAGGGGTACTGGGATGTAGGGGTAATGGGATACAACCGTTATTCCCCACTCATTAGGTGTCACCGGTCGATATATGGTCTGATCCCTGAGCTGGTCTATTAAGGCGAGTTTACTTAGCTAGCTACGTGTTGTTTTTAGCGGCTTGTTGTTGTGCTTGGGGTTCAAATTCATTCATGCTTGAGCGGGAACTTAGCTTTAATAAATGGTTGTATCAACAATGTGGTTGGTTACTAATCTGGATCATTTTCCGTCCAGTCTCCCTGGATGGTAGTTGGCACAGTGACACTACCCGATACAAAACCCTTTTGATCCTCATGGATAATCAGTGGTAAAATTGGGTTTATCCTATATGCAAATGTCGATGCTGCTAATATATAAGTAGTACTTAAAAGAATAATAGGGGGCCATTTTTTTAGAAAGAGGTTTGATTTGTTTTCTTTAGGTAAGCAAGTGATTAGGTCTTGTGTTTGGCTAGTAGAAAAGGCGCCTATTTTATAATGCATAATTTAAAGCATGTATCAAATATTTATTGAGGTCTAACTATAAATACTTCTGGGCCAGGGTCCCGTTGTACAAAACAACCTTTACTAAGGTTGAACTTAGTCACTAAGGTTGACCTTAAGGTAACCTTAACATAAAGTTACGCCCGTTGCACAAAGCTACCTTTGGTCAACCTTAACTCTGGAAGGATACTTAGCGTCAACCTTAGCTAAGGTTGAAATCTTTAGTGCCGGAGATACAATTATGTCCGTAGTTACGGTTGTGAGTTATCTCCCCTGCTCGTATCAGCAGACGACTAGTGTTATCAATACTTCGGCATGGCAGAGGCGTCTACTAGCAGTGCACGAAAACGGAACAGGTTGTCAAACTATACACCGAGCGAGCTAACAATGCTGGCCGATGAGGTGAAGTGTCGAAGCCACATCTTGTTTGGATCTTTTTCTTCATCTATTACCAACCAAACTAAACTGAAGGAGGGATGCAATAGCTGCAAAGTAAGTGTCTTCATTTTTTATCTTAGCAGATAGCATTGAATGTTTTGTAATCGCACGCTTGTCTATGTATCATTTATGTTATGATACTAAGTTCACAACCCCCCCCCCTGGGCATTCTATTTGTATTTCTGCTGAAAAGATTTAATTTTGATATTTTTTTGTATACACTGCAGGTTTGCTGAGACATACTTCTTGGAAATTAAAAGTGATAGACAAATTAAATATGACGTTCATTGGATATATGAAATATATCATATTATTGTCACTGTTCCAGGATAAGTGCTTGCTCTTCAGTGGAAAGAACAGGGGCACAACTAAGAAAAAAATGGAATGATTATAAGTAAGTGTCAGAAAGTGTGTGTGTGTGTGTGTGCGTGTGCGCTTACATGTGCATGCCATTGTAGGTTGTGGTAAATTAAGTTCTGTTGTTTTGATGTATAATAACATTATTTAAGCAAAAAGGACAAACAATTACTAGTATTTGAAAACATAAAAATAAGCTTTTTATTTACAATGTGAATTGGATATGTCAGGAAATAACTAATTTTCACATGATTAATTTACAGATCTCAGGTGAAAAGAAGAGCCATGGATGTCAGAAAAGAATCATCCAAAACCGGAGGTGGTCCAGCTCCAGTACCTCTGACTGATCTGGAATTTAAAGTAATCATTAAGTTTTAATTTCATTTTGACAATGTTAATTCAGGGATACCAGGATATAAAGGCTATGATAAAAGTGTTCTCTCATAACAACCACCACCACTCCCTGCAGGGTTACAACATTATATTCACATCTGTTGATTTATTCCTTCCTAGTACACACATATTGAAATATAAATATTTATGTTTTTAGGTTGTATCACTGATTCCACAGTGCCAAATTGAAGGGATAACTGGTGGATTGGAGTCTGAGGTTGATGAAAGTGAGTGTTTTTTCTCAATCAATGTCAGAATATGTTCCAAATCGTTAAAACAATCTTTAAGCTGATTGAATATTTTCAAATCATTTCCTCTGTTGCATTGTGTATTTTTCAATAATTATTACTGATAGTCATATGAATATTAGCTTGGTCTGACATTACATAGATGATTAGGTAATAAATAACATAAATCTTTCAGTTTTTCAAACACTGAACATGGTCAGTGATAGTGGCCTTCCCACAGAAGACTACTTGATTCGGCCTTCACCAGCGATGAGAGGAAGAGCAACGAAACACCTGGTATGCTTAATTAATATTTTTAAAGGCATGTTTAAAAGTTAAATTTGTCATCAAGTCAGTTAGTCACAGCTTAAAAATGTCATATATATGTACTTACAATGTGTATTGACAGAACTTTAAGTCCTTTAATTCCTTTGCAGGTCCTATATCAATGTATGGAACCATCAATGGTGATGAGGCTACCTCTATGGCTGAACCTGTGGAAACAGCAGATCAGCCATGTCATAATTCAGCCTCAAATGGTAAAAAATGATAAATAAAACAATTGGAGTGTTGTTTAAATTCTACTGTTTCTCTAGGATATTAATGTGATGTTACATTAGTCGTTTAATAGTTATATTAGGCATTTTAATATTTATTTAAAACAGATGTATTTTCTGGGATGTTACAGATAAGGACCTAAAGCTTGAACAGGGGCAGGCAAAGAAAATCTGGTATGAAATTGTTAAATATGTTGCATGAAATGTTATTTAAACATGCCAAAACTATTTTTTTCTATCCATATCATCATGGAATAAGAATTCTCAATAATATCAATAATAAATACAATGTGTTTACAAATACTTTTTAAGGCCTCTACAATTGATTTCTTCGTACATTTTTTATCGGAATGAAATGTAGAATGTTGATCAATGAGCAAATAACATGGAAGTGCTGGTAATGTAATATAAATTGAATTTTATAACATTTATTGCAGAAAACCCAAAGCAGCAGCCTTTCCAGATATGTTGCCTCCATCATGGAAATGGAGACAACAAAAGCGGATGCCCTCAAAGAGCTGATTGAGGTAAAAAGAAGATGTTAAAAATATCGGAAGACCATCTCACTTTAGAGCGAGAAAGACTTGATCTGGAGAAACTGCAAAATTTCAACTGCTGCAACATATGCTGATGAATCCAGGCAACAAATCTCCCAATACTCTTTTCCCAGTTATCCAATTTATGTATTCTTCCTAACCATGATAACATCCCATGTGCATCTTACCTGTGTTTAAAAGCAAAATATTCATAATTTTTGTTGTTATCTATTTTGATATCTGCAAATACATGTTCATCTATGTTACTGTAATAAACATAAATACATGCATTTAATCAACCTATGGCTACTGTATTTTGTTTGCTTACAGTCTATGTAAATCTCTCTGCAATCAGCTTCCTCCTTGTTGAACATCCATCCTGGCTAGAGACAGGACAGTTTTCCCCAGTAGCATGATCAACTTCCATGTCAGTGTCATCCTGGTGGTGGTGCAATATTTTTGTCTATGCAGAAGTTGTGCAGCTTGAAAGCAGCCATGATTACAGCCACACATCTTTGTGGACTGAACCATAAACATCCAGTAGACTTATGGAGACATCTGAAAAGTCAGATAAACATTACTGTAGTTACGGTAAAAAGTTATGCCTTAAATATTATGTTTGTACAGTTTCTAGTTATGTTCAATTTCAACTAAATTTTCCATAAACAAATAAATGATATTCTTTATCAGGTGAAACATTAATGTTCTTCACTGGTTGTATTATTCTTTAAATTAACACACAGATATAAATTTAATATTCTCATGTACATTATGAATATTACAGCTCAAAAGATAATCGAACTATCCTGGTGCACTTATACAATGGAATATATAACAAAAAGGAGGAAATCAAGAAGCCTTTAGCTTATTCTTAATCCAAAGAGTAATACTATATATATCTATATTTTGTCATATCACCATTCATACACAAATGGAACCATGAATATAATACCTGAATCTTGACTTTAACACTCCAAATGCCCTTTCAACTGTGTTCCTTGTCCTGATATGGGCTGCATTGTACCTCTGTTCTGGCTTTGTCTGAGGATCTGCTAAGGGGGTCAGCATCCAAGGTCTGCATGCATATCTGTACAATGAGTATGAGGTACATAACATTAATTTTTTTTAAATGTATGATATCAATAATTGGTATAGCAGCGATTATACTTGGGCTACACAGGAATGATATATCTGTTTACTGCACTTCAAACGTATAACTACCACAACATATACTGATGACTATGGTTAAATGGTTTTACCCTGTGAATCGCTGCGTAGCCAGCCATCAGGTGCAGTTTCTTCCATCTTCATGCCAACTTGACTGTTACTCCATATCAGGGAGTCATGAGTTGAACCAGGCCACTTGGCAACCACGTTGGTAAAACTGAAATGGTGAACGTCGTTAAAGTAACCGATGACAGTGTATTTCTTTCTAACTTATTACTTTCACGCCGATATTCCTGCAACTTCTTCTGTAACTTGCTGACCTGTCAAATCAGTAAAATCAACACCGTGCACAGAATAATTTGGAGCAAAATGTTTGTTTAAAAAGAATTTATTTACTTAAACTAAATGAATTCTGACAGAAAATAATCCTGAAACGATTGCTGTATAAATGGGTACAATAAATTACTAATTTAAAACAGACTGAAAATGCAGCTCGTTTCATTTGACAAGAAAGTAGTTTCGGCTCGTTTGTAAGGGTCAAAGGCCGTTGCTAATGTAAACAGAGATGCGTAGTTTGCGGACCACTAACCAGTTCATCATTTTTCTTTCAACATTAAGAGATAGTACTTGGTAGATATCGAAAACAAGTGTAACTAAATATGATAACTTTAGACGTAAATGTATGTCTAGTTTATATCTTACCGGAGAGAACTGTCGCATATCGCTTGCACATTGATTGCATGGTATCCCTTGCGGCATACGTAGGCGGCTTCCTCGTTTGGTGAAGGTCGTTTGATTGGAATAAGTGTTCCGTCTACAGCGCCGAGAACTTTGGGGAAATGACCGACTCGGTAGAAATCTTGTTTAACTTTAGTTTGCTGTTCTAGACTCCAGGGAAAAGTAATATTGTCTAACACCGTACATATTGCATTCACCGTGCAATGGAAGCCCCGAGAAACACTGGATTTGTCCAGACCATGTAAATCTCCAATTTCAGAAAGAAATCCTCCTTTTCCCAGATATCTCAAAGTTAAGAGGACTTGTGATTCGACTGTCATAGCGTGGGAACGCTGTGTCGGTCTTTCGACCATTGGGCGAACTTTGTCCACAAGGCAGAAAATAGCTTCGCGTGTGAGTCTATACCGGGATATGAGTTCTAAGTCAGTCAGAGTTTCTAGTTGGATGGTTCTGTCTCGGAAAACACGCTGTTTTCTCAAACTTTTTCTAGTTTCATCATGCATCAACAAGAATGTAGCCATATTGTATTTACTCGAAATGTCAGCCTTAGCCACACTAAGGTTGGGTCGGACTAACCTTAAATTTTCACCTTAACTAAGGCTACCTTAGCGTAAGGTAGATTCGTACAACGGGACGTCAACCTTAGCAAAGGCCTAAGGTTAAAACTTAAGGAAATAAGGTAGCCTTAGAGCTAAGGTTGTTTTGTACAACGGGACCCAGGACTCTTTCAGTTTTAGTGATTCAAGAACTTCATTATACGTCAGCTCCCCTCCTAAGGAAAGTGATTTTTGAGAGTCTAACCATGGCACCGATACTTTAGCAAAATGGTTTTCCAGATCAGTCTGTGTACAGTCTTCAGTTTCATACTGTAACAATAATTCTACATGCATCAACTGTAATAACAGACACTCAGGGTCTCATCTTCTTGCACTGAGACAAGGTTGTGCACTAGCAGGTCCACTTAATTAACCCGACCTGTAAATCTCGCTCGTGTCCGTCGTCTTCATAGCCCCGGGATCACAAGGTTATACCTTGCAATAAAATTTTCAAATGTCTGTATTTTAGGATGACGGAATTAATTTCCAAGGGGACGAAACCTACCCACATTCTTGCACTTGCTAACCGATGGGGTGTCTTTAAGTTGGGCTAGTGATAGAGGTAGGTGAGTAAGGTGACTTCATGAATGAACTGAGTTAATAATTCACATACTCTTACTGTGTGTAGACGGACGCCACCAAGACGGTTGTTTACCTTAATTATATTTCTAGATGTATATATAGTGTAACGCTGCTCTAGGGCTTGGTCGAAACTGTGCACACGATGAGAGCCGAAGTTACCGGCGGGAATAAGCCCGATTGGTTTTACACACGTAAACGTTTACTTTTGCAGCTGTGTGTATTTATATACTTTCAATTCAAATTAATTTCAATTAATAATGTCTGTTACTGACCAATCCCAGCATGGTATAGCGTACCGACCCTGATAGGGTAATAAATTGTTAATTTGACATGAACAGATCTTCATGAAGTTGTAATCCGACCTTAACTTACCTTTGTACACTTGCAACGTTTGATTGCTATGAAGTTTATTGGAAATTGTCTTTTAGGGACTCCACGTCAATGTTAATGCATTGTGGTAATCAAACTGGGGCTTGGCGACCACTTTCTAAACAAAAGTTACACAAAGGTTACCTCTTTACTTTACTTGTGTAAGTGGGTTCTGCATTAAAAGGTAAAGATTTCAACGTGAGTCTTACTAATAACTGACATCCCGCTTGATAAGAGAGTGTATTTGTTGGCAAGGATACAATGTAAAAAAGTTGTCCAAGGAAATACTTTGGAAAAATAGTCATTGGCACACAAACACGTAGTTGAAAAAAAATTTCGGCTCATACCTTTAATTAAAAAACTATCTTGTTTCGCAGCTGTGGCTGACAAATATATCCAGTCCCTATACAAAACCGCAAATTAATATGTCTAGACCTACACTGTAAATGGGCACCAGCGAAGTATAGTCTAGTCCATGTTATTGGATAGGGACAAGGGAATAAGGTTTTCTCCAAGTGCATATTCTTGCCACAAATTATCCGTAATTTGGTGATTCCCGTACATCTTCCTATACGCTGTTATTGATTAAAGTGTAACCTTCAAACGTATGAGAACGTGCCTTTGTACATGTCAATATATTGTTCCTGAACAGAATTGAGACATTCAAAGCCTTTGTTAACTCGAGATTCTGGAAGAATCCGCAGCGATACTAAAATATATACAGTTAAATGCCTATAGTGCTTCTACCTATAATGAATAAATTCAACAAAATCTCTGTATGGTCGCTACTTTAGATATTGAATCAACTTTCCTTCATTGCGAAATACAAAAGATGACTTCTGACTTGCAGACTGAATAAGAGAATATTGCATGGATGTGGGGCTGACAAGCAACCGCTGTATATAACTCATCATCAAATCCAGTTGGAATTGCACAGACGTGTGGTGCTGGGAACAATCTCTAAGGACACATATGGACACCGGTGGTTCACAGGAACTCGTTTCATTAAGAAAGAACATTGATTAAAAACATTTCAGTCTGTAGTGGTACGTGTGGTCTCTTTCTTCAATCCAGTTAAACAAATTTATTTTCATTCATAGAATGAATGAGTATTATCATACAGATAACTATCGAGTTAGAAACATATTTCTTCAAAGTGTTCAAAGCTTTGACGGACCACCTACGTGGTACAGTGGATATAGCGTTTGCCCAGAGCACGGAAATTCGGTGGTTCGAACCCCTGGCCGCGGCACACTAAAGCATGTTAAAGAATGTTATGTGTTGGTACAGACAAACGCAGGCACGCACGCACCAGTCATACGAAAACAAACACGAGAACACATGGTATAATGATGGTCACGATCAAGACATCAATGGCCACTCAAAATGCGAATTTCGGGTTCAGTAGCAATGTACAGCGAATCATAAAACGACACAGTACAGCGTTTAACAAGATCTGCCCAGAAATGTGTAAAACAGACCTTGTAATCGACAACACGCAAAGCTACCACTGTAAATTATGGATTAGATTCCTTTGTGTTGATTGAATCACCTTGACAAATATCACAAACGCCCAAAAGAAAAAAGATAAAAAAAGAAGAAGGTTTTTCATCATCCGGGTCGTGTTTCAAACAACGCTTCTCTGTTTTATGTCAACGCTGCCAGATGTTGACCCGTGACCTTTGATCTTCACTTTCTGCGGAGCAATTGACACATTGTGTGATTGGATTAATGTGGATTTGTCAATTGGACCATGTGATGTCGAGATGTTATTGTTCGGAAAAGGAATTGTTCAGGATGATTATTCAGACTACGAGAGTTCTAAGAGACTTTAAACCCAGCTCAAAGGTCATGAATGTACAAAACGGATGAGTCTTCGTTACATGTGTGACTTAATGCCATACAATATAGGTAACACCATGGTCTGAAATAACCTGGAATATTGGATGTGTGTTCCCTCATTTTAGGTGTACAATGGTTTGTTGGATTCTTGTTGTCACAAATGTATTTCTTCGCATCAAAGGAACGTGTTAGGTGTGTGTTAAAAGACAGTAATGAGTTTTTGTTTCATATCAAAATATCCTTATTACCTCCACCCGCCCCCATCCCAACCCCCCAAAAAACTCCAACAAAACAAAACAAAACAAAACAAAAAACAAACAAAAAACCCCAACCTTTTGGGGCAGACATAAGCATGAGATTATGTTAACTATTCATACACCTAGTCATGAAAAACTGTTGTTATGTCTGCTGACAAAACATATTTGCCTCTTTTGCTTAGTGAACCAATGCTAATTTGGCATTATCATATAAATGTGGTAAAAAGCAATTCAGATAGTATGTATAATAAAAGGACATACCGTGGCTATTGAGATCGATTTCTTGTCTGGTATTTTGTATATCTATACGTGATCTGCATTGTAACGATGTCCTGAATGTGTCTAGACACCTATCAAACGTTTAATATTCCACAGGATATGTATATCACGAAGTACGAACCCTGCTGGTATCTCAGGTACGTTACACATATCAACCATTTATCGTCGTTGGCGAAGCGCGAGTGCGTGTTTACGATATGCCAACGAATAATCTGAATTCGCATATTCTCAATACCTATATGCCTACTACAGCCATACCCCATTCCTTTGTACCCCGGTTTCCTACTCCCTATGTTGTATACTAAGTGTAATGAACGACAGTCAGGCTATCGGTTAAAATCAGAGTGCGTCTTCACGATATGCCTACTCCCTTGACGCTTATTCCGAACTAATCCCAATACACCTATCACAATTAAGCCTTCTTCCAACATGTCTACTCCCATTATGTATTTTCCTACTATACGTAAAACCATTTAGCCTCTTCCCCATATACCTCCTGACAGTATGGCTATTCCTAATACACCACTGTTAAGTCTATTTCTCTTACACCTACTGCCGTTAGGCCTATTACCAATAAACATACTACCATTGAACCTGTTCCTAATAAGCTACTACCATTATGCCTATTCACATTATACCTACGACAATTATGCTATTTACATAGCACTTATTCATATTGCACCTACTACCATTATGCCTATCCACAATACACCTACTACCATTAAACCTATTCCCAATACACCTACTACCATTAAGCATATTAACAATACACCTTATACTATCAAGCCTATTCCTATTACACCCTCTTTTCATTCGGCCCTTTCCCACTGGAGGTGTGCACCTCCTACTATCAAGTCTATTCCAAATATACCAACTACCATTCCCAACGTTCCTGCTACCAGTATGCCTTCTCTTCTTCCAAAACAAACTGCAACAATCAAATATGTGAAACTCAAAGTATTCTTATAATTATATACATACTATAGCTATTGCCCTGATGGAAAATAAACAGTAAACGCACGCACCCGCACTCTGTTCAAGCAAACATTCACTGTAAATTCTATGTAAATAAAATCAAGCCATTCGAAGTTAATGCAATCGGAACCCTTCTCTATAGATCACATACATGCCATTTTATGAATATAGTTCTTACTGATCAACCACAACCTTCCATATTACAAAGTGTCAGAAAAATCATATTATAAAGTCATATTACATCTGCCAAAAGCACGTGCTTGCAAAGCCAAGGGCGACGGCTGTCAATTTTGATCCTACACATTTATCAACAACTACCTCTCCGATTACAAGAGACATGTTGCTTGGGCCATAATGGCATCTACTGGAAAACATTGATGCAAATGTAGGACACTGTCAGGGATGTCAATATCACTTAACACGTCATCGGGTTCAATGTGTTGAATCTGCTGCCTTCTGACTATTTTATACACACGTCATCAAACATAATGGACCATCTCAGGCGCCAGCGATCGTCATTTAAAAATACAGGTGATTCACCTGATGAAGAAGCAAGAATTAGCTATCGAACGTCATGTAAAGAATAAAAGAAGTTGTTATCCATAATGGTGACATGCATTCATGTTCGTCCAACTTCTAAATGCCTTTCAAAAACTTCAGAACGATAACCGTTACTAAATATTCCAACCTCCAACCTTTAAAAAAATATTTTAAAAAATATTAATTAAAAAAACCCAATAACCCCGCCACCCCCACCTCCAGTAAAAACACCACACAAGACGACCCCAAACAAAGTATAAGATTTGACATTAACCCCGAAAACCATAACAAAAGAAAAAACAAAAGAAAAAAAAACCGAACAACACTCACTATACAACTACCATCACTTTACAAATGATACAAACTACAAGATCAAACTATATCAATGCAAAAAACATAGTCCAAATACGACAATGCTCTATGAACAAAGTTAAATTCTGATATAAAGTCGAGGCATAAAGTGGTGCTAAGCCATGCGCTCTGGTCATTCTCAGAATTGTTCACGGCAGCAGTTCAGCGGGAAGATTGCGTGGATCTGTGGCATTGCCTCGAGAAACCAGTTTCAGGAGTTAACAATATCATATATCAAGAGTAATAAATGATTCCATGATAATTGCTGACCTCCTCTCATTACCGACAAATCATTGATACGAGAAATGCTACACAATGACAACACATTTATCTGTACTCCGAACATGAATTGTGTTAAGTATGTTTGAGTGGTGTATCATGTTCTACATTCCACTGTATATGCGGACAAAGAAAATCCATGAACATATAATAGGTCTGTGATCTAATACAGCCTGAAGGTAAGACCTAGAGAATAGTCATCTCGATGATGAGTCAAGTAATTATATTAATGTTACCACTTCTAAATTGTTTTCCTGTATTATTAATACCACATATGCGGTATTTTGTACATGCCGATAAAGAAACCATACATATGAACTTTCACGGACATAATTAGCTTATGTATTGGCTAATGGAGTAGGCATATCGGGTAGGCAAAGTAGAGTCGGAATATTGTGAGAAGATTGTGGTGTGTCATTACGAGATTTGTGGTAATTTAAGATGCGTATGTATTAGGTATGATATTAGTTGGTGTATTTTGGCATAAGTAAGTTATTATATCTATACCAAAGAGGAAAAGCCTATGGCACGGGCATTTAGAGTTTACTATTTAGAGTCGGATTACAATGGGAGTAGACATACATTTGGAGTTGGCAGTCAAACTAAAGCAGGTTAGGCAAAAGGCAAATTGGCATATTTGGAATAGGCATAATGTGTGTACTGGAACAGAAGTATTTGGATAAACGACTATGGATAGTAGGCTTATCTGCAGCATTCATGCTCAATACAACCGTTGAAGGATCACCCGTATAGTTGTGGACGATACAATTGAAGGTTTCCTATTCAAATTTAAAACTAATAACAAGCAAAGCCTCAGTTGGTAAAGACCACATTGATGTGAATGTCTGTGGCTGCATTAAGCAGCAACTTATGTTAACATAACGTTGCAGGGTACCCACTGAACTGTTTCATCCACTGTTGACCTATTTGGCCCCTGAAGGATTAATTATTACGTGTACCACTAATTTTGTCATACATTGTGGCATTAATGTGAATACAAACAGTTATATTAGTATGTCTTAGCTATCTATATCACTGAGTTTTCAGTCCTATATGACACAACCGACCCTTTATATATGTACTGAGAATATGCGAATGCAGAGGGCCGTATAGGGCGTATGCATATCGTGAAGACGCACCCGGATTTAACCAAACAATCATTCACCAATGTTGAACAGCCTGACTGTCGTTCTAAACACCTTGAATAAAATATTGCTATATTCAACTCTAACCTACCTGGGATTCCCACAGGGTTCGTCCTCCGTGATATACATATCCTGTGGAATATTAGATGTTTGATAGGTGTCTAGACACATTCAGGACACCGAAACAATGCAGATCACGTATACATGTACAACATACCAGACAAGAAATCGATCTCAATAGCCACGGTATGTCCTTTCATTATACATACTATCTGAATTGCTTTTTACCACATCTATATGATAATGCCAGATTTGCATTGGTTCACTAAGCAAAAGAGGCAAATCTGTTTTGTCAGCAGACATAACAAAAATGATCCTGTCTCTTCAAAGGTATTATGGAGACAAAATCTCCTGGTTAGATCTCCTGCTGCAGATTTCATCTAATAAATCTCCCGGAGGGTTTCTGAAATAGCAACATGGGAGCATTATATACACACTGTGTTGGCAATTTCCATTTGGCTATTGTTATTATTGCATCAAATAATATTTTTAGAGATAATATATATTCCAAAGAATGGTTGGTTGACGGATTTTAAATACCAAGATGCGCTGGTACTGCCTCAACAAACCCATGGCGTGATATTGGATGTTGCTTTTTGACACGATTTTTAAAATTAGGCCAACTTTTGGTGTTACAAAATTCTTTCTGTTAGGACTGTTTCTAAATTATGCTTTGGGAAACTATGAAACAGGCCGTGTTCAATTTATAGCGCAAGATCATGAAAGTACAGGCCAACATTCGTGTACAACCATGGATTCATTTGGCTCCTCGTATCACAGAAAATATTGCTATTGCTCTTCATGACATACTGTCGTGTGAGGACGCACTTTATGACCTATTGATTGGCTACACCCATGGCTGCCTTGAGGTTAAATGGCACTTGGCCCTGAATGATTAATTATTACGTGTGAAAAAGAACACTAAACACGGAGCAAGACACCGTCACTAAGCCCACTCCAAACACCTGGGGAAAGAGAATATACACACAATTTAGGCTGAAATAAACAAATCAGAAATGAATAATCAATCGATAATAATGTATTTGATACGGGAATCACTGTTTGCAGCCTTACGTAACGTTTTTGTTCTGATCCAAATTTCAAGTCTTCACTTCGATTGTCTTGATAGTTTTAAATTGCAACGAGTGATGTGCGGTGAGCAACGATTTATGGACAGGAAACTCAGTAGCTGAGGATGATTTATCACACAGAGTTGTGTCCCTTATGGATACCAGGATAATCGCTAGTTTGCATCTTGGATGTATTCCGTAGCCTGTCAGTTAACCTGATTGAGTTTTCTCGGTTTATAAATTTACTTTTGATAGAGAATAGACACACTAAAGAGGCTATGAAAAGAGTCATGAAAAGGAAAAATGTTTTATTGCGGAAGGAGTCCAAAACGCTCTATAGAAGGTGATGGGGGCGAAAATGGGAAAATAATATACAGGATATTTTTTAAAGCAAATTATATTCGAAAGTAACCTTAACCCAATGCAAACCAAATCCGACCATAAAAAAACTAATTTTCTTTGCTCTATAAAACGTTGATGTACTGTTGATAGTACGTGGCTTCGTTGCTGCCGCAATGAACACAAGTGCTGACTAAAGTAAAACGAAATTTAAGCCATTTTACAGATACATATTGATATTTGAAGACAATTTTCAACTCGATGCCTTAGAAAGAGAATGAGCCATGGTCTATTGAATAAGATTTTATCGTTCCTCTGGAAAACACGATGAGGAAAATGACAGTTGTTATTGAATAAAAATACTTCATTTTGACGTATTGCCCCGGGCTATGGTACGATCAAGATGATTATTCCACAGAAAAAAGACCTTCCGAAATGTAATTTGGCACGAATCGAAGGATAAGAAATCCTCGCGATTTTAACGAATTTCATCCATACCGGTCCAATACTTAGCTAATGCTGGATCGAGAATTCAATGTAAAAACAACGCAAGGGACGGGAGCATTCGATATGTGTCAAACTGCACTAATCATTTCGTGCGTTTTGTAATTTTGACTGAGACAGCCCGGATTTGGGTTGTCAGTTCTCGTTCACAAGTTTCAGCTACGGGGTTTAAAGAAGCCGCAGCTCTCTACCTAAATGAGTAAAAACTGTTTGCGTTGCATTTGGTGCATTAATTTGCGTCATTCTTTTAACCTTTACATTGAAGATACAATGAAGGCAGATCCTATGAATTCCTTGTCAGTAGAGATGTGTTGTAAAATAATTTATTTCTGCATCTGTCGTTTGTACGTGTACTTCCGTCATTTGATGTTTAATGCGGTGGGAGTAGCCTAGCGGTTAAAGCGTTCGCTCATCATGCCGAAGGCACGGGTTCGATTCCCCACATTGTTACAATGTGTGAAGCCCATTTCTGGTGCCCCCTTCCCTTGATATTGCTGGAATATTGCTAAAGCGGCGTAAAACCATACTCATTCTGTCAGTTTGTTCAGTTTAATTATTAATAATTTTATAATACTTACCATAAACATAACATTTTTTAATGGAGATTTTGCTCCAATACATTAAGATTTTGTACCGGAGCTTGATTGAGATCTGGACTCCTGGTGGGCCGAGAGCTGCTGTCGTCTCTTAAAGTAAGAAATCATCGACCGCACGCGTACGTTGTTGCCTTGCATTGTCGTCCATGAAGACTGGCCTTGTAGTTCAATGAAGAAGGTCATCGAAATTTGAAACAACAACCCTGGCCGGAATGCCAGTGATGTACCATTGTCCATTCAAATGTCTGATCATTCATGTCTGTAGTTCACGAAGTCGACTCTTGCTCGACCAGTGGACCCTTCCCCATGACGTTAAATTCCAGCGTCGTCGAACTTGTCATCAAGCTACTCGAAATGCTTTCTGGTAAAATCAACCGACATCTGATAGATCGTTCGACTCCATTCCTGACCGATCGTAGGCGATTTTGGACACTTTTGTTGGACAAACGACTATGCGAAAGCCGCTCTGTTTTTACCACGCCACTTGACACGAACGCATGGAGTCTTGTGCTTCTGTATCCTACCATAGAGTTGTCACCCGTGGCCGAACTGAACGCTGACCATCCTTTGCATATTAATTTGCAGATGTTTTCTGCCCAATGGTAGACGATCGGTGATAACAACAACTCTTGTAATAGCCTTCAATGACATTCCAGCATTCCGCATGCTAATACCTCAACGTCTTTCAGCAGTTGTCAGTAGAGGAGGTTCCATAAAAGAGACATCGTTTGTCTCGGGGATACCTCAAAGTCCATAATTGATAGAACAATATGAAAGCGGTAACAGATATATGCACAAACCTAATAAAAAAACAAGACCATTGTTTCGTGGCAGTGATGAAACCTTTATCAAGTCTTTTTTCTGTGCGCATGATGCAAAAGAACTGCTTTTCTACCGCTAAGGAAATTAAACTGTCAGTGCCTAAGGGTTATACATACTCGTATATGTGTCACATGCAGGAAAATGCTTTGGCAAGCACGGCATATTCACAAAAAACCCCGTCTAATTGAACTGTGAGCTCGTGAAACAGGTGGGCATATCCGACAGAAGGCAGAAGAAAACGAGGTTATTGAAGGCAGGGTCAGAATGTTCCCATTGTGTGTTGTCTAACTCAGCATTATTCCAGCTGTATGTCGGCGCAAAAGTCTCAACCAGACAACCCAGTGGTTGACACCATGAGCAACTGTCACTCAGTCCTATTCCAACACGGCATACTATGTACGAGGGGCAATGAAATGTTTGGATCCTGAAATACTTCTGATATGTGCATGATAAAAATAACTGTATGACAGCGTAGAATTGTTTATAGCATTCAGATAAACATAATATTGATATGCACGTGTCACTTGTTTCTGGTCACTTGACATCTAACCACATGTACCCCCATTGAAACGGCAGAAATGGATAAGCTTGAGTACAGAGCAGTCATAAAGTTTGTGGTCGAGGGCTACCCTGCGAAAAACATTGAAGAACGATTGACAACAGTACTGTACGAGTACTGATGTCAATCGCTCTTCAATGTGCTTCGCCGGGTGGCCCTCGAGGACCAAAAACTGTAAGACTGTATATGTGCATGTCAGTATTACGTTTATTTGAATGATATAAACCAGTTTTCAATATCATACAGTTATTTGTATCATGCACATATCATAAGTATTTTAGGCTCAAAACCGTTTTGATAGCCCCGCGTACCTGAGCACCACCCACTTCATATTGCTCCTGTTTTCCACTGGTCCTGGGTGGATGGTAGGCTGTTATGGTGATAGTGATCGGGTCCCAAGAATACTCAAGGCCCGGGTATGACATCTAACGATCAAATTGAATGCATTCCCTGCTTTAAAAAATCGCAATCATAAAACAACTCTGCGTGAAGCTAAGTGTACTGTACGATTTCAAGAAAGAGAGTGAGTGAGTGGGTTTAGCAAGGTTTAGCAATATTTCAGCAATATCAGGGCGGGAGACACCAGGAACGGGTTTCACATATTGCGCCTATGTGTGGACTCAAACCTGGGCTTTCCATGTGACAAGCGGACGCTTTACCCATTAGGCTAAACCCACCGCCTATGGATACCGACTAAACTATGAGCATGTGTTTATCACTGTCAAATGATGATACCAGCTTTTTGCTTGACAAACGCATGCAAAAGCAAGTCAAGTATGGACTTTTCCGTGAACACATGATGCATGTAAGTACGGATTTGTTTCCAACCTCGTTTCCGTCACTGATGCGTCAGGTTTAAAAACATCATCCCTTGGACTATCATCAAAACCTAATTTTAAAGGGTTTACTGTAAACCTGACAAAACATCTTTTGAGTAAGTAATATAATGTTCAGTTAACTCCTCGTAGAATAAGCATGCTCAGTTGTTTCTCCAAAGTTGACCATTATCCAAGAGAGAATAGATTTTTGTCACTGTAAATATTTATGTACACATATGGTGGTTCATTGGTGTCTTTCATTTCTTGTTCGGTGAGTAAATTGTTGAAGGGTGTCAGAAAATGGAAACTGGTCAGAAGTTTCCGTTCGACGTCGTGTCACTATTCTTGTTATTTTATCTTACCAATCTGAGCAGAGTGATATCCACACTGAAAAGACCAAGACGAAGGGAAGCGCAATTGTTGACACTGGGTATGCCTACTTCTAGCCTAAAAGTCTTATCACCATTTTCTCATGAAGATTATATAGTTGGAACAAAACAATTCTCATGATGTTTTCTCTGTAAAGTATAGATGACTTTCAAGTTTGATGTAACTATATCTATGCTCTCCACGTTTAGTGACAACTGCTCCTTGGATCAAAGAAGGTGTTTTTACGAGTGTGATTGTGGTGTACAGCGTTGGCAAATCACATTCTGTGAAATAGGTAAATTTGATTCTTGTCTTTGCAAAAAAGTTACTGAAATCCTTTGAATTCTTAAAATCTACAAGGTATCAACTTCACCTGTCTCGCTTACTTTCTGTGTATATGAAGAAGACTCTGCCTCAATTTGTATCCTCTGAGACAGGACCTGTGTGCTACATATGCTGGACGCAGCAATACATGTTTTATATGGATTTTTATAGACCTTTGAAATCAAGTACAAAGGAACAATGGACGATACCTGATGCTGCAAGAAGTCTCCACGTCTAACAAAATGCCTTTCAAGTGACATTATTTGATGTATAACTTTTATATAAAAAAATATATGTAGCGATGCTTACAAGTTATTGTGATGTAATGTGATGTCATACCAATAGAAACGACCACACAGTTGTCAAAGGTGGTTGACAACTGTCTTGGACAAAATGTTTCTTTTCATATTCTCTTTTTTCCTTTTTCAATTTGTGCATCCAATAGTTTCACCTTCTGTATTGGTGCATCCATTATGATTTTAAAGTTCCCAGTTTGTTGAAGGCTGACCTTAATGTTTGGACCAGATGTCAATGACTGACGAATGTTGTACATTTAGGGACGCGTATTTTGGTCCGAAAATATGAAATAAGGATAAAATAATTTTTAAACTAATCCCTTGTTTCAAATTACACGTTTTGGAAAATGAAGTATTTTCTGATCTAGAGTTTAAAAACCAAAGTACGCCTACCTCAGTGACTTTCGGGAGATATTTTCAAAAAGTGATGTGGACAGTTGCAAGTTATTACGAGAAGTTCACTTCACATATTCGGGACGAAACCACACATACAAATACTAAAAAGAGAGTAATTCTATTCAACACACCTGCCTATACCTATACATTTTCGTCTTAGGGACAACAGACAGCTTAAACTTTGACAACTTCGTGAGGGGTGACCAATTAATATCTGGTTTCAGCAGTCTAGCTGCCCTTTTGCTTCCAAATTCATTATGAAGCTACATAGCTGTATACTGAAAAACACCGCATCCATCATTTTCACAAAAGGATTTGTTTCATTTCATATTAATCATTGAAAACGAGTTTTCATAACTATGTGAAAAATGATCACACAATGATATACAATATCCCCTAATCATTCACGAACCCTAGAATATTTGAGTGTAGGATATAATCACAGTTCATATAAGGTTTCTAATTTTGACGGAAAGTTCGTTCAATATATTTTCGACAACAAATTACTGTGGTTAATGGACTGGATCCCTACCGAATATTTAGCACCTCGACTGTCGTAAGGTATTTTCAAGCGTGAAGTATGGTCGTTAAAATGCTCGAATTTGTGGAACGGGGCAAAGACCACACCCCACTTTCCTGCATGCTTTATACTCCCAGAAAGCCAAACTCACATTACTAATAGCTATGCACTAGACTATAACTGTAAAATATGTGATGTGATCATATACACCTTCCCGAGGGCCATCTGTATCCGACAGCCGTCCGTTCTGCTATTGTCTTACGTACTGATCGCTGAGTCCGACTCTCTGCTATTGAGTAGACTATAGAGATGGAATAACGGTGTAATGGCAATATGGACAATTGATATGAAATATCTCCCGACAATAACAGCCAGACAGAAGAAACCCGACTTCCAGATCTCTGGTCCGACATATCTCTTGCGCATATTATGTTCAATTACCAAGTCAATATTGTGGTATACATCTCCGAGAAATGGTACCTTCACACGTTTTCACTCATATGGACTTGATCGAAGTCTGTCTATAAACCTTAGTGCATGGACTTTAATATCGTCATTGCACAAAATTACAATGCATTGCAATAGCGAGTCAGGTTGAACGATCCGCCTCGGTGGATATCAATACTGCCTCTCCTTCAGGCTCTGAAACTCATGTAATGCATTAGAACAATTACATATCTAATGCATAGATAGTTGCTATAGACAATGGAATTGTCTACTTCTTCAGAGCCTTACCTTCGAATGCTTGACGCGGGATTAGAATCAATTTCATTATTGGACTAAAATGCCCATGTTCCTGTTGGTATAATGAAATGCATCACCTTCGGGAGTATCGTGTTTCTATGATGCAGAATGATTCTTATCATCAATGACAATAACCGTGTTTTATGATATTGCCAGAGAGTGATGTAGTTTGTGACGCATAAAAACAGCGAGGTTACCAGTATAATAGAATGAAGAAAATAACAAGATCTGATTAAAATGTTATAGTACTGGAGGGACGTAATATTGCTGAGACTGAAGTTTTCCATTTGCGCTAACAAAACATGAATGAAATATATCCATATTTTCAAATCTGTCAGTCTGCATAGTCTTGCCAGCAAGAGTTATTTGTTTCATACGTATCGTTTAAAAGACGAATTCGACAAAATAAATAACTTCAGATTTCATGTTTCTTTTCTTGATACACGTTAAAACATATGTGGCTTTACGCTAACTCAACTTCTTGAATACTTTGAGCAGTGGGATAGCCTAATGTTTAAAGTGTAACCGATATGGGTACCATGTGTGAAGCCCATTTCCATTTCTCACTTTTGTGATACAGTAAAGGTACATTGTATCAGACATCAATTCATCTGTAGCGTCGATGAAAACAGATTTGTTCTGTGTATTATCTTTATTCTTTCAATTTCAGTTAACTGTACGACAAATCTCTTTTCAGCGAAACATTGTTTTCAAATGATATATATCCAGCACTCTGTACCCCGCATACGCTGTTTACGTATCAGTAATAATCACATGAATAATGACTATAGTAGCCACGATATGTGCTAACAACGATGAGGACAAATAAGTAATTGATGTTGATGTTGACTTGGATCTACACAGATGGCGGGCATACCTAATTCGATTACGTTGCAAGTTATACCGTTAATATGATAAACCGCTAGACTCATGAATAGTTTTCATTATATTAGCATGGTCTGGCGGCGTATCTCACAAGGGACCGTAGCCTGAACGTCTGGCCACAAGAACGGTATTAGGGTCAAAGAACAGACAGCTTGTTACAGGATTATATGGACTCTGAACGATGCCTCGGCAAGACGCGTTATGAAATAACCAAAGCCGATGTTTATCCAACTGTTCATGCGTGGCGTCAGCCTTTGCATGGAGCCAATACATCGATCATTCATCACTTACAACTGCAAACACATAATGATGCGTCATCTTTAGATTATCCTAACATGATTAAAAGCTATGGCGTATCTGAATACGACCGCCTCCCTACGATTCATAGGCCTCCGGAGACTGGTTTGTATAGATGCTCAAAGCGATTCCGTTTCCCAAATCCGTTGGGGGCCATTTGTTTCCGTCCGTGAGTTGCGTTGACTTCTGAACAGCAGAAGCAGGGATGAAAAGACGGATAGGATCAGTTAATGGCCAACTGAATCAGAACCGAGGGCCTAAGGGTGGCAATTAAGTGCATTCATTGAAGCATTTCATGGCCAATATTTTAAACTGTCAATTATTATGATTTAATCAATATATGGCATCATTCCGGTCTCGCCTCCAGAGAAGAAAATTTAAATACATTTAAACTATTTTTGAGTTAGATGGATGAGGAATAGTGAGGGATTTGAAGAAGCTTTTCAGCAGTGTATTTAAGTTCAGCGCAAGGGTGTGAAATATAACATCCATCCTTTCAGTAGGAGCGGTTAAGTGAGACATGTTGAAACACGAATTGCAGAAACGTTTATATTTTTAAACGAAACACACTTAATGACATTGCTTTCATGATTGACATTGTAGCATGACATCTTTCCGGAGTTGTTAAACTTTCATGAAGGAGCAAATGTTTCTTGGCAATTTCAATCGTGTGCCACGTCCTATTCAAACCTTCCTTGCCACTAAATCTCAAACCTAATTAGTTTTACTGCCTTTGCAGCAATATATAGAGTCCTCCATGTACTGCATTCAACTCCAACGTTAGCACGTCAATGATTATACGCCAAAGTCGCAGAGTCAATGTCATCAAAGCAAGTCGTGGAACAGCTTGGACAATGCTACATTGGATTGCTAGACTCTATTTATTGTAAATGCGAAGCAAAAGAGCAATCCGTCTAATGTTACAGTTGTAGCAAACCACTGCAAATTCAAGCTTAGAAAAAGTGGTACAAATTGGATTAGCTCGTAGAAGTACCCTCTTTCAGAATGGGACGGAAAATGGCTCGCGGGGGAATGGCTTACTAGAATGGCCTTGTTGGTTGTCCAATGGGTGATGGTGATTTTAACAATTACTCGATCGCCCGAGAAAGGCACTGGGTTTCCTATCAGGTAGAGGATACCTCCTCAAGATATGAGTTTCCCTCTGTGGGTATTTTACAGACGTTAAAAGCTGAGAAAGCAGATAAAAATCTGACGCAATTAGTTAAGTGTGCCATCAGGGGAAGGGGATTCCGTAATGTAGTGGCAAGTTCTCAAGTAATGAATATTTGAGAAAACAAATCAATGTAACCGCATTAGGAACCAGATAGTAGCGGAGATGGTAGGGGTAGAACTCGAAATGGATTATAAGAACAAGGTATCATGGGAATAGTTGTTCTCGAGGGATTTTGAAGGGATTTCTTCTTGTCTCATCATGGAGACAAATAAATGTTTACATGTGTTCCGGTTTCCGAAACGTATTTTATCTTGACCTTGAGTTGACCTTCGGGTTGTGACATTCTTTCGCCATGTGTATTTGGCTTTCTCAACTTTTGAAATGGTGGAGGAAATTTATTGAAGGTAACATGAATATTTGTATTTGCTGTGAAAAGATTCTGTGCTTTACCTTTATGGGAAACTTATAGTCATATACTCATTATAGTTACATATTCACATGTGTTTGTGGGATAACCTAGTGGTTAAAGCGTTCGCTCGTCACGCCTAAGACCCGGGTTCGATTCCCCCCATGGGTACAATGTGTGAAGCCTATTTCTGGTGTCCCCCGACGTGATATTGCTGAAACAAAAAGAAAAGTTCATTGTACGATCCTGACAAAGTGAAGGAGTGAGTTGAGTTTAATGCCGCAAGATTTCGGAAGCGTTTGGCTAGACACCCGGGGTGTTATGAGAATAACCGGGATTCGGTTCCAAATATTTGATTCGATTCGACTGGTACTTTATGGGAACACCATTCTTGGAGTCCTTGCCGTAGTAGAGCAACATAGCCAAACACATTCAGATCCTTTTGAAAATCCCGACATGTGCCTCTTTTGTAGATTAAACACTTTTGCCTCCTTTACATGTTGGTACTATCCATTACTTAATGTCTTTAAATAGGCCTTGAGGTACTCTTTTAAGAAAGTCGTTCAAATGAACCCCATATGTTTCTATAGTTGGAGCACAGAACCAAAAGAACCTTCGGTACCTCAACTGTTTTAAGTTCTAAATTTATCTGCATCAATTTCATTCAATGTTGGCCTACGACAGGGACACAACCTGGCACCCTCATTAACATGGAAAGCAAAGAGATAAAGAATAGCTCGGTCCGTCATGTTGGAACATAGACTTGTCCGGTCAGCGTCTAACGACAACATGACACTGGATCAAGACCAGGCAAACGGTAGTTAGGACTTAAGAGAATGAGTCGACTCGTATGCTCCAGCTGGGGTTCTCATTAAGCACCCCTTAATGCTATTCGCCCTCTCCGTCATACAGCCTCTTCAAAGATCTCGACAAATCCGTGTGATTTTCTAACCAGATGAGACCACCCTTCAGATAAGACTTGCCACTTGCTAATGATTCTAAAACATATTTGGGAAATCTGTTTTCATGCAAAGATTTCAAGATTTTTTGCACTCAGTATGAGTCTACTAATATACTTTCTGCCTGAAAAAATCTGAAATATTTTTGTGTAGGTGCTTACTTAAAGGCACTTGCAGATTGGGTTTTACCGGGGCATGACATCAACATTTGATACAAACCTGTATCACGCACAATACAAACATGCATCTCACTTGATACACACATGTAAAAGCAAAACATGATGTACACGCAGGCCGTAGGAGTGAGAGTGAGCTGAGTTTTACGCTGCTGTTAGCAATATTCCAGCAATATCACGGCGAGGGACACCAGAAATGGACTTCACACATTGTACCCATATGGGGAATCGAACCAGGGTCTTCGGCGTGACAAGTGAACACTTTAACCACTAGGCTACCCCGCCGGTACACAGGCCGTAGGAAAAAGAATGATCATCAAACGTCAGGAAGGGCACCTGGCGACATCAGGAGAGGTAATGTTTGTGTCTATAGAGGCTTCTCAGATTACTCACGATCACTAGCTTTGTGCATTGTGCTTTTGTTAAGCCATAGTCAGCTATTTGTAACAGTGCAGCCTGTTCATATTGTGGTCTGCGACAGGCACGTCCGTAGCTGGCGTCTCAGGGAACGTCTGCGACTAGCGATTCTGTTGGGTTTAACACAAATTTTAACAGTATTTCACTTTTATCACGCTGTGTCAGATCAATATGGAGGATGAAATCCCGAAGTGATGCAGATGCAGTTCGAAAACCCCAAGTGATGTGAGGCTACCAAACCTTGAAACAAAACAGGGCGAACTGGGATTCGAACACACAAGGTTTTCGGCTTGCCCAGGAACACAAAGCAAAAAGAGGCGCTCAGACGCACGTGGTACCCCTTCCCCACTGAGCAAACGAAGAAATGGGAGTAAATGGAGATATAAATGATGAGTTTGCAGGGGGCGTGAGTGGCCAGGATGTAGGAGGTCGTACTTCTTTCTGATGAGTTGTGTCCTTAGGCACGTCCACAACCACTGTTTGTCAGTTGCAATTTCAAAGTGGTTATATGTCTTGGTTTTCCCTCTGCTTCACACGTGTTAAACCCTTAATGTCTGAGGACTGCTTTACCCTTAACCGTTTTAACAACCTGTTGAGAAGTGTTCCTCACCATTCACGGTTTTCACAACAGGATTGGTTGGTAAATCGATGCCTATGATGTCAATCACTATATTGTCTGTTTCAGACTAAGTCATTGACAGGCCCCCGTCTTAGAGATACACTATTGCTGTTTGTGGAGTTAAATAGCAGACAAACTATATTACCGACTCACAGCGATATGACTCTGATACTGTTCAAAGCGGCCTTAAACTCACTGTTTACAAATAAAACCCTTGTTGAATTTGTCATACGTCATGAAATAGATATGAATTTTAACGTTTAGTACATAGATTACGGAGATGTCTGGCTATTATATTGAAGTCCAACCAATGAAATTGCACTACATAAACTGTAAACGCTGAACGCTTCACTCTGCAACTGACACATTGGCATCTCCATATCAATTATGATTATTCTGATTATACTGACACTTGAAGATCCGGACAACCTATTCTTGTCGTAAGAGGCGACTAACGGGGTCGGATGGTCAGGCTCGCTGCCTTCGTTGACACGTCATCGTATCCAAGTTGCATAGATCGATGCTCATGCTGTTGATCACTGGGTTGTCTGGTCCAGAATCAATTATTTACAGACCGCCGCCATATAACTGGAATATTGCTAAGTGCGGTCTAAAACTAAACAAACTCACTTATACTGATTATTCTCTGTTCAGATTTCGTATAGAATATCAGATGCGAGTATAGCGCTGTCCATCCTGTGGAAATATTGTCAATCACACACTGGACGACGGAAGCACTTGGGATGGCTCAAAATAATATTGCTCAACACTGTCGTATTCCAATTTGTCACCAGCAGATATTTTTCCTTTGAAGATGTCTCGCTTCATTTTCTTTCACAAATAATCTCAGACTTTACTCACAATTACTGCATATACTCTTCAGAAGGGTAGGGTATTGAACCAATTGAGGACACATTGCAATGCTATTGAACCAATTGAGGACACATTGCAACCTGCAGTGAGTGTAGTATGCCAGTCCATGGCATGAACAGCAAACAGAAAGTGCTGCCAATAGAGGAAGGTAAGGCAAGTTCACAGATGCTTAGCAATTTGGATATACAGCTCTCGCAGAATTGGAGTCACAATCGAAACTAAAAGCATTTACTAGAAACAAAACATGGAAGAAGTTTGCATTCGGATACCTGAAGAAAGTTCCAGTTTTCACTTTTTATATCTGTTTAAACGACATTCAAAACCAAATCTTTCAATGTTTAATGGAATGTTTCCCTTCACTGCACAACAATATTAAATAGCACAGAGGGTCCAGGCATTTTCACACTATATTTAATTACCATCGGCAATGCCAACACATCTCATAGATATATTTAATGCGAGTGAAATGAAATAATATATAGCAATTCACGAAACCCTTTTGCCATTTCAAGCAGGAGTAAACGAGGCGATAACTCACGGATAGTAAACTCCGGGTTGCATGTCTAAGCTTTCCTTGTACATGATACACAAATTAATGTATAGATGTCATTCTGAGGCGTCGTTGACGTGTGAAGTAGTTTAAGGGTTAGATCTTTATATGTTCAACGAAAACACATCCATTAAGCAGAACATATTAATTCGTCAATGAAAATTGTCAACAACGTTTCTGGATACCTATTAAGACTGCCAGCCAAATGGCATGAATGATAACATGCTGCAATATATCATGTAGACACAACCTTATAAATGTAATGACTGACCGCAAATTCGTTTCCTTAGAGATGCTGCTCTGGGGAAATCCACAAGCGTAGATGAATATTGTCATCTGTTTAGTCTGGTTAGTGGATGTTTATCATCCTAGATGGGTGAAGAATGTACGGATCAGGACACAGACTGAAAGCATAAAATTCTATAGTAGGAGGAAGGGCGAGATTGTACATTGTTAGATAAGGCGGGAGCAATCGAGGTTTGAGTGAGTGAGTGAGTGAGTTTAGTTTCACAATGAACTCAGCAATATTCCAGCTATATGGCGGCGGTCTGTAAATAATCGAGTCTGGACAAGACAATCCAGTGATCAACAGCATGAGCATCGATATACGCAATCGGGAACCGATGACATGTGTCAACCAAGTCAGCGAGCCAGACCACCCGATCCCGTTAGTCGCCTCTTACGACAAGCATGGGTTTCTGAAGATCAATTCTAACCCGGACCTTCACGGGTAGTTTTGACATCACGTGGATCAAGTTACGCATTCTTGACAGTGACATGCATCAACCAAGTCAACGAGCCTAAATCACCCGATCCTGTTAGTCACCTGCTGCGAAGACTGACTGACTGACTGAGTATGGCTTTACGCCGTTTTTAGCAATATTCCAGAGATATCACGACGGGGGACACCAGAAATTGGCTTCACTAATTGTACCCATGTGGGGAATCGAACCCGGGCCTTCGGCTTGACGAGCGAACGCTTTAACCACTAGGCTACCCCAGCGCCCCCTCTGCTGCGAAGAGCTCAGGTTGGTGAGGTGATAAAAGAGGGACTGTTCGGCTTAGCATCCATGAATAAATGTATACTTATAACACTGCGCCATGGCATCTCGATGTGCTGGCACTATAAGCGCTGGTACACACACGCACTAAACCTCATACACACATTTATTTTGAAAACAGATTTATTGTGGTGTTTACCGCCTGATGGTGCGTCATTACTTCTTGTATGAAAGAAGGCCTTATGGGATGGCTTTGAGATAAATAGAGCTTATTAACCTCGTGTGTTTCCGTATCATTAATATCATGTATTAGGAATAAAAAGTGTATTATACGAGCCTTTGGCGAGCATAATACATATTATTTATTCCTAATATATGATATTAATGATACGGAAACAAACGAGGTTAAAAATCTCTTTGTCATTCTTAATTACTCTAAAAAAGAAGCAAATCGTACGTGAATTTATATATGAAGAGAATCGAGCATTCGCGTAAGAATATTTAGCGGTACACCAAGGTGAAGGTGGCTCATGACGTTGGCATATGGTTGAGACTAGTCACTAATACACGGCAAACATAACTCATGCCTTTCTGTCTAAAAAGAACAAAGTCAGGCAGGGTCTTCATGGTAGTGACACCTTGTCACACGTGCCTCATAATCCGTACCTTCAATTTGAACGAAGTTCTCCGTTTCATGTTTTCCAAAGTCAACTACTGCAGTAACGACTCCAGAACCTCTGTCATCAATTCTTACAGAATCACCAATTTTGATAATGGGAGCAGCCATGTTTGTTTACAAACTCGTCCACGTAACCTCGTGACGACGTCATCAATGAAATGTTAACGTTTTAGGATTGGCATGTATTGAGTTTTGAGAAAGTAGTTCGTGGACTGACGTTATTTGCATAGTTATCAGATTTGGATACCGAGTTTATCAAATTGCTTTATTGCACCGATAACACCCTCCATTAGATGATAAAACATAGTCACTTGCTAAGTACACACACACACATACACACACTCGCACGGACCCACAAACGCGTACGTACGCCTAATATATTGCTAAAACCGATTGAGAAATCTAGTCCTACTTTCTGACAGTGAAGCTAACAGGTGCTAAATACAGATAGAACATCCCTGGAATAATGCAAAGAGTAGAACGAGAACATTCGTATTTGTTCTTAGTCTTGTAGGATATATATATGCATTAAGGAAATATCATCCAAACAGATAGAAAATCAAGGACAAACCATTTAACCAATCCGGCTTCGTTCGAAGGTTTTCTTCGTATATTCGGTTTACCTTGAGTTAGTGTCAGTCCTTACAGTCTTATCATGGATCTTCTCAACAACTGATAATGTTATTAAGGACGCCACCAGTTTCCAAGTAAAGCCTACGTATCTTACCGGATCTATCCAGTAAAACCGATAACAGGTTAATTATCTTAAAGATCTTGTTGAATGAATGTAATTATTTCTACAGTGCACAATCAAAACGATTTTATTGTTTCTTTCATCAAATTGTATTCACAGAATGAGCTACAGAGGCCTAATTTTATTGTTCCTCTTTCCAGTTCTGTCTCTTGGTGTGTATTGATCCGGCTTATCTGACGATGTACAATCTCGTCCCTCCTCCTATTATAGAATTTTATGCTTTCAGTTTGTGTCCAGCCTAGTCCATTTGACACCAATCTGGGCTGGTAAACACCCACTAACCAGACAAAACAGATGACAATAGTAATCTGCACTTATGGATTTCCCCAGAGCAGCATCTTTAGCAAGATAGGTAAGATATTATACAGTAGGATGTGTTTCTACGATAATGCTGCAGTATTTCATGTTTAATGTCATTTTGAGGGTGGTTTCTAAAATGACTACCGGAAACGATAACATTTTTTTCCGATTGGAATATGGTTTACTGTGTTTAACGGATTTGTTCTCGTTGAAGATGACAAAGTTATAACCCTTAACCTAGTTCACACATCAGTGACGTTCGTTCCACAATGACATCTATGCATTTATGTGTATATATCAAGTACAAGGAGAGGGATAGACGCAGTTTACTATCCTTGAAGTATCGCCTCGTTTTCGCCAACAGGAAATAACCAAAGGGTTTCGTGAATTGCCATACATTATTTCATTTCACTCACATTAAATATCATATCTTGATAATGTAAATATATTTATTAAATGTGATCTTATTGCCGATAACATTGTGAAATCAGTCAATGCAATCGTTTCAAACTTTGTTACTCGAATCAATCAATGTCATCAGGTCTGGCATCAAGTGGATTTCTGTCTCTGAACGGACGGTTACCATTCCAAACTTTTAAAGAAAACCACTTGAAAAATATTCGTAAATCATAAGAAAATTGATTCACAATAAAAGAAACCTATTTTAACCTTATCGAGGATACATGGACAAATATAGTACTGATAAAGAATTTTATGTAATTTGGTAAAGTTCAAAGAATGATTGAAAGTTCAATTACAACTGTGATCTCATGGATAAATGAGGCCCTTTTAGAATTTGCCACAAAATATATTCCAGGAAACACGTGTTTTGAGGTTGTCTACATTAGCGTGATATGTTTAGCTTCGAACGCTAAGTATACACACGCATGTAAACTACATGGAATTGATTCTAAGTGCACCGTTCTTTGCATTGGTTCAATCTGACCATGCTGCACTCTCCCAAAACAACGTTTACCTTGACATTCCCGCGGGCTAAAAATCAGTATCTCAATTAATGAAAACTACCGCTTGGTTAAGTAAATGTAGTGTGAAAATGTTTGGACCCTCTGTGCTATTTGTTGTGCAAATACCGGAGTTATCGAACCTTTTTAACGGCCCCAAAACATCCAGTTATCAAATTTGTAGTGCACCTACTTAAACAGAAAATGGATTGCAAGAGGCAAACAATTTAAAGCCATGACGACCTATTTTATCATTTCAATAATGGTGTTTTCATTTTCACTTTTGGAATTTAACCACCCATAAATGTATGATAAATACTTTCTGCTCCAGTCTGCCCTAGGAAGTGCAGATAGCTACACTCTGCCAACAGGGTGTTCAATGAAAGGGAACATTCCATGGCAGACTGAAAAATTAGTTTATGCATTTTGTTCAAACAGGTATGAAAAGTACCAAGAAAACTGAAGGTTGCTGAAGGTATCCCAAGGTATCTATATTTTTGTTTCAAGTAAATACTTTTAGTGGTGACTGTCACATCATTAACCTTTGGAAAGACACATTTCCCTCCACACATGGGGGCGCGGTTGGCGAGCTGGCTAAGGCGCCAGGCTAGTGATCCAGCGAGGTTGAGGTGTCGGGATCGAGCCCACCTGTGACCGGGTGTGAAAACCTTGGTGTCAACATTGTGTGCAGACTCTTTCAGTGTTGTCACAACCCCTAATGTACAGTACATAACCCTGTGCACCTCAAAGAACCCACGAATCCGTTGGTATATGACCAAATGGTGGCCACATGAATACGTGCAAACACCTAGTTGCGGGTACAACAACGTGCAGTAAACATACATGTTCCCAGATGCAAAACGTGATAAACCAAAACAGAGGATGTGATCTCTAATCATAGTCTGAACCTCTATAATTCTGTCCTCAGCTCCTGGCTCTTTAAACGCTAAGATGACGGGAGAACTTGCCATCGATTGCTCTGGGTCACCATGTCCTTGAATCACAAAGTAAATCGGAATACGGTTTTTACCACCTGTCAGTTGTACTAATGTCAATAAACCTCCTTTTGCATCCTATTTTGATCCGTAGATATATGTGACAGCAAGCAATTAGCGAAACTGCTTAGTCAGCTTTGCCTCATTCGTGTGTTATATATCACATTGCTGCGACTTCAGTGTCACATATTTGCTGTATACAAATATTGCCTGACAGTGAAAATACCAGATCGCTGTTGAATATGCTTACCATGTTAAAAACATTGCAAAGTAATGTCAATTTCATATTCATTCTCACATAAAGGCAACAAATTGTACAACCACAATTATGACCATATTCCTCTTTTGTTCCAGGACAGTTTCAAAGCAAGGAAGATGAGTGGCTTAGACAATGTATTAATGTATTATGTGTTGAATTGTCAACATTTTCCATCAGAATGATATTTACATCATGTGTGACTAAAAGTGACAAGCATAAATGTTGGGACGCTTCAATCTCTTGTTCTGAGAATATATATCAATATCTCAAATGTTCAATTTTGATAACAATTTTTTTTTTTATCCCTAATGCAAAGGGACCCTCGGGTTGGTCTAGTGGTTAAAGCTCGTCACGCCGAAGACCCGGGTTCGATTCCCCACATGGATACAATGTGTGAAGCCCATTTCTGGTGTCCCGTGCCGGGATATTGCTGGAATATTGTTACGAGAGGCGTAAAACTAATTTCGCTCACTCATTCAATCACTCCCATAATGCATAAACGCTTTAAAAATAGTAATCTTTAATCTAAAACGTGACGTCCTGCGTGCGTTTGAAGTTGAAACTAAACACAATCTTCAGGAATACATGAAATACAATGCACCATAACTCATCTTTTCTTTTTAGCTGTCAGGAGCATTTTCTAAGAATTGAATATCGTCTTTGAACGAATTACGACGTGCTTGTAAACGGACGTTAGTCATAAATCAAACAATGCAAAAGGCTCTTTGCTAAAATTGAGGTTTTTCAGTTGGTTGGCATCAACTGTTATCACGCAAACATTTGCATCATTGCTTTCCCCCGTTCAATCAGTATGTACGCTCTTGCTGAATGCCTTTATGAATATTCTGATACGTGCAGTATATCCTTGTTTTTGCCTTAAGATCCCACTTTCTGTTTCTATAATCGAAAACATTCACAAAGGATATAGAACATCAAGGGCAAAATAATTAAAGAATGAGGTTAACTATCTTAAACACATAATTAAAGGAATGTAATTCTGTATAAAGTGGACGACCAAAAGGATTACACAGTTTCTTTCAACAAATTGTGTCACGGAAGGAGCTCCTGAGACCTGAATTTATTGTTCCTCTTTCCAGTTCTGTCTCCTTGTGTGTATTGACCCGCCTTATCTAACAATGTACAATCTCACCCTTCCTCCTACTACAGAATTTTATGCTTTCAGTCTGTGTCCTGATCCGTCCATTCTTCATCCATCTAGGATGATAAACATCCACAAACCAGACTAAAGAGATAACAATAATACTCATCTACGCTTGTGGGTTTCCCCAGAGCAGCATCTCTAAGGAAACGAATTTGCGGTAAGTCATTACATTTATAAGGTTGTGTCTACATGATATATTGCAGCATGTTATGCTTCATGCCATTTGGCTGGCAGTCTTAATAGGTATCCAGAAACGTTGTTGACAATTTTCATTGACGAATTAATATGTTCTGCTTAATGGATGTGTTTTCGTTGAACATATAAAGATCTGACCCTTAACCTACTTCACACGTCAACGACGTCTCAGAATGACATCTATACATCTATGTGTGCATCATGTACAAGGAAAGCTTAGACATGCAACCCGGAGTTTACTATCCGTGAGTTATCGCCTCGTTTACTCCTGCTTGAAATGGCAAAAGGGTTTCGTAAATTGCCATACAGTATTTCATTTCACTCGCATTAAGCATCAGTGCTTGATAATGCAAAAATATATTTATGATATGTGTTGGCATTGCTGATGGTTAAGTAAATGTGGTGTGGAAATGCCTGGACCCTCTGTGCTATTTGTTGTGCAGTGAAGGAAAACATTCCATTAAACATGGTTTTGGTTTTGCATTTCGTTCAAACAGGTATAAAAAGTAAAAACTGAAGCTTCCTTCGGGTATCCGAATGCAGACTTCTTCCTTGTTTTGTTTCTAGTAAATGCTTTTAGTTTCGATTGTGACTCCAATTCTGCGAAAGCTGTATATCCAAATAGCTAAGCATCTGCGAACTTGCTTTACCTTCCTATACACGCAGTACTTTCTGTTTGCTGTTCATGCCATGGACTGGCATACTACACTCACTGCAGGTTGCAATGTGTCCTCAATTGGTTCAATAGTATTAGCAGAAACTACTACCTCTTTCAATTTCAGAAATATTGTGTCATTTCCGATTATATCCTACCTTTCTGAAGAGTATATGCAGTGGTATGTGTGAAAGTCTGACATCATTTGTGAAAGAAAATGAAGCAAGTCATCTTCACAGGGAAAATATTTGCTGGTGACAAATTGGAATACGACAGTGTTGAGCAATATTTTGAGCCATCCCAAGTGCTTCTTATCGACCAGTGAATATCGTCTTTGAACAAAATCTCTCTGTTTGTAAACGGAAGCTTGTCATAAATAAAAAAAATGCAAAACCTGTTTTGTTAAAATGACGGTTTTTCACCTTTGGTATCATGCAAAGTTAATACTTTCCCCCTTACAGGTCATCGTACTCATCCAGTATGTACTCTTGCTGAATGTCCTACACATAGATACATTGTGGTCATGGAAACCCAGCATGGATCCAAGGATGGTTACGAAGTTGCAAGTGCCAAATACATTTGATCCAGAACACTATCTTCATGATTACCGGATGGCGGATGTCATATTTACAAAATATGTAAATACCCAGTCTAAATATACACAGTTCATCAAAGTTTCAGACTCTTTTCGTATATTTACGAGAATATTTTATGTTCTTGCTACAGGCCAATACGACATATTGTTTTGGTTGGTTACCTAGCCATGTTGGAATTTCTTGTAACACGGGGGCTGATGCTGCAACTAAAGCAGCACACAACAAATCGGTGGCACCATTTCTCATCCCCTACACAGACTATCAATCAATTATTAGATGTTACATTAGAGATCTACTGCAAAAGTAGTGGGACACCCAAGTAGGTATCAATAAGCTACATGAAAATAAACCAACTATCGGTTACACCTTTTTGTTGCCTGAATATCTGTTAACAGTTATAACTTAAACAATATACTTTATTGTTCACTGATTTCGCCATGGCCGTCTCCAGAAAGACCTGTAAATATATGCACTTTCTGAATGTATACATATCTTTCAATTCCTCACTTTGACTTCAAACGTGCAGCATTTATCACAGCTTTCGGCCACTTAGATTTGTTTCGTACTTTTAGCGGACTTGGGACACGGAAAATCTTTTAGCATTCTGAAAGACCACAGTGACATTGTTACGATAGTCAATTGTTCAGATTTAGTTGCTGTGTTCCCTCCCGCATATTTAAACTACTAAACAAATATGTGCATTGGCGTCGAATATTAATGAAGACTGAATCCGGCATTCTAGTATTTCTGTGTCTGTGGTAGGATGAGATTATTATAGGCACCTATAACGAGTGGTCGTGGCTTGTGACAGATACACATATATGTAGACATGCTAGTCATAGCTAATCCTTTGTGTGTTTTTCAAAACTGCATTCAGTAATATTCCAGCTGGACAAGACAATCCACTTTGGAGTGAGTGAATGAGTTTAGTTCCACGCCGCACTCAGCAATATTCCAGCCAAATGGCGGCGGTCTGTAAATAATCGAGTCTGGACAAGACAATCCAGTGATCAACAGCATGAGCATCGATATACGCAATTGGGAACCGATGACATGTGTCAACCAAGTCAGCGAGCCAGACCACCCGATCCCGTTAGTCGCCTCTTACGACAAGCATGGGTTACTGAACCCGGACCTTCAGGGGTAGTTTTGACATCACGTGGATCAAGTTACGCATTTTTGCAAAGTTACATCCATCAACCAAGTCAACGAGCCTAAATCACCCGATCCTGTTCGTCATCTGCTGTGAAGAGCTCGGGTTGGTGAGGGTGATAAAACAGGGACTGTTCGGCTTAGCATCCATGAATAAATGTATACTTAAAACACTGTGCCATGGCATCGCGTACGTACGCCTAATATATGTTGCTAAAAGCCGATTGGGAAATCTAGTCCTACTTTCTGACAGTGAAGCTATATACAGCAGGTGCTAAATACAGATAGAACGTAGAACGTTCCTCATCCCTTTCTTCACTGAATAAAATATGTTTAAATCAAACCGGAGGAAGGCTGACTGGGCTGCGGAGTTGAAAGATGATATCCTCCTTGGCTTTCGGTAACCCAGTGTAAAACCAGCTTCGAGGGTCAGCCCTAACTGGGTGATGTACGTTTAGTTCAGGGAATAAAATTCTAGGCCTATCCACGGAGAGGCGTACATCATCAGGCCCTTAATATTATTATTATTATTATAGGATGATAATATAGTGCACATATCTACGCAGCTAGTGCAAGTTCGATAACTCCGGTATTTGCACAACAAATAGCACAGAGCGTCCAAGCATTTTCACACTACATTTACTTAACCAAGCGGTAGTTTTCATTAATTGAGATACTGATTTTTAGCCCGCGGGAATGTCAAGGTAAACGTTGTTTTGGGAGAGTGCAGCATGGTCAGATTGAACCAATGCAAAGAACGGTGCACTCAGACAGAATCAATTCCATGTAGTTTACATGCGTGTGTATACTTAGCGTTCGAAGCTAAACATATCACGCTAATGTAGACAACCTCAAAACACATGTTTCCTTGAATATGTTTTGTGGCAAATTCTGAAAGAGCCTCATTTATCCATGAGATCACAGTTGTAATTGAACTTTCAATCATTCTTGGAACTTTACCAAATTACATAAAATTTTTATCAGTACTATATTTGTCAATGTATCCTCGATAAGGTTAAATTAGGTTTCTATTATTGTGAATCAATTCTCTTATGATTTACGAATATTTTTCAAGTGGTTTTCTTTAAAAGTTTGGAATGGTAACCGTCTGTTCCGAGATGCCAGACCTGATGACATTGATTGATTCGAGTAACAAAGTTTGAAACGATTGCATTGACTGATTTCACAATGTTATCGGCAATAAGCACACGTTTAATAAACATATTTACATTATCAAGATATGATATTTAATGAGAGTGAAATGAAATAATGTATGGCAATTCACGAAACCCTTTGGTTATTTCCTGTAGGAGAAAACGAGGCGATAACTCAAGGATAGTAAACTGCGTCAGTCAGCCTTTCCTTGTACTTGATATACACACATAAATGCATCGATGTCATTGTGGAACGAACGTCACTGATGTGTGAACTAGGTTAAGGGTTATAACTTTGTCATCTTGAAAGAGAACAAATCCGTTAAACACAGTAAACCACATTCCAATCGGAACAAAGTGTTATAGTTTCTGGTAGTCATTCTAGAAACCACCCTCAAAATGACATGAAACATGAAATACTGCAGCATTATCATATAAACACATCCTACTGTATTATAATATCTGACCTCTATTGATAAAGATGCTGCTCTGGGGAAATCCACAAGTGCAGATTACTATTGTCATCTGTTTTGTCTGGTTAGTGGGTGTTTCCCAGCCCAGATTGGTGACGAATGGACTAGGCTGGACACAAACTGAAAGCATAAAATTCTATAATAGGAGGAAGGACGAGATTGTACATCGTCAGATAAGCTGGATCAATGCACACCAAGAGACAGAACTGGAAAGAGGAACAATAAAATTAGGCCTCTGTAGCTCATTCTGTGGATAGAATTCGATGAAAGCAACAATAAAATCTGTTTGATTCTGTGCTAAGGAAATAATTACATTTATTCAACAAGATCTTTAAGATAATTAACCTGTTATCGGTTCTACTGAATAGATCCGGTAAGATACGTAGGCCTTACATGGAAACTGGTGGCGTCCTTAATAACATTATCAGTTGTTGAGAAGATCCATGATAAGACTGTAAGGACTGACACTAACTCAAAAATACGAAAAAAACCTCGAACGAAGCCGGTTGGTTAAATGGTTTGCCCTTGATTTTCTATCTGTTTGGGTGGGATTTCCTTTATACATATATATATCATACAAGACTAAGAACAAATACGAATGTTCACGTTCTACTCTTTGCATTATTCCAGGGATGTTCTATCTGTATTTAACACCTGTTAGCTTCACTGTCAGAAAGTAGGACTAGATTTCTCAATCGGTTTTAGCAATACATTAGGCGTACGTACGCGTTTGTGCGTTTGTGTGTGCGTGCGTGCGTGTGTGTGTACCTAGCAAGTGACTATGTTTTATCATCTAATGGAGGGACGTATCTGTGCAATAAAGCAATCTGATAAACTTGGTATCCAAATCTGTTAACTATTCAAATTACGTTAATCCACGAACTACTACTCCATACATGCCAATCCTAAAGCGTTAACATTTCAGTGACGACGTCGTCACGAGTTTACGTTGCGTGGACGAGTTTGTAAACAAACATCGCTGCCCCCATTATCAAAATTGGTGATTCTGTAAGAATTGATGACAGAGGTTCTGGAGTCGTTACTGCAGTAGTTGACTTTGGAAAACATGAAACGGAGAACTTCGTTCAAATTGAAGGTACGGATTATGAGGCACGTGTGACAGGGTATCGTCTAAGAAAGGTACCAACCAAGGATTTCGATCTATCGATCACAACAAAGAAGACGACGAATCGATTCCGTCAGGTATCAGAAACTGATATTGATGAGGTGATTACCCGCAATGAAAATAGAAACACTACCATGAAAACCCTGCCTGATTTTGTTGTTCTTTTTAGACAGAAAGGCATGAGTTATGTTTTCAATGTATTAGTGACTAGTCTCAACCATATGCCAACGTCATGAGCCACCTTCACCTTGGTGTACCGCTAAATATTCTTACGCGAATGCTCGATTCTCTTCATATATAAATTCACGTATGATTTGCTTCTTTTTTAGAGTAATTAAGAATGACATTATATGATCAAGAGATTTTTAACCTCGTGTGTTTCCGTATCATTAATATCATATATTAGGAATAAATAATATGTATAATGCTCGCCAAAGGCTCGTATAATACAATGTTTATTCCTAATATAGGATATTAATGATACGGAAACACACTCGGTTAATAAGCTCTATTTATCCTAAAGCCATCCCATAAGGCCATCTTTCATCAACAAGAAGTAAAGACGCACCATCAGGCTGTAAACACCACAATTAATCTGTTTTCATTATAAATGTGTGTATGAGTTTTAGTGCGTGTGTGTACCAGCGCTTATAGTGCCAACACATTGAGATGCCATGGCGCAGTGTTATAAGTATACATTTATTCATGGATGCTAAGCCGAACAGTCCCTCTTTTATCACCTCACCAACCTGAGCTCTTCGCAGCAGAGGGGGCGCTGGGGTAGCCTAGTGGTTAAAGCGTTCGCTCCTCACGCCGAAGGCCCGGGTTCGATTCCCCACATGGGTACAATTTGTGAAGCCAATTTCTGGTGTCCCCCGCCGTGATATTGCTGGAATATTGCTTAAAAACGGCGTAAAGCCATACTCAGTCAGTCAGTCAGTCTTCGCAGCAGGTGACTAACAGGATCGGGTGATTTAGGCTCGTTGACTTGGTTGATGCATGTCACTGTCAAGAATGCGTAACTTGATCCACGTGATGTCAAAACTACCCGTGAAGGTCCGAGTTAAAATTGATCTTCAGAAACCCATGCTTGTCGTAAGAGGCGACTAACGGGATCGGGTGGTCTGGCTCGCTGACTTGGTTGACACATGTCATCGGTTCCCAATTGCGTAGATCGATGCTCATGCTGTTGATCACTGGAATGTCTTGTCCAGACTCGATTATTTACAGACCGCCGCCATATAGCTGGAATATTGCTGAGTTCATTGTGAAACTGAACTCACTCACTCACTCACTCAAACCTGGATTGTCTTGTCCAGCTGGAATATTACTGAGTGCAGTGTTGAAAAACACACAAAGGATTAGCTATGACTTGCATGTCTACATATATGTGTTTCCGGTTCAAGCCACGACCACTAGTAATAGGTGCCTATAATGATCTCATCCTACCACAGACACAGAAATACTAGAATGCCGGATTCAGTCGTCATTAATAGTCGACGCCAATGCACACAGTTGTTTCTAGTTTAAATATGCGGGAGGAAACATAGCAAATAAACCTGATCAATTGACTATCGTAACAATGTCACTGTGGTCTTTCAGAATGGTAAAAGATTTTCCGTGTCCCAAGTCCGCTAAAAGTACGAAAGCGAATCAAGTTCTGTTGACATTGTGTCCATGAAAGGTCCAACATAAACTAGAAGACATGACATTTCTCTTTGGAATAGGACAGAATTTACTGCTGATCGTGTATGGAAATATTGAAGAATGGGTGACACCGCTGTGATAAATGTGGCATGTTTGAAGTCAAAGTGAGGAATTGAAAGATATGTATACATTCAGAAAGTGCATATATTTACAGGTCTTTCTGGAGACGGCCATGGCGAAATCAGTGAACAATATATTGTTTAAGTTATAACTGTTAACAGACATCCATGCTGAATGTTGCATGCTGCTGAACATGCTTAACCCTGATTCTTTCATCACAGTGAATACAAAATAGATGAAACTCAGCTTTTGAAACGTATTCGTGTGTATATCATGAATGGTCAATATGATATTGTCGCATAATGACCTCTTCAAACCTGGGCAACCAAAGTAGGTGTGACCGATAGTTGGTTTACTTTCATGTAGCTTATTGATACCTACCCCGGTGTCCCACTTCTGTAATGTAACATCTATTAATTGATTGATAGTCTGTGTAGGGGATGAGAAGTGGTGTCACCGATTTGTTGTGTGCTGAATTAGGTGCAGCATCAGCCCCCGTGTTACCAGAAATTCCATCATGGCTGGGTAACCAACAAAAACTGATGTCGTATTGGCCTGTAGCAAGAACATCTGAAAATTCCTGAAAAATTGATGATCTGTGTATATTTAGACTGGTTATTTACATATTCTGTTAATATGACATCCGTCATCCGGTAATCATGAAGATTTTGTTCTGGACCAAATGACAGTGGTACTTGCAACTTCGTAACCATCCTTGGATCCATCTTGGGTTTCCATGACCACAAGATATCTATGTGTAGGACAAATCACATGGGATATTCTGTTGGCATCGTCCATACTGAACGTATCCAAATATCCATAAAAACACTCAGCAAGAGTACATACTGATCGAGTACGACGACCTGCAAGATGTTTGCATGATACCAAAGGTGAAAAACCTTCATTTTAGCAAAACACGTTTTACATTGTTTGATTTATGACAAGCTTCCGTTTACAAGCAGAGAGATTTTGTTCAAAGACGATATTCAATTGTTATAGAAAGTGAACATTTGAATTATTAATATACATTGCCAGAACAAGCAACATTTAGGATTGTTACCTGTAGCCATACATATTAGTCACGATATGTTTCAAATACTGCCGATGTGACGTTATATTATTATTTTCCATACTGATGGAAAATGTTGCAAAGCTCAAAACATATGTTAAAAGCCCACATGCTTTGAAACGACCCTGGAACAACAGTGGCTTTAACGTTCTGTCTGGTGCATTAATCTGAGAATGAAAATGAAAGTGAAAAGTATTTGGCAATGTTTTAACATGGTAAGCATATTCTAGAACAGCCACCTGATGTTTTGACTGTCAGGCAATACTGATGTACAAGAGCAAAGTAACGATGTAAATTGAATAAACTAATGAATAAAATCCATAATTTACGTATAGGTAGCGATTTCTTGCTTAATATGTTCAAAATAGCATTATTTTACCCAAAACTTTCGTCTAAATCTAAAAGTTTTCGTTTACGAGGACAGTATCCATTGCCGTAATATGATTGGCTGCCTTAGGTCACGTGTCTGATTTTGACCAATCACGACCCTTATAGCAGACTGTAGCGAAAAGGCGTCATTAGAAACCAATTTTTATCCAATAAAATCGCTTCTTACAACTGTGAAAATACTCTCGGCAAGGGTTCAGTGATGTTGTTGATGTTCAGAGCTTTCGAACGATACCCGACATCAAACGATTCGCCTCCCATGTTATTCATACGACGCTTCGAAAACTGAGGTATTTTCCGTTGCTATGTCATGTTACTGAGTGGAAAGCCACAGATATCGGGAAATAGGCGACCATACATATTATTTAAGAAATCTTTTTATAATAATTTTCTGATGACGTAAAAATGAAAATATAAAAGAAAAAGGCACGGGCATGTTATGACATGTCACAAATGGAAAAAAATCGCCATGATTTTTTAATAACATTATAAAAATAAACTTCATATTTATCAACAGTAGGATTAAATCTGTTAAATGGTGTATGGGATGTAGAAGCAATAACGTTTTACAAGCTTATAATTTTCTTCATAAACATAGGCTTCATCTATGACCTCAGAGTCTCGATAGTGAGGAAAGATATCAAGGGGAAGTAACTCGGTGCATATACTGTGGTTTCAGCAGTACGAACGTTTCACTATCCGAACGTTTTTTTTAAAAAACCAAAGTGTTCGTATTAACGAGGTCTGACTGTACATCAAATACTTGACACTAAAGTCGCAGCGAATGTAATATATCACAAACAAATGTAGAAAAGATGACCCTGCAATACCGCAACTTGCTTGCTGTCATATATCTTAGGACTCATATAGGATACAAAAGGAGGTTTCTTGTCAGTAGTACAACTGACATGTGGTAAAAATAAGGCCAGCCAAGGGAGGCAACTCTGAAGCGCTATCAAAATGGTGAGATGGGAGCCACAACCCACACTCAAAACTTTAAACATGGTGACCCATAATAACTAACACTTAATCAATGTGATATTACAAATTACAAATTACAACAACAAACACACGCTCATAACACAATACATAATCTTAAAGCCCTCATGCCGCTTGCTTTGAAACTATCCTGGAACAAAAGGGGACTATGGAAACAACAGTGGCTTTAACGTTCTTTCTGCTGCATCTGAGAATGAAAATGAAAGTGGAAAGTATTTGGCAATGCTTTAACATGGTAACCGCATTCCAAAACAACGACCTGGTGTTTTCACTGTCAGGCAATCCTGGTATACACTAAAGTCGCAGCGAATGTAATATATCACAAACGAATGAGGCAAAGCTAACCCAGCGATATCGCAAATTGCCAGCTGCCGCATATCTACGGATCTATATAGGATACAAAAGGATGTTACTAGTCAGTAGTACAACTGACAGGTGGTTAAAAACCATATTCCGATTTACTTTTTGATTCGATGCCATGTTGCCATGTCAAGTTCTCCCGTCATCTCAGCCTTTATAGAGCCAGGAGCTGAGGATAAAATCATAGAGGTTCCGACAATATTATAACAGGCGTCACATTCTCTGGTTTGGCAAAGCACAGTTTGCAACTGGAAACATGTTTGTTGGGGAAATATATCCCACCAAAATTTGTTGGAACGACATTCGCCACTAACATATTTACTTTAAATAAAACAAGAATACCTTGGGATACCTTCAATTGTCTTGGTATTTCATAAGTACATGAACGAAAGGAAGAAGCTAATCTTTTGGAATGGAATGTGACCTTTCATTGAACAACCTGGAAGCAGAGTGTGAAGCTATCTGCACTTTCTCTAAGTACAAATTACAATTTCCCTGATGTATAATTTCTGTTTTTGAGTGTGAATAAAATAGGAAGCAAATTTGGATATCATTGTTTTTATCACAACGCTATGTATGACATTTCTGCGTGGTTAAATTCCAAAAGTGAAAATGAAAGCACCATTATTGAAGGGATAAAGTTGGTCACCATGGCTTAAAATTGGTTATCTCTTGCAGTCTATGTTCTGTGTACGAAGGCGCACGCCAAACTTGACAACTGGATGTTTTGGGGTCTGTAAAAAGGTTCGAAAGCTCAATAAATAACACAGATTTTTCTTGCACTGCATACCACATTTACTTAACCAAGGGTTATTTTCCTTTAATTGTGATACTGAATAATAGCCCGAGGGAATGTCAAGGTAAACGTTTTAAGGAAGAGTGCAGCAAAGGCATATTGAAACAGTGCAAAGAATGGTGCAATCAGACAGAATCAATTCCATGTAGGTTACATGGATGTATACTTACCTCTCGTAGCTGAACACATAACCCTAATCTATACAACCTCAAAAAACGTGTTTTCAGGAATACAATTTGTGGCAAATTCCGAAGGGGCTTCATTTATCCATGATTCCTTCTTAGTTTTATATTTTAACTGTCACCCATTGTGGAGCATTACCCAAAGACCATGAATTCTTTATCAGTATTATATTTGCCCATGTACCACCGAAAAGGTTACATTTGGCTTCATTTATTGAGAATGAATTCGCTTAAGTTTTACGAATATTCTGTAAATGTTTGGAATGACAGACCTGATGTTACTGACGGATTCCACTAACAGAGCTTAAAACGAGTGCAATGACTAATTTCACAATACCATCAGCAATACGAACACGTTTTATAAACACATTTACATTATCAAGCCGTAATATTTAATGTGAATGAAATGGCATAATATAGGGCTATTCACGAAACCCTTTTGCTACCTTATGTACATGTTGGTGTGAACGAGGCAATGACTCGGGGACGGTAAACTGCGAATTGCATGTGTAACCTTCTCTTGTACATGACCCACATATTAGTGTATAGTTGTCATTCTACAGTGAGTGAGTGAGTGAGTGAGTGTGGTTTTACGCCGCTTTTTCGCAATATGTCAGCAAATTCACAGCGGGGGACACCAGAAATGGGCTTCACACTTTTCATTCCGGAACGTCGCTGATGCCTGAAGTAGAATAAGGGTTATATCATCTCCATCTTCAGAGAAAACAAATCCGTTAAACAGGACATAAATTTTCCAATCGCAAAAAAATGACCGGATGTCAATTTAGAAACCGCCAGGAAATGACATGAAGCAATGAAATATCTCAGCATATCGTGCAGACACAACTTAATATAACAACTGGAATCGCTTGCAAATTCGTTTCCTTTGAGATACTGCCCTGCGGAAACGCTTAATCGTACGTTAATGTTGTCAAGTGTTTGGTCTGGTTAGTGGGTGTTTACCAGCCCAGATGGGTGAAGAATGGACGAACTGAATGCATTAAATTCTATAATAGGAGGAAGGACGAGGTTGTACATCGTCAGATAAGCCGGGTCAATACAGACGAAGAGACAGTACTGGGAAGAGGAACAATAAAATTAGTCCTCTTGAGCTTTTTGTGCGGATACAATTTGATGAAAGAAACAATAAAATCTTTTTGAATCCTTTGTAGAAAGAATGACATTCCTTCAACAAGATCTTTAAGATAATTAACCTGTCATAGGTTCTACCGAATAGATCCGGTAAGAAATATGGGCTATGTTTACCAACTGGTAGCGTTCTTAATCACACTATCAGTTGTTGAGCAGATGTATGATAAGACTGTAGAACCTAAAGTAACTCAAGGTCAGCGGAAAATAAGATACCTCCCCACACACACACACCCCTACACCCTCGAACGAAGCCTGTTTGGTTAAATGGTGTGATTTCCTTTACACATAAATATGTATTAAACAGGAAGATCATATGACCAAGTAAAAGGACGAAAGTTCAATTTCTATCCTCTGTGCATTATTCCATTGTCGGTCTATATGTACGGTCTGATGATTGATTACATCTTTAAACAATAATAAACCGTCTTTGAAACCTTTGCACCTGTAAAGCATCACTATAAAAAATTAGGATTTGAGTTTTTCGTCGGGTTTAGCAAAATATTAGATGGCGCTAGAATTCAAATATCTATGTGTGTGTCTGTGTATGTGCGTGCGTGCGTATGTCAATTGTGTATGTATGTATGCCAACTGTGTATGTATGTAAGCAAGCATGATCTCTGTATCATTCCAGGGATGTTCTGTCTGTAATGAAGTCTCTTTCAAATCTTCGCACTTGTATATAGGTTCACTACCAGAAATTAGAGTTTGAGCAAAATATTATAATTAGATGGCGGGTGAATCCAAATACCTGTGTGTGTATGTGTGTGTGTTTGTCAATTGTGTATGCATGTCAATTATATATGTATGTAAGCAAGCATGATCACAGCTAATGTCCAAATGGACTGCAAATAACCGAATCAGGATTAGATGAAAAGGCAGCTGATTGACTGAAGTGCTGTCCATGTCCTGTGATCTCCCTGAATCGGACAACTCAACGCATTGTAACCACGGTAACCAGCTCTTGTAATCACATCCCAATTGCTCCAAATGTTCAAGTGCTTTACCTAATACTAATAACGAAATGTTTGTTCAGTTTCTCGACCATTGTGTCATCGGTTGACTCTATGTCCTTCCGTGTTCTTTACTTTGCATTCATTCACTGGGTTAGAAATGAAATACGATTAGTAGCTTCTTTCAAATTGTTTAACAATTCGTGGTTTCTTTTCCATTTCTTCCACAGTTTGATCAATAAGAGGAAGAGCGGTTTATTTGATCAGCACATGAGCATTGTTCAGTCCTATTCATCATGCAGACATTATTCCTCATGTTAGGGCTTAATACCATTTGCTATTCTGTTTCTTTTGTGTCGGACGCTGTGTTTGTTGGAAGATAAAAGGCTATTTTGTTCTACGTGGATTCTTGTAACTGTTTTCAATTACTATTATGTCAAGACAAGAACGATCAGCCCCCGTTAATCGTTTCATTTGGACTATGTAAGCTTCCCTACTCACTTTAAGAAATATTATATAGAAATTAAATGATCAAATATGTCATCATAATCCTATTTTAAGATGCTACTTACAACATTGCTTGTTTGTTGTTGAACGCCACACACACCAAAACAGAGACGAAGGAATCCAGCTATATGATAAGCATGCAATTAATGGTGTCTTGGTCAGATATTAACAGACTGACATTGTCCGAGAATCTTGTCACTGACCTTCATACGAATGGGGTTGGGCGTCGTTTCCTTGAAGACTGACGTACCCATTGTGTACTCAACTACATACAGTAGTGGGGCTACGGGACCAGGTCCTCCCAAGGGCTCAATTTTCGGTTTTTCCTCCATCCCACTGCAAACCCAGGAAATTGGTTTTGCTAGATTTGCTACGATTTGCTGTACATTTTGTACAGCAAATCGTAGTAAACCTAGCAAAAACAAGTAAATTCCTGGGATTGTGCGTTAATTGTTTTCCCCACTGGATTTCCTTGGTTTGCAGTGGGAAAAACCGAAAATTGAACCCTGGTCCCGTAGCCCCATTGTGTATACTACTCATACTCCTAACAAATGTTTGTGCAGGAATCAGAATAATGTATATGCTTCCAAATGACACATTGCTTGTTTAGGTTGATAGAAGACATCACCGTTTACCATGATATGCATTTCACATGTTCTTCTTTGTTATAAATTGCCAGGCAAAGGAAAGTATACACATGTGCCTGAAGGTGGTTCAAAGAATAACAAACAAGAACATGGTTACTTGATGGTGACATGTTTAATACTGACATACTGATGTATTTTGGACCTTAAGGCTGCAGAGTTTTGTCGCTGTTCTGGCTCGCTGACTTGGTTGACAAATGCCATCACATGCCAGTTGCGTTGGTCGATCCGATGCAGACCCCACACATCCCTTGTTTTATTACTTTCAGCAACCCGTGCAACAGTCCACTGACAGGATCTGGTGGCCACATTCGTTGACTTGGTTGATACATGTCATGAGTGCGTAACTTTATCCCCATGAAGTCAAACACTGGATTGTCTAGTCAAGCTGGAATATTACTAAGTGCGTGTTAAAAAAACAAACAAATAATGGATTTAGCTATGACTTGCCTATCTACATATATGTATATCTGGCACTGGCCATGACTACTAGTTATAGGTGCCTATAATGATCTCATCTTCCCCAGTTTCTACTACAGACACCGAAATATTAGAAATATTAGTACACTTGTTATAGGTATACGCCAAGTCATCGATGCCGAACCGAACAGTCTTTGTTTTATCACCCTAACCAACCCGAGCTCGTCGCAACAGTCGATCATGACGAACGGGATCGGGTGTTCATTCTCGTTCACTTGATTGATGCACGTCACTGTGTCAAGAATGCGTAACTTGATCCTCATGATGTCAAAATTGGATTGTCTGGTCCAGCTGGAATATTACTGAGTGCGGTGTTGAAAAACACACAATGGGTTAGCTATGACTTGCATGTCTACATATATGTATATCTGTCGCAAGCCATGGCCACTAGTTATAGGTGCCTATAATGATCTCACCCTCTCCAGTGTCAACCGCAGACACAGAAATACTAGAATGCCGGACTCTGCCGCCAGATCAAACCGACCGTCAATAGTCATTAATATTCGACGCTAATGCACATATTTGTTTGTAGTTTAAATATGCTGGAGGGAAAAGAGCAAATAAATCTGAGCAGTTGACTATCGTAACAGTGTCACTGTGGTCTTTCAGAATGCTAAAGGATTTTCCGTGTCCAGAGTCGGCTAAAAGATCGAAACAAATCTAAGTGACTGAAAGCAAATCAAGTTCTGTTGACATTGCGTCCATGAAAGGTCTAACATAAACTGGAAGACATGTGGTTTCTCAGTGGAATAGGGAACAACGTACTGCTGATCTTGTACGTAAATATTGAAGAATGGGTAATTTCAATGTGATAAATGTGACATATTTGAAGACAACGTGATGCACTGGAAAGACGTGTACATTTATAACGTACATATATTTACAGGTCTTTCTGGAGATGTCCATGGCGAAAACTCACGCTTCTTAGTTCCTTTACATCACCGAACATTGAAGGATATTGAATATATGTTACGAAATAAAGTGGAGCCTTGTCAAATGCAGTTTCAGTTATTGTATTGTAGCCAAATTGATATTATTGTATTGTAGACAAATTGTTATTAAATTGACATTGTATTGTAGACAAATTGATATCATTGTAGCCAAATTGATATTATTGTATTGTAGACAAATTGATATCATTGTAGACAAATTATATCGTATGACTATGACTAATGATATCGTATTGATAGTATCGTGTGTGAGCGGTTGGGTGGTTGAAGCTGGTTTGAAGTCGCGTGGTAACATTTATGGGCTTAAGATAATGTTTTCGATGGAAACAAACGAACTCTTTTGCCACATTTATCCCGGCCAACATACGGCCAACATGCCATACTGGCATGTATTTGAAGTAGCAGTATGTAGCAGTATGTAGCAGTATGTAGCAGTATGTAGCAGTATGTAGCAGTATGTCATATGCTGCTGTAACTGTAGTACAACATATTATACAGTTTAAAAACAAACCAGAAGTAATAACCCACCAAGACGAAGATATCAGCCTTGTCATTCACCAGTAATTCATATCAGACACCCGTCCGAGAATGTTGCTTGATTTAACCACCAGAGATTTGAAAGCAGCTACGGCTTTAAAACACGAAACAGATAATAATATACTTTGGAAGGTAATTTTACATCGATTTTGCTTCTATTGTATGTGAAACATAAATGCATTGTATTGTATGTGTATGTGCAAGAACACTATGTTCATTTTGAAGCCCTGATTTCTGTACATGTTCGATATGCCTTGGGGTTGATAAGATTTGTGTTTGCTCAATGTTTACAATGGCAATTGTTGGTTGTTGACACAATTTATGACAGAAAGAATCTTTTGAGTGCCCACTGCAAAACAATAGTATCTTTAAACAAGGTTTTAAAGATAATTAACCTGTCCTTGATATGAACATGTGTACCGAAAATGACTAATGGTCTTTAATTGCTTTGACCTTGATGTGAGGCTTTTCGTATATCCATTAATGAAACAGGAAGTGCACTGGATCTAAAAGGCCAAGAACAACGAGAAAGGATAGCCTTCTCTTCGCAGCATCGCATGGATCTTCTATCTGTTTGTGTTTTACACACCATCATTACAGCTATATGATAATGGTCTTTGAATATTCGCGTCTTGAGCAGACCAACCATTGACTGGCACTGTGAGCACTGATCTCCTTCTTTGGAATAACATCCAGTCATCGACCAAATCATCAAAACTGACCATCCGATCTAGTTAGCCCAGCATGGATCTTCCTGGACCTCCATTACACCAAGAAATCTGTACAGGACAAATCTGGTTATCACAATGTCCATATTGCACACATCGGAATGTCCATGAAATCATTCACTACGTACCGACTGAGTATGATGACCTGTAAGGAGGAAAGCGATGAGACAAATGTGTGCATGATAACAGTTGATGCCAACAAAGTGAAAATCCTCCACTTTAGCAAAGCGCGTTTTGCATTGTTTGATTAAAGACAAACTTCCGTTTACAAGACCGACGTATTTTGGTCAAAGGTGATATTCAGTTCTTTGGGAAATGCTCCTGAAAGCTTAAAAGAAATAATGTTGGGTGAGTTATAATACAATGTATTTCATGTATTCCAGAAGATTGTGCTTAGTTTCAACTTTAAACTCACACGTATGACTTAACTTCTAGATTAAAGAGTGAAGCAAGAGTATTTTAACTGAAGTGTCACTTTGTACCATCATTTTAAAGCGTTTATGCATTGTGTTCTACTGTAATCTACGAATGGAAATGAAAGTGAAATTATTTGGCATGGTAAGCATTATCTAAAGCAGCGACCTAGTGTTTTCATTGGTAGGCAATACTAGTATGCATCAAATACGTGCCTCTGAAGTCGCAGTAATGTGATATATAACAAACGAACTACGCAAAGCTGACCGAGCAATGTCGCAAATTGCTAGCTGCCACATATCTTAGGATCTGTATTAGATGCAAAAGGTAGTGTAGTGACAGTTGTACAACTGACAGGTAGTTAAAAACCGTATTCCGATTTACTTTGTGATTCCAGGTCATGGTGACCCAGTACAATCGATGTTAAGTTCTCCCTTCATTTTAGCGTTTAAAGTGCCAGGATCTGAGGAAAATGTTGAAACTTATCTCAGTTTAGGTATTGCCCCATATTTAAGAAATTGTTTAACAAAATTTAGATGCGGTAAATTTAAACTTAGTTCTGAGACCTGTATTCAAGATTCTGTCCTTTTTGCTACAAAAATAATCTTAATTTAATTGAAGATGAAATACATGTTTTACTTTATTGTAAAGCCTACTTAGATATAAGGAATAAGTTTATGGGTAAATATTTGAAACATACTATTTCACAACACAGTTTTATAAACATAATGACTTCAACAAACATAAATGTTATAAATAATTTGTGCCTATTTTATATAATGTTGGGAAAAGAGATTCTGATGTTTTTATGTAAAACCGGGGATAATCTACAACGTTATATAGTCTCCCTGGTAAAACGCATGTAACTTCTTATCATATTTATGAATGTATTTTGGGCCAGTGGCCTATTACTTAATAAAATGTCTGTCTGGATCTGAGGACTATATTACAGAGGTTCCGACAATGTGATAAGAGATGTCACATCCTGTGTTATGGCTAATAACGTTTTGCATATTGGGACATGTTTGTATAGGATGTACATCCTACCAAAATTTGATGGCGTGACAATCGCCAGTAAAGGTATTTAATTTCAACAAAACACGAGAACCTTCAGCAACCTTCAATTTTCTTGGTACCCTTTATGTCTTGTAGAGCGAAATGCACAGCCAAGTGTTTCAATCTTCCGTTGGATGTGTTCTTTCATTGAACGACCTGGCGACAGAGTGTGCATGATTGTCTGTGTATGCCTGTTTTGTGTGTGTATAAAATAGGAGGCAGACTCTGGTAGTTTTTGTCATAACGTTAAATTCCAAAAGTGAAAATAAAAGCAGCATTACAGAAGCGATAAAGAAAGTCGCCATGGCTTTAAATTGGTATCCATATTGTGTTTACGTAGGTGCACTACAAATTTGACAACTAAATGTTTTGGGGTGGTTAAAAAGGTTCGAAAACTGTGATATTTGCTCAACAGAGATCACAACACACCCAGGCATTTTACATCACATTTACTTAACCAAGGGATATTTTCCTTTAATAGAGATTTTGATTTTTAGCCTGCGGGAATGTCAAGGTAAATGATTTTCTGTGAGAGTGCAGCATGGTTAGATTGAACAATTGCAAAGAATGGTGCACTCAGACAGAATCAATTCCATGTAGTTTACATGCGTGTGTACACTTAGCACTCGTAACTAAACATATCTCGCTAATGTATACAACCTCAAAACACGTGTTTCCCAGAATATAATTTGTGGCGAATTCTGAAGTGGGGAGTCACAATTTAACTTTCACCCATTCTGGTAGATTTACTAAAAATCCTTGAATTCTTTATCAGTATTGTATTTGTTCAGTGAGGTTAATGTTTCATTCATCGCGAAGGTAATTTCTCAATTTTTTATGAATATTCTTGGAATGGTAACCGTGAGAAATTCACTTGATGACAAACCTGGTGATGTTGACTGATTCAAGGAAAAAAGGTTGAAACTTATTAATTGACTGTTTTCACAATGCCATCGACAATACCAACATATGTTATGAATACATTTACATTATCAAACCCTGATACTTAATGTGAGTGAAATGAAATAATGTATGGCGATTCACTAAACCTTTTTGTCATTCAATGTAGGAGAAAACGAGGTGATAACTCACAGATAGTAAACTGCGGATTGCATGTCTAACCTTTCCTTGTATATGATCTACACATTCTAGAACGCCGCTGGTGTGTGGTTTAGTTGAGGGTTATATCTTTTTCATATTCACCGAAAACAAATAAGTTAAACAGGACATAAATATTCCAGTCGAGAATATAAAGTAACAACTTTTAAAAACCGCCAGCAAAATGACATGAAACATGAAATACTGCAGCATATCGTGTAGACACATCCTAATACATATAATAGCTGACATCGTTATAAATCTCCTTAGAGGTGCTGCTCTGGGAAAACCCAAAAGTGTAGATTAATATTGTCTTCTGTTTAGTCTGGTTAGTGGGTGTTTACCATCTTCCAGATGGGTGACCAATGGACTAGGCTGGACACAAACTGAAGGCATAAAAGTCTATAATAGTAGGAAGGACGAGATTGTACATCTTCAGATAAGCCGGGCAAATACACACCAAGAGACAGAATTGGAAAGAGGAACAATATAATTAAGCCCACCGCAGCTCATTCTGTGAATACAATTTGATGAAAGAAACAATACAATCTTTTTGATTGTCCACTGCAGAAATAATTGCATTCATTCAACAACGTCTTTAAGATAATTAACCTGTTATCGGTTCTACTGAATAGATCCGGTAAAATGCGTAGGCTTTAGGAGGAAACTGGTTGCGTTTTTAATAACATTATCATTTGTTGCGAAGAGTTTTACGCCGCTTTTAGCAATACTCCAGCAACATCACGGCGGGGGACACCAGATTGTTGCGAAGATCCATGATAAGACTGTAAGAACTGACTCTAACTCAAGGTAAACCCAAAATACGATGAAAACCCTCGAACGAAGCCGGATTGGTGAATTGGTTTGCCCTTGATTTTCTGTCTGTTTGGGTGGGATTTATAGCTCTACTGTCAGAAAGTAGGACTGGAGTTTTCGTCGGTTTTAGCAACATTTGGTGTGTGTGTGTGTGTGTGTGTGTGTGTGTGTGTGTGTGTGTGTGTGTGTGTGTGTGTGTGTGTGTGTGTGTGTGTGTGTGTGTGTGTGTGTGTGTGTGTGTGTGTGTGTGTGTGTGTGTGTGTGTGTGTGTGTGTGTGTGTACCTTGAAAGTGAATGTTTTTTTCGCAAAGCAAATATGATCACAGCCAAATGGTTCGTATGTAAATAACCGAGCAAGGATCAGATGAAAGGGCAGCTTGTTGACAGAAGTGCTATCCATATCGTATTTTGGCATTGCATCAACCAGGTCAACCAAGGTGACAGCTCTTGTAATTGCATACCGAGTACTCCAAATATCCAAGTGGTTTACGTAATACTAATACGAAAGGTTTGTTCAGTTCCTCGACCTTGTTTCATCGATTGACACTGTGCCTTTCTGTTTTGTTTATACTGCATTCATTTCTCTTAAACTGGGCTATAAATGAAATAAGATTAGTTGCTTCTTCTAAAATATTTAAAAAGTCGTGGTTTTTCCAGTTCATTTACACAATTGGAATCGGTAACAGGAACTGCGGTCTGATTGATCAGCACATGAGCATTGTTCAGTCTTATCCATCATGCAGACATTGTTCCTCACATTAGGGCTTAATACGATTAGCTGTTTTGTTTTGGTGTGGTATTTGTCGAACTCTGTGTTTATTGGAAGATACAAGGCCGTTGTTCTTCGGAGATTCTTGTAACTGTTTTCAATTACTGCTATGTCAAGGACAAGATCGATCAACCCCACTGTTAACCGTTTCATTTGGACTGTGTAAGCTTCCCTGCTCACTTTGGAAAATACAATATATAATTCTGTTATCAAGTATGTCATCATATATCATGTTTTAATACACTAACTACCACATTGCTATTGTTTTGTTAAACGCCGCACACAGTAAAATAGGGAAGAAAAAATCCAGCTGTACGACGGTTTCATGCAGTTAATAGTGTCTGGGTCAGATACTAACAGACGGACGTTGTCAGAGACTCAGTGTACATAATCTTAACCCGGACCTTAAAGGGAATGGGGTCCGCCTCCGTGGTGTAGTGGTTAGAGCGTCCGCCCGGAGAGCGGAAGGTCGCGGGTTCGATCCCCGGCCACGTCATACCAAAAGACGTTAAAATATGGTACTTGTTGGTCCCTGCCTAGCGCTCGGCATAAATGGGTACAACAAGGACTGGTCGGCTCGGAGTCAGTATAATGTGTCTGAGTGGGGTATTCATGCTTCACTGCGGCATAGTATCTCAGTGGGCTAGCACTATAAAACCAGCTTCAGTCTGGGCTAGTACAAGCAGCCGCACGTACACCTACACACGCATGCACCTCGTGATATGAGCGACATATTCTCCAGCGCGACGTTAAACCCAATTTCACCTCACCTCACCTCAAGGGAATGGGTTCGGGGATTGTTTCCTTGATGGCTGACGTAACCTTTGAGTTCCCAACTACATACTCCTCACACATGTGTTTGCAGGAATCAGAATAATGTATATGCTTCCAAATGACACATTGGTGGTTTTTAGGTCGACGGAAGACATCACTGCGTATCTGAACATGCATTTCATATACTAGTGTTCGTTGTGTATCATATAGTTTTATCGTGAAATGCCCTCCATACATTTTAACTACCAGGCAAAAGAAAAGTATACACATCTGATTGATGGTGGCTAAGAATGTAAGAAAATGAAATCGTTACTCGATGGTAATATATTAGATACGGACCTTGTATTTTGGCCCTTAGGACTCTGGTGTTTTGTCGACTGGGCTCAACATAGTTACGCTTTGTTAGTGTTTGTAATGTTTGGGGCATATCTAATAATAAAGTAAAAGATTTGTTTAGCCTGGAAATTTAGGTATGTCTGAGGGCCATATATTTTATCATAAACATAGACATGGACATAAACATCAGACCATCGTGCATAAACAAGAAGTAAACACGTACCATCAGGCTGTAAACATCACAATAAATATGTTTTTATAATAATGTGTGTATGAGTGTTCGTGCGTTTGTGTACGAGCGCGCTTATAGTGCAAGCACATTGAGATGACATGGCACAGTGTTATAAGTATACATTTACTCATGGATGCCAAGCCGAACAGTCCCTGTTTTATCACCTCACCAACCTGAGCTCTTCGCAGCAGGTGACGAACAGGATCGGGTGATTTAGGCTCGTTGACTTGGTTGATGCACGTCACTGTGTCAAGAATGCGTAACTTGATCCTCATGATGTCAAAATTGGATTGTCTGGTCCAACTGGAATATTACTGAGTGCGGTGTTGAAAAACACACAATGGATTAGCTATGACTTGCATGTCGACATATATGTGTATCTGTCACAAGCCATGGCCTCTAGTTATAGGTGCCTATAATGATCTCACCCTCTCCATTGTCAACCACAGACACAGAAATACTAGAATGCCGGACTCAGATCAGATCAAACCAACCGCCAATACTAATCAATATTCGACGCCAATACACATATTTGTTTGTAGTTTAATAATGTATAAGGAAACACAGCAAATAAATCTGATCAATTGACTATTGTAACAGTGCCACTGTGATCATTCAGAATGGTAAAAGATTTTCCGTGTCCCAAGTCCGATAAAATACAAAACAAATCTAAACTACTGAAAGCAAATTGAGTTTCTGTTGACATTGTGTCCATGAAAGGTCCAACATAAACTAGAAGACACGACATTTCTCTTTGGAATAGGAAAGAATTTACTGCTGATCGTGTATGTAAATATTGGAAAATGGGTGATACCGCTGTGACAAGTGTGGCATATTTGAAGACAAAGTGATGGACTGGAAAGACATGTATACATTCAGTAAGTACATCTGAACTAGTGCTCAAAAGAAAGTATACAGCATCTTTGACCAACCTTGAAAAGAAAAAAAGCATATATAAATGAACATCTGTTTATCGCCGCTAAATGTTCAGCTAATTGTTTGTAAACACGAGCCCGGCCGCCATTACAGGCAAAACCTACTCTCGTCGGTGATCATCACACGTCGCCAATCACGCATCTGCCATCGTCAAACTCGCATGGCCCATGTCAATCGACGACGTCGGTTTTGAAGAGTCAGATGCGCTCCGTGGTAGGGTCGACGTGCTCAATACCATATCCTCTTAGTCGCCGGTACACTGTATGTAGACTGATACAGTGTCCTAGTGCCGTCGCTGCCGTTGACGTCGCCGTTACAAAACGACTTCTCGGGTGAACTGTCCGGATGCGGAGATCATCACCGGGCGTTGTCACACGTGGTCGACCTTTCCTGGGCCTGTCTGACGTATTTCCTGTTTGTCTGCATCAGTCGTTTCACGTATTCATATTTTAGATTACAAACTGAAGCGAGAGCACTTTAACTGAAGTGCCGCGTTTAACCATCATTTAAAGCATTTATGCATTAGAAAATGAAAATGGAATTATTATCGAAAGTTAACTTTTGCGTTAAATATACATTGTCAGAACAAGCAACATTTACGATTGTTACCTTTAGCCATACATATTAGTCACGATATGTTTCAAATACTGCCGATGTGACGTTATATTATAACTCGCTCACGAGCTGGCCATACATAATTAAGATGTCCTTCTGATAGAAGATGTTAATAATTGCCAGCAAAGCTCAAGACATATATCAATTGTTACGGTTAATAATTTGCCGTGACAAAAGGTTAAAGAGTCCCCTCTGAAACAGCAAAATAGAACACAGACAAGTCTAAAATATTCAATAATATATTGAACAAACAATGAGCAAGCTACAATGAATGACAACACAGATTTCTAGTACAATGCAATTGAGTCACAAATCTAAAATATTGGGTCACAAATATAAGATATTTACTCACCAGAGTCTTGACATTTACAGTGAGAACAGATATAATGATTGAAGGTTGTTTACAATGACAACAGTTGAATAGGCAAGCACATTTCAGTCTTGAAATGTTGAGCAAACTCGACGATGGCAGACAGATGCGTGTATAACTCCAGTGATGTGATAAATCCAATGTCATAAATCAACAACCAGCCTTTATATAGCTCTTGCACAGTTCTCGAGCATTCTAGCAAAGCTAGGATCCATCATTATTCTCTCAGAACGCCATGGAACCACGTGGAAAACACACGACGTGACAAGTCAAAACAAAATAAAGCCAGCCAAGGGAGGCAACTCTGAAGCGCTATCAAAAAGGTGAGATGGGAGCCACAACCCACACTCAAAACTTTAAACATGGTGACCCATAATAACTATCACTTAATCAATGCGATATTACAAATTACAAATTACAAAAAAACAAAACCACACTCTCATAATACTATACAAAACTGAAAGCCCTCATGCCGCTTGCTTTGAAACTATCCTGGAACAAAAGGGGACTATGGAAATACCATTGACTTTAACGTTCTTTCTGCTGCATCTGAGAATGAAAATGAAAGTGGAAAGTATTTGGCAATGCTTTAACATGGTAACCGCATTCCAAAACAACGACCTGGTGTTTTCACTGTCAGGCAATCCTGGTATACACTAAAGTCGCAGCGAATGTAATATATCACAAACGAATGACGCAAAGCTAACCCAGCGATATCGCAAATTGCCAGCTGCCGCATATCTACGGATCTATATAGGATACAAAAGGATGTTACTAGTCAGTAGTACAACTGACAGGTGGTTAAAAAACCGTATTCCGATTTACCTTGTGATTCGATGCCATGGCCCAGTGCAAGGGATGACAAGTTCTCCGGTCATCTCAGCCTTTAAAGAATCAGGAACTGAGGGTAAGATTATACAGGATCCGACATTATGATTACAGATGCCACATCCTCTGTTTTGGCTAATCACGTTTTGCAACTGGGAAGATGTTAACTTTGTGGAGGAAATATATCTTACCAAGGTTTGATGGAGTGACAATCGCCACTAAAGGTATTTACTTTAATCCAAACATGGATACCTTGGAATACCTTCAATTTTCTTTGTATTATTATACCTATTTGAACGAAATGCTCAAGCTAATCCTTTAATCTTCCATGGAATGTTTCCATTCATTGACCAACCTAGCGACAGAGTGTGAAGCTGTCCGCACTTCCTGCAACTGAAAATTAAATTGTTCCTTATTTCGAAGCATGCTTGTCATTGTATATATGATTTTGTCTATGTATAAAATACTCAGCAGATTTTGATATCTTCTTTATCACAACGTTACGTATGACATTTTTGCGTGGTTAAATTCCAAAAGTGAAAATAACCCCCCCATTATTATAGGAATAAACTAAGTCACCATGGCTTGAAATTGGTTATCTCTTGCATCCATATTCTGTTTACGTAGGTGCACTACAAATTTGACAACTGGATGTTTTGGGGGTCGTTAAAAATGTTCGATAACTCCGGTATTTGCACAACAAATAGCACAGAGCGCCCAGGCATTTTCAAACCACATTTACTTAACCAAGGGGTATTTTTCTTCAATTGAGATAATGATTTTTAGCCCGAGGGGATGTCAAGGTAAACGTTTTCAACTGGGCAGTACAGCATGGGTATACTGAACCATTGCAAGAATGGTGCACTCAGACAGAATCACTCAATTCCATGTAGTTTACATGCGTCTGTGGACTTACCGCTCATAGCTGAACACATAACGCGAATGTAGACAACCTCAAAACACGTGTTTTCTGGAATATCATTTGTGGCAAATTCTGAAGGGGCCTCTTTTATCCATGATTCCTTGTGAGATTGTAACTTTCACCCATTGTTGAAACATTACAAAATCAGTCATATATTTGTCGATGTATCCTCGGAAAGGTTAAATAAATAAATAAGGCTTCATTTATTCAGAATCAATTTGCTTATGTTTTCGATGATATGAAATAGTTTGTAATGGCAACCGTCGGTTCCAAGACAGGTATCCACTTGATGACAGACCTGATGTTACTGACTGATTCAAGGACAGAATTTGAAACGCTTGTAATGACTAATTTTACAATACCATCGGCAATACGAACGCGTTACACAAATACATTTACAGTATCAAGCCCTGATACTTAATATGAGCGAAATATAATAATGTATGGCAATTCACGAAATCCGTTTGCTACTTCATGTAGTACACGAAGCGATAACTCACCGACGGTAAACCGCGGATTGCATGTCTAACCTTTCTTGTACATGATCCACATATTATTGTATAAATGTCATTCTGGAACGTCGCTAGTGTATGGTTTAGTTGAGGGTCATGTCGCGTCGATCTTAAGCAAGACCAAGTCAGTTAAACAGGACATAAATATTCCAATCGGGAAAAAATGACCGGATGTCAATTAAGAAACCGCCAGCAAAATGACATGAAACATGAAATACTGCAGCATATCGTGTAGACACAACCTAATATCGCTTGCAAACCCAGGAGCGTCCATTAATGTGTCCATGCGTTAGGTCTGGTTAGTGGGTGTTTACCATCCCAGATGGGTGAAGAATGAACGAAGCTGGACACAAACTGAATGCATTAAATTTCTGTAATAGGAAGAAGGACGAGATAAACCGGATCAATACATACAAAGAGACAGAAATGGAAAGAGGAACAATAAAATTAGGCCTCTGGAGCTTTTTGTGTGGATACAATTTCATGAAAGAAACAATACAATCTTTTTTATTCCAGTGTAGAAAGAATGACATTCCTTCAACAAGATCTTAAAGATAATTCACCTGCTATCGGTTCTACTGAATAGATCCGGCAAGAAATGTTGGCTTTATTTGCCAACTGGTGGTGTCCTTAATCACATTATCAGTTGTTGAGCAGATGCATGGTGCAAGGCTGTAGAACCGAAACTAACTCAAGGTCAACGGAAAATAAGGTTAACAACCCTCGAGCGAAGCCGGTTTGGTTACATGGTTTGTCCTTGATGTTCCGTCTCTTTGGGTGTGATTTCCTTCAGATATAAATATGTATCAAACAGGAAGATCATATGACCAAGAAAATGGACGATTGTTCAATTTCTACCCTCTCTGCATTATGCCATTGACGTTCTATATTTATGGTCTACATATACATCTTAAAACAATAATAAACCGTCTTAAAATCTTTGCACCTGTATATAGCTTCACTATCAGAAATTAGGATTTGAGTTTTTCGTCGGGTTTAGCAAAATATTAGATGGCGCTAGAATCCAAATATCTATGTGGGCGTGCGTGCATGCGTATGCCAATTGTGTATGTATGTATGTATGTATGTATGTATGTATGTATGTATGTATGTATGTATGTATGTATGTATGTATGTATGTATGTATGTATGTATGTATGTATGTATGTATGTGAACTGTGTATGTATGTAAGCAAGCATGATCACAGCTAATGTCCAAATGGACTGTATCTAAATAACCGAGTCAGGATTAGATGAAAAGGCAGCTGATTGACAGAAATGCTATCGATGTCGTATGATCTCCCTGAATCAACTAGCTCACACATTGTTACCACGGTAACCAGCACTTGTAGTCACATCCCGATTACTCCAAATGTCCAAGACGTTTACGTAATACTAATAATGAAAAGTTTGCTCAGTTCCTTAATCTTTTTTCATCGGTTGACTCTGTGCCATTCTGTTTTCTTAATTTGCATTCATTCTGCACTCATTTGCTTTCAGTTTCCCCTAACCTGGACTAGAAATGAAATAAGATTAGTTGCTTCTTTCAAATTGTTGAAAAAGTCGTGGTTTCTTTTCCACAGTTTGAATCAATAACAGGAAGAGCGGTCTGTTTGATCAGCACACGAACAGTGTTCTGTCCTATCCATCAGGAATACATTGGTCCTCGTTGTTAGGGCTTAATACCATTTGCTATTCTTTTTGTTTGTTATATTTCGGACGCCGTGTTTGTTGGAAGCTACAAGGCCATTTTCTTCTATGTAGATTTTCATAACTGTTTTCAATTACAGTTATGTCAAGGACAAGAAGGATCAAACGCACTGTTATCCGTTGCAATGGGACTGTGTAAGCTCAAGTCCTCCCTTTGATAAATACCATATAGAATTTGATTATCGAGTACGTCATCATAAATGAAATTTTCATATGCTACGTACCACATTGCTAATTCGAGACAAACAAAAGAAGAAAAAGCTCCAGCCATACGACGGTGGCATGCAAATAATGGTGTCTGGGTCAGCCATTTAACAAACTGATATTGTCTGAGAATCATTGTAGGTAATCTTAACCCTGACCTTCAATAGGATGGCTGAGGGCGTTGTTTGCTTGATGGCTGAATACCCATTGAGTAGTCTACTACATACCCCTGACAATTGGCATTTGAACGGATGGTGTAAATCCAGCTAGGGTCCATGAAGGAAGCAAATGTACTGTAAGTCCCCATGGTCCCTAGTATGTTGATCTACCTTCAGTTGATGGCAATACTGCATTGTCATCTAGAGTTAAAATGGTTTAAATCTTAAGTGTTAGTTTTAAATTTGTATCTTTTATAATGTAGTTGTATTATTGTCCTTCGTTGACAGGTTTTTAAAAATGTACTTTTAATTACTATAAATCCATAACTTAAATTAGTCACGATATGGATGAAATACTGCCGATGCAAGAATGATGTACATGCTTCCAAATTGCTGTTTTAAGGTCGATAGAAAACATCACTGCGTATTTTAATATGCTTTTTGCTTGTCTTCGTTGTGGACAATATATTTTCGTTATGACATGCTCTCTGTAGATTTTAACTAACAGGCAAAAGAAAGAATAGATCGGTGCCTGACGGTGGCTAACATGTAACAAAGAAGAAATGGTTCATCGAAATAGGTACGTTATAGGTCGGTACTGATGTAGGATAGGTGTAAGGATCTGCTTTGATTTATTATTTCAAGTGATATCATTTGGGCGCAGAGCATTTAAAACTAAAGGGCAGATAATTACAGGTGCCTTGTCACAGGTTTCAAAGGTCTCGTGGCGACATGCATGGTCGTCAGGCGAGTTCGTATGTTCGTCTTCATGAGAGCGCATATAAAACTGTAAGAAAACATCATGAATTGATATGTTTGCAATGATTTGGTAATTATATAAGTTCTTGTAAGTAAATTCATGAAAACTATGCAGTCCGTAATACGTTATGACTAAGTTATGTGTCCATGCAGGTAGCAAAGGCACTGTAAGTCCCCATAGTCCCTAGTATGGTGATCTACCTTCAGTTGTTGGCGATCTATAGCCCAAGTTTACATTGTATTGTCCAAAAATAATTTTCTACTTTTAAAGATATATGCTAGCTAGTTTTAACTCAATCTGTGATAATCTAGTGGTTTTACTGTCCTTCGTTGACAGGGTTTTATATTTTATATGTATGTATTATAAATTCAGAACTAGTTTTAGTCACGATATGGCTGAAATATTGCCGATGTGACTTTAAATCTTAACTCACCCACTCACTCACTCACTAAGTTATGTACTGTTGTAAACATTTGACATTACTGCTGTATGTGAGTCTAAGTTAGTTTTGTTTATTTTTACAGTCAATCACATCGCAAGTCAACTCAATACAACCAATCTTCTAAGAATAAAGATATGACGTCGCTCTCTCATAACCATCGTTCGTTCGTTCGTTATAATAATAGGCCTTAAAATCGCGGTGTTTTGTCGACTGGTTTCATTGAACATGGTAACGTTTTCTTGGTGTTTGTGATGTTTTTGTCATACCTAATGAAAACTGTAAAACATATTCGGCCCGACAATGTATATGTGCCTGCGGTTCATATATAGGACCGTAGGCATACACAAGACATCAACACATACCATCAATATATCAACAACACAATAAATATGTCTATTTTCCAAAGAGGGACTGGGTGTTCGTGTGCGCGCTTGTACACGACCGGAGTGATGCCTTCTTTATAATGTTAGCACACTCAGATGTCATGGCAACGTGTAATATGGATACCTTACTCAGACACAGTATACGGTTGCCGAGGCGAACAGTCCTTGTTTCATCACCTCCAGCAACCCGTAACAGGCGACTGGCAGGATCAGGTGGTGAGGCTAATTGACTTGGTGGATGCATGTCACCGTATCCTCATGATGTCCAAACCTGGATTGTCTGGTCCAAATTGAATATTACTGAGTGTGGTGTTAAAAAAAGTAAACACACAAACAAACAAAGGAATTGGCTATGACTAACATGTCCTCATATATGCATATCTGGCACGAGCCATTTTTTCAGAATGGTAAAAGATTTCTGTGTCTCGAGTAGGCTAGAATTTGTATGAAACAAATCTAAGTGACTGAAGGCAAATCCATTTTTTATGAAATTGTGTCCATGAAAGATCCAACATAAACTGGAAGACATGTGGTTTCTCTTTGGAATAGGGAAGATCATACTGTTGATAGTGTATGTAAATATTAAAGAATGGGTGACAACACTGATAAATATGGCATATTCGAAGAAAAAGTGATGGACTGGAAAAGACTGACATTTACGGGTCGTCCTAGGACAGCCATGGCGAATCCATGGTCATGTTTCTTAGTTCTTAGTTTGAGCCCAAAATGTATTATATATTCTGAAATAAAGTGGACCATGTGTAGTTATTGACTATTGGATATAATTGTATTTGTATTATTCAGACAATGCTTACGATAAGTGTTAACGGTTGAGTAAATGAGTTTATTTCTGGGCCGCGTGGTACCAATTATTGGCTTAATATATTCCAATCGGGCGAACGCTTTTACCCGCTGCTTCTCAAACATGTACGGCGACGACGTACTTAACAATAAGGACACTTATATTGCGCTGAACTCCACGCCGCAAAGACATGCTCCACGCCGCAAGCACATACAGCTAAAAATATGAACAATTGTCAGTGACTTTGAATCAGATGGGTCTTTTGACCAGATTTAAAGGTGCGCTCCATAGCACAGCATCAGAGTGTTTGAAGCATCTGGCACCAAATGTCTTCACCTGGTAGGGAGGTAAAGAATGCAGGAATTTGTCAAGGTGAATTACATATATTTACTTGTACGTACTTAAAGTGGCAGAATGTCACATATTGCTGTAACTGTCAAAATTAATCATATCATCCAGTTAAAAAAACAAATAGAACATATAATTAGAACAGAAGTGGCAATTTTGTTTTCCAAATCCACAATAAAACTCTGCTAAATTCAGAGTCGCTTGTACAAATCTGACTATGTCATGAGTACGTATTTGTTTCATCAGTATTACAGCAGTATAACCCACCTAGACGGAGATATCAGCCTCGTCATTCGCCAGTAAATTCACAACACCCAGCTGAGAATTCTAAATTATTTAAAGATCTGGCATTACACGACAAATGACATCTTGAGCGTCCACATACAAAGGGCATACCACAGAATCAATGGAGACTTTGTAGGAGTTTTATTCAAGTACATTTCACTTGGTACAGAGTGAGGTCCGGATGATTTTGCTTTCACTGTATTTGAAACATAAATGTATTGTATGTGTATGTACAAGAACACGAGGTGCATTTTGAAGCATATCCATTGCTCCGATGTCTGTACATATTCGAAATGCCTTCGGGTAGAAATCATTTTATGAAACAATCAATATCAAACTGCCTGTAACAATACTACGTTTGACATTTTGATAACCCTTTTGTTTGTTCAAAATCAACTGAAATAGGAAATATGCAATGTCAAACGTTTTGCATCGAAATCAATTTCAGTTAGCGCAGCAGGAGGCTCAGTATCCCATAAAATCCACGGTCATGATTATATCAGGATGCAACAATTTGACATCTGATTGTCGGGGATAAAAAATTGATTATATCTGTTTTGTACAATGTCCATTGTTATGGACTATTAAATATCTTCTCGAGTACACAGCTTAAACAATGTTGCAACAATAATATATATCTATCAAAACAAATACACATAACTTTACTGTAAAATCTGAAAGATAACTTCTTTAACCTACTTTTACGTTTCAAGTACATATGCCGAGTGAAACAAGTAAAGGAAAACAGGGAAGCGTTCCTTTAATATTTTCCAGTTCCTTAATAGTTTCCAGTTGTCACCACCAGCTTTGAATAGAAATTCTGGGAATATATAAAGGAACACTGCCAGGAAGGGGTGTTCCCTTATTTGTTTCCCTCAGTATATACTTTAATTTGAAATCATGTTTGGTTGCGATTCGATGGGAATCATTAGTGAGTGAGTGAGATATTATTTAACGTCACATCGGCAATATTTCAGCCATATCGTGACGAGAACATTTGACGTTGAAAGATGGGCATCATTAAATGCGACCAGTTGTTTCAAGACTTTGTCATTTTCCTTCCAAGTTGTACCGTACAAGGCCCTGCGACTGGAGACAGGTTAATTGATTATGTACTTTTTAGTCGCACTTTTGTTGTTTTCTGTTTGTTAGTCGGTATATTTAGGAGATGTCTAGATTCCCTTGTTTAAAAAAGTGGACTTTTTTCTTTTCCTTCTTGCCTGGTCTTAATCGAAGCACCATTCCTAAATTTCTTCTGATGTTTATTCTGGGCCTTATTCTGCTTCTTTTAGTGTTTACAGAATGCGTTCTCATCAACGTTTTCACTTTCGTCTAATTTAACCTTCAGCTTTTCGAAGATGGGGGTAATTTCTTTCCGTGTTTTCCCCACGAATATTTTTATAGAATAATCTTTTATCATTTAATTAAGAAATAAGGTTTCCGAAACTTTTTATCTTCCATGCTGAAACAGATTACCCAAAATGTGTCCGCGGCAACTGAATACCAGTCAAAAGATTCCTTTATAGTTTGGTTTATCAGATATGCATTATTGTCTGGCAAAGAATGATTGGATTATAAATAGATTCCATCACTTTTCTATTTCACTTCAGTCGATGAGATCGATATCCATGAACGCTTCCGAGTTTTTCTAAACTGATTTTTTTCTGGTTATTAGATAAAACAAAAGTGCAAGACACTTTCCGTAATCAAAAATAATCTTACTGTGGTGTTGGAAGTAGTGTCGATTTTCCCTTCAGGTGTCTTTTCTGGACTATTCATTTTAAAATCACTACTGGATTTCTGATATACAGCACCCAATGTCACCTTCTATTTGGTTTACGATGTGGCTATTTTTCACATAATTCTTAACACTGAAATCGTCACATGAGAATGTATTCGACCCACTTTGGGATCAGTATTTGTGATGTTTTTGAAAGATTTGGACGGCCAGAGTCAGTGAGACCTTCATCTTATGTACTCACTTAAACGGACAGAATATATCCATCGTTCCCCCTTTCTGTGATGTATATCCAACATTTACCCCACACGACTGTGTTGTTACAAATTTGAGACAAATTCTAGGGACCATGCCTTTCAATATGTACGAGAAAATCAGGAAAACCGCATAGCATATTTTAAACAGAATACATGGAAAGTAAAAAAACTATCTTAATTTCCGTCACAATCAAATTTACAGGGGAATGAAACTTAAGAATCTTACCAATACTTATCTCCTTTTTAAACACTTAAAATTGCAAGTAATGGCAAACGAAAGGTCCGAATCTAGCTTAATATATCATTCTGGTTTTGTGACTTTATGTTTTAGAAGCTATTTAGGTTTATCATTAATTGTAGGGTTTCTTGCACTTCATCCTTAAGCTTGCCTTGGTAAATTATATCTGTTAACATCACTATTACTCTCATTAATTTCTTCCTGACGCACCCTGTTTCACATCATTTGGATAACCAACTTACCTAATCTCACATGTTATTGGATAACGACAACAGAAGTTCCGTCAGAACGCGCTTAATTCGTTATCCTTCATCAGGAATATTTCACCGCTTGAAGATAAAAATGAACATATTTCTAGATTTAGTGGCTTAAAGGAGAATACGAACGAAAACAAAACTTTTGATATATTGTAAAGGATATTCTGAAAGTCACTTTCCGTGATTAAAATTGAACAAAAAGTTTGTAAAATAGCAAAAAAAACCACGAAAACGTACTCGTATTTCCGCCTATTACGGAAACACCCGACAGTTAATGAGCACTGGGGGTATCACGTGACATGACGTCATAAGTGCCTGTTGCTGATGGCTTTCTCTTTGATTTTACCTCACAACTTAACAGTGTCCGTGGATTCTGAAGCAGTAAAAGCTGATCCTGGTGTCATTTCTGAAATAGATGAAGAAGAAGAATCAAGCGAAACGGAGGCACCGCTTGAGGTCAAAATAAATATAAAAATAGACCATATCATTTAACAAGATTACTATTTCTCAGCAAAGTGTCATACAGTTCCAGCCAGCAAACTCACCCCTATAAATATATGACCAGTCACTAAGAATTATCTTTTAAAAATGTGATTACAGTTCATTTTGTGTCAAATGGGTCACTGTAGGGTGTCTGGGATTTAAAAACAAAATAATTTTGCTTCAGAAGAGGGAAAATAAAATTATCTCTGCTTCAAAAATTACACTGGAATTATTTTGTTGATAAAAATTAGGATCCTAGTTCTCATAAATAACGTATCAAGTCTCGATACAAGATCCCAGCCTGGTCGAGCAGAGATAATATTTGCGACGCAGATAAGTTATTCCCCGAAAACTGGTGAATTATAAAATACTAGTCAGGACAACGTATGTTTCCCCATTATTTGGTTATGGAAATAGTTATGGTACTCGGTCATAGCCTTAGAATGACATCTTGTCAGCCAATGAGAATACAGAACAACTTTCACGGCAGACACTACTGACAAATAGCGAGTCTGATGCCGACGTGCGTAATTGGACAAAATGGAAAGATATGAAAGCAACAAGTACTTCATGATTTGCCGTTGTATTCGGCAATGTTTAGAGTTGACTGCATCATTTAGGGCTCCAAACCGAAAAGAACGTTATAGCGAAACATTTTCAAGCTCATGTGAAATCACTTACTGATTTTGATAATATATATCTCATGTGTACCAGTCGAACTGCCCCAGCTACAAAATGCCCCAGCAAATTTGGTCATTCATTCTAATTTGTTCAAATTTATTTATAATGATTGAATATATGCCGTAAATGCATAGTTTTGTCAACTTATTATGATATTATGTTCTTCATATAAAAGTTATTATTTCTGATAAATGTTTCATTAGTAAACTCATAACTATGTATATACTTTTATATGAAGAACATAATATCAAAGTTGACAAAACTATGCATTTATGGCCTATATTTATTCATTTTAAATAAATTGGGGCATTTTGACTACCCCACTGGGGCAATTTGACCAAATTTGCTTGGTCATTTTGTAGTGGGGGCAATTCGACTGGCAACCGGACTTGATTTAATTTATGTTAAAAATACCACTGACAGTAAGTTGTTACAGGGAATGATGGAGTATAAATGAATCTCGTGGATACTTTTTCCTTCTTCAGCCTAGCTTGGGGAATTCCATACCCCATGCGTGCATGTCTCTTTCATATGCGTCCGACTCGGAATGATCGGCGCATTTCTCCTGCCGAAATCTGTCATTTCACTTGGAAAACGGAAGAAATGGTTGTTTTTTCCCATGTTCGATGATGCCGTGCATCCCCAGGCAATGCAATACACCATCGTACCATTTAAAAGAACGACAGAAACAACACGATTTGTACTACTGTAGCGCTTGGTCTTTGGCAATATGGCGGACTCCAGGCACATTTGACGTCACGAGCGGAAAGGTCACGTGGGTTCCAGCGAAATATGCATAATGGCCGAAGCTGAGATTTACAGAAACTGTTTTCGCGATTAAAGCATAATTATACATAATTTGTAATTGAAAATTTGGGAATATGTTTCTGATGACTTTATCTTTCACCCAGCAAGTTATTGCAATTCACTCGTATTCTCCTTTAACATGACTTTCCATGAAATAATTTCAGATTGATGGAAGAACAAAAACCAATCAATTCATAAAAGATCCTGTTCTTCTATCAGTAGTAATTGAACTGACAAAGCCACGTTCCTGATCCGAAGGTACAACTATCGGCGCGTCTATTATTATTTCTGTGAACGAAGCCTTTCTTCATTGGCTTGAAAACGAAAACAAAAGAGAGATATGACATCTTACTTCTATTTGAGACAAGGTTGGTCCTCGGACATGGAGACGGCAAATAATTAAAATCAAAATAGGTTTGCATGGACATCTGTCGGTAGACAACCTTTAATAGGGGCATACATGACTATCAGTGCCATAACCCTTTTGTCAATCCTTGTAACATCAACATATTAATAGATGTACGCACGGGCAGCTCGGAGATCGGCATTACAAATATTGAGACACCTGCATTTCGAGACAAGAGGATATCTAATGTACAAAATAAGCAAACATGCATCGTATTAAACCATATTTTGTTTTCAAAAGATATTGGGGTAATAATGCTTCGGTGTAAGTAAATTCTGGTTTTGTGCACGTTCTCTTGCAAATTGTGTCCCACTGTCTTTCAAAGTACTGTTAACATCCCGTATAATTAGCACAAACGTATTCACGACACGATCTTATCGCGACCTTTATCGTAAACCAGTGTTTGGAAGTCTTGTTGCGAAAAACAATGCATTACAAAACTTTGGAAATCAAACTGTTACACTCATATATAAGAATCATACACGCAGTAGCGTTATCAGGTTTCGCGCCATTGCAACAAAACATATATGTACCTTTTGTTGAAGAATGCACTGTTCAAAACAGAACCATACATAACACATCGACGTCATTGCATAGAAGACATTTACAATTTATAAAACACATTTGCGCGAATATATATTTGATCTTCGAAAACCGTTTATGTTTGAAGGACGCATAAACCATACTGGCAATGTAGATAAGGTATTTCAATTTTCTTCAGAAAACATGAATTCAATTTTACTTAAAAGAAACACTATTTCAACACCTCGTTTTGTGAAATCAATAAAAGAAAAAGGTGGCCTGTTCAATCACCAGAGAAGCCGTCAGCGCCTAATCAATCACGCACACGTTGCCCCTCAGATTAGTTCACTGATACCAAGTGATGTTTCGTTGCGTATAATTCACTGGTCTTACTTTTTGTTGGTGGAAAACACGAACATGGCACCGAGGCAGTCTTCGTAATGACAAATGTCCGTTTCAAGCTACAGGCAGGGCTTTGTACTTAAAGACGGATTTTCGGAAGGAACAAACCAGCCAGTTCTAAACCTATGAAATCCGGGCAGATGTTCATTGTCTTTGTTTATTGGAATAATGTTCTCTAATTATACTGAACTGATTTTAAAGGTCGCGATGTCCAGAAAAAGCAATATCTCAACAGACCTGTCACTTCGGGTGGGAGGTTATATGGCATCAGATGCATGATGGGCATTTAGAAGTTGGACGGAAGAATACGTATGGTATGGATGGGTTGTAGGGATGTAAATAACTGAAAAAAATAATAATAAAGAAGTTGTAAATCCATACCATACGTTGTTATGATTATATGGTATATAAGTATCACACAAACACAGTCTCAAGAAGTGGGTCATGGAAGGTCACATACTTGTGAAGTGACAGGTACAATGAACAGTTTATAATGAAAAATGAAATACTTGTGCCTTTCGTCTTTTCAATCAGAGTCGTGAAAATATACAAAAGGATAGGAGATGGTAATCCAAAGGTATGACAAGGTGAGGTGAGGTGAAATTGGGTTTAACGTCGTGCTTGAGAATATTTCGCTCATATGACGACGTTATGACAAGAATTAAGGGGAGGGTAATTAACTTTTTAGAACATTAAAGCATTGTAAAGCAATGACGATCCCCCCGGCCTGTAATGAATGACCGGTCCCGCAGTCCCTCAATGTTGGTATTTGTTTTGGTAATTATGAGAGGGCGGTAAAATAGCAATTGAAATCGATCAATGTGCCGTTGCTGTCTCTTCGGAATGATACAGATTCTCCACATTAGTTGTAATTGAAATTAGAAAAAGCCAGCTGGGTCATCACAAACTTCAGTTTTCTGTTGAGGCTGTGTCAAAGGAATGTCAATCATATGGTTTCTTTCTTGAATGAAGTATGACTTGTTCGTGTTTGCAAATATTGAATATGAGCAATGTGTTGAGAAACAATGCATGGACCATCCGGATGTGTATTGTATACAGGTTGAAGAACCGATTTTTACCGATTCATATAATCAGCCACGATCTTAACTAAACACAGATGTCTAAAATTAAATGTTTAACATGGTCATGATCCGTTAAGATTCGTGATCCGCTTTTCAAATCAGTGCAAAATACGTGAAATCGGGTTTTCTCAGAAACTAATAAAGTTACGTAAGTTCCCGAAAAAATACTTGTCCAGATTGAGTTTGAAAACTGTAAAGAGTTTTCTTACACGAAGATAAAATTTATACATTTTGCATAAATGCAGTCAGTGATGAAACGCATTTTGGGGGATGTCCCAGATGTTCTCTGTTAGAAATTGTTTGCAACTAGATTAGTACTGTCGCTACAATTATTAATAAGCATTTCCAGTTTAACAGCGTCATCACTATCCTCGCCAAGAGACACATTGCAATTATATTTGTTTTGATCATTGTTATTTAATGTTAATTGTCATACTGTCAGTGATGGGGACAAGTTTTCACATAAATTATGTTCCCAGAGTTACTTCCCTTGTCACATGTCTTGATTGTTTTCTTGCGCAGATACAATAATGGCCCTTGAGCCATGTCATCTTAATCAGTGCATAATGCCTGTAACGAGGGACACGTGTTCTAAGAAAACATTGACGAAACTTTGCAAGCACATATAAGAAATATTTATCAAGAATGAATTCGAAAAATGGTGATATAATAGTTTCCTTCAGAGTTTCCTTTGTTACATTTTATTATATTTAGCTGATACTGTTACGTCAATATTTTTCTCTTTGCATAATGACTGAATGAGGAGTATTTTATATGACTCTTTTAATAGTTAGAATTTACTTCCATATTATTCATTACTCTTAAACAAACATAATTGCAATGTGTCTCTTGGCGAGGATAGTGATGAAGCTGTTAAACTGGAAATGCTTATTAATAATTGTAGCGACAGTACTAATCTAGTAGCAAACAAATTCTAACAGATAACATCTGGGACATCCCCCAAAATGCGTTTCATCACTGACTGCATTTATACAAAATGTATAATGTTTATCTTTGTTCAATAACATTGCACTATCACCAGTTTCAATATCACCAAGGTAACCTGTTATTAAACTTTACAGACCAACCAAGCATGAGTTCAGTATTGCTTACAACATGTTAAACATATACACTCATTCGTTTTCAGCCTGTGAAGTCCTGTCAAAGCTATCACGTCTCCTGATGTATCATGGCGAAATTTCTTTTGAGATAACAAATGTCGTCCTCAACGTCCTCCCTTAAATGCTGCTTGACACCTCTGTTGACAGACAGTCAAAATAACAACTCATGACAGGTCAAATCTCATGTGACAGCCGTGATATTATGAAGGTAATCACGAGCACTACTCAGAGTGACATTCCATCATTCCTTTTTCTCTAAGAACCTGCTGCAGCAACAGCAAACTAAAGCGATACTTATTACATTACAGAGTCCATTGGGAAACGCCATAAATCACTTGCATCAGCCTGGACAATTCTCGCCATCCAATACAAAACCTCATGCATGATGCTGAAAAGAAGGACACCGTTAATAGCTTTCCGTAGTCTCGGCTACCTGTGTTAAACGGTCGTCCTACATTTGCACTACAAACACAGTCCCTTGGGGAGCCTCTTGTGAAACGTTTTACGTTCCGCGGACGCCAACAATTACCCTTAGAAGACAATGAACATTTCACATCAGACGCACTTCCTTATAGAGATGGCAAATTTAAATGAGTATGATGCAAAATGGTGCAGACGGAGGGCATCCAATATTTCAAACTTGAAAAGGCCATCAACCTCATCTCTCTTTTATACAATGTGTTCTGAAAGACTTGAGAGGTGCCATTCGTGACTGAGTGAGTGAGTATGTTTTTAAACCGCTTTTTGCAATTTTGAAGCGTTATTACAGCAGTGAACACCAGAAATGCGCTGCACACATTGTACCAATGCGGAGTCTTCATTGTATCTGGGTCTTCAGCGAGACGGATCTGTACGTGGTGAGACAAGGTGATATGTTTATTGTAAATAAAATATATCTTATATTACTGGCTTTCATGTTTTTATTGTACTTATTTTGTAATATTTCCCGTTACACTTCTGTGTGAATTATTTTACATTTAGTCTGTGACCAGTTGTCCTGGATGTTCCTGACGATTGTTGTTTTGTTCAAGAAAAGAATTTACACCACTCACCTTTCATGAGAATGTCAGCCGGAGAAACACCAGCCTTGGTTATCAGACGAGGCATTTTTCATAAGATTGGTTGGTTGGTTGGTTTGTTGTTTAACCCCTCACTCAGCAATATCCAGCTATATGGCGACGGTCTGTAAATAATTGTGTCTGGGCCAGACAATCCAGTGATCCACAGCACGAGCATCGATCTATGCAATTGGGATACGATGTCATGTGGTCAACCCAGTCAGAGAGCCTGACCACCCGATCCCGTTAGCCGCCGCTTACGACAAGCATGGGTTACTGAAGAACAATTCTAACCCGGATCTTCACGGGTATTTTCCACACTGTTAGTGGAGAAAAAAGTGAACGGATCCAAGAAAATCAGTGCCACAAAAACGGACATAAGACAAGATCCCAATAACGAACTGTACGAGAAGATACTTACGGACAGATAAATTTTACATTCAAATACGAATCGAACAAACATATTTTTTTACTGTTCCTTTGTTAATGTCCTATATTATTCTACCGACCAACGTCTGTGAGTAGATGATGTTTAGCAGAATAAGGTAGTAACGACATCGGTCGAGGTAAAGTTGTCGGTCCTGTTTGTCGCCTCTTACGACAAGCATGGGTTGCTGAAGATCAATTCTAACAAGGATCTTCACTGATCTTTAAGTAGATACACTAAGCGCCAAAAGAAACGTTACCCTCCTACTTTTATGAATTACTTCAAAATCTATCAAAGATATGTTAGAAGGTATTAGTTTACAAGAAAGCTTAACAACACAGCTTGATGCAAATCACAAAAACAGTTCTCAAATGCATTCATATTTAGGTGAAATGCATCTTTTTCAGAAGAGTTAGACTCGTCCATGCCGAAATAAACCAATAACAGTGATTTAGATGTCTCAAAGAAAGGTTGAAATTTAATTCTGCTTTGAGACAAAGAAAAACCATTTAAAGTCACCATTTTTCACTTCTTTTAAAACATTTTCTGCAAATTTGCATTAGTGAAAACAAGTAGAACATGTCTTTGATATTGTTAAAAAATGTTTAGGAACATCTAAAATTATTTTTGTTTAAATCTTTGTTTGCAAAGTAACATTTTTCCTTTTTCTGTTTACACATAGCAAGATCAATCGCCAAAACGCAGCAATATTCAAGCAGTATTTGCATCCATTTCACATGTAGAATGATTCTATAGGGTATAAAGAGAGATTAGAATGCATAATATGATCCACAAGTACGAGAAATATACTACGATTAACAGCTGAAGAGAGAGAAAGAGCCATTGGGATGGTGCAGATGGGGTCGACATACAATGATGTTGCCAACGCCCTCGGATGCCACCGTATCGCGGTTATAAGACTTATTCAGGGCTTCAGACAGACTGGGGTCACCTTAGCCAGAGCAAGAAATGGACGTCCACGCATCACAACGTCAGCTGTAGAAAGGGTATCTCCGTCATTAAGGAAGGAGGGTAACGTTTCTTTTGACGTTTAGTTCGACTAGTTTAGTTAGTATTAATTCGACGATAATTTCCTTTTGGTCTACTCTCGAGATCTGATGTCCAGGTAAGGGGAATTAACTAACATGCTCAAGCAATCTGAGCAATTAGCAAAACTGTCAGCACAAATGGAAGTACGAATCTTACATGATGTCACTTGACTCTATCAGCTTTCCGCGATGTATATTAGTGTAAGATACAGTTAACCTGTAACGTTAACAAAGCCGATGAAGGGTCACCTTTCAAGATAGCCTGTTTAAGAATCAACAAGATGTTTCCTTCGCACAACAACTTTCTGGAGATCAAGAACTGTACAAACTGAATGCAGTATGCAAACTGTTGGCACGTTCTATCTCAGATTTAAACCGTCACCTTTCAAAGCAACGCATGCTACCTCTGTTTCATAACCATCAAACACTTAAATTCGGAAAGATGCATCCGTTGGACAGTTTCACATAGAAACTTTGAACTTTGTTGTGAGTTGTCATAATTCAGAATGTAGGATTTCAATGGTTAACGGCCAAAGACGAATTTTTCTTTTCGCGCCTTCTGAACTTTTGAAAGCAAACATGTACATTAGAAAATGCAACATTACACATTAGCAGCACATCAGCAAGGGAGTCTTTGCAATATGCGCCTAAAGCCGAATAAAAATGAAATTTCAAGTTTTAACCGATACATAAAATTCTCAAAATCATACGAAATTCCTAAAAACGAACCACGATCCACGAAAGATTCCGACTATAGTGAGGATACTGGGTGTTCGCAAAAAGGTAAGTGTATTCTACCCCACCATCAGAAATACACCTATGGATGTCAACACAAGTGCTGACTTGTAAACAAACAAGTGCAAAGGAAACAAACTGCAACCTAATTAAGGTAAAAGATAAAACAGGGATTTGTATCAGACGTAACGCTTGATACAGGCATTTCCCGCAATGTTTAACACATGAGAGATCGACCAGTGTTTGATTACACTATTTTTGATATTCTACATCTGCGGATGAGGTGAACACACGAGTTTGCCCTTGGGACACGATCATCTGGTATTTTTATGATAAATCTTTCATTCTTATAATGGGTCAATTCCCATTATACTTGATCCAGGAAATCGCTTTTGTGGCAGATATTTTGCAGATAAACGCAGAATCTCATTTAACTGTAGGACAAATCATATAATATCACTAAAACTATTGCATAGCATCTTCGTTGACTGGGCGGTGGGGTAGCCTAGTGGTTAAAGCGTTCGCTCATCACGCCAAAAGGCGCGCGTTCGAATCCCAACATGGGTACAATGTGTGAAGCCCATTCCTGGTGTCCCCCGCCGTGATATTGCTGGAACATTGCTAAAAGCGGCGTAAAACCATACTCAGTCAGTCAGTCTTCGTTGATACAAACAAATCTAACGCATTAACTAATCTTGAGGAGCCTCCTAATGCCACATCGTTCATAACATTGCACTGTGACAATTCTTGTAATACTTCAACGATGCATACAACCTCATTCGGTAAAAAAGTACAGAGAAGACTGATGAGTATTCGTATAAATGTAACTTTAATAAATCGTTCTGGTAAGGTTAAACCAAAATATACCAAATTTAAATAAATGAAGCCAAATCCAAAAGCTTAATGAAGCGCACACTGGTAGGTGGTACTGAAGCTCCTCAATCTGGTCAGTCATCGCGAAGACGTCTTAAATATTTCAATTATGGACTACTTATTAAAGCATACTGAGATTGGTTAGACATTAGAAAGTTGAAAGGATTTTCTGCATGATGTCTGATTTCCAATTATAATTACGATTCCATGCCGTCCAATTTCAACCCTTGCATCTAGAAATAGTATCTAATTCCTCCATTACACAGGAATGTAAATATATCCAGCAACTATTGACGACAACAAAGAAGTTAATATTTCGGTCATTTCTACATCTGATGGTGGCGTCATGTCTATTTCTTCTTAATAAACCGTATGACGTTATACTGACTGAGTTTGGTTTTACGCCGCTTTTAGCAATATTCCAGCAACATCACGGCAGGGGACACCAGAAATGGGCTTCACACATTGTGCCCATGTGGGGATTCGAACCCGGGCCTTCGGCGTGACGAGCCAACGCTTTAACCATTAGGCTACCCCACCGCCCCGTATGACGTTATAATAGTAACGTGAAACGGTGCAGGACTAAACTTTGGGAATCTGGCTTCATTACCGTCACAGTTGCCCTCTTCAGAAAGGCTTACGAAGAAGGTATGTTCACTTGTTCACTGTCTGTGAAAAGGGAGAGATGTATTTTTGAACAGGTCATACTCTGATCAAAGGATAGTTTGGGTGTTTCCACAATTACGTTCACAACCCACCCAAGCAATGTTAATTACAGGGGTGGAAATAACTTTAAAATTGCTAGTGTACTCCGGTACAGTGGCACATGTAAAATCACTTGCCCAGATAATTTTCCCACTATACCAACCGTTTTCTTGTTGATTTTTTAAATAAACAACATAATTAACATTGGAATATCAACTGGACACCGGTACAGTGTGATACACAAATTTGCTTGCCCGACAGAAAAAAACACTGGACTTGGGCGTCGGGCGTTGGGTTAATTCCCCAATAGCGAGAATACCAAGTTTATGCCAAAGCTCTCGTTTATCCCATGACATGAACACGCTGTTCTGCAAATCAGTGAACTCGTAGACTGAATATATTTGGACTGTGCTACGGGAATTCCATTGTATATAATCCACTGTGAAACACACTAGTTGGTTGGTTTGTATGTTTGTTTTTAACGCCACACTCAGCAATATTCCAGCAATATAGAGGCGGTCTGTAAATGATCGAGTCTGGACCAGGCAATCGAGTGACCGACATCCTGAGCATCGATCTACGTAATTGTTATGTGGAAACCATGTCAGTGACCCCTTTAGTCGCCTCTTACGTCAGGCATGGGTTACTGAAGACCAATTCTAATCCGGATCTTCACGGGTCAGGTCGCGTGTACAAAGGTACGTAGGTATATAGGTGCAATACAAGTCGTCACTGTCAGTCCGGAACTTCACAGTGCAAAATCATTTGCAGCACAACTGAAATAACACTCAAAGAGATGTAGAGAATCCAGTATTCCATAAATCTGGTTCAGTCAGATACATCAATATGTATCTTTCGCAAGAACACTTTCATTCTAATTGTGACTGCAGCTCTCTCATACATTATACATTGTTGGTAGTCTTTTCTGTAATTGCTCATATGTGTTCTTATTAGAACTTGAGATGGTACGTAAGTCCCAGAACTTCCAAAGGAAATTTAAATTTACCAGCTGTTTTAAATGTAGCATTTCTATTATTTAAATTTTAGCTAAATTTGACTTCAATCGCCAGCGGCTGATGGGATGATATAAATCCAGCTAGGGTCCATGCAGGTAGCAAAAGTACTGTAAGTCCCCATGGTCCCTAGTATGGTGATCTACCTTCAGTTGTTGGCGATATATAGCCAGTTTTTATATTGTTTTGTCCAGATAGTGCTATTTTTTTTACTTTCTATACTAGCTTTAATTCAAATTGTGTCATTCTAGTTGTTTTACTGTCCTTCGATGACAGGTTTTTATAATATACATATATTCCATTTCAATGTCAAATATGTTCTCGTCACGATATGGCTGAAATATTGCCGATGTGACGTTAAATATTAACTCACTCACTCTTATAAGAAATACAAGTTTCAATACTGATTGCATTTTGGAGTAGTATATTGACCTATGAGAACACTAGACTTAATGAAGGCTTCAGAAGCAACAAGATAATGTATACCTTGGCAGAAAAAAAGTATAGCAATCTTTTGTTGCGGTAAAACAATTTCTTAATATTCTCGTACAAGGATTTATGACGAAAAGAGCAACATCCCTACTTTGATTTCTACCATGTTCTGCAGGTGAACATATTACGTGCCCTTGCATGTGTTTGTGACGTGTGCCACCAATGGAGCAGGATACACTCACTCACTCACCGTTCTGAGAACGCATAGTGTCATCGGTATTGACACTGATCCATAAACACATTCTTATGATATAGTCGAGTCGAATGGTATAACAGTAATTTAACCACCTCTGGCTATATATACATTTTGTATCGGACATGTGTGCAGATTCTTTGATGTATTTATACCTGTATTAACAAATATCTTCCAAATACAGAGTCCACTTGACGATTCCGTCCATAGCATGCTCCCAGGACTCACCACGAAACGGTATCGACACCAGGTGCTCGGAAACGTCGAGCTTACATGCGGCTGCAGCTGTCACAATCACATGTAAACTAAAGGGCGTCAACTGTTCACCTAGTCTTTTTTAGCGTCGGACACAATTGGCTCTGTTACTTGAAAAGGCTGATTACCTTGTTCATTGTAATTATGCTTTGGGTTGAATTATATGATAAATAAGACCAGTGTATAGCATACAAATGCATAAAGGGCCTTTTTGATCACCATTTACCCAGCAGTACTTCATTTGGCGATTAAGAACAGTTTTGTCTTGCAATCCTGGCAATCACGACATCCATGACTATTATTTATCAGTGATCATAAAATTGTGTGGCTTACTTAGATTTTCACAATCATAGTCTACACATAAACAACCCCGTTTCTATGTTATAATACTACCTTACCAGAAATCCTGTCAGATTGTGCCAACGCTGGTGTCCGTCTTCGGACATATATAGCTGAGGGGCAAAGAAAGTATGCAAGATTTTTTCTTTGTTTCGTAATTGAAAACTTAAAGAACTGTTGTTAACTTTGATTATTTCCAAGTAACCATCACTCATTCAGTCCTCTACAGTTTGTAAAAAATAATCTGTTGCTGGGCACCTTTGTGTAAATATAAATTGGTTCAACGAAGACGGGTATAGGATATGAATTTGTATCCACGTGACTTTCTACTGAAAAAGCAAATTTATTGATTATCAAAGATAAAAAGCCTAAAAGATCCCTTATGCGATTACTATTCACCAGTTTTTAGAAGTTTGTTTAACAAACAATATAGTTTATAATACAGTACAATGTGTGTTGAGTGCTTATATTAAGCGGTGGAATAGTTCATTTTCGGAACATAATATCGCTAGATATTTTCAGTTAAATATAACATGTTTAAAAACAAACAAAGTTCAGTTATGATAAGATCAGATCAGATAGGATAAAATATTTATTGCATAGCATTCCATGAAGAAACAGTGGCAATATTCTATAAACTACAAATACACAGTAGGTACAATAAATATAGATACATTTCACACATAAATGATGAATCCATTATAACAATTATTTAGAAATCATGTGTTATAATGACATTGAAATAATATGTGAGGAGACTATGGTAATATACAGAATTCATTTAAAGTTGTAAAGATGGTGACATATTTGGGGAATTGTTTCAGGAAATTATTAGGAATTGTTGTTTTTTAGAGAGTGTAGCAAATTCATGGTCACAATAAAGCATTGTTTGTAGAAGTGATTCCCTTTCTTAGCTATACTTGGTACATTATATTATATGGTGTTGCTCATCGTCTAAGACATTGCATATTTCACAGAGACGTTGTTCTAGTGGGGTTGCAGGTTTTGTATATCTTCCAGTTTCAATTTTGAGTTTATGATTACTTAACCGTAGTTTTGAAAATGTTGGGTTCGAAACTGAGAGTGTGGGTTTGAATCCAGGATGGGACTCAGCTTAACAAAAGTACTAGAATCTGTACTTCACTTAGAAAGTGTGAACCCAAATGTAACATATAGGTAACATTGTCTGACAAATGACTTGGACAACATTGTCTGATGATGTCAAACAAATAGCATTTTCCTTTCAGTGATCATATTCGAATCCAAAGTGCGAGTCTACCCTCTCCAACTCCCCTGGTTATCCTACACGTTCACAACCAGCTGTGCCCTTACCGTAGCAGCCACAACGATGTCTGATGCTGCTGTTGATCTGCGAGGAAATATGACTGTCACTGGCCACGGTAATGAGCAATCCTCCTTACGTTGCATAACAACACCATCTGTTGGTTAACGCTGGGCATTTAGCCCCAGATACAGCCGCGGTTACTCTTCTTGCCACATATTTTCTCCACATCTTCATAATTTCACATTAGGTGATCTCGACAAAAGCCTTCCATCTGCGTCCGTTTTGAGTTAATATAAGTAGATCACATACCTCTGACTGTTTCGTTCATTAGTTACTTACCCGTGATGGTCAGGGTTAGAATTGGTCTTCAGCAAACCATGCTGGTCGAAGGAGGCGATTAACGGGATCGGGTGATGAGGCTCGCTGACTTCGTTGACACATGCCATCGTATCCCATTTGCGTAGAGAAATGCTCATGATGTCGATCACTGGATTGCCTGGTCCAGACTCGATTATTTACACACCGCAGCCATACATCTGGAACATTGCTGAGTGCGGCGTTAAACAACAAACAAACAGACATTAGTAACTTATTTTCAAGAGCGTTGTCACAGATAGTCTATGGAATGTGAGGCCAGAAAAGAATCCTGGAGTGTTCATCATCAGGGTCATTCACAAGATTCTCGTCACAATATGGCTGAAATGTTGCCGATGTGACGATAAATATTAACTCACTCACTCATTCATAAGATCAGTCATGACACGTTTAGTTTCATCAGTGGCGTTCTTCCAAGAGACACTATTTAAGTCACAGCGTATCACCTCAATGTGGGAGGAACACAGCGTAAACACACATATAGTGCTGAACACAGCGTAAACACACATATACTGCTGAACACGGCGTAAACACACATGTAGTGCTGAATACAGCGTAAACACACATATAGTGCTGAACACAGCATAAACACACATATACTGCTGAACACAGCGTAAACACACATATAGTGCTGAACACAGCGTAAGCACACATATAGTGCTGAACACGGCGTAAAACACGGCGCATAAACACACTGAACACGGCATAAACACACATATAGTGCTGAACACAACACGGCGTAAACACACATATAGTGCTGAATACAGCGTAAACACACATATAGTGCTGAACACAGCGTAAACACACATATAGTGCTGAACACAGCGTAAACACACATATAGTGCTGAACACAGCGTAAACACACATGTAGTGCTGAACACAGCGTAAACACACATATAGTGCTGAACACAGCATAAACACACATATAGTGCTGAACACAGCGTAAACACACATATAGTGCTGAATGACAGCGTAAACACACATAGAGTGCTGAACACGGCATAAACACATATACAGTGCTGAACACAGCGTAAACACACATATACCGCTAGTGCTGAACACAGCGTAAACACACATATAGTGCTGAACACAGCGTAAACACACATATAGTGCTGAACACGGCGCACACATTGCTGACTGAAACACACACATATAGTGCTGAACACAGCATAAACACACATATAGTGCTGAACACGACGTAAACACACATATACTGCTGAACACAGCGTAAACACACATATAGTGCTGAATACAGCTGTAAACACACATATAGTGCTGAACACCGCGTAAACACACATATATACTGCTGAACACAGCATAAACACACATATACCGCTGAATACACAGGCGTAAACACACATATACTGCTGAACACAGCATAAACACACATATAGTGCTGAACACAGCGTAAACACACATATACTGCTGAACACGGCATAAACACACAGGTAGTGCTGAATACAGCGTAAACACACATATAGTGCTGAACACAGCGTAAACACACATATACTGCTGAACACAGCGTAAACACACATATACTGCTGAACACAGCGTAAACACACATATAGTGCTGAACACAGCGTAAACACACATATACTGCTGAACACGGCGTAAACACACAGGTAGTGCTGAATACAGCGTAAACACACATAGAGTGCTGACAAATTAGGACACATGATGCGACACATGATTCGAACTCGGCTGATACTATTATGGCTAACTGCGGTCCCCTGTCAAATTGAAAACTAAATGTAACTGTGTCTGCAATCGACCGTTGCAACAGGCAGGCTAAAGTTTACAAATATGAACAGTCAAATATGTAACCAGACATTACTTAGCTTGGGAGATATATCCGATTGCTTAGTGCATAAAGTATAGTCCAGATTGGATGGATGCTTGAGATGGCCGAGCTCTGAATGACTGAGCTGCGCCACGCCTCCACGGATTTTCTCAAAATGATCTTGAAAACGATTTTGAAAACGAACGTTATTGATATTCCAAGACGCTTCTCGTGTCGTGAAAGTAACTGTCCAAGAAAATCCATGAGAGCAATTTTAAAAAAATAAGTCAGAAATAAAACTATCGTCGTGCAGATGACACAGGTTGCTCGCGACAGAGGTCAGCATGCCGTGATCTACCGGAATCACCAGTCGGGCTTCAAGATAAAAATAACTCTCCTGGAGCATTTTTTAGGGCAAGAGCTCAATAAATGGCAAGGTGCTAATGCCTTCAGATTCGTTCACGTTTTTGACTCTCTGCCATTAAATGCAACCTTTAAGCCTTCAGCAGTCACAAGATGGACACACTCCTGACTATGCTGGACGCATTCTCCTGCATATCCATTATTTCCAAAGGTGAAAGTCCTTACGGTCGACCATTCAGTTATTTATCAGGTTGTACACTGGAGCTTCGTGTTTTGTGACTGGCTTAAAAGTTGAAACTGGAAACGAGTCGCACTTCTTTGCCATGGTAATGAATTAATCATTAAGTCTCATCACACTAACACAGCTCGAAAATGCATGAACGTGGGTCGGGACATGCTCACAAAGCTGCGCACTCATTGTCAGTTGCATATTTGTAGCTTGCATGTATTTCAAAGCAAAATTGGACTTGTGATGACATTACAAAGAAGTTTCAAACTTGGACATATTGTTGGGTTACATTTTGTTATGCGTAAAGGGAAATGTATTTCCACAAACCATAGGAACATAGACGTACGCGTCCCTCTGAAACCACCACTTTGAAGTTAAGTCACTGACAGTCTTTAGCAACCCATGCTTGTCGTAGAAGACCACCAACGGGGCCGAGTGTTCCGTCACGCTAACTTGTTTGAGGCATTTTATTCTAGTTCGATGCCAATGATGTAAATCACAGGAATGTGTGATCCAAACTCGATTATTTACAGACGGTCATCATATAACTACAACAGTGCGGCGTTGAGCAGCAACACACAAACAAATATAATCTTGCACACATATATACTGTGTCTCTGTTATGTGATACTGACGTCTGTAAATTGGGAACACAGTAAACATTGTCATTTTCACTAACTTCTCTCACGTGTTTCGAAAGATCATGCAATAACAGAATAAAAATCTTTTGATATGCCTTATAAAATATGCAAACAGGAACTCCGTAATGAACTCTGCGGATAGCATATATAAAATGCATTTTACGTGTACACCTCACGCATATTTCAAACTTTTCTTGCAATGCTTACATTCCTTGTAACTTTTGGCATCAAATTACCAATCAGTAACAAACCAATTACGAATTACACTTGTTGGCGATTTTGGCTTCTTATATGAATTGGGCGTTGGGGTAGCCTTGTGGTTAAAGCGTTGGCTCGTCACGCCGATGACCCGGGTTCGATTCCCCACATGGGCACAATGTGTGAAGCTCATTTCTGGTATCCCCCGCCGTGATGTTGCTGGAATATTGCTAAAAGCGGCGTAAAACTAAACTCAGTCAGTCATCCTTATATGAATTTGTTCTCCTGATCCATTGCAAATTTTCGACAGTGGAGTAAAGAGGCCTAGGGTCAAGCACGGCGGAGTGACACACAGTTCTCAGAAGAGGAAATCCGATTTTTGACCCGGTATTCGAATGGAGAACGTTATACATATTAAGCATCAAAGTCCATTCTGTGTATCATGTGACATTCGTATAAAAGGCAGTATGCCCGTTGCACTGTCTGCCTGAAGTCGCTGTTATAAAAGAACACAACTTTATATGTGCAGTAAAACAGTGGCGAAATATGTTGTATTTTTTTGCACATAACTAAAACACTTCACACGACGTGTTTTTCAAAACAGTCTGTGACTCCAATTACCGTTACACCTTCAAATTGAATAATTGAATTCTTTGTATCCCTGTGTCATTTTATGCTGCATTAAGTGCCGCAACCTTACTTCTCATACAAACTTCACTTTTTATCTTTAGAATAAAATGAAACAAGAAAATAGCTCGGCATCCAGAAAGTTAAACCAGACCGGCAATTTAGAACAAGGTTTTTAAATATAATGAAACATAAAACCATGAAAGTATTTGAGCCTCTCTTTCATTACATTCCAAAAGTCACATCAATATCAGAAAGAAAATGGATCAAACACCAGTTGATCTGGTCAATCCAATCCACCATGAACACTTTGCTCACAAATGCACAGAACAGAAGAGGATAGAGATTGTGAACAATACTTGTATATCGCACATTTGCAAAACAGTAGTCCTACACTACAAAACATATCCACAATCATATGCAACATATATCATCTGTGGTCATGAAATTTGTAGTCATTAGTTAATTGTTATTGCCAGAATAAAAACATATACAGTCGAAGACAAATATAAACATAAGCTACAAAACACATTTCCAGTAATAAAGGACAAATGTTCAAAAACAGATTGTGTCATATGCATGTGGTTATGAAAAGCTATCAAAAGGAGAAAGTTCAGTTTTCAAGCCTGGTAACGTTTCTCACTCTCCTGCCATTCGACATCTCGCACACGAACACACACTCCCTCCCTCCCTCCTCTCTCTGTGTGTTTCTCTCTCCTGTGATCTAGAGATACATGTATGTCTGACACATACACACATAGGTTGCATATAATTTCATCTATTGTTGGCCTTCGTTGTCAGACAGAAAGATTAACTGATTAAGATGCTTGTTACGACTGTGTCCTTCTATGCATTGGTCTGTTTTCAGTAGCCATCGTACAATGGCCTCTCTAGTCTTTAACACAGATATAGACCTGATTTCCGAGACAAGCTTTAGCCATCGGATCAAACCGTCAAAATAATTAGTATTCAGTGTCAATGTCCTCATTTGTTTGCATCTAATGTATGAGAAGAGTTAACATATCAAATGGATTCGACCTGATCACTACCGCAGCAAGTGTCGATACAAGCTCTTCAGAACGGTAAAAGATTTTCCTTGTCACGTATCGGCACAAAGTAGAAAAAATCCTTTTCGTTCAGCTTGGAAATCGAGTTTTCTGTTGAGACTCTGTCGAAGCGAGGTTGACCATAAACCGTAGGACATGCGTTTCTCTCCGGAACGAGGTATAACATACGGCTTGCTCGTGTTGGCAAATATTGAAAGAAGTGGTGTATGGTTAGACTAAATGTGTTATATTTGACACGACGTTGAATGGACTTGCGGGGCATGTGAACTTTACAGAATCATGTCATTTGCGGGGATACATTGCTGTGGGATTTACAGGATTACTTGGTGAAATGAAGAGTTGTGTGTCGACACCTTCAAATACAAGACTTTTTCTAATATCAATATGGAGATGATATTTTCTTTTCTAGAGCAGTTGCTACCCAAATGGCAGTGCATCAGCTGGATACAATAATAGTTTTGATATTGCAGTTGGTAGTACTCAGGTCCCTACCGATTGACTGCCCACCTCGGCCAGCAGAATGGTGGCATTACATAATTTCACATTACTCCTTGAACCATCAGAGCCTGACACAAATTCTTATAACCTGACAGTCAATTTGAAAAAAAATTGTATTGTATTCCTTAACAAAAATAGGTATGCACTGCAACGCGGATATATAAAGCAAATAAAACACTTTGAATGTAACCAACAGGGCTAAAAGTGCTTGAAGACGCTTGAGTTATTATATATAGGGAAGTTGAAATGGAACTCCATTGACGAGGCTTAATATCTTTCAGCTAACACTGGTAGGAGAAATGTTAACAGGGGTCGTCGCTAGAACTACGTACGTACGTAATCACCTCTCCATAAATTGATGAATTGGATTCGTCTTCGTCTAGGACTTAATTGTAATATGTCAAAATCATCCTTAAGAGCCCCGAAGTTGCAATAACCACTGATACTTAACCTTACCCTTCATCACTGGCTAGTAGATATTCAAAAAGCCTTTGGTCAGCTGTAGCAGCCGTGGGCATTTAAGTACATGGATCTCCTGTCAGAACCGTCTGACCACTTGACGTCATGATAATTGAGTGTCTTCCTTGATGAGCCACTCATTGAGGTAATAGGGGTCCTTAGTAGTTAACTGGTTGACTACTGTATTTATATACGGTCATACTGTCAACAGTTGCTTGAATTTGGGCAGATCAGATCAAGGGGGTTGTGCATTCCAGAACACTATTTACAGTGGCTTTTGATTAATCCTTTCACGGAGAAACGGTTGTGACGCCATGGAATTTAAACTAAAGCGATATTTATTAGATTACCTGTTCCTAGAGGAATGACTTAAATAATAAGCCCTGTCTGTTGAATAAAACCTCATGTATGATACGAAATAAGGATACGTTTTTCTTTAATATTTACAACCGTTGGTGAACGGACAGCTCCCTGGGGCATTGGTTGTGTAAGCTACACATCCAGCTTACGTCAGTTTTCACTCTAACAAGACAACGAACATTTCTTCTGAGACCTACTTCCTGATTGAAAGACACTGGCAGGAGTGCAAATAGTGTCAGGCGTTTCCTACTAAATGACTATCCATTTCAAGTTTGACAACATAATTTAGTTCTTTATCACAACTAAGTATAACGTGTAAAAGGGTTTTATCGTACAAAACCGATCATCCATAATCTCAGCTGCTTTATTCCATGGGGGAAGATTTATGTCACTGCTGTATTGGTTTGACTTCCACGTTATTGTGATTATCATAAAGTACTATTTTTCTGTTATTGCCCCCAGAACAGGAGATAAAGTTCTAAGATACTAAGGACTGTGAGGTAGCTTAATGGTTAAAGCGTCCGCTCGTTACGCTGAAGATCCAGCTTTGATTCCCCACATGGATACAACCATGGGTACGCCGTAATATTGCTGGAATATTGCTAAAAGCGGAGTAAAAGCTTACGTTCTCACTCTAAGATACTAAACGTTAGATACATATCTCGACTCATGACAGTGGTATCGGGGAACAAAAATAGGAATTGATTTTATAAACACAATGTTACAAGAACCCAACAACTTTATGAAATTTAAGGAAACATTTTTTTTTATACCGATGACACCGGAAAAGATAGTCATATACACGGTATCGTGCATTCAAATACCAGTCCGGGAAAAAGTTTGCTTGTACATAGATAGTAAGCTGCGTGATTGAGTTTAGCTTTACGTCGCACTCAGCAATATTCTAGCTATATGGCGGCGGTCTGTATATAATCGAGTCTGGACCAGACAATCCAGTGATCAACAACATGAGCATCGATCTGCGCAATTGGGAACCGATGACATATGTCAACCAAACCAGCGAGCCTGACCACCCGATCCCGTTAGTCGCCTCTTACGACAAGCATGGGTTACTGAAGGTTCATTCTAACCCGGACTTTCATGGGTGATAGTAAGCTGAAAGTTGATGAGATGTTATCAACATAGATTAAGTTTTGAGATGACACACGGCCTCAACACATCTATCAAGAACAAAACATAAATTTCACTTTCCATGAAGTCTTTAAATGTATTGTATAATATTATCTTTACCATGTGATAAGAAGTCAAAACTGTTGATTACGTTCAGAACTAAAAAAGTACAAATACTATAAGAGTAAATGTATACAAAAAGTGCATTCTGCAAAGCAATAGTGAAAGCAAGCTAGATCAATGAAACCAGAAACAAGGGAACTTCAATGGTACAATCAAAATGTGTAAATAAGGAACAAACATCTTTCTGAACACAGTTTTTCACTTAGAAAACCATAACGATCCATCAACGCCAGAGATTAACCCGTCCCGATTTTCCATCGAAACAGATTTCAATGGGTCTGAAACTCAACATGACATGAATAGGTCACTCACACCAATTTTTTTCGAAAAAGGTCAGCATCACTGCATCAATTTGTATTAAAAAATATGTAAACATATTGGTGAAACACAACACTATCTTGGTATCAACACCATGCCGCTTAGGTTTCACCAATGTGGTCAACGTATAATATACTACACTCCTTCGGGCGTTCCTACCACAATAAGCTGACGCCAGTGACATAACTGGAGTACTGGGACGTTAGAACTCATTAAAACAACATTCACTCTCCAAAAGGACAATATGTTCAGTAATATTGTTCGTCGATACTGTTCTACTCGTATATGCAGTTTTGCTTCCAAATAGACCAGGAACAATTCATTTCCGCTCATGCAGAGCAGAAAGTTATATTAGATTCTCCATGTCTTTTTACAGACGAACGTAATTCAATTTGTTCTATGTTGTGCGTACAGTCAGAATCGATAAAAGAGGAAAAGGCAGATCTGTTTGATCACCAGATGAACAATTTACTGTCCAATCCATCATGAAATGTGTTTTCGTCAGACTAGGTCACTTTTACCATCTGTTGATGTATTTCTTGTAATTTAATTGTCGGACGTTGTTTTGTAAAATGAAAAATCTAAAATTGTTCTGTTCTTAATTATGGCAAGCAGATATGATCAATTTTATAAGCTCTCTGGATCCAGTGTTGTTTAATGTTTATTTTTATCTGAGACTATCGTGGGTTTTTGGAGATATTGATACAGTTGGTAATTAGGGTTTGCTTAAAGCCAATATTTCATTTATTTGAAATGTGTCGCTCAATGTGCAAGGGAAGCCAAAGCCATGGTTTAGTAGGATTTACCACATTGGTGGAACTGACGACCCTTAATCTTAAGCTGCCAGAACATCGGGCACATGTGAAATGGAAACAGTGCATCGTTTTGCGAATTGATCGAAGCTCTAGCACTGTCGTGACGCCTAAAAGTTAGCATAGACAATCGTAGCGTTACGATCTTCGCCTAGCTTATTAGCTTTGAGAAAAGATGCAAAGCAACTGTTTAGTCGAAACTGAATTTCCTTCTAGGGTATTGGTGAGACGGCACACAACTAAGAGCTAGTTTTGTTTTTAAGTAAACGTATCATTTATCGTGTAACAACATGTCTGATTTGTTTCCTTCTTGCCAAAACGCATATAAGTCTGTCTGCCCATCCGATCTCTCTGTTCTCTGTGCTTATGAACACGTTATAAAACTCACGGTACATGTGCCACCGGGTGTATGTTCTGGGCTGTGCGGGCTGAATGGGCTTGTACACCACGAGACAAATAAAGGGCTGATACGAATTCCTTTTCACGCACAGCTCACTGTGTACTCTTTTGGTATACCTGGAAAACACGGTTCTGTAAACAAATTCAGTATTAATATATTTTAAGGGAGGGACTAGTCGCGAGTGTTATCGGCAGGGTGACTCTTGCATGCAAAAACCCAGTGTCAGCATATTTTCAGTGATCCTTTCATAATCTTATCATTGCCTCTTCGCATTTCATGCCTGATTATCGAGACTGCCCATTCTCTGGCGTTGACATTGTATATATGTGCGACAATGGCTAATGAAGGGGTTAAATCTATTTGTCACATCGATGTCGTGCAAGACACGGCATTGGGTCACAAAGCGTTTAGAGTTTGTCGATCAAAGCGGACTTTACAAAAATTGTCATTCACCGGTTGTAGTCAGTGCTGTTTAGCAAAGTCCATTTGGTTCCTTTTTATAAGAACAATTATTGTAATTCACGGATGAATGGTAATCAACTTGTGTCAATGAGAGTAACAGTGATTAATTGGTGTGGGTTAAAGTCATTCTGTCTATATGTGTTTGTGTTTTGTGTCTCGATGTCGAGAATCTGTCACCTCTTCACCTCTTCGTCAGGTCAGTATATATAACCCGTCTCTTAGATATTGGTAGACATTGGAGGAATTACCGGCCTTAAAACGAAGCGTGAGTGCAATGTACGCTTTCAATACGAAATAGAAGTTATATATACTATGCCAAAAAGAAACGCATATGCGTATTGTATTTTTCAACATGTATTAATTACCTATTGTGTTAAAATACGTCACAAAAGTGTTTAAACATTATTTTACTTTTACACAAGTAAAAAATCGACTTTACCTGAAAATGTTGATTATGATGAGATTTCTTACAAGGATTAAAAAGACATCGCCACAACGCAACAGAAATCACCTTCAAGTTGAAATTGTGTAGCAAAGAGCATGCACTGTCTGGCTATAAAAATCCAGATTACTTTCGGAAATCTGCATTCGTTTTGAAGGAGTTTCAAGGTCAAGTCACAACGCCACGTGATTGAAAGAATGCACGCTGGAGATTATCAATCTTGTGTTGCCAGGCGTCTGAAGGTAAGGGGTGTTCCTCTTTTGCCAGTCGGACAAGCTGTTTATTTTAAGGAGTAAGAGGATCACCAGACAATGTTAATTAGCAAGACGATGGTGGGGAGAGGTGGGGGAGGAGATAACCAAGCCAAGAAAGACACAAGTGGACATATCATTTCTGCTTAAAGATGGTCTCACATGCAAATTTTGTAACAGTAACTGTGTCGAGGACTAGGTTCATTTTCTTGAATGTAATTTTATAATGAAATTGGACATGAGCTCTTAAATAAACTAGGCATAAATGATAGGTCCTTCAATCCCTTATCCTCAGTTGATAAAGCTATTTGCATATTATCTAACGAGTGCCATATAAAATCCATAGCCGCAACAGGGTTTTTTCCATGTTTTCCTATAGGAAAGTCCACAAATGAGCCACTTAATATCATCTTACTGGGTTGTACTGTATTGTATGTATCTTTTACCTTTTATGATATTTTACAATATTATCCTTTTAATATATTACTTTTATATACAACATGTCTCTTATGTATTTAGTGTCTCGTAGGTCAGTGTTGGACGGACACTTTAATGAAGTGTGTGACACTCTAATAAAATATTTTTCTTCTTTCTTCTTCTTCTGTAATGTAATAACTGAACTCGAAACAACTTGCCCGACTGGCAAAAGAATATGAAGGCCGCGTGGGATTAGTTAAACAAATAAACCCAGTCGACCATGCCTCATAATCCTCGTACTCCTTAAATAAACAACTTGCCCGACTGGCAAAAGAGGATACCATCATCGTACTGCCACGGGTGTGAGCACAGGAGCCAGGGTGCCTGGACTTCGGGCGATATCCGGTCAAACTGTACGGAACAGGTTGAGAGAGATTGGACTGAGAGCCAGGAGACCCGACGTCGGGACCGTGAAACGTCGTCACCATCGCGCTCAACGTCTCCGTTATCTAAAATGATCCACTTGGTTGTATAGACATTTCCTCTTCTGAACTGATGTGAAAACCATGTATTTAAAGTCTATTTGTGGTCGAGTTATACATGTTTGAAAATACAGCATTTTTGCAACAGATTTCTGGGTTATGCGTTTCTTTTTTAATAGTATATATCATTTATAGTGGTGAATATGTGGGTGAAATACTCTTAACTCACTCTGTTACAGTCTGTAATGAAAAACGTATATATTTGCAGTTGAATATTTCTTAACACATCCATGCTTTAGCAGTCAACAAATTGTTTTATGTCTCCATTTTTGGGTCAATCATCTAGAGGTTAAAATACCTCCTTTCGTATATAATACATTACTTGACTACATGTTTTTCTGTGAATCTGACATTGTTTGCGGGAGGGTAAGACCTCAATAAACTATTCTCAACAGTCCCATGAGCTGTCTGTTGAGTAATAATAATGGGTATCAGGCTAACGGCCCCGCGACAACTGCCCCCTGGCTATCTGCCCCCTGTCCATTGTGCCGGGGGGCAGTTGTCCGGGGGGCAGTTAGCCTAGACCCATAATAATGAATGCATCCTTAAACTCAGGTATTCTGTTTCGAGCACGTGTTAACAGTTACAAAGATGTTTTTGCCTCGCATTCATATTTCTCATTCATTTGTATTTATGTAAGGCTAGTATAAGGTAATTGGCTTTTCCTGGCGGCATTAAAATGAGAGTACAGTTTCAATTAAGTAGGTGGTTCTGTTCAAAGATATACCAATTGATTGATTTCCAGTTTGAAACACCCCGCATAATTTCATTTTGGCATTGCGAATGAGTGAGTTGGGTTTAATGCCGATGTTAACAGAATGTCAGTTATATTACGGTGTGTCCGTTTGAAATTGAAATAAAGCCTGCAGACTCAGACCCTTACCACTTTGGCTCCGACAAACATAGAGGAACCAAATCAGGGTGAAGTGGGCTTCGAACCAACATTATTAGGTTTCTGATGTGCCAAAGGGACGCAACTCTGCACAGCGTTTTGCGACGCCTATAGTGACTGGACCGCCATTGCTCCTACAGATACTATCAAGATAATTATACATCTGATCAAATATGCGTACAATCTTGGAAAAGCTGGTATGACTTCACTTGTAATTAAAATAAATGCTTGACAAAAGACAGCGTGCTCTTATGCTTGATGGTTAAACATATTTGAAATGCAAAATGTCAACAGGTTGACATTCAAAACTTATTTCTATGAGAGGCTTTTCAGTTTATGACATTTTGGTATACTGCAGTGACGACATATATTAGTTCCGTAGTCCCCGTGACAATCTCCCGAAGGCGTCACATTCAATCGGCTCCAACACGTCTGTAAATGCATGATGAAAATATCTGATTATTCTTTCATCTTCCAGTAACAGAAATTATATTTGATGATGGATTGTTGTGGTGAGGTCAAGCCAAGTTACGTAAATAAGTATGGCGAGTTTGCACTATCGTCATATCTACTTTCTTCAGTCTGGTCAGACATTGTGAAGGTTGCTTAGTATTTCGATAATTGACTGTACTTGTTATAACTGGAAATATTGGAAATGTATACCGAAAGTGGCTAGACATGAGAATTGATGTTCAGGGTTCAGCACGGTGACGGCCAATTTCCAATTGTACTTAAGATTCCTTTTAGGCAGTATTGTGTTTAATCAAAACCACTGAGGATTTTGGGACATAGATTTAACTTGACATTAACTCCAGTAAGAATTCGATTAAGGTTATAAGAAGAGAATGCATGGTGTTTTACGTTTCAGCGAATTGACACCTATAGCACGGTGAAGACGATTAACTAAAACTTAGAAGATAAGGATTAGTTTGGAGCAAACAATATCGGTACTGTATGATATTATTATAGTGACTAATTCAGCCAAATATTCGTAAAGACCAAAAAACTAAGTAGCCAAGCCACGTGTGACTTAATTGTAATTCTTCTGCAATCCTAATCCTTATCACTACCGCAGTGTACATTGTCACGTCATCGCCTGTCCATTGTTGTCAAAAACTGTATATATATATGCTCACATCTATATTGTCAGGGGAGTCCGGTATTCCGACTGTCTGTTTAGGGACGACCACGAGCAGGATAATGTCGCTCGTAGGAAACGCCCTGGGGTTGAGCTCGAACTCCGCTCACCTCATTCATGTATACTTGTTTGTCATGTCTTGTGTAAGTAACTAAAGAAGTTTGAACTCAAGTATGCCTTCGTCTTCGTCAACGTACACTTCATCTTAATTATGAGCTAGATCCCCAGTCGACCATAGGTACGCGTTGACAATATTGTAATCCATGTGTCCATTCTACATAGAACCGTAATATTTCAAATTCAGTAGTAAAGCAATTTGATGTCTCCTTGTTGCGTCTGTCTTTTCGTAGACAAGAAATACTTCATCCTACTTTACTTTTAAACAGAATACTCCAAACAGACATTCATTCGCACGTCACAGTCGTTATATCACACAACGACGAGAAAGAGGTACAATAATTTTTTATAATAAATAATACAATAACATTTATGCAATCATTAGAAATATCTGCCCAACGCAGGGTTCGTGGTACGATTCCGACTATATCATAAGCATGTGTATTTTGCTTTTTTGCACCCAATCAAATATGTTTCAGTGGATAATCAAGACTAGTTATTCTCTTGTGTTGACGTATTATATTAATGATTCACTGTCAATTTGGGATCATCGGCATGATCGAAGTAATGGGTGTTGGGTGTCCGAGTCTGCAATCAGAAAACTCAAAGACGCCATTGATATGAAAGGACGTCAACCACCATTTAAAAGAAATCAAGCTTAATTCTCCCGACCAGACTTCCAGGAACTAATTAGATTATTAATTAGACGCCTTTGTCCTTAATGGTACCAATCCCACTTCACGCATGTGCAGTCAGCTTCAGTCCCCTTAACTTCCTTAAGTGGCATTTAGAAGCTGGTATGATGAAGAGGAACATTTTAAATGGATAGACAACTTCTTTTTTGCAGTGGATGCGACTCTTCGGTGTAGATCTTAACACCGTTATCAAGCCAATCATACATAACATATGCACAAGGAGAGAGAGTGAGTTAAAATTTATCTTCTTTGAGTGGCATTTTAGAAGTTGGGAAGTACAATATAGAACAAACTTTATGGATAACAATAAAAAGAATAAAAAGAAGTTGTTATCCATAAAGTTTGTTCTATATTAAAATTTGTCGTCACATCGGCAATATTTCAGCCATATCGTGACGAGAGAACCTTGTACAGCAATAAAAAAGTTTGAATATATCTAAAGGTTATAAAATCTTGTCGCCAAAGGACAGCACAACAACTAGTACATCACGTTTTATTTAAAACTAGTTAGGGAGCATATAAAATAGTAAACTGTTAAGTGACAACGTACTATAAAAATGGGCTAGAGATCGCCAACAACTGAAGGGAGGTCACCATACTAGGGACCATGGGGACTTACAGTGCCCTTCAGGAGCAATATATACATGGCGGGTATTTGAGTTTATGTATACAATTGAAAAGGTTGATATATAGTGTTCACATGAGGCTTGTTACAGAAATGATTAAAGCCAGATAGACAAAGGGTGGGTTATTCTTGATTAGGCTTGATTAGTTGATCGTAAGCTGCGGGGATGTAATAACCTTGATCTCTGTTGATTGTCGGGTGAATCGTTTGATGTTGATTGCCTCTAAGAGTGTTCTTATCTTGTAATCTGACCGGTTGGCTGCTAAGATGCTGATGGAATCCTCTTCATTCAATCACCTAATTCACGTCAAATGAATACTCTGTGCATACTCTAGATTTGTTGTCGTATTCTGTGACCAGTTTCATTACTTACTGCGTATATCATAACTGTTAATGATACCGGGGTCAGGTACGTTAACCATATGAAATGAGCAATAAAAGCAGAAAATGACAGGTAAATACAGCTCCTGTATTTCCAATTTACATGCATATGGCATATAAGCGCCACACATATTTATTACAGAATGTGGGGTGAGGTAGCCCAAATCCTGGCTTCGAGCAACCACATTGGTACAATATGCAAGGAAAAATTACTATTATCCCCGCATTCAATTTGTGGGAATATTGCAAAAAGAATGTAGAAAAGGCATTGCTGAATAAACCACTCCCAAATTAAAATAGAGAATGATATTGCGGGAAAAGGCTAGATTAGCATGTTTACAGGACAAAATATTTCTAGTGGCAATATATATCCCTATCAAACCAACTTGGTTGCAATGACGAGATACTGCATAGTTGTAATGTTGTATTATTTTGTATAAATGGACATTGTCATATTCTAAGTAAATAGGTTAGATATATAACATTAATACCGGAGTATATTTAGTCTCGATTATCTGCTGAAACAGAATTCAATTGCCAAAATAGCGGTGAAAATCAGTAGAATGGATCACTGAAGATCAGTCATGACACCGGTATTGGTGACGGAAGCTTTGTATAATGTGAACGAGGCCTTGTTTATGAGGATCAGAGGCGGCTTGTTAACGCATTTCATCCCAAAATATCATAAGGTATTATCCATCTGTCATTGTCACTTTTGTCGAATTCTAAAACTGCAGTATGTGTTCTAATCGTAACAGACCAGATATACGACTAATTGCATTTTGAGACCATGTATTATTAGGTTTCTTGATATCGTTAATTAGTCGCAGGTTCCAGGCCTGTTAAATGTATAGATGTATTATGTTTTAAATACGTCAAAAACATACAGCTAAAACTACTGTAATTCAGAACGGCACTATCCTTGACTCCACTGGTCAGTAACCTCCATTGTGGTGACTTCCTCTTTAATCTCTAACACAGACACAGCCGGATTCAGCCGCCAGATCGAACCCACCGTCAATAGTCATCAGTATTCAACGCCAATGCACATATTTGTTTGCAGTTTAAATATGCGGGAGGGAACACGGCAAATAAATCGGATCAATTGACTATCGTAACAAGTGCGACTGTGGTCTTTTCACTTGGGTAAAAGATTTTCCGTGTCCTTAGTCGGCTGAAAGTAGAAAAAAAGTCTAAATGTTTCAGAGCAAATCGAGTTTTCTGTGAGTACCGTGTCGGAGCGAGGTTGAACACAAACGTAACGACATGTATTTTCTGCTTCTTGATTGAAATAGAACTGCTGTCCATATAGACAGATATAATAGAACATGATGTGTTATAAGACTAATTGTGTTTGTGGATCCATGTCTTCCCCATGAACAAACATGTGTCTCACTGGACAACATTTTCGAAAGCTAAACGTGGAATTATTGTGACTGGTGCCATCGGTGGGGCAGGATGTTCTCAACGTTTCGCAAACACCTGGCATAGTCACTATATGACAATGACTTACTTATGTCTGATAAATCAACTTTTGAAGTCTTTTGTTTGACTTGTACAACGCGCTCCAGTACAACATTCCCATCTTGCACAGAACTGCTGCCATTCATACTAGTGATACTGACCCATGAATAGCTTCGCTGTGTATATATTGACCAATACATGGTAATAGAGACCAAACGGTACCATTTCTATCTCACATCCACCTCCGCAAATTTCTTTTATCATATTCCATCACAGAAGCTCATATGTCATATTTCCACCATCGAGCAAATTTCATAGCAAATTTCTTTTCAGAATCATATTCCAGATTAACAACGCAATTCCTATTTGAGGTATTTGCTGAATGTTTTGTGGCTGAATTTCAATGTCGAATACTTCCATCTTGGATGTAACGGTTCAATATTGGACATGAAACCTTGAAGGGCTACCTTAATATTGTAATCGTGGGCGTTCCTCAGCCCGACTGATTTGGAGTGTTACTGGATATTGTTGCAGTCTACAACAGCCTTGTGACAAACCGATACAGTACACGTCCAATCAACTGTGCCTTAATAGCGTGTAACTGCAGGATGTTCCCTCTTGTTTGGTAGATGTCCTCTTGGTGATGTATAGGCAGCTGCGCGTTGTATCAGAAATGGATGATAGATACCAGTTCAACGGTGAATGAACACGAATCTGTGTTGTCTTACTCATAATTCAGAATTCTACCTATTTTCATGTATTAAAACAAATACTGCACGTAAGAACGTACTATTTGTGTGGAGATGATCACAATGTATTTGATTGATAGAATACTCTACACAACTCTGCACACACGCTGACCGTGTGAAATGGGGTTAAACATCGTGTACATGGTTATTGTAATTATAAAGAGACTTGTATATGTGCCTAGTGTGCGTACGTGCATTTGTGCTTTCTCTTTCACAGTGGGTGCACGCAACCCACATGTTAATTCAGGTGTAATAGATCACGGAATTGTTGAATCATTGCTTAAAAGGTGAAACGTCTTGAACCTGACCCAATAGCGACGATTGCAATAACATGTATTGTTGGGGCTTTTTGGTCCATGACCAATTCTCTGTCATACTTCCTTTGACACAGTTCCGGTTATTCCGAACACAATCCCATTCTGGTTTCTAATGTGCAGGAATGATTTAATCTGTCACTGACCATTAGTGAATGAATGAATAAATGAATATATGCTGGTTAACGTGGGCTTCATCCTTGATTTCTGGTCACTATCATACAAAAACCTCCTCTTTGGTCTCCAATTGAGACATAGAGCTGATATCAGCGACTGGCTAACACATAAAGATGATGATTGACAAAAACACCTATTGTAGATGCAACTTGATCCACCGAAATATGAAACGCTATTGGACATGGACCAGACTGATTTATATACCGAAACCGATGTCATTGGGTGGAACCAGGCGAACAAAGGTAGCAGCCGCAATTCACACAATTTCCATACTCAATTACGAAGACATCTTCGTGTCCAACACAATTTCCAACAAGAATAACAAGACTATTATTTCATAACCCAGACAGTTTTTTCACGAATCGTACTCTCGTTTTAAACAATTCTGACTTCAAGGGTCCAAATATTGAATACAACATTTGTCCATCATCAAGTAGCATACCAGTGTTAAGTAGTCTAATGACAACATATGGTGCAATGAAATGCATAATGACAAAATTGAAAAAATTCTATTCTATAGCCCATGTGTCATGAAGAACGGATTGGATACATCACTACCTGATGACCGAGGATCAACATTACATCAATCGGCCTTTTGCAGTAAATAACATGAATGTCCACCTGACAGTACTTTAATGTAGACGTAAATCTGACTTAACAGTAGTCAGGATATTTTGTCCACCAGGTCGACGTGCATGGATCCTGGCTTCTTTCCTGGCTAATCATTATCTGATTGGACATGCTAGGTATGTAATGGTAATTATCATCTAATGGAGGGAGTTATCGGTGCAATTAAGCAATCTGATAAACTAGGTATACAAATCTGTTAACTGTGCAAATTACGTCAATCCACGAACTACTTTCACAAAACTCCATACACGACATGCGAATCCTAAAACGTTAAAACATTTCATTGATGACGTCGTCGCGAGTTTGCATTGCGTGGACAAGTTTGTAAACAAAAACATGGCTGCCCCCATTCTCAAACTTTGCGATTCTGTCAGAATTGATGACAGAGGTTCTGGAGTCGTTACTGCAGTAACTGACTTTGGAAAACATGAAACGGAGTACTTCGTTTAAGTTCTAGGTACGCATTATGAGGCACTAATGAAAGGCGATCGTCTATGAAAGGAACCAACCAAGGATTTCGATCTATCAATCACAATACAGACGACGAATCGATTCCATCAGGTATCAGAAACTGATTTTGATGAGGTGATTACACGCAATGAAAATAGAGACACTGCCAAGAAAACTCTGCCCGATTTTGTTGTTCTTTTTAGACAGAAAGATCTTATTTTAAGCATGAGTTATGTTTGCACTTTATTAGCGACTAGTCACAACCATATGCCGCCGTCATGAACGACCTTCACCTTGGTGTACCGCTAAGTATTCTTACGCGAATGCTCGATTCTCTTTATATAAATTCTTTTTATAGAATACTTTTAAGAATGACAGTATATGATAAAGAGATTATTAACCTTGTGTGTTTCCGTATTATTAATATCACATATTGATATTACATCCAGCGCCTTGAGCATGCACTAGTTGCGTGTATATGTGCGCTATATAAATATCCTATAATAATAATAAAAATAAAACGACTTCAATGTTTCTGAATGTAATGCAGCGGTCTTGTACATCAGTTACAGCTCTTGCAGCTCCTGCTGGGCTGGTACTTCCACTAGCCCGTCCATGACAGTGTATTGTTGATTCCTGCCAGTTCTGTTTAGTTGACAGATGTCGGAAACGTCGGGATATAGAATCTGCGAACGTCGGGATAGATCCTGTAATTGTATGGTGGACGTCAGACTTCAGACTAGCTGACGATTACCATCTTCTGGAGCGAGTGTTGTTTAATGTATATTTTTATCTGAAACTATTCGAGAATACAGTCGATGATTTCATTTATTTGAAATGTGTCGCTCAGTGTGCAAGGAAAGTGCAAGTCCTGGTTTATCAGAATTTACCTCGTTGAAGGATCTGTTGAGCTTCACCTGATAATTATCCTGTTTTACTTGGGATATTGTTGAAAGAGCAAACAACAAGGAGGTTATTTTAATGGTGAATTAGAAATTGTAATTCGCAACAATAGCAAGTCTTCTATCTGATTAGTCTCAGTCAAGCATAAAGGTCTATGTGTCCACCTGAATTGACATCATTCTACTTTCGTACACTTGTCTCGTCACAACTGGCCTTGATCACGTAAGAGTACAAACGAGTTTCACCAGAATTTAGTCTCTGAAGTTGTTCTGAACATCTTCTGTTGCATTCGATACATATGTCACCAGTGATGTGTACGGGATTGTACGAGGTGAATGGCCTGGTGCCGAGATCGAAGGTCATAGCTCATGCTATAGTCTCTTCTAATAATATGGCCCCATTAACAACATCAGTATGTAAACATACAGTAAAGAGCGAAAAGGAAGGCGTAACGTATCTGAGACATTTTCTGTGTTACATGTTTGGGTTACTGTGTCGTTCTTAAGTTTCAACAAAACCAGTAAATGCTCTGTCTTGTCATTGGATTTTCTGGTCTATTACAGTCCGTTTGGCTCAAAAGCGGACCGATGAATTGCAATCTAACTCGAAAACTAATAAACATAAAATACTCAATGAAACGCTGATCATAATCAAAACATCATACCCACTCTGTGAGTTTTTTTGCGGAGTTTCTTGTCCTAAAAATAATAAAGTTGTTTAACAAACTATCATTAAAATATTGACACATTCACTGTTTGTTACGAGGGAGGAGTGCAGAGAAAGGGACAGCCAGGTGTTCGAGAAGCACGTTCACAGACAAAGTTATTTATTCATTAACCTGTGCTGTGCGTCTCCATCCGTTCTCGAACACCTATCCTAGTTGCTTAGCTATGAACAGGTACAGTTACAGTGATTACTTCATGTGGTTTAGGGGCGGTGGGGTAGCCTAGTAGTTAAAGCTTTGGCTCGTCACGCCGAAGACCTGGGTTCGATTCCCCACATGGGTACAATGTGTGAAGGCCATTTCTGGTGTCCCCCGCCGTGATATTGCTGGAATATTGCTAAAAGCGGCTTTAATGTCTTTGGTATTTGGGTATTGTGTCTCGAAATGTCATGAATTTGAAAGCCCATAGCCCGATGACGTCAAGACGTTATCGGCGGCATCAGTATGGCGACATCAGTTACCTCAACGTTTTTCGTCAGAAGTTGGTGGAAATACGAATGTGACAGTAAATCGCAACTCACCCTTTTATAGCCCATGTTGAAAAAATATGTTTGCACTTGAATATTTCTTAAGATAGCAGTGCTAACAAATTGTGTTGTGTAGTATGGTTGCAGTTGGTACAGTTAATTGTCCATCGAACTGCAGATATGTTCCATCTTAGTGTCAATATTCCTGCAACTTTGATTTGATATTTCTTTGTCAAATTGACCATCACGTCATATTCCATCCAGCATTGCTAGAAATGATAGAAAACAGTCACACTGTACAACCAACTACGCCAAGGTAATTTTACGACATGTAACAGTCGAGCAGATGTCTCTTCTGCAATTTATTAGTACCACAAGTACTCATAATGTGAGATCCTTTGTGTTATTTGAATCTACGGCTGATGTAAGAGAAAATTGGCCCTACATGGAGGCAGGACCTTTGTGTCCCCATTCAAATGAAGTACACTTGCAATTGAGCAACAGGTGATGTTCAAAGATATTTCCACGATACATTTTGATTTCCATTTGGAAAAATATGTATCATTTGTTATTATTATTGTAAGTGAGTGCGTAGCTTTTTATACAATGGTTTCTTGTATTACAATTATATTACGATGAGTTAGCTGGATGTGTGACAAAAGCATGCAGCGTTACAGGGCTCATACTTTTACCACTTTGACCTAATCGGGGTGAAGTGGGCTTCGAACCAACATAGGTTTCTGATGTGCCAAAGGGACGCAACTCCACACAGCCTTTCTCAGCGCCTACAGCGGATGGACCACCCTTTCCCTAGAGATAATGTAGAACTGAACATCTGATGCGTACAATCTTGGAAAAGCTTATATGAATTCTCCGAGTTTTAACTAAACTACTGGACATAAACTTTTGCTTGAAGGTTGCAAAACTTTGTTATGCAAAATGTCCACATACTGACATTCAAAACTAATTTAGGAAATGTCTATGAGAGACTTTTCATTTCATGACATTTTGGTATACTGCAGTAACGACATGTATAAGTTCTGTAGTCACTGTGACAATCCCCCAAAGGCGTCACATTCAATCGGCACCAACACGTCTGTAAATGCATAATGAATATTCTGATTATTCTTCCATCTACACAAGTAACAGAAATTAAAATCGATGAGGAATGAATGGTTGTGGTGGGTTCAAGTGAATTTAGATAATGAGCATGGCGAGCTTGCACTATCGTGATATCTACTTTCTTCAGTCTGGTCAGACACCATGAAGGATGGTTAAATATTTCGATAATGGACTGTACTTGTTATAAGTGGAAATATTGGCAACTTATACCTAAAGTGGCTAGACTTGAGAAGAAATGTTCGTGGTTCAACACGGTGTTAGTTGATTCCCAAAATTACCTGGTTTTAGATTGATTCAAGTTTTATGTTTAAGCAAGACCACTGAATAATATTTGGGACATAAGATTAACTCCAGTCACAGTTTTATTAAAGTGTATAACAAGCAAGCGTGTGTTGTTTTACGTCAAAGAAAATATATAACTATATCACAATGAAGACTAATAAGTTGAATATAAGGATATGTTTGGTTGAAACAATGGCGGCAGGTTCCGTTGTATGTATTTTGCCATTTTTCACGCAGTCAAATCTGTTTCCATGGATAATCGAGGCAAATTAGATGACGTTTTATATTAATGAATCAGTACCAGTGCAGTGTGTGATGATAGGAATGATCAAAATTATTGGCTTTGGCTTCGATTTGACCAGTATACTTTCAGACTGTACAATCAGAATCAAAAGACGCAATTAACATCAAAGGAGATCAAGCATATTCCCTCGACCAGACTTCCAGGGACTAATAAGACTACTAGTTGTCTGGCATTAATTGTACCAATCCCGTTGTCTAATTCTGTCAAAAGTCCATTGTTTACAGGGTAAATTATAAATGTTGTTACCTTTCATGATCCCCGGGGTAAAGTACATTACCAGTATGACATGAGCCTGAAAACTGCAGATGGCAACTAAATACGGCCCAGTGTTTTGATGTTTGGTCCCATTTCAGACGGGACGTGAAATTTGTTCATTTGTAGCTCCACATTAGGCAACATTCCAGCTATATAACGACGGTCTGTAAACAAATCGTGGCTGGACCAGACAATCTCTCGTCACATGTCATTGTTTAATCTAATACCTGTACATACCTGCTTACTTACTGTGCATGTCACTTGCTCGACAATGATGATGGAACCTTCACAGTCTTATGCAATTGTGATACCGCTTTTGAGCACCATATACTTTTGTCATCAGCCACAAAAAGACGATGTTGACATTACAATGATGAAAACTTGCGATGTGAGCTCCGAACACATAGCAGTGATTGTGTCCATTCAGAAGGGTAATCACGATCTCAGAGCCATATCTGTAACACATAAAGAATGAGTATAGCAGCCTGGGCTCCCGACTTCGATGAACCTCACAGGTACAGAGTGTAAGGCAAAACATCGGGTTCTACCCCCGTCAAATTGATGGAATATTGCTGCTATCTGTGTCAAGACATTACTGAATAAATCACTCCCCAATTAAAATACAGAATGCCAATGAAGGAATAGGTCATATCAGCATGTTCATAGTACATTATATTTCTAATGGGTATGTATCTATATCAAGGCCAACTTTGCGATGACAACATATTGCATTGTGAGAACACGGAAATGGAGAAATGGACTGATAACACCGGTCATTGACGACGTAAATAGGTGAGATATATACAATACCGGGGTATATTTAATCTCGATTACCTGCTGAAACAGAATTTTGGGGATAAAACAGGGAGAACATTAATACTGACTGACTGACTGACTGAGTTCGGTTTTACGCCGCTTTTAGCAATATTCCAGCAACATCATGGCGGGGGACACCAGAAATGGGCTTCACACATTGTACCCATGTGGGGATTCGAACCCGGGTCTTCGTCGAGAACATTAATACAATGGACATCAGTGATGACACCGGCATAGGTAGACAACAACGCAGTACAATATGAAAGAGACCTTGTATCAGGAGCTTGTGAACACCTTTCATCCCATAATATCATATGGCAGTATCCACCTGTCACTGGCACTTTTGTTTAACCGCCTCCCTGGTGTAGTGGTTAGAGCATCCGCTCGGAGAGCGGAAGGTCGCGGGTTCGATCCCCGACCGCGTCATACCAAAAGACGTTAAAATATGGTACTTGTTGGTCCCTGCCTGGCGCTCGGCATAAATGGGTGCAACAAGGACTGGTCGGCTCGGAGTCAGTATAATGTGTCTGAGTGGGGTATTCATGCTTCACTGCAGCATGGTATCTCAGTGGGCTAGCACTATAAAACCAGCTTAAGTCTGGGCTAGTACAAGCAGCCGCACATACACACGCATGCACGTCGTCATATGAGCGAAATATTCTCAAGCATGACGTTAAACCCAATCTTACCTCACCTTTGTATATTTGATCTATAAGTTATGTGTGCTGCTCGAAACAGACCAGATAGATGTGGTGGTGAACTGTCTTGTGCATAGAGCGCAGGTCACAATTCAGGTGAAGTTAGGAAACGTTCGTCCTTGCACTTGGATGGTTGACCGTGTTTGGCAGTTTGAGTTTCTAGGACCACTGTCCTTCCCCACAACGAAGCGCACATGGTCTAACATTAGGCATGTGAGTTTGTTCAAAACTGCCTCTGTAGAAAATGGGATAAATCATATGACTATTAACCTTCTAGCGCCACTCAAGCAGCTTGGGTTATCCGGGGTCATAGTGTCCATCATATTGTTTGCGCTTAGAGCATCTCCCTGCGGCGTGGAGTTCGACGCTATATAAGTGGCCATATTATATCACTAATTGCATTTTGAAACCATTTTGATCTCGTTGATACGGATAATTATTGGGTGGTTTCTTGGCTGTTAAATGTATAGATGTATTATGTTGTAAATACATCATAAAGTTATCATAAAAAACTGTGTTCCACAGGAGTAATCGCTTGTGTGAGATCATATGATATCTCCTAGGAGATATCGTTTTGACAGTAGATTTTGTACAATGCCCTGACAATGCTATGATGACGTCACAATGCTATGACATCGATGTGCTGCAGGTCTAATGATAGTACAGTGTTGAGAGATGTACATTTGTCATTGAAAACTAATGAAGAATGATTTTTGATGATAAATAGAATCTCACCCTCGTGTCTACTTATATCAATTATATATACACTCGTTGATAAAGGCAAAATTAAATTTGTAAGTTTATCAACTCGTGTTCATATAATTGATATCAGTAGATACTTGGGTGAGATTCTCTATTTCTTACACACCGGTGGGTGAGAAACCCATGTGGGAAAACTGGTATCACACATATGTTTGAAATCGATTTCTAATCCCGTGATTGGCTACTGCATGGTGATGACCTAGGGTCAGGTTATGACGGACTACTTTCCTGATCAAAATTCATAGATAAGTTGCTTGGGCTTCAATCGAACAGAAACCTGTTACTCGTGCAAAAGATTACCCCTTTACACCTACCTGTTATTTTACATAAACAGGTATGTATACAATGTATGTATACAATGTATATAGAGATTACTAAACGAGTGTCTGTCAGATACCATTTATCTTACAACGAGTTGTTTCAAAACGTATTTAACTCGCTTTCGCTCCTTAAATACGTTTAGAAACAACTCGTTGTAAGATAAATGGTATCTGACAGACACTCGTATAGTAATCTCTATATACAGCTAAAACTATTGTAATTCAGAACGGCACTATCCTTGACTCCACTGGTCAGTAACCTCCATTGTGGCGACTTCCTCTTTAATCTCTAACACAGACACAGCCGGATTCAGCCGCCAGATCGAACCCACCGTCAATAGTCATCAGTATTCAACGCCAATGCACATATTTGTTTGCAGTTTAAATATGCGGGAGGGAACACGGCAAATAAATCGGATCAATTGACTATCGTAACAAGTGCGACTGTGGTCTTTTCACTTGGATAAAAGATTTTCCGTGTCCTTAGTCGGCTGAAAGTAGAAAAAAAGTCAAAATGTTTCAGAGCAAATCGAGTTTTCTGTGAGTACCGTGTCGGAGCGAGGTTGAACACAAACGTAGCGACGTGTATTTTCTGCTTCTTGATTGAAACAGAACTACTGTCCATATAGACAGATATAATAGAACATGATGTGTTATAAGACTAATTGTGTTTGTGGATCCATGTCTTCCCCATGAACAAACATGTGTCTCACGGGACAACATTTTCGAAATCTAAACGTGGAATTATTGTGACTGGTGCCATCGGTGGGGCAGGATATGCTCAACGTTTCGCGAACACCTGGCAATATGACTGTTTGATTGTGATTGGTTTGTTATCGTGATGTCTGGTGCAAGCCCAATTTTTAGTGTGTGAGTGAGTTTAGTTTTACGCCGCACTCAGCAATATTCCAGCTATATGGCGGCGGTCTGTAAATAAATCGATTCTGGACCAGACAATCCAGTTATCAACAGCATGAACATCGATCTGCGCAATTGGGAATCGGTGACATGTGTCAACCAAGTCAGCGAGCCTGACCACCCGATCCCGTTAGTCGCCTCTTACATGGGCTACTGAAGATTCATTCTAACCCGGACCTTCACGGGTCTCCTTTTTAACTTGTACAACACGTTCCAGTGTCATCGTATCGCATGGTGACAATCACTGGATTGTCTGGCCCAGTTCAAACAACATCGTACAGCTGTAATACTGATGAAACAAGTATATGCTCATAATATAGCAAAAATTGTACAATCGACCTTAGCAGAGATTTCTTATGAATGTGGAAGGGGTTTTGTCGCGTCTATTTCTTTAGGTGAACAATTGACTAGCCCTTGCATGTTGTTATCGTGGGTGGCACCGGTGAGGCATGATGTGCTTACCTGTCATCTTCACTGTTGGATGCTGATTTATTTACACATGCTCACGATACAGGCGGAATTGTACGGTCGACTGTGCTCTTGGTAGAAGTTTTAGTTTTGGAGATGATTTTATTTCACTAAATAGAAGCGAGATAACCATTTCCACACACCTAAGATATTTCTGCTAAAAGCATAGTCGATTATCCAATACTGACTATGTAATGAGAATGTATTTGTGTCAGCAGTATTGCAACTGTACAATCGAGTCTGGACCAGACAGTCCAGTGATTGTCACCATGCGGTACGATGACAGAGCATGTGTTTATGAACCACTATCGAATGGTGATGATACCAATTGTTCGTCTGAACGAGAGCGTATCCTGCGATACCAGTGTCATTCGTCATAAACATATGCAAAGTCTTGTCAATATTTCACCTGAAATAATTCGGGAACGTATGGAACACGTCACAATAGTGAATCGCATCTGACGCATGCTTCTGATATAGTTAAAATCTGATTTGGGAACTGCGTTTCGTTCCTATAATAAAGTGTAAGTGGCTAGAAAATACAAAATAGTAAACGTCCCATCGTTGAGCGTCCAATTGACTGTTAAGGTTTCATAACAGGACGAAAGTCAAATTCCGACCATAACACAGGAATGCTGACTAAACCTGAATAGTATTTCCATCTTGAACAGGATGACGTCAACACTGCCATTCATACCATACTACTGACCCATGAATAGCTGTGTATATATTGATCAATACATGGTACCAGAGACCAAACGATACCATTTATATTTCACATCCACCTCCACGAATTTCTTTTCACCATATTCCACATTAACATGAATCTTATTTCGAGATACTTGTTTCATATCACTTTCCGACCATTTCATCTTTGGTATAATTGTACATATTGTCCGCAGATTGTTGCCAACCGTGTTCCCCAAAAAGACAACGGAATTTATTATTTACTGGATCATGTGGAATAGTTTGTTCTTGTATGTAACGGCTTAATATAAGACATTATACCCTTGAGGGCTCAATTACTACCGTGTTCATGGACGCTCCCGTCCTTACAGAATTGGAGTGTTACTGGATACTGTTATACTCTAGTGCAGCCTTGAGACAAACCGATACAATACACTTCAATTGTGCCTTAATGGCGTGTAACAGCACGGTGTTCCCTCTTGTTTGGTAGGAGTCCTCTCGTTGATCGTTAGGCAGCTGCGGGTTATATCAGAAGTGGAAGATAGATGTATTGTTCAGGGATAGATAGAAGATAGATATATTGTTCAGGAAAAACTGTTTCAGCTGTCCTACCTGTGTATCAGCCCAAACATGCATCATCAGCCATTTTATAAACATGTATCATCACCCATAACAATAAACCCAATTGCCTAGATCGATACGCCCAATGTCCATCCCTAGATGTCTGGTCCAGACTCGATTATTTAGAGATGACATAGCTGGAATATTGCTAACTGCGACTTAAAACAAGCAAAACAAATTAAAAGAATGTGTTCGCACGCCCTGCAATAGATGAAAGGCAGTAATACAATGAGGTTTGAGATGCATGTGGTAATGTCTATACTATACATCTCTGGAGTGTTGTGAAGTGTACATTGCTCATCTGATGATACCCAAACAGTCCCGTCCGCACGTGGTGTTTTTTCGCTTTGCCCAATACAGATGTATACTTATTAAACAATGGTATATCTGTCGGGTGAGTTATGTTTACATGTATGTTTTTACAGATTTGTTGAAGTATCGACTCTGCTTTTAGCAGAGATTTCTTATGAATGTGGGAAGGGTTTTGTTGCTCTTATTTTGTAAGACTGAAGTGATTGATGGACTGGCTGAATGTTGTTTTACGAATCATCAGTACTCCAGCAATTTGACAATCGCAAGGAAATTTGTCAAGTCTTGGTAAAGACTACGTAAGTAACGATAGGTCAACGGCAGATCACATGTAACGCGTGTGAGTAATTCACCAAGGTCGAGTAGTTATTCTTGAAGTCACATAACCTCCTTCTTTAATGGGGGCGGTGGAGTAGCCTAGTGGTTAAAGCGTTGGCTCGTCACGCCGAAGACCCGGGTTCGATTCCCCACATGGGCACAATGTGTAAAGCCCATTTCTGGTGTCCCCCGCCGTGATATTGCTGGAATATTGCTAAAAGCGGCGGAAAGTTCTTCCTGAATGACTCGTCACAGCAAACTCTCTGTAGGTTTGCTCAACTGACTTTGAGGTGCTGCGGTAGCCTAGTGGTTACAGCGTTCGTTCGTCGTGATGAAGACCAAGGTTCGACTCTCCACATGGGTATAATGTGTATAACCCATTTCTGTTGTCCCCCGTTGTGATATTGCTGGAATATTGCTAAAAGCTACTCATCAACTGAAATATGGTTTTTATTGATATTCCTCTGTGTGATCATGTAATGTCCAACAAGAAAAATTGCACTACTATACAATGAGTGAGTTGAGTTTTAAGACGTTTTAGCAATATTCCAACAGTATCACGCTGAGGGACATCAGAATGGGCTTCGGTCGAACCCCGGTCTTCGGCGTGACGAGCGAATGTGTTAACCACTAGGCTACCCCACCACCCCACAATGGTATGCAGTGCCATCTCTATGAGATATCACTATTCGGCACGATAAGGCAGCTGTTTCCTTCCTTCTAACTGACTGACTGAGTTTGGTTTTACGCCGCTTTTAGCAATATTCCAGCAACATCACAGCGGGGGACACCAAAAATGGGCTTCACACATTGTACCCATGTGGGGATTCGAACCCGGGTCTTCGGCGTGACGAGCCAACGCTTTAACCATTAGGCTACCCCACCGCCCCTCCTTCTAACTATTCATTAGGGGTGACCATTGAGGGTGAAACAACTATTGCGATAGCGATAGTCTATTGCGACCAATTTTTCTCCTTGAACCTCAGTTGAAGTCATTTCCCAAATGCACGTATAGTTATATGAAATAAAAACAAGTCAAAGTGGTTTCAGTCAATTTAATAACTGACAAGAAACTTGAAACCCAGATCAGGTAAACAGTTAAAACATAAACTCAGTGAAGCTGCAGGTCTGCACTCTAAATCAAAGTGAACGAATCTGATACTTCAAGTCAATTACTAAACTATCGACAGTCACTCATACTATCGATGCATCGATAGTTTTTCGTTTCCACCATCGACTAATTGCTATCTTAGACTCATCGATAGTTCGACGCATCTTTACAGCCCTACTAATCATATAATCATGTAACTAATTACTAGAACAGAAGAATGTTCTTTATACAATCAACATAGAAAGATCATGCTTAAAGCTATTCAAGATGAATGTGGTAGTAATTCTGTGATTACATTATCTGCTATTTTAAAAGGCATTGCAGATCTGACAAATCATACAAATGAAATTATATTAAAAAATGTACATCAATATATATGCAAATCTAAACGATTCCAGTAGTCTTCTCTCTATACACGTTTTGTAATATAACATTTCCCCCTGTTATCTTTCAGTTCTCTGTCTCTGTTTCTAATAATTGTGAATATCGTTGGAGAGGGGTTTAATAAGTTGAAAAAACTTGTCCCCGATTCTTTTCACATTGTGAATAAAATATATTTAAACTAAAACTAATTATTATAAAATTATTTACTGAATCGCGTTAATCTGTTATAGATCAGGCCAGCTCATGAAGTTAAGTCCCGTGAAGATCCAGGTTAGAATTGTTCTCCAGGAACCCATGCTTGTCGTAAGAGGCGACTAACGGGATGGGGTGGGCAGGATCGCTGACTTGGTTGACACAGTCATGTCATTGTATATCAACTGTGTAGATCGATGCTCATGCTGTTGATCACTGGATTGGCTGGTCCAGATTCGATAATTTACAGACCGCCTTCATAGAGCTGGGAAATTGCTGAGTTCGGAGTTAAACAGCCAACCAACAAAACCAACCAGCCATGAAGTTGAGCTGTCAGCATTTTGGAATCTGATTAATATCGTGTGTATTTAATGATTCTGTTACATTTCCGGAAGAAGGAAAGAGCATCTTAAAGAGGACACCACGACATCAACGTCTTGTGACGTTTCTCACGGTGTACCCGACGGCGTGGACTATTTATCCCGTTAACAACTATTGATTCGTCTGGACAACGCCACCGTTAAAGCTGATTACGGCGAAAATGTGTCCCCGAGTCGCCAAACCAGCCTAGTCACGTTCTAGTGACCGCACCGTTTCACTTTCCCTCAATTGTCCGTCTTCCGTCGCCATTTGGCAAAGTCCGGCGGCTGTCGTCTAGTCTTCACTTTCATTATTTAAGAAATTGTGATCTGTACATTGTTTTCTCAAGCACAAATATTCCAAACCTCCTCGATCATTGCTACAAATGTGGTCCGTCCCGGTTGAAAGAATTTTGGTTCTTTGAACCAATACATGACCTCGTGAATATTCCATAGCACTGGGTTTTGATGTTTCGTTCAGATAACTGGAGTACTGCTAAAAGAGTTGCTATTTTCATATGGACAAACCGTGGAAGGCTAGACTTTTGTTAAATATTAAATAGATACCACACACACACACACACACACACACACACACACACGAACGCACGCACGCACGAACCCCCCCCCACACACGCGACGCATATGGCAGAGACGCAGCAATTTCACAAGCCTCCCTTCACAAACAGAAATAATTTCTATTTTGGAAACATTGCCGAGTTATTTAAAGAGGACTAGCCACAAAACGGAATCAAATTAATGCATTAGCAGGACTACCTGCAACTATTCATAGCCGTTCATTCACCAGGCAGGGCTATCTTTATGCAAAGTCAATAACGACCTCTCAGCAGCGACAATCGTTGACTCCGAGCGTTACTCGAGGAGATGACGTGGGCGACGACAACTCTAACTACAACACATAAAATACTAATACATCAAAGCGACAACAAGAGCCTATTGACGGCGCGATGTCAACAGTCTCAACACCTCCACGTCTTCTCCCAGCACTAACGGTGAACATGAGGCCTGAATGATGTTCACGGTAACGTCAAGCCATCGCTACCAATTACTCCAGCAGTCTAATGAGCCTCACAGATTAACGTCTGTACTCTTGTTCGATCGATGTAAGTTAACGGGATCGATATGGAATGAGTCGAAAAGTCTAAAGTGCTAAAGTGTAAGCCTATTTTAAACCAAAAAGCCTTTTCCAACACTTTCTTATGTATATACAGGTGACGTGTCTAATTTAGGATTTTCTTTTAATTACGTTTTTCATTTTCCGTTGCATTTTGACATATGCAGCATGAAATGGTTTTGATAATCAACACCTCATGTGGTATTTTAAAAGTGTTTCTCGGAGAGCAGAAGGTCGCGGGTTCCATTCCCAGCCGCGTCATACCAAAAGACGGTACAATGTGGTACTTGTTGGTCCCTGCCGGGCGCTCGGCAGTAATGGGTACAACAAGGACTGGTCGGCTCGGAGTGAGCTAGCACTATAAAACCAACTTAAGTCTGGGCTAGTACAAGCAACCACACATACACATACACACGCATACATGAGCGAAAAAGTCTTAAGTACGACGTTAAACCCTATTTCACCTCACCTCACCTCAAACGTGTTTCTGTACACGGAGTAAACATTGTATTTTTGGATTATGCTTTTCGGTGAAATCCATTATCCAAGCATAATCATCACAGGAGACACAGTGGCTGGTTCGCATGTTTACTAGTATTTATCGCATGTTGTGCTCCCTGTTTTCTGTTGTTCAGCGCTATTTTGCGCTGTTCTTTACAGTTGTATTGAATTGAGCGTTCCGTCAGGCAGACTATAGTCAATGGTACTGGAGACGGATTCTAATTAACTTTTGTCTCTTTAGTCATTTGGCGTATCAACTATCTAAAATTAAATTTTAGTCAAGATCGTGTAGGCGGCATGAGACACCAACAAAGTTTGAACTTTGTGGCTTCTAACTCTTAGTGCGTTCTGCTTCGAGACTGCAAGGACAGAGTTGAACAGTGGACTTCGTTGGAAGTATCACTGGAATTAGATAAATGCTGGTCAAATATTATGTTGACCTTGTTAAGTCTGTTGGGTGTCAACATGAGGACATAATGACTTGTTTAAATGTCATATGTCATGTATGGCAGACATAGGTTGCGGTCATTTAGGTGATCGGTTGATGGCTTGTGGTTGCAGAAATGTCATTACCTTTCATATATGGATGCATTACTGAGTGTGATTGAATTATCAGCTGATGGGCTCAGAATTTTGTGTTAATATTTACACAAGGAAGAAGGCTGTACAGTCATTAATATCAGCGTGTGAGTTTAGTTTTACGCCGCTTTTAGCAATATTCCATCACATTGTACCCATTGTGAGTTTAGTTTTACGCCGCTTTTAGCAATACTCTAACACACTGTACCCACTGTGGGGACTCGAACCCGGGTGTTCGGCGTGAGTAGCCAACGCTTTAACCACTAGGCTACCCAACCGCCCCTCATTAATATGAATATACGGTTACAAGACATCTTATATAAATAACATTGTTGATATGTTCCCCGAAATATGACACCTTTTCGTCAACACCTGTGTCCTCACTATTTGGTAGTGGTTATAAATAGGTACCTTTGATCGAATCGTAAAATCTTCTCTCCCCCGGCAGCGATTTCCTACGAATGTGAAAGGGTTTTGTCGCTTGTATGCCAACGTATACAGCGCGAGCCGTTATTCACTCAGTGATAAATACAGTTGTGCTATAAATAGTTCAAATTGTTGATAACGGCATAACGATAATGAAACAACCTCTTATCATTCTTAGTGTTGACATTTGTTTGTGTGAGTCCTCCCATATTGATCATAATGTTGTATAAAACGCCTCTCACCCAAGACATGGTCAAGGGCAGGCCATTTGTACACCTGACAAAAATACCTTTGAAACATATAGCAAAACATATAGCACAAGTCTATATGGTCAGCTGAAACGGGTATCATGCTCGTCACTGATATGACTACTTGAGAAAACGTGGACCAGCCCGAATCTGAAACTGTGGTGAAATTTTGACGATGTGATAATTCATTTATTTGTTAATTTAGATGTAAACCTACGCCAATGGGAACACCTGGTGTCATCACTGATTTGGAGTCATCCATTTATAACTTTCATCGCTGTGCGTCTTTATGTACTATATAATGCTTCCTATGTACATCGAGACTATTCTCTGGTGCTGACATTCTATATTCACTGCGTTTCCTGTAGTTGAAGGCCCTTCGATTAAAAACATTTAATTTATTATTTCTTTATAATATCTACCCATGTACATATATTTCCATACGTGTATGTATAAAGCATACGCGTAGGAAAAAGAGCAAAAAGCAGCGCATGTAATTAAATGCACAAGACATGCATATAGCATCGACTGGCAACTGTATCTCAAAATCAATTTTAAGATGACACGTTTGATGCCGTGCTGCCTTTGTTTCACTTTGTATTAGGATTTTACGAACGATTGAGAAATTTTATCAAACAAACATTGCATGCTCGCCCAAGGTTGTACATCTTCATACTCCTTATGAAGGCTTATTTGCCAGATGTGTAGCACTTAAGCGAATTCTGTTTCAGGATAATTGTTTAGTCATGAGTTTGATAGGCAATGAATTGTACTCTGTGCACATCCATTAAGATCATATTCTGTGAAGCACAAAATGCCTCAATGATATCGCACCATCTAATGATGAACATTATCTGGATGAAACGCATTTTTGCTTAGTCAATTGCTTCCACCAATTATGACTCAATGCAAACTTGTTAAATGCTGCACCAGAAAAAAAGACAAATATTGCCTCCTTCATTTTATAAATGGTTTGTTTGTTGTTTAACGCGGCACGCAAATAAATCGCTTGTGACGACGGTCTGACATCACGTTCATCAACCAAGCATGACCATCCAATCCCCTTCGTCGCCTCGAGATTACGATGACCATTGGCTGTTGAAGTTGAATTCTAAACCGGACCTTCACTGGTAGTTCAGCACAGCGAAGGATGTATGACTGACTGACTGAGTTTGGTTTTACGCCGCTTTTAGCAATATTCCAGCAACATCACGGCGGGGACACCAGAAATGGGCTTCACACATTGTACCCATGTGGGGATTCGAACCCGGGTCTTCGGCGAAGGTTGTACGAGATGAATGAAGGTGTTCCATTGTATATCGTGGGGTTTGTGTATGAAGTATACATATTGTACTTTTCTCATGTCACCGTTGGTGGGTTCTTTTGAGAATAATACAAAATGTAACTATATAAGGAGTAGGATCAGCTTGAATCGTTATATATATTGATTGCAAAACTCGATATTCGTAATCAATGAGTTGCAGAAAATGATTAATAGCAAAGGAGAGTGCACTGTAACTAAACCTTTTCCTGCTCATCACGACTTTAAATGAATAAATGAACTCAACCAACTAGCATGTAATCTGTGGAGCTAACGGTCCTTCATAGCATATCATTACATAATTATAGGTCTTGCACTATAACGATCGAAAACCATCAGCGGAACAGTGAAGCCATTAGGAGAAATGAATGAGACCAAAATGACACGCCCTCCTCATCACGGATCGTATAACTTAGAATTAGGTTTTCATCATTTCCCCATAAGGATGTACGCTCTGCTGATCACAGGAAAGGACTGTCGGTGAGATGAAAACGTTTCCCAAAAAATAATAAGGAATGTTTGTGAGGATGTTAAGTTTATCTAAATTCAATATTTTTTCATTGCTATAAAGTTAACCAAGCGAAAGTTTTCTTCCTAGGAGTATAATCAGAGACAATGTGAAAACATTTTTCTGCATAACGATAATCCTTAAACCAATACGTAATTTGAAAGGCAGCCTATTTCGTTTCCATGGCTCGATCTACTTTTTTTATGCGAGACCATCATGGCGGAACTTCATTACAAAACGAAACACATCAAATTTATTTCTTCTGCAGTAATGACACTGCTGTACAAAAATAGCAAACCCAAACACAAAATTGTCACTTTAATCATTATGTGCGTTGTGGTGTACAGAAAACTGTCAAGTCAATATTCGTTTTATTGTGTAATACCGTGCTGTTTTTTTCTGCAAGAAAATAGTATGTGTCGCGCTGTATCAGACAAGCTCCTACAACGTCTGACGTAGACAGAACGAAGTGTCTCCTGCAATTTCTTCCCTTCAAAGCATTTTCATTAAATCGATACGTGTACATTCATAGCTATAAACAACCTCAAACTAGCCAAGACATTTAACCTTCAAATTCAGCGAGATTAAAGTTATTTTTTATGCGACAGTCTCCAGAGAGGGTCTACCACTCTTAATTATCCTACGAAAAAGATTCCTTTGGAAATAAATGGAAATGGTGAAAATTATATATTATTTTTATTTCCATCTTTTGAAGTAACATTTTAATGATTAATTTAATTATATGAATGGGCCACTGATATTCAGTGTTGGCCAAAAGGCGTCGCCTGTCCTGTCGGTAGAACCCACCAATTACAATTGGTATAAGAAAGTAAAAATACATCATATAAGTCCTGACGATGCTCAGCAAACTCCTGCTAAGTGTAGTTATTTACAATTTCAAATACGTCCTAGGTATACCAGTGCAGATTTAGCTGCTTTTGATTTGAAATTGCGATTAGCATTCAATTTTCGTCGTTTTGGAGGAAGTTGCATATGCAATCGCCAAAACTGTTTCTGGATTCATAAAGTAGAAACAGCAGAGTCGACTGTATATCCGGAGCACTTACTACTACTATATACTGTTTACATACTGCAAGTCAACATAGGGAATTGCTTTATTTTGATCCCAATCAGCAGCATGGATCATTGCTCAAAATATCAATCATTGGCCTGTCCCACACTATTATATATCGTTGAATAGCTGTGATAGAGCCTCTACGTCCTTACACCCAGATCAATGGCATTATGACATCTACCTTAGCGTATTCAAGTGTCTGAAACTGTCCAGTACCTACATCTCGTGATTGAGAAAATACTCAGATTATTGGATCAAAGGTCTGGAACTGAACTGTTTGATTTAGAAACTCCATAAAGTTGAAACTCATAACTCCAGGGCCATTGTTGAATTATCACGTCCTCTAAATTCTTCAGCTACAAAACTGAAAATATACTGCTGTTGGGGGTGTTATCTTCCGTGTTTCTTCTTGATGCACTGTGTGTAAGCAAAACGCACGATGTACTTATCGTTGCTGGTTCCCAGGGCGCTTAACAATGTCGATATTCTCAGTTCCACTTTGAAAATGATCTTGTTACATCAGTACACAGGCACATCAACATACCTAGCCAATGAGTGGTTATATTAACAGCTCATGCATCTGTGGTTGTGTATGCTCAATTAAATGCCCGATGATTGATCGAATAACAAAATACTGAACTCAGATAAGACGGGAGATGGGTATTGACCCATATACACATGTACATGGAAATACCAAGTCAGAGCTACCTCGTCACTGGTGGGTTATACACCTTCAGAAAAATGAGGACTGATACAAAAGGGCCTTAAAAATGTTGGATCTGGTGTTCATGATCATTTTCACGTAAGTTTTGTGACACAAAACTTTTAAGCATTTACACAAGACTTGAAGTAGTAAAATTATGAAGGACATTAATTGTTCTGCCGGCACTCAAAAAGTACTTATTGCAGGTCAATGTCATTTATAGTGACCACAAAGTATAAGGCTTCGTAATAAAAACATCTCAAGTGAATCCGATTAAAATTATGTCCAAAATGTAAACAGTATATCAAAGAATAAGCACGCAATACTTGACAGTCATCGATAGCTGAGATAGGCGCGGCTGGCACAACACACTTGTACATTTAAACGACTTTTTATCTTGGTTTAAACATATTTTTATTCAATAGAATGAATTGGGATTGGTGAACAAGGTTTACAGCTCATCTTAATACCGCTCTTTATCTTTATAACCTCTTCAGAAGTAAGGTATATATACCGTATTGTATTCAGCATCTATGTCTGTTTTCAACAGTGTGCTGTCAGCAATATGAAAGGGCTTTTTCTTTGTCTCGTCATTGCTTGTAAGTATCCAAATTTTCTCATCTAAGTATTGATGAATTATTCATCATTTAACATACAGTGACAAAGGGACCAGATCGAAAGTAATGTCAAAAGTATGTGAACTGCCTTAATAAATGGTTTAGTAAGGATAAATATTGACACATTTATATGGTTTGTTTTCTGTTTTTCGCAGGCGTGTTGGGCATTGCCCTAACACTAGAGCCGGTGGTCACAACCAGATCCGCTTGTGACCCAGACTCCATCTGCCAGCTTCATACCAACGCCGTTTGCAGGTAACCCTTTACAATCACCTCGCCTCCAGCCATTTGCTAGATCACTATTATGGCCTTCCCCCTTCCATATATCTACACCATCCCCTTCTATATCAGCTGAGTGTCACTTGAAGGCAATACAGCTGAATATATCCACGTTGTTCGAATCGTTAGGTTGATTGTCAGGAACAATTAATGTTGTGTTATTCGTGTTATTGTCTTCTGGTAGCAACTGTTCCATGAAAAAACGATTATGTTTTTTTTGCAAAAATGACATAGAGGATGAATATCATGTTATCATGGTTTGTCCTAAGTACTTGACATTTAGACGTCGCTACCTACCTCTGGACGTATACAAGTCTCCAAACATGATGAAGTTTATAAGTCTTTTACAAACTAAAGTTGAAATATTAACCTTCAACTTAGCCAAATTTGTTTATCATATATTTTAGGTAAAGCAAAACTATAATCTAAATTATCCATGAATGTTTATTTCCTTGTTAGTGTTATCTTCTGTCACGAAAGGTCTTTGCAAGTGGGTTGGGTTGGGTTGGGAGGGGAGGCAAATGTTGGCAATGCGCATTTGAAAGTATGTATGATGTATTTGTCATGTTGGCCGTTGGCCTATTAAAGAAATAAACATGAAAATACTTCCGATAGAAAAAGCACAGACAAAATTTGTCTTGGTAGTTGTTCATAATATTAACAACTGTCGTATTTTTAACAAATAGGCATAGTATCCCTACACTTTTGAACTGCTCTTTGATCAAACAGATAGAATGAATTATTGGAAAGCAAGTAACAGTCGCCATTTTAACCTCCTCCTCCCATATTAAGGTTTTATCGTTTCGAGATTCTGTTCAGCGGAGATTTCAAATAGCCTTCCTCAAAACTAAAGGTAGGAGTAGTAAAAGGAAATGATGCAACAACGTGCAATAATTACAAGGAATATTGGTAAAAGTGCTACTTAATAGTTGACGACATTTAGGTTTATCATTTGACTTTCATGTAAAAGGAAGAGGATGTCAAAAGGCCTAACGGGTAGAGCGAAGGCTCCCCTAGTCGAACATTTTACACGAGCATGCAAGAATTTGAATCTGTGGGATGGTTCAATGATGTATTATTCATTATTTGACATTAACACTTATCGTCTACTGGTTTCACGAGGGCCTCGTGGGGATAGTATACAGTCACTGATATAAATATTGTTACGCCATACCGCGACTGAGCGGAAGTGTAGAAGAAAACCAAATTTGTATGCATGCTGACAATGTTTTACCTCAATGCAGAACATAACGTGTTTTCCTGGGTGAATCACATGATGACACCAGGACAGAACTAATGCCAAACTTGGTCCGTACTTTTCGTTTAAACCAACTAAATAGAAGCGACAAAACCCTTTCCACATTCATAAGAAATCTCTGCCAAAAGCAGATTCGATTGTACAATTGTGACTATATCATGGACAGATATTTGTTTCAGCAGTATTACAGCTGTATGATGTTGTTTGTAAATAAATCGGGTCTGAACCAAACAATCCAGTGATTGTCACCATGCCGTACAAAGGCAGAGCATGTGTTTATGAATCACTATGAAAGAGTGATAATGCCAATGTGAGCGCATCCTGCCCCATCGGTGGCACCCGTCATAAACATTTGTTAAGTTTAGTCATTTGCTCACCTGAGATACTTCGGGAACATATGGTATAAGTCAAAAATAGGGAATTGCTTCGGACATCATTTTTGTCACTGATGCAACGAATATAGAAATTTCTTGAAAGCTTTTCTGAGGCCTTGAATGTTGTAACCTTGATCAAACAACTTCTGAGCAAGAGGAGGTGAGGGTCTGATGACGGTATGTCAACGTGCCCTGTTGTCCCAGGTCGTTGCGCACCTGCTACCAATGTTATACCTTAATACACAGCATAAAGTAGCTTCATTGTTGAATTCCCGGTGGAGATACCGGATCTGAATGAATCCCAAGTATTTCATTTCTGTACTATGCATCAACTAATATCTGTAAATTGCAGTGTTAATCAACATTTATTCACAGCTATTGAGTATAATTATTGCCCATATTGAGCATACAGCTGAGTATCCTATGCTTCTAATTTGTTATACCTCTTTGCACTTCCCTCAGTTCCATGTGCTTCCGTTACACAGATCAAAGCAAATTGAACGTCCTATATGAAATGATGTAACCAATGGTTTTATTTCAATTTCGTTTTTCACACAGCGTTGATTTCACGAAGTATTTATGTGTAGAAATGTCAGTCAGCTTGCCGAAAATCCTGAACTTATGCCAAGTTTTCCATTTTAATCGACTAAAGTAAGGAGGGTCTGGTGACTGCTCTGGGCGTTGGGAGTCAAGGTGGTAGTGTGTTGACTGTCGCATGTTTACCTCTCTTGCTCGTCTCTAGCTCTTCGGCAGACATAGTCTTGTTATTTCATGTAAGGTCAATAATTATAACGGTGCAATCATGTTCAAATAGCAGTGTTTGCGCTGTTGCTGAAATGATATTTTGCTTTCTAATTTAATACGTGTTACTTATTATATGTATATGTTTTTGTGAAGATTTATACACTAAGTATTACCTTATCACGCAAGTGAAACGGTTGTTCTCTCATACAAGACCTGGGAACTGAAGGGACGTAATTCAGGCTTTTCATGTCGTCAACATAGCATACGTTGTGTAAATGTTATTTGAATCAGGTACTTGATAATTAAATCAAAGGTTACTGATGAAAATTTCCTTCAACAGCCTGGAATGCTGGGATGATGGCAATGGCGGCTCTGAATGTCTTGAGAGATGGTATGAAGATGAACAAAGGGTCTTCTGCGCATTGAAATAAATACACTTAAGAAACTAACATGACACATTGCAAGGTGATTACAAAGTTGAATAAAAGTCCTTCCCGCAAAGCAGTTTTTTCAGTAATGTTTGTTTGCCGTGAATCAGTGTTTGTCAACATACATGCAACGACGGTCAGGGTTCCATTCCCAATATTGGTAACGTAATAAGGTCATTTTTGTGATATCAGTAGAACATTACTCAAGGCGACGTAAAAGTAAGGGAGTGAGTTACACAGACAATAGAGAAATACACGTTTTGGTTTGTTTGGTTTGTTGTTTTACGCCGCACTCAGCAATATTTCAGCTAAATAATCGAATCTGGGCCAGACAATCCGGTTATCAACAGCATGAGCATCGATCTGCGTAACTGGGATACGATGACACGTGTCAACCAGGTCAGCGAGCCTGACCACCCGATACCGTTAGTCGCCAAGCATGGGTTACTGAAGATCAATTCTAACCCTGGATCATCAGACAATTCACTCACTATATAGCTTGCTACCTATGAACACATAAACTATCTTTCATTTCAAGAGACCTTTCAGTTAGTAGTATGTTTTACATCAATGTATCAATGTATTACATAAATGTCAAGCAAAGCATGACATATACAAATTTCATACTAAAAAGCTAAAAAAGCTATACTTTAAACGTTAATAATAATGGCACTTATATTGCGCTATATCCACGCCATGAAGGTATGCTCAAAGCGCATTGCCTCAAACGATTGAAACAGAGGCAGTTGAATTCTACACAATGGTATGATTTGTGTGGGGATTCTTTTAGGCATAGTGCTTGAAAAGGTGGGTTTTAAGACTGGATTTAAAAGATCCTAGAGATGGAATCAACTTCAGGTATTCGGGTAGAGAGTTCCACAGAGTAGCGGCTGAGACAGAGAAGGATCTGGAGCCGAACGTTTTAAGTTTGGTGACAGGCACCCGAAGGAGCTGTTGTTGACTAGAGCGCAGAGTTCTTGAAGGGAGGTATGGGACAGTCAGATCACTCAAATAGGCAGGTCCAGTACCATGGACAGCTTGGTAAGTGAGTGAGAGTATTTTGAAAATGATTTGCTTAGGAATGCGGAACCAGTGAAGTGAGTTTAGCACTGGTGTGATGTGTGCCTTTATGCTCGTCCGAGTGACTAATCTGGCAGCATAGTTTTGGATGTGCTGCAGACGTCTGATCTGTTGATTGGTGATTCCATAGAGCAAACTGTTGCAATAGTCTAATCGAGAGAATATCAGAGATCTCTGATAATAAGTACATGTGTCCCTTACTGTACCCCTTTTTGGACTTGTCAATATTTACAACACAAGTGTTAGTTCTACCAGTGCCATTCGCAGTTTCTAACAGACTTTTAGTTCACATCAGAATATTCTCAATCTAATACAAGCAGCTGACTAATAATATTAGAGGTATTTTAACATTAAGAGCTCTAACTATTTGTGCAAAATGTATCTACACACACATACACACACACACACACACACACACACACACACACACACACATTCACGGTTTTAACAGCGTGCCATTATTATATCTGTATATATATTAAGCTATAATAACGGTATGCTGTTAAAACCCAAGTCTCATAAAGATCTGGACTAAGAGACTCTTAGAGTATGTTTTAAGATGTAGCGATCATCCCAAAGTCAGGCTTATGACACTAAACTTTCAAATGTACATTTTAACCACACTCGAGCATTATTTTATTGTGGGTGTATGCCATATAGTGTGACCACAAATTTAAGTAGCGAATCTGTATAAAAACGTGCAAACAATATATTTGAATATAAGCACGCTTCATGGACAGTCATCGCTGCCAGTGATAAGCACAGCCTAGCAAAACACACTAGAATGTTTAAAAGCCTCTTTCCAGGCAGTAGATGTCTATACTGTGTTATGCTCTGCTACAATGTCCGTTATCGACAGTGTGTTATGAAGACATGCAATGATTTTGTCTGTGCCTCTGTAATTGCAAGTAAGTAATATTTGCACAATTCTAAATCACAATGAGTTCACCACACCGGTTAGCATGTATTCAATACGCAGGGAAGTTGGGTTTGTGTCTTGACGCACTCAGCATTTTCCTCTCTATCTGATCGGGTCTGGGCCAGATAAGCCAGTGATTGAGATCGTTAGCATCTATCTAAGAAATTACGATACGACGATATGCATCAACCACGTCAGCGTTGGTCGCCTCTTAATACAGTCATGGGTTGCTGAAGACCAATTCTCAGCCGGATCTTCACGCGTATAGTATAGCGCACAAGTGAATCACAAATGCGTCATATTTCAAAGCAAATTTGTATATGTGCATATTCTAGTATAGCAATATTATTTACAACAGTCTGAAACATGGGCGCTAAGCCACCAGGAACCAGCACTGGTCTCGCTGGGGATCATGCTGATTTCTACATGATATGCAAACAGCATTTACCTTAACTGGATACAATAGTACCAAATGTAAAAACATCCTCAGCAACACGTTAGTTTAAAGCACAGGTTGATGATAGTAACATTGATTATAATCTTGATGCCATTAACTACATAACATATGTTATAATACACGTTTTCAGTAAAATACAGATTATAATACTTTTGTTAGGTTTAATCCCAACCGGGATTCGAACCCACACTCTCAGGCTCCCAATCGCCAACACACAAAGTCAACAATCTAACCCACGGTTTCCATAAACTACTCCGACGATTCACACAGGGGTAATGCTGAACAATACACACAACGGCATGGTTTCCATGGTGACCTCACTGAGCATTGTAATGTGGGATCATAATCCAGTGGGACACAATATGAGCATTTAACACCTCCCTTACGATAAACCCAAGATTGTAATTAGGTTGATATAATTATTTTGGTCAGAGCATTACTTTTATTATAACGAGGAAAGCAGATGGCACAACGTAGCAGATGTCTGTACATATGTGAAAACTTGCGTCCCTTGTTTGTACCAGGATCTAATGATAGTGGGTTTGGTGCTAATTTTGCCCAGATATTAGTTTTAAGTTAATCAGCAACGTAAATTGATAGATGTAGACGCTCTTGGATTTCCACTTGCAATAACGTGGGACGATACTATAGTACTTTAATGCATGTACATAAAGCGGGTGAAAATTCAAGGCCTAAACGACCACGAAAATACGACAAATAAACTCAAGAAAGCCTTAATCTGATACCGCTATAGACCGATAGTGAATGGACGGATCGAAGGCTTGGGAAACACAGCCGTTTCCGTAATTTAGAAACGCACACAAGGCAAAAGGAATTTGTTAGGTCACTTTCACACTTTGCCAAGCCTTGACGCTGAAGGATGAGATATTTGAAATACCTGTCCGCTCCTCAAGACAAACTCATTGTACGTGTAAACAACTCATGTCAACAAGTACATTGTATTGACACGGCTCCTTCATTATGTGGGTTTGCGATACAAATATTTGACATTCTTCCTGGACAAGGACTTCATATGTAATTCAAGGTAGAGTTTGAGCATTTCTTGGAGGTAACACGAAAATAAGAAATAATTTCATTTTTTGTCAAATGGTATTGTTTTCATTTGTAAATTGTTTTGTTGTATAATGCATTTGAGGCAAATTCATTATGAGAACACCAAAGAAAATGGGATATTCTAAAAAGTATTCTAAACTTACCAATGCCAATAGAGCCGTTGTTGTTTATCCCTGGATTCTCTGGTCCAGATTTAATAATTGACAGACAGACGCCATATAGCTTGAATATTACTGAGTGTGGCGTTAAGCAACGTACAAAAAAACAAACAAATCAAACAACTGCTTTGTACTTTGAAGTAGTTTCACAGAGGAAACCAATAATTTCGGCTTTGAGTAGATGTTATAAACATTTATTGACATCGTTTATCGTATTTATTTCGTGATATATGTTTCATTGTATCGAATTATATGATACTCCACCAATCCTTAAAATACAATTTATAACGTAAATTATTGTTTAAATAAAGACTCCTGCGATGACTGCAATTAGTGTGTCATATGCTGCCAAAATCGGTCGTATATCCATGACCTAATGTGAGTATACGATAATGACAGTGAAACACACACCATGACCAACTTGACATTCGCAGGGGGTGGTATCAAAAGCCAGAAAGTTTAAATTTCAAGCAAACACTAAAATTAACACACATATATTAAATGCTAAGTTCCACGAAACAGGATCTACATACCTTCGAAAAATGATATGTATCGCAAGGTGCTGACCCGTAATAAAGAATACAATAAAATTGCAAACGTTTATCAAGAAAAACACTATACGCCGTTTTGAGAAGACCTTGGAAGACACATATCCGATAACATCCTTGACACTGAGGCTGAAGTTTACATATGAACATCCGGTTGTGTATATAAGCATCACAGAGGCCGAACTATCTTACAACTTGTCTGTTTCAACTTATGACACTTACGAAATGAAGGCTGCAGTTTTGTGTCTCCTCGTTGTCTGTAAGTATGAAATTTTTATTGTTTTCATGGTGTATTATTTTCTTTTTCATGACACGCTAAGTCTCTAGAATCCTTTATACTATGAGAACGTCCTCGTTGTTTGAGACGTGTTCACCACGAGTGTATGACATGGGTGAGAAGAAATGTGTTTATCTGACGATGTAAATGCCCGCTGCACGACTCCTTGTCGAGAAAGTCAACTTTGGGTCTGGCTGTCATAAACATGTTTTGAATATTGACATTTCTGGGATCGACGAGGTTTACGTGATCTTATCAATGCCCGGTGAACATTTCCTAGACATGTATGGACCAAATATATGGAAAATGTCGTGATATGACAGAATGTTTAGACCGGCGAAGTTTACATGCGGGGCTCGTCCATGTTTCAGAGAGATCAGTGTGAGCTATTGTGGACAAGAAGCTTGACAAAATCTGTTTTAAGACATAATTGAGCTTCTCTGCCTGTCTGGGTGTAGTGTCAACTTGTGACGATGAAAACTCACGGAATATTAGAATAACGGGGAAAATAACACCAAAGTTTCCCCCTTCTCTCCCCTTGCTCACTTGTAACTTATTCTTTACCTTTCCTCCCTTCTCCAACCCCTTCTCTCTTAGTCTCTCTTCTCTATTCCAGTACCAGATTATGGTCGTAGTGAGTGAGTGAGTGAGTATGGTTTTACGCCGCCTTTAACAGGAGACCAGAAATGGGCTTCAAGCATTGTATCCATGTTGGGAATCGAACCCGAGCCTTCGGCGTGACGAGCGAATGCTTTAACCACTAGGCTACCCCATCGCCCAAGATTATGGTAGTAACATTTCAGAACTGAAATCCTAACCTTGTCCGCATAATCGACACATATCTTTCTTCTAAAAGGTTTCCTGGCTGTAGGTCAGGCTGACATGGAGTGCCACGAAGGTGCGAATGCTTTAACCACTAGGCTACCCCACCGCCCAAGATTATGGTAGTAACATTTCAGAACTGAAATCCTAACCTTGTCCGCATAATCGACACATATCTTTCTTCTAAAAGGTTTCCTGGCTGTAGGTCAAGCTGACATGGAGTGCCACGAAGGTGCCGTCTGTCCTATGAACAACCGTGCGACCTGCAGGTAGGGCACACCGCCACATGTCATACTGTAGTCAGTTGTGCCGATCCGTTTATTAACAGTTGTCAAAGTGTTAGTCAGTTTAGTGTGTCAGTGGTTATTAAGGGCAGAAAATAATCGAGCGGCTAGATAGTGGATGTCTACATTGGGGGATTATGGCTTAATTTATGCAGACACCAGTGGCCTGCAGAAATTAAGACAATGCAAGCTTAAATGCTTAGATCTAAGTATTTGTTTGATCTGTCACTTGAAAGAAAATAGACGAAAAATCGAAATAATGGTATCCGTGCCACATTTGCTGCGTCCGGCATCTTAAATACCGGCGTCCTGAGTCTCGGCGTCCTGATTCTCTAATGGGAGTTGGAACCCTCGTTCCTAGAAAGCTGAATGTACACGTATCATGAAAGAGTAATAAGAGGGCATGGGAGGCTTTTCATAATCATACAATTTTTTTTTAAACATATCCGAGTGTTCTTAAAAACTCCCTATTAGCAAATATATGGTTTATAGTGGTCATTACACAATATTATTCAGGGTCCACATGCACAAAGCGAGCTTAGCGTTAAGTAGCCCAAACTTCGGTTTGTGAAAGTAGTCACAGCTTCTCAATTGGTAGGGAGGTGTGGTAGTGAAATGGTTAAAGTGTTTCCTCGTCTCGGCGAAAACAAGACTTCGATTCACGGATTGGGTACAACGTGTGATGTCAAATACCGTCTTCCCTCGACTTGATATTGTGGGAATATTGCCAACTCTCTCATTTACGATCGTAAATATTCACAGAAATTTTTCGCACACAAGGATTGTCTTTGTTTTTTAATATTTCTTTTTATTCCATTGCAAACAAGAAAACCCAGAATATAACCTTGAAGTGCGCAATGTATCTAAATGATAACGGACAGATCTTTACTGTTAAAGAGATACAGTGTCAAAAACATTCGTCCGAACTCAACCTGAAGTCAGCTCTGTACAAAATAAGAACTATTACTCATTTTTGTTGTCTTGGCGGAACAGTTGTTTTTAGAAAGAAAGATGGATTTTTAAAGTCCAGCTATCCAAATGTATGCGTATGCGTCTGCGTGTGTGAGTGCGTGTGCCTGTGCGGGTGCGTAAATAAACAACTGTTGCAGCTAGGCATCCCTCAATGACAAACGTTATGAGTCATATTCCTCGCATCGCCATTTTCCACCACAATTAAGAACAGGATACATACTAGCATCAGGTCCTTTGATGATGATATACTTAGCTTATTTTCGTTCTTATAGGTTCGAATGCTGGAAAAACAACAAGAACGAAGAGGAATGCCTTGAGCGATGGTATGAGGGAGGTGTCCGCGCTGTTTGTGTTGTGTAATGACAACACTTGAAGTGGGTTCTTGTTAGCGTGTTTGTTGTAAACAACATTAAAGCATTATTCAGTACACAAATCCAGTCTTGGTTGCCTTTTCACTAAACGCGTGAGGATTCAATTTCCGTTACACAGGGTCATATAGCGCATTTTGAAATTGATTTCTGTTTAAAAATTTCCCGGTTGAAATTGATTAAGTGTGTGATAAAAGAGCGAAAAAGAGTTTTTGATAGCATTAGAATGTCAGACCTTTAGAAAATAGTAAAATATGATTTATTTAATTTCTAAAATGAAATTTTAGTATAAATAAAACTGGATACATTCCTCAACGATGTCCATGGTACAATCGCAGAGTTTATAGTATCAAATCTACTGCATGTATTTAAATACCAGCAACATTTCCTTTTACCACATCCCCAAGAAATCTCTGCCAAAAGCAGAGTAGATGGTAAAATGTCGACTTCATCGTTAGCATGTGTTTATGAATTGCTATCAAATAGTGAGATCAGGTATTCGCAAAAAAATCTGAGTGTATTCTGTTCACCAGTGATTGGAATGACATCGAACAGACGTGTTGCCATTGATAGTAAAAAGTAATCTGTCGTCTACGTATGCTTATAACGGGTACCATCGGAGGGACAGGACACCCAAACTCTCTTTTAGTTTCAAATTAAACCACTCTTGGTGGTCCGCTCACCTGTTATCATTACTGTTTGATAACTCATGGTGCCAATCACTGGATTGTTTTGGTCCAGACTTGTTTCCAGACCGCATCGTAAAAATGTAATATTGGTGAATTCAGTGTCAAACAAACACATACTCATGATATAGTCAGAATTCTACAGGGGCGGTGGGGTAGCCTAGTGGTTAAAGCGTTCGCTCGTCACGCCGAAGACACGGGTTCGATTCCCCACATGGGTACAATGTGTGAAGCCCATTTCTGGTGTCTCCCGCCGTGATATTGCTGGAATATTGCTAAAAGCGGCGTAAAATCATACTCACTCACTCACAGAATTCTACAATTGCCTCTGCTTTTAGAACAGATTTCGTACGGCAGTGGAAAGAGTTTTGTTGTTTCCTTTTCAACATATTCTAACAAATGATAATTGCTGTTGGATGTCAAATGTTTAGTACAAAATAATATTTTTATGAAAATTCTATATGATAAATCACCAAGTGGACACACGTTGTATGCGTAGGTAAATATTCGATAAAAAGTGTAACTGATAGCTATGGATTTAATGAAAGGAAAAAGTCTTTCACGTTTTGGAATAAGCAGGAAATGTGTGTGCAACTTCCTCATGACTACCTAATTATACGTGGTTAATGGAGGATTGTGTTGGATTGCACTGGATTACATTTCATCGTATGTGATCGAGTCACTACCATGCCTCCACATAACTGTACAAAACACGAGTGCATGCGATTTTAGAAATAGGATTAGTGACCTCATCAGCTCCTAAGTAACACCTACATTGTCGCGGACAGAGCATACGAAGGTTCACAAAGCGAGATGGCTATAACCTCCTTCAACGATGAACCCGTAGACATCCGGGTTAGAGTCGGTCTTCAGCAACCCATGCTTGTCGTAAAAGACGACTAACGAGTTCGGGTGATCATGCTTGGTTGACACTTGCCATCGTATCCCAAATGCGTAGATCGATGCTCATGCTGTTGATCACTGGAGTATTTACAGACCGCCGCCATATAGCTGGAATATTGCTGAGTGCAGCGTTAAACAACAAACAAGTCAAGCAAACCAATTTTCAACACTGTGTTAGCTATATCCATCAGTGTGCTGTCATGGTATGCAGACATGGGAGGAAACAAAGAACAGTTCGTTATATCCGCCATTTTGTTACAACGACCGCCTCCGTGGTATAGTGGTTAGAGCGTCCGCCCGGAGAGAAGAAGGTCGCGGGTTCGATTCCCGACCGCGTCATACCAAAGGACGTTAAAATATGGTACTTGTTGGTCCCTGCCTAGCGCTCGTCATTAATGGGTACATCAAGGACTGGTCGGTTCTGAGTCAGTATAATGTGTCTGAGTGGGGTATTCATGCTTCACTGCGGCGTGGTATCTCAGTGGGCAAGCACTATAGGTCCAGCTTAGGCCTGGGTTAGTACAAGCAGCCGCACATACACATACACATGCATGCAAGTCGTCATATGAGCGAAATATTCTCAAGCACGACGTTAAACCCAAATTGGCCTGACCTCACCTCATTTCGTTACAAACGCAATTTAACCTTCACTATTCACAAGTTTAAGTCGGTAAGTGGTCGGGTGAAGTCGACACTATTGAAACTATTTTTACACTTTTCACTGCGTGTGGTTTTGATTTGAAAATTTAAAGGTATCAAACGTACAATGGAAGCGTCTGAATTGAAACTACTGTTTTCTTTTCTCAACCATGCCAATAGGGCAAAACCAATACAATCATCAAGCACACACATCAACTTTGTGTCCTAATATATATTCCATATTATAAAGCACCAATCAGATTGCAGGATTCCTAGATGGCATTGTGGCATAGCGTTTGGAGCCAAGTGATAGCAGCATGACATGACACTCTCTATCAGCTTTGCCCGGACTGCTGTGCACATGGCGTCGACTGTCGGAGATAATGAAGTGAAGTGAGTTTAGTTTTACGCCGCTTTCAGCAGTATTCCAGCAATATCACGGCAGGGAACACCAGAAATGTGCTTCACACATTGTGTTCATGTGGAGAATCGAACCCAGGTCTTAACCGCTAGGCTACCCCACCGCCCCTGAATGAATTGGAATATTGTGATAATGGGACATGGCTTCTACAACATTGTAACAATTGGTTTAATAAACGCGGGTTAATCTTTAGATACCCTTTGTAGTTCGTTATTTCCCTAACGTTAACTTGCATTTTGGGTGCTACTCGATCGCTGACAAACCTGGACACATAATAGGTTTATTCGTACCTATGATCTGGGTTTTCTGGTGTGGGAAAGGTATGCAACTCTGTACCGCGAATCAGAGCGCTTCAGAGAAATTGAACAGAACAGTCCCAACGTATAATTTCCCCCAATTTATTATTATTTGTATCAAATAACGAAGCAAGCCTGTACTGAGAGTATACACCTTCTCAATCACTTCCAAAATTCTGGAAATAATTATACATACAACTTTCCCGGCGTAGCTATAGAAAAGAATTGAGCATCATGATACATTGGTCTGTTGAATTCTGTCATCTTTCCGCAGGCGAGGCGTCCAAAGTCATTCCAAAGATCACCTCTGGTTCGAGGCTTTTTCGAATTCTGATTATCTGTGTTCTGATTATCGAAATCAGGGCTTCCAGCAAGGAATTCGAGAGCCCTCCTGTAATTGTCTGGTTGATTATAAAAGCTTCACGACTGACGGGCTAAGAGGCAGCTTGTATTTGAAGGAATGATTGTTTATTGTGCCCTTCATCATGACCTTGAGGTTGCAAATCCCACTCTACCATTGGTGAATCATCACAGACTATCATGTCGCTCTATTTTTACTGATATTATGTCGTTCGTTTCCGCATACTGTGTCTATATTGTGAGGTCACCAAGTCCGAAGTGCCCTGAACGCAATTTATTTGTGATTTGGGAGAGACAATTCTGTTTGTTCTATTGGCACTCCACTGTAAAGAATACTTCATTTTGTATAGTTCTGAAAATACACAAATCGAGTGTATGAATTTATGTGATTATCTTTATGGTTTAAATAAATATCTACACATACTTTCATTCACAACAAATGCTTTCTTTCGTTATTCAAAGATAAAACGGAATACTGTACTAAATAAATTGTATATAGAGAAAGAAAATAGAATTTCTGACTATGCAACCTAATTTTGAGATTGCTGTTATCAGAACCATAACATATATCTTTAGGGAATGTAGAAAATAGGATCGACATGCACAACTAGTGGCACTTACTGTCAAACGCTTAAGCTCCCAATATATCGCAATACGTATCGCAATATATTACAATACAATTTATTTGCCAATACACAGCCCTATATAAAAATGAACTGGACATAACCCCACACAACGTAAGTGCAGACAACATAAAGGAAAAAGGACTTTTGTTTCGTGAGTGAGTGAGTTTATATTTAACGTCACATCGGCCATATCGTGACGAAAAAAATTTATACAATAAAAAGTGAAAACATTTTGAAGATTAAAACCTGTCGACGATGGACTGTAAAAATACTAGAAAATCACAGATATAATATAAAACCAGCGATCAAAGCTAAAACATTCCAATTAAAGAAGACAATACAATGTAAAACACGGGCTATAGATCGCCAAAAACTGAAGGTGGATCACCATACTAGGAACCATGGGCTATATTGTTTCGTAATTATATTTGAAAGTAAGAAGGATAATACATTAACCCTATAAACATGTCATATACTTTGGGATGAATATTGCAATGAAATGTTAAATTTGGAAAGAAATCTTACACACATCAATAATTGAAATACAGGGTCCTGATCCACGAAACCTTCCTTGTGCTACGACATTCTAATGCATATGTTTAACTACGGCTTTTTATAGCACAATAATATGTTAGCCTTAAAAATTCTGGAAAGATGCAAATTACGATAACACGTTTTAAATACATGCTTCTTCGAAATTAAATGCTAATATCATGTCAATACTCAACAGATGTTGATCTACCGACTATTAATGTTGCAATACATACAAACATCGCTGTGTCAAGCTTAAAGTGACCGACGTTAACTAAGTCTAGTTATCAGAGCTTCAACACCAACGCAAAATGTGACTAAAGAAGGAATACGCATGGACGATGCTTTAAATTCGGGACAACCATGAGTTCGACACACGAAAAGTTCCACACAACAGGCGACAAGAGAACATAGCAACCAAAGTGCACATATATTGAAACACCTGAATGCAATTGCGTCAGAAACCCAGGATGCAAGACCTAGTTTCATTTAGAACAAATCTCTGTTGAACATGCCGCAATATTGCTGGAATATTGCTGAGTGCGACGTTGAACAACAAACAACCTGTTGAGACCCTTGTTCAACTTCTGATGAAAAATGTCACTACCATATTTAATGATTTATTCGATTTTGAAAAGAGCTTCTATAAACTATATACATTTTACCTTGTTTCAAACTAAAACAAGTACTAGTATTTTATTAATTTAAAAAATGGCATCGAATAAACACGTGGTACTTCAGAAAAATAATTTGGTCTACGTTTTGTGTATGTGTATTTGTTATATGGTAAGAATAGTGGTAAACATGCCCTCAAAGATTGTCCTACAGATGCCTTGTTTCTTATGGAAACATTATCCTGAAGTGTGAGTGATTGAGTTCAGTTTGACGCCGATTTTATCAATATTCAATCAGTATCACAGAAATGGACTTCATACATCGTGTCCATGTGGGGAATCAAACCCGGGTCTTCGGCGTGACGAGCGAACGCCTTAACCACTAGGCTACCCCACTGGCTCCATTATCCTGAGGAATGGTTGAGCGAAAACCCAATGTAAATTTTGACCAACCGAACTTCATTTGGTTCTAGTAGAAAGAGGTCACAAGGACTTAATATGACTTGTAATCACAAGAACATGCCGTGCCAATCGACCCGTGATGATCTTCAACAACCCATGCATGTCGTAGCAGGCGACTAACGGATCGGTTGGTCCGGTGACTCGATTATTTACAGACCGTCGTAATATAGATGGAATATTGCTGAGTGTTGGCGTTAAACAACAGCAAAAGTCATGCCAAAGTTACAATTCACAATTGGTACCGATCCATGCCATTCTAGGACCAGTATCGAATTACATTTACTGAGCAAACCAACAGCATGCTCTTTCGTCTGTACCCCTTAGAATACAAGCAGTTCCACCATTCAATCTTTCGCACACCGTCGAATGTTCTCATTAAAATCTTCCTTAATCCATTGAATTTGGTGATCTACGCAGGGAAAGAGATATTTGTAACAAGAAAGTAGTCTAGTCATCTGGATTGTCTCCCATTACCAGTGCAATAAGAGTGTGTTGTACATCGTGTTAAAGACACATCCCATTGAACAAACCAAACAATGCACTATGCCGGATCGGCACCTAGATTGTTTCCGTGAGGCTTAACATTCCAGCTATATAGCGGCAGTCCGAGACTTGATATTGGGAGCAATGATCCCAAAATCGTCGGAGAGCAAGACACGGATTCCACCCAATCACCGACACAGACCATCGGATAAAATCAAGTTTGCCAAGTACGAAAACATTGACTGCTGGGGACTAAGTTTAAACTGAGGTCCAGTAAGCCCAACAGTGAACATCTGTCTGTGGTCATGAAGGAATTCACTCCAGGGGCATTAAACACACCTATATCAACACATTAAATGATCCCCAATTCAGCAAATGATGATTAAGGGCTAATCACAACACGTCCGCCAACAGCACTTTTGGAGCCTTCAACGTCACGTTGCTCTTGCCGGCCATTTTGACGTCGTCCACAGACATATTAATTGGGCGTGAAACACTGCACGAGCGTCCTAGGAAACTATTGACGAAGCATAAGTGCCATTACATGATAGGAAGAAGTCTATACTGCTGGTAATAGTCGCTCAAGTGACACACCACAGTGTATGTTAAATGTTAAAGGTTAAAGGCTGTGGTGAGGATGACATTTTATAATGACCCTGAAGCGGCACGGGAGAGTTTAGTTTTACGCCGCACTTTTTTTCCAGCTTTATAGCGAGGGCACGGGAGAACATGCTTGCTCTCTTCGCGAACGTCTCGTGTCATCACTAATGACCCCTTCATAAAATTTTCACTGCCATATTGCCTGTAATGCGCCAGGGAATCTGCGGCAGATAATCGAGTATGATTGAGTTTGTATTGGTTCACACAAAGGTTAACACATTTCGTGGATTGTAAATAAATGTTGTCACATTGTCTGGATTTTTGAGTGAGTGAGTGAGTGAGTGAGTTTAGTTTTACGCCGATTTTAGCAATATTCCAGAAATATCACCAGAAATGGGTTTCACACACTGTACCCATGTGGGGAACCGAACCCGGGTCTTCGGCGTGATGAGCGAACGCTTTAACCACTAGATTACCCCACCGCCCATGGCTGGATTGTAATAAAGGTCAGCACATATTGTCAACGTTGTTCATAGTGATAAGGTACAAGTGAACACATAACGTGTTGTTGTAGATAAAATAAAGGTCACAGCCTGTTGTAAATAATAATCAGGGTTAGCCTAAGATGCGAATGTTATTTGTGAATCTCTTTGTAAACGTCACCACACGTTAGACACTTTTCTGAACTTTGACAGCTCAAACCGCAAATGGCCGTTTGGAAATTTTACTAATAAAATACAATATTCAAAGCAGAATACTGTTAAGGCAAAATGCAGACCGCATTAAGCTTAATGAAATTGATTGATTTTAGCTTAATCGTGGGTTTGAGTAAATGAGTGAGTGAGTATAGTGTTTCGCCGCTTTTAGCACTATTCCAGCAATATCACCGCGGGGTACACCAGAAATGGGCTGCAAAAATTGTAACCATGTGGGGAATCGAACCCGGGTCTTCGGCGTGACGAGCGAACGCTTAGGCCTCAAGGCTACCCCACCGCCCCCTCGCGAGTTTGAAGTAATGTAGTGACGCCAAGAGCTGTGTTGCGGCTCAAGGCCAGTGCTTGTCCCCAGGTCCACTTTGTCTGCCTCAACAACGGATGACTATCATAACAATTCTCCTGACATTCACCCTGGGAACCAGGTAATTTTTAAATTCTTAACTATTCGTGACGAATCCCATTTGCACTCATCCCTCGTAATATCTTGAAACGTTGAAATGCAATTCAAGCACTACAGCTCCCAAAATGACATTCGAGGTGCTAAGATTGATTTAAGAAACGGCAGTCTGATTTTATTCACATTCAAGAAAATACGATGTAGACAGAGTATATATGAAGACGTTCGAAAATGAACAGCATCAGATGGATATCCTATAATCTGAGACATTGAACGTTGGTTTTGTAACAGATTTATATCCGTATGGGAAACAGAGTACGCATTCACGTCTGTGCCTCAATGATATGTGCATGTACATAAAAGTGACAAAACTCTTTTCACACCCAAAGGAGTGAGTGAGTGAGTTTAGTTTTACGCCGCACTCAGCAATATTCAAGCTATATGGCGGCGGTCTGTAAATAATCGAGTCTGGACAAGACAATCCAGTGATCAACAGCATGAGCATCGATCTGCGCAATTGGGAACCGATGACATGTATCAACCAAGTCAGCGAGCCTGACCACCCGATCCCGTTAGTCGCCTTTTACGACAAGCATGGGTTACTGAAGACCTATTCTACCCCGGATCTTCACGGGTCCCACATCCAAAGGAAATCTCTGCTAGAAGCATAGTCGATTGTAAAGTTTCGATGTTCTCATGAGCATAATTATGTTCATGAATCATTATCAAATATAAATAATGTAGCGATGATAGGTGTTCGTGAAAAGGTGAGCATATCTATCTGTTAAACTTCTGTGACCTATCATACCATCTGTTATCCATACATGGGTTATCCACCTGTTACATTGCTGTGAGTAATCTATCTGTTCCAGCTTACAGTTGTGTAACAGATGGATCGCATGCAGTATTGTAACAGATTGATAGCTCAAACTAGTAAAACAGATACATTACCACAGCAGCGTAACAGGTGGACAACCAACAGAAGTGCAATAGATGGACATACTTTAGTAGCGTTGCAGATGTACATCTTACAGTAGTGATCTCGAGGTAGATGGACATCTGAAAGAGTGATAGATGGATATGTAACAGGAAGTTATGTAACAGACATATATATGTCAGTGTGACAGATGGATAATTTTACACCGATAATACACATTCGCAGTCACTTCGTTAACGAGTTATACTTAAGCCAGTAAGAAATGATAGGCCAGTTCACTAAGGTATTAACTGAAAAAGACGAGCAACTTTATAGCGTTATATCACGGTATTCGATTTCAAACGTTTCTGTAGGCGAGGCGGACAGTCATTAGGAAAGGTCACGAAGGTTTTTTCGCCGACTGAAGATAGCGTGGCAATAAAATGCCAGTCTTTCCTTCTCATATTATTCCATTAATTTACTGATTCCGTGCAGAAATACAATTTAATATTTATTATCTAACCGAATTATTTTGCAGTTAAAAGTAAAACTGAATTACAATGATGTATGAGACCCAAACGATTAGCAATAAAAGACCTGCTAATTTTGAATAAGCGAATTCACGCTGGCTATTTTTATCGTTCGTATATGATTTGGGAAACGTATGAATTATCATTCAACCATGTCAAATGGCTTTGAGCAGCCAAGTGTTGGAAGGGTTGCACATCACATCTAATAGACGATTAATGCTTGGCATTTTCAGGCTCAAATTTAAATCAATTAAAAAAATAATACAGGGTCGTTTGAGACCAGGTTCTAGGCCTAAGCTAAGGTTACTCTCCATTAACACTTGCTGAAAACACTTGCGCAAGGGTCGAACTACTCCCCGTTGAGCTCAAACAAGTCCCATACATTATTAATTATTAGCAAATCAAATCCTATATATATTTTGGCATACGGTTCTACAGGTTTCAGATATCGATTCTTACACTTACCCGAAAGGTGCGGTCAGGTAGCCTATTGGTTAACGCTTCAGCTCGAAGACACGGGTTCGATTCCCCACATCAGCGCAATTCGTGAATCCCAATTCTGACGCCCCCTGTCATAATATTGCTGGAATAATGTTAAATGCTCGTGAACCTTACTCATTCACTCTTATCTAAAAAGGCAGAAGCTGACAAACATTATCCTTTATGTAAAGACGGCACATGCCCTTGAAATGATCGAAGTACTTTACTGTGACATTAACACGTGGTATCAGTCATCCGTTACAGTCCTCAAAGTCTTTTTAATTATGAAAAGTAAACGTCAGATCTCTCAACATGTTACGTTAAAAGTACCGTTGATTTCATTTTAGGTTTTGTTTCTAATCACAAGCATCGTATCATCTGTACATGAAAAACATAAATTAAATGCAAGCAAAACTGTGAACATCAATTTGTGTTTTTTAAACATGTTTGTGCTGTTAAACAGATCTCATTTTAAAGAGAAATATACATATTTACTTGTCTGTTCGGGTAACTAGTTTTAACTGCCGATTGTTAAAATATATGAAACCGTCAGTTCTTAGAATTCATGGGTGCAATTGGGACATTCTCCGTATCCCATGTGTACAATAAATGTAAGTGTTGAACACATTAACAGGGAATATCGATATCTAGAACGATTTCTGCCCACGAAGCAGACAATTGGGATCACACTTATATATATATAAAGTTGTTTGATGGGTTTTTTAAAAATTGTCAGTGATTTTTTCAGGGGAACATGCACTTTCATCAACCCAATTACTTTCATCAACTTTCATCATCATGTCCTTTTACGAAAGGAATCGTATAGCATTTCATCAATATATGAAATAATCTAAAAACAGTTAATCACACACAACAATGCACGTGTTCAACTGTTTATCCAATTTCTTAGATATTAATGACTAAGCCTTTTCCATTATCATAACAAATTTAAACTGCTTTGTTTAGTTTCCATTGTATCACAAAAGCCTCTATGATTCCAGTTGAAATAGGTTTTGTTAGTCCGAATGGAGAGATTTCTATTCTACCGCGGTTGGTATCAGTTTATAAAAGGTCTACGACCAATTACGTATTGTAATCAGAAATCTCAGTCTTCTCTGTATTGTCCATTGAACGATGTTACACAAAACACTACCCTCTGTTGAATCACTACCTCCTCTTGATGACACATGTGTTGATGAATCACTACTTCCTCTTGATGACACATGTGTTGATGAATCACTACCTCCTCTTGATGACACATGTGTTGATGATTCACTACCTCCTCTTGATGACACATGTGTTGATGAATCACTACCTCCTATTGATGATACATGTGTTAATGAATCACTACCTCCTATTGATGATACATGTGTTAATGAATCACTACCTCCTATTGATGACACATGTGTTAATGAATCACTACCTCCTATTGATGATACATGTGTTGATGAATCACTACCTCCTCTTGATGACACATGTGTTGATGAATCACTACCTCCTCTTGATGACACATGTGTTGATGAATCACTACCTCCTATTGATGATACATGTGTTGATGAATCACTACCTCCTCTTGATGACACATGTGTTGATGAATCACTACCTCCTATTGATGATACATGTGTTGATGAATCACTACCTCCTATTGATGATACATGTGTTGATGAATCACTACCTCCTCTTGATGACACATGTGTTGATGAATCACTACCTCCTCTTGATGATACATGTGTTGATGAATCACTACCTCCTCTTGATGACACATGTGTTGATGAATCACTACCTCCTCTTGATGATACACATGTGTTGATGAATCACTACCTCCTATTGATGATACATGTGTTGATGAATCACTACCTCCTCTTGATGACACATGTGTTGATGAATCACTACCTCCTTTGATGACACATGTGTTGATGAATCACTACCTCCTATTGATGATACATGTGTTGATGAATCACTACCTCCTATTGATGATACATGTGTTGATGAATCACTACCTCCTCTTGATGACACATGTGTTGATGAATCACTACCTCCTCTTGATGACACATGTGTTGATGAATCACTACCTCCTATTGATGATACATGTGTTGATGAATCACTACCTCCTATTGATGATACATGTGTTGATGAATCACTACCTCCTCTTGATGACACATGTGTTGATGAATCACTACCTCCTATTGATGATACATGTGTTGATGAATCACTACCTCCTCTTGATGACACATGTGTTAATGATTCACTACCTTCTATTGCTGATACATGTGTTAATGAATCACTACCTCCTATCTATGACACATGTGTTAATGAATCACTACCTCCTATCGATGACACATGTGCTAATGAATCACTACCTCCTATTGAAGATGCATGTGTTGATGAATCACTACCTCCTCTTGATGACACATGTGTTGATGAATCACTACCTCCTATTGATGATACATGTGTTGATGAATCACTACCTCCTATTGATGATACATGTGTTGATGAATCACTACCTCCTCTTGATGACACATGTGTTGATGAATCACTACCTCCTATTGATGATACATGTGTTGATGAATCACTACCTCCTCTTGATGACACATGTGTTAATGATTCACTACCTTCTATTGCTGATACATGTGTTAATGAATCACTACCTCCTATCTATGACACACGTGTTAATGAATCACTACCTCCTATTGAAGATGCATGTGTTGATGAATCACTACCTCCTATCGATGACACGTGTGTTAATGAATCACTACCTCCTATTGATGATGCATGTGTTAATGAATCACTACCTCCTATCTATGACACATGTGTTGATGAATCACTACCTCCTATTGATGATGCATGTGTTAATGAATCACTGCCTCCTATCGATAACACGTGTGCTAATGAATCACTGCCTCCTATTGATGATGCATGTGTTAATGAATCACTACCTCCTATCTATGACACATGTGCTAATGAATCACTACCTCCTAGTGATGATGCAGGTGTTGATGAATCACTACCTCCTATTGCTGATACATGTGTTAATGATTCCCTACCTCCTATTGATGATGCATGTGTTAATGGATCACAACCTCCTATTGATGACACATGTGTTAATGAATCCAACCTCCTATTGATGATGCATGTGTCAAGGGATCACTATACCTCCTCTTGATGACACATGTCTTAATGAATCACAACCTCCTATTGATGATGCATGTGTTAATGAATCACTATATCTCCTACTGATGAGACATGTGTTAATAAATCACTATACCTCCTCTTGATTACACATGTGTAAATGAATCACTACCTCCTACTGATGACACATGTGTTAATGAATCATTACCTCCTATTGGTGAGGGGCGGTGGCGTAGCCTAGTGGTTAAAGCGTTCGCTCGTCACTTCCAAGACCCGAGTTCGATTCCCCACATGGGTACAATATTTGAAGCCCATTTCTGGTGTCCTCCGCCGTTATGCTGTTGGAATATTGCTATAAGCTGCGTAAAACTAGACTCACTCACTCACTCCAATTGATGATGCATGTGTTAACGAATTACCACCTCCTATCGATGACACATGTGTTAATGAATCACTACCTCCTATTGATGATGCATGTGTTAATGAATCACTACCTCCTATCTATGACACATGTGCTAATGAATCACAACCTCCTATCGATGACACATGTGTTAATGAATCACTACCTCCTATTGGTGATGGATGTGTTAATGAATCACTACCTCCTATCTATGACACATGTGCTTATGAATCACAACCTCCTATTGATGATGCATGTGTTAATGAATCACTACCTCCTATTAATGGCACTTATGTAAATAAATCACTCCCTCCTATTGATGACACATGTGTTTATGAATCATTACCTCCTGTTGATAATACATGTTTTAATGAACTACCACCTCATATTGATAATACATGTGTTGATAAATCACAACCTCCTTTTGGTGATACATGGGTGACTATAAATCACCGCAAGGCATTAAAGTTAATTACAATTACAACAATGTCAAAGGAAATTCATATTTTTGCTTTAATCTTTGTTGTTACACGAATTTCAACTAAACTGTACATCATGTGATCAGGACCAAGTAACAGTTTGTTATAAGCGTGTTCTTATAAAGGTAGTTTACTCTATCTAGGATTCCAACCCAAGAGTTCGGTGTTACGAGCTAATGCTTTGATCTCAGGGGCTATAATAAAACACGTTCTTCAGATAGTTCTTAAACACATCTTAAACATGTAGTGTGTTTCTTGATTAAGAAGGAAGCAGTTTTATTGTTCTTCCTATCTGATACGTGAGTCATCACCCATCTTGAAGTAAATGGCACTAGGTTGTTGTTTGAAGACAGACAAAATGCAATTAGTCTTTCAGAAAGGCAGTTCTGGGGTTTTAGTGACATGGATTGAGCCATAATGGCGCCTGGTTGAATTGACATGCCCTTGTGTGTGTAGATGGGTCATGACTTAAAGTATAACACACCATGTTCGCGAGTGTTGTTAGATTTTATTTAAACTCGGGCCCAGTGGGAAATATCCAGCGAGATACTTCATCAAATTGTGTATACGTCCTTGAACACTCAACATCTCGTTAGTTTACACACAATCATGACTGGGTGATTGCCATCGTGCCAATTTGAATCCTCTCCTCTTTTCAACTTGAACTACAAGTATATCCTTGGGCTTGTTTTGCATTCCCAGCAAGTTAAGCACAAGTTTGTTAAGCCGTATTATCCCGCTTCCAGTGTCTTGACACATCCCCTCATAACGCTTGAAAATCCCAATATTGCTAATTGGATCATCGATAATGCCAACGTTTAATCTTGCTTTGGCTATATTGCATGATTTAACCTGCATGAATTAAATTTTTATGGAAATTCGCCGTATGGTTTGGTCAACAGTACCCATTACCATTACATTGTATGTGGTAAGATACAGCTTTATGAAACTGGGACCGTTGGGTAGCCTAATGGTTAAAGCGTCCGCTCGTAACGCTGAAGACGCGGGTTCGATTCCCCCCATGGGTACAATGTGTGTGAAGCCCATTTCTGGTGTCCATCGCCGTGATATGGCTGGAATATTGCAAAAAGTGGTGTAAAACCATACTCACTCATTTTATGAGATAAATGGTCAGACTGTGACTTTTCGAAACAAACTATTTCTTTCAGAAAATGCTGGTACAGTATGTGATATTACAACATTAGCAAGTTGTTTACATGTACTTTATACACAAAATCGGTCTCCAACCGAATAATGTGCCGCTCCTCCGTTTCAAGAGAAAAAAAGAACATACTTGTCTTGAGCAGTGACCTCAGAAACAAAGGTGATGACGTCACTTGTACTTTGATAACATCTTACGGTATCATTTATTTGTTCATTTAAAATAAATCTCATTATCTTATGTATCATAAAACATCCTCCAACAATCATCATTTCCAAAGCATAATTCCTGACACAGTTGATGTAAGGTGAGTGAGTGAGTTAAAATTTAACGTCACATCGGCAATATTTCAGCCATATCGTGACGAGAACAATTTATTTTATGCATAGTAAGTAATGGTAAACTACAAAAACCTGTCAACGAAGGACAGTAAAATAACTAGATTATCACAGATTTGAATTTAAAACTAGTAATTATATCTAAAACAGTTTAACTATAGATGACAATACAAGGTAAAAACAGGCTATATATCGCCAACAACTGAAGGTAGATCACCATACTAGGGACAGTTGATGGAAGGAATCACTGGGATAATTATGTCATTGTACTTCATTTCATCGTTTCCTTGCGCTGGGCGAGTCATTTGGTAAAGGTCATGATGGCTTTTCAGCGCCCCTGAGTTATTGTGGCAATAAAACGCAGACAGTCCTCGCATCATTCAAGGAACTCAGGTTGTCTGCTGAGAGATACTGGTTAATAGTTTCCGTTCAGGTAAAATATGATGTAATTAAAAGTGAAATTAGACTACATTGATGTAGGAGATCAAGCCATTTGGTTATAAAATATAGATAGTTGTCAATAGGGTAAGATTTCCGAGGGCATGTTTGACATTCAAACTGGTTTTCAGCGGAATAGATACCAAACTTAATTTCCCTGTATATAAAATGCCGACGTCCGAAAATGTGGACGCTCGATTCTCCGCTGGATCGAAGAGCGTACGTATAAGCTAGGGAATAATCAGTCTTGTTTATGGCGATGTAATATATTTGAGGTGAGCTGAGGTGAAATTGGGTTTAACGTCGTGCTTGAGAATATTTCGCTCATATGACGACGTGCATGCGTGTGTATGTATATGCGTGGCTGCTTGTACTAGCCCAGACTTAAGCTGGTTTTATAGTGCTAGCCCACTGAGATACCATGCCGCAGTAATATATTTGAAGGGGATAATTGGAAATAGGTGATGACACCAGGTGTGCGAGAACAATGATGACTCACTGACTGTATGTCAATTTTCTAAAGGTTAAATGCTTTAAAGCATGCTTCGAGCATTATAATATAGACCCCTATGTCTATTTGGTTGAATAATCAAAATGCGCATTTTGTATTGTCTTTGGTGCCAGTGTTTAATAGCAATTAAATGTTCATTTATTAATATTAGTATCATGAGGTAGGAATAGTGTTGGAATAGTAGGTCACCCGACTCCCAAGTCAGAAACCTATGCATGTGTACAAATGGGACTTGCAATGTACGTTAAATATACCTTTTTGTTGTTTTCCGTTCTTTAACGCCGACACCAGCTATATTCCAGATATGGGACGGAGGTCTGTAAGTAATAGCATCTAGCCCAGACAATCCACTGACATCCTGGGCATTGATCTACGTAACTGGGAAGTATCTTCTTCGCACATAATGGCAAGAAGCCAGTACACATGTCAACTACCATAATCTAACAATCATCAAGAAACGCAAGAACAGGTTCTGGTCCGTTAGGTTTTCGTAAGAGGTACCGCAATTAGCTGTGCAGAGTTTCGTGTTTGAGACGAGCCAAAGATATATGTATGTGGCTTCGAATCCTGATTAGCTCTAGTTCTGTTTCCAGGTTTGTCAAGTTACAACATTTTCTCGTCACAGACCTGCACCACTTTGGGCCATCTGAATTTCAGCTCACCCGTGACGATCTGGATTAGAATTGGTCTTCAGTAATCCATGCTTGTCGTAAGAGGCGACTAACGGGGTCACTATTGATGAGTGAGGCGTTAAATAACAAACAAACACATCCCATTTAAGCTGACACGACGTGGATAACTGGAATGACGTTCAAAACGATGTTAAACCATACTCACTCACTCAAATATTCATTTTTATATTAATTCAGTATTGTACAGGTTTCATTAAACTAAAGCACCTGGTTTGCTTATTTAAAACATTCACTTTATTTTCAACGACTTCAACCCCTCCTTCCTTAGGTATCTAAGTACAAATATGTCAGGGCAATTACTTCTGTTGTAGCAGGTAGAGACGGGTCGCCCTCATTTTCAAAAGGTGTTGTTACCTTTGTGGTATTTTCCCCAGAACCTTCCACCCTTTTCAAGTGTACATAACATGCTCCATGTCGTTTATTCCAGTCGCATCTTATTACCAAGGTAATGAGAATCCTATGTTTATGAAATATTTTCTCCCGTTTAATTAGCATGAGGTAATATAATATCTTCGTACTCGCAGATCAAACTTGTCAACATGAACGCATACTCTGCTTCAAGGCTTTTTATTCTGAACAATTATGATTTTTCCTTTAAGCCATTGCTCGAAGGAAAACCTCCATTAATGTGTTTCCATTCACACAACCAAGCTTGAAGCTTCCATATTTAATAACTATGTTATCACACAAGCCGGACTCCACGGGGTGTGGATGAGGCATCAGTTGGGACTGCTTTGACACAAAATACATAAGACGTCAATCAGTATTACCGTTCAGGTCAAGAAAGTGTATTTTCAATTTTTAAATCTGTAAGCTTTGTTTTTGTTGCTACCAAAACATTTTGGGTTTATTTTAGCTGGCGGGGTTTTAGTATATTATTGGGTTGTATATTAAACAAGTGTTAATGTGATCAGATCTTCGTTTCACGAGATAGATAACTGTACATGTGTTCGTCGTCTTATGTCAGGTATACTACTGTACGGTGTCAGTCAATAAATGATTACATTCTGTGCTACCTATAGGACAGGATATGCTTACCCACATGCAAACACCTGGTTTCATGACTTATTTTCAGTAATGTCACGTTATTTGCATAGATGTTAAGCAGGTGTCTGTTAATCTGTTTCGGCGGATAATCAATTTACTCTCTAATATTGGGACATATTGACATCTGTAAGACACATCAGGTAGAATGGTCAGAGAGAGACGAATTAACCAGAAAAATGAGTTTGGCTTGTGATAAATATTTTGGTTCGTCACATCTAAAATTCGGCTCATCCAATAATTTCGATTATTCCATTAAATATAGTTCGCCAGGTCTCACTTTCTGCCACTATTTTACTTGGCTTAGACTTGATTATTCAGAGGTACAGTTGCTGAAGGACGGATGTGGTGTTTATGCCGAAATTATGAGATATCTTTAAGAACGGTATGGGATAACAAACGGTGATCCACACTCTCACTTTCACTGAAACACCTCAAGGCACACTTTCAACATTGGTCATCAAAGATATTTTCCTTGTATATCACCTCTATTCTTTATGAGCTTTATTGCCATGACGCGTTTCCTTGTTGGAAACCAGACATACATCAATATGGCATACGCCCACACATTAGACAGACAATTTCAGTCCAAAACTTGCAAATCACGGAGGCGTCAATAAAAGAGCATCTGCATCGGTGAGAGCAGTAGATGTACAGATTGATTATTGGTAATCTCTCCACATTTTCTCATCAGTTGTATTTGCTTGCTTCTCCTCTCAGAGCGCACTCAGTGACCTCGCTCAAGCTGAAACACAAAAACAGCCTGATTACACGTTTTGTCTATTTGTGAACAACCTTGAACAATACCTGGTAAGAACATTGTTGCGTAAATGAAAAGTGAGTTTCTTACTCCAGGGAGATCAACGTTAATAGAATAGATTATACACCTAAAAAGCTGTTTGAAGTAAATGAATCTTTCATTACAATGTGCGATCCTCACAAGTGCATGAAGTTTTCTACATAAATTACTTTCTGTGAATATCAGATTGTACGCTACAAAGCCAAAGCGTCATCGATGTATGTTACCCCGAAGTGAAAACACGGGACGTTTTTTAAAGTAATAAATTATCTTATTGATTTTTTGGTCAACAATGTATGTTTCCAGTTTCTTAATGTTTCTTGGCCATCAGCAGAGTCTATTGAAGGAACTCGCTGCAAAAGCCTGATGTTTGCGCCAGCTCAGGTGTTTATATATAGTGCGCTTAATATACTTAAATGTCCTTAGCTTTTTGCACCCATGATATACGTTGTCACTGAATGTGCTTTTATGAGCAGTTTATCGCACTTACAAATGTTGCTCTGAAATGATGGAAAGACCATCCTAGAAGATAATGAGCACAAAACACGAATATTCGTGAACATCTATGGCTAATATTTCATTGAAAGCATCCATGATTATCCACAATGAATTGAAATACCCTTTCTTTGCGTGAGTTGCCTCGTAATTGAAAACGTTAAAAATATAGGTTAGTCTGACTGATTCAGAGATGCAGGATCAGTTTCATGGCTATTAGTAAGGCGTGTATAAGTTCAATGATATCACGTTGGCAGTAACATTCCTCTAAGTTGACAGGGTTTCTCAAATGGATATTTTTTAAGCCAACGAACACATGCATCGTGCTGAACTCAGGCCATTAGGTTGCCCCTGGAAGAGACACTTTGACTCTGCATGGCGAACTGTGTCCCCTCCACACATTCTAGTACAGACACATATAACAAATGCCTAACTTGAAGAATCGATCACTATGTGTAATCGACAAATAAGAAGCTATTATCGTGCAACACAGATACTCTTGGTGTTGTTGTAATAACGGCATAATGATGAAGTATTTGTTTCACACATATACACTAAATTTGCTGAACAAATATGCAAACAGTCGGATTGCGCTAACAAAAGGCTATCGATGGAGCCTTTTCTTGTACTAAGTGAAACTTCATGTTCAGGTATTGGGAGCTGTAAAAGTAATGCGGGATTGTAACAGGTGTGGGTGTTTACATTTTGCCACAGTCATATCAACAGTTGCTTATTCACATAAATGTGATCAGGGTGAAGGAAGTGCATTTCTGCCTTACACGAGGACGAGTGTTTGTTAGTTTTGATAGAAAACATCTATGCTGCTTTTTCGGGTGCATTTATTTTTTAACAAAACACTTCAAGAACTCGATATAAGAAGATGAAAGAGAACGGTTTCTGGAACTGTTGAATGAATAGGTTGAATTCGTCAATGATAGATAACGTATGTTATAAAAGCTTGATGGCCACAGCTAATAGTGTAATCAGCAGTGTAAATATCCACGTGCCAGTGTGTCATGACGCAATCTATAGCATGTATTAATGTCAACTGTTCTTGTCAGCTAGTTCCTATGGATGCCCAATTACATGGATATTCATGATCTGAAATATATGTACCTTGATATATATGTACAGTCATCGTTATCATTTCACCTTACCATCATTCTATTGATTCAACATTGACAATGTACTGATGAATCTAGTGACAAAGTGGACATTATATCAATAATTATTACATTCTGCTGACACTTTGTGTTTGATGACACACATTTGTACACCAGACTACTTTTATCTAAATCAATCTTCTGTGTTCAGATGTATGATACATTTCACTGAGTGATTCTACATGCCACAAAACGTTAGTTGTACAAGGAGTGCGGTTGACAAGTGAAATTAATAGTTTGGTTTCAAGTAAATCTATTTTACATGTAAAACCATATCGAAAGTCATCTTCAGTCTCGTTTCAGGTTTCGTAAGATCAATCCAACGCAGGCTTCGATACATTTCTCAATTGTTTCAATGCCTTTAAACCTCCCCTCTGCTTACTGATAAGTGGCGTTTATATGCAAGGCTTAAACTTCCTTTTTCTTGTGTTGACAAATCCAAGCTATATATTTCTGGAGTCTGCATAAAAGTATATAACGTATAAAGAAGTACATCCAATGCATTCAGATCTAACAACACATACCAAAGTTTTTGGATACATTTTATCAATGGAACAATTACATAGAAATACATGTATAATTCCAACATGGTCAGTTTATGTATTCCCGATACTAAGTGTTTAGAAACATCTTCATTGCTTGCGTTGGTCCTTCCAGTGAAAGGTTAGATCCATGAAATACCACTCAAATAATCGATCAGTAAATATTTATCATTTCTAACTACAATGTATGCCTAACGTATTCCCTTTTAACAAAACATATATCTTGCTCTGATGAGGTATGTCCATTTATATAACGTCCAGTTTGGGCCGCTTTTGTCACGGATAGAACTGATTTCTCACACTAATCATGTAACAGATTAATACGCAGTATGTTAATCTGGAAATAGATATCAGGTTCGGGAGAATCATCTAAGTTATACATAACGCCATATTGTGAATCCGTGAAAGGTTATCTCCCTTTAAATGTGGGGAAGTTATTTTACAGCTTTTGTGTGCAAAGAGGCTGCTTATTGCTGGCAGACTCTTTCGGTGTGAATATTATCTTTAAGACCATCATGTGTTATTAGTCAAAACATAATTATCGAACATTGTACGTGTTCTTCAGGCGGTTGGGTTTCCTGATTCCCATAGCATAGGCTCGCCACCAGGAAGAACCATATTTTTGCGTCTCACCATCGAAGCTTTAACTTGCATGTCATCGACACTTCTAACTCATGCGATCATGGTTATGTAGTACCTGTTCCAGGGAGCTGTAACCACATACTTTGCAGGGAAAAGTGACGCTGATAAAGAGGTGTAACTATGTTATGACTATGAAGGTGTTCCCATATTATTCCACGTAGCTGTCATGGAAGGCAATTATGGGTTGGTGTGATAACGGAATGTTCTTCAGGTACTGTGTGGCACACGGCTGTTGTCAGGTTTGTTAACACAATATTTCGTATGTTCGGTATATGGTTGGTTTATATATGTAAACATATATGAAAAACGTATCAGGTGCTAATTACAAATAACTTACGAAGCACTTGTGTAAAATTCAAAATCGTAAATTCCTTTGGCTCCACGGCATTCTTTCGCCAAATCGTACGGTTACTGCCCAACAGTTGGTGCGGGACAATTACCTTTTCCCTATCATATTTACAGTGAAATGTTTTCACTGTTCAAGAATATTTTATCAGGGTGTCAACTCGAATGTCACCAGGTGTCGGATCCAGCATATATTGAACAGTATTAGAGGACTGCGAGTACTGATACCAGTTGTCATCTACCTCTTTGTGTCCAACAATATTCTACTAGCTTTGGGTGAGTGAGTGAGTTAATATTTATCGTCACATCGGCAATATTTCAGCCATATCGTGACGAGAACAGTTCATGATTATATTATAGATCAATAAAGTAAGACATTAAAAAACCTGTTGACGAAGAACAGTAAAACTACTAGTGTATCACAGATATCCATTTAAAACTAGCAATTAAATCTAAATTATTGGAACTATAAATGACAAAAGAATATAAAAAACAGGCTATAGATTGCCAACGACTGAAGGTAGATCACCATACTAGGGACCATGGGGACGTACAGTACATTTGCTTCCTGCATGGACCCTAGCTGGATTTACACCATCCCCTCAGCCGTTAGCAACGTAGACAAATCTAGCCATACATTTAAAAACACACATATTCTACGATTAAAAACAGCGGAGAGTTTCAATTTACTTTGAATGTTTGTGGCCTTACGTATCCTCTCAGGGCTACTAGCTTTGGTGTGTACATTTCCCAGTTGTTGATGTGAAATCGAGCAAGGTCTTTCTACTAACATTTGAAAGCTGTATGATCGGGCTTAACAACGAAGGTGTAAGAAAAGCTTTTGAAACGTTTAATGGCTGATATTTATAATAACCCCACCTAATGCCCGATGCAAATGTAGATAATATCGTATACTTTATGATCTTTTGTTGTTGTTTTAGGGTGGCAAATGACTTACTTTTGCATATGTTGGTGATGGGTGCCACCGGAGGGGCAGGATACGCTTATCGTTTACCAAACACCTAGTGTCTTCACTGTTTGTGGACCACCTCCGTGGTGTAGTGGTTAGAGCGTCCGCACGGAGTGCGGAAGGTCGCGGATTCGATCCCCGACCGCGTCATACCAAAAGACGTTTAAATATGGTACTTGTTGGTCCCTGCCTGGCGCTCGGCATTAATGGGTACAACAAGGACTGGTCGGCTCGGAGTCAGTATAATGTGTCTGAGTGGGGTATTCATGCTTCACTGCGGCATGGTATCTCAGTGGGCTAGCACTATAAAACCAGCTTCAGTCTGAGCTAGTACAAGCAGCCGCACATACACATACACACGCATGCACGTCGTCATATGAGCGAAATATTCTCAAGCACGACGTTAAACCCAATTCCACCACCACCACCACTGTTTGTGATCTGTAAATATATGCGCATGATGACGTCCAATGGACTCTACTCTGAGCAGATGCATATTAAAATGGTTTTGTGGGGTTATGCTTTAACACATACACCAGAACTATAGAACTATAGAGACCAGTACAGCTGTACTCCTATAATGACTATTTCTTTCTAGCCGAATAGGCAATATCTCCCTCAGGAAAATAGTCATAAATACTGAAAGACTTATTTTTTTTACTTATTACTATAAACAAAATAGTTTCTTCCTAGGGAAGTGTAAGAAGTGTCTTTGCTGTTGTATTATCCTGGAAAGAGATGCACATGCTGCTCAGCAGGTGCACGATAATCCGTTTTATATCACGACGTTGGGGGTGAAATGCTTGTTTTTCTCTTTTGTTTTGCCAAGGACAAACGTCTCGAATGTGGAGATTTATGACCTTATTTTAAATCAATCTTACTCTTGTAAGTAGGTAGTCTGGAAGAAAAGAAGATACATCATAATTATTTGGAAAGGAAACCTTTTCTCTAGAATATCCGTTTTCCAAATTATATGGGTTGTTGACATTGATAACTGTTAGATATAGGAATACCATATTTATCTTTGGCATGCATTGTAGCAAAATGTCAACAGTAATGTTTTCGTACATTATGCAGTTGGCATGCAGTGGACAGCCGTATATCAAACGTTCTCAACGCATCCTCAATCCTCTGTATCTGGTGCACTAATTTTTGCAACGTAGACAAATATACCAAACAACAATGTAGACATAACTATAATTCAGGATTTTAACGACAATCTTAATGTTTCTTCGTCAATAACTGCCAGGGTGTCCTTTACGAACGTTTGCGTGTATTTAAATGAGTATTAAACACAGACTGTAGAACAATGGACTGCTAACACTGTACTTCTTGATCGAAGTAAACTGCAGTTTCATGACCACATCACAATAGGGACGTGGCCGCTAATTACATGAATGAGAAAAGCAAATCTCTCATTGTCTGATTGTTTTTGTTAATTTGTTGTTTAACGCCACATCGATACATCAACTGGTGCAGAATGAAGCGTGTCAACTACGTCAGCGAGCCTGGCGGCTATCAGATCGAGTGGTCAAACAGAGACCAGTCAACAGAACAGGTGGATCAGCCTTGTGATAATAGTTAAGTTCGTCACATCGAAAAATCGATTGGAGTCCCCATAATAAGTATGTTTGTCCTCTAATAATTTCTAGTATCCCATTAAATATAGCTCGTTAGGTCTCACTGTCTGCCACTATTTTGAATTGGTTAATTAGAGGTACCGTTGCTTAAACACGGATGTGGTGTTGATGCAGAGGTGATCAAATTTCTATAAGAACGGTATGGGATAACAAATGGTGATCCATACTTTCACTTTCAGTGAAATTCCTCATGGCACTCTTAAAAAATTAGTCCTACGACTTCATCAAAGGTATTTTCCTTGTATAAGACCTCCAGCAGATATTGTTATAGACATATTCTTTATAGGCTTTGTTGCCATGATACAAAAACGTTTTTCCTGGATTCTACCACGTAAGACAGACTAGCCAGTTCAACAAGCAAATATTTGGGAGTTCACTTACAAATCGAAAATTGTCTTAAAACTGCAAACTATGGAGGCGTCAATGTTAGAGCATCGGCATTGCATTGGGCAGTAAATGTACAGATTGATTATTGGTAATCATTCGTGAGGCCCTCATGTTTCGTATTTGCCAGTTCCTCCTATCACAGCGCACCTTGCTCAGCTTGGAATACAAAGGAGTCGGATGATACATTTTGTCTATTTGTGAACAATGGTGGACAAAAATGGTTACAATATTGTTACATAAACGAAGAACAGTTTTATACTCCTAGGAGACCGACCTGTATAGAATGCATTATATACCTAAATAGTTGTTTGATGTTACCTTTTCATTACGATTAGCAGTCCTCACAACAGCATGCGAGTTCTGTTTGATTTACTTTGAGTATATCATTAACTTGTACGTTACGAAACCCAAGCATTTATCGATGTATATAATCCCTCAGTAAACACATGGGAAGGTTTCTTAAAAAACGTTTTATCTTATTGATTTTTGGGGTCAACAATCTGTGTTTCGAGTTGCGTAATGTTTCTTTGCTATCAGTATGGTCTTTTGAAGCCAAAGGCTACTGAACTCGCTGCACTAGACAGATGTGTTGTGTTAACTCTGCTGTTGATGTATAGGGAACTAAAGTACCTTAATTTCTTCATCCAGTTTGGGACCCATGACATATGTCGTCCCTGGGTGTGTTTTTGTTTTTGATGGACATTTTATTACACTGAAAAATATTGATCTAAAATGTACGAAGGAACATCTGAGAAGATAATGAACACAAAACACGGATGTTCTTGAACATTTATGGGTAATGTATCATTAGTGGAAATCAGTAGTATCCGTTATCTGACATTCTTTGATAGGGAATACCCTTTTATTGTGTGAGTAGCCTTCTCACAAAAATGTCCAAAATACAGGTTTAACTGACGTTTATTGAAACGTCCAGACGAAGTTAAAGATAGGGACTCAGTTTCATGTCTATTTGAAAGACATGTACATGTACAGTGATATAGCCAGTTTATTCCATCTTCAAAGCGGACCGTGTTTCCCAGCGCATAGACGTTTGGTGTACCCAACAAATACATACATTGTCTGGAACCAAAGGTGTTAACTTAAAGGCTCGTGGAAGGCACACTGCGGCTCTGCACATCAAATTGCGACCCGTGAGCTGGACAAGACATGTCCCCTCCACACACTTGAGGACGGACAGATAATACATATTACAACTGAACAATATAGCTCCCAGTGAATATATGACTTGTTTCTTAAAACATTCCTATTATCTTCTGAAATCTTACACAATGAGCATTTAAGGGTGAGGCATTACGTGAAAAGAGGAAATTAGTAACTAAGTATTGAGGAAACACTAATTGTGCAGTAAGAATAAATAACCGATTCATAACCATACTATTGCAAGCCACAGCAATACAGCTGTATGTCATGCTGGTATGTTAGTCAGTACCACACCCTGGAAAACATCTAAGGCTGACATCACCTTGGCTGGGCTTCTATGAACAAAAACACGGAAAACCCCGTGATGTAACTGTAATTCTGCCATTTACCAAAACATTTTGTAGTCGCGTTTTCTTCGATTTCTAATTACATAAGCATCAAACATTGGCTATACAGAAAAAAAACCCTGCAAGAATTATTATTATTAGTATTATAAGTATTAAAATGTTACACTGTCCTATTTATAGTTTACACATGCATACATTTTGCTCGTTAAAATTAAATCTTGTTTCCTTCAAATGTTCAGTCTTTAATGATTCATCACATATATAGTATGACCAGAAATTATTGAGAATTTTAGGAATATGTTTAATTGGATTTCTAGTATAAACAACCTTGACCAGCTATCAAGTGCTTGGTTTCATTCAAGAGAGACAACTCCGTTAATCCTTTTTCATTAGTTTGTGAAGAGTTATCCCCCTTTGTTTACTTGCTAGCAGACGACATTTTCAGTGATCCTCAGTATGGATGATTTAGAGAAGAGGAAGTTGATTTTAGAGTATTATAACAAGGACATCAGATCAGCTAAAGTGATTTCATGTAGAACAGGCATCCCTTTGTCCACTGTTTATCGTGTTTTGAAAAATATTGCAAATGGATATGGCATTGAGCACCAGGGAGGCACAGGTAGGCCCAGAAAATTGACTGTCGGTGACAGGAGGCGGTTTGGTATTCTTGTTTCTAAAAACAAACGAAGGAGTTTAGAAAACTTAAGGCTGGATATGATTGATAGAGGAACTGTGGCTGTCTGAAAGGAGACAATTAGAACTGAGCTGCATGCAATGAGTTGGCAGAAAAGTCGAGGAATTCCATCACCGATCATGAAACCTGAACAAAAGGAGCGAAGGTTGAACTGGTGCTTACAGCATAGAAATTTTAACTGGGACAATGTGATTTTCTCAGATGAAAGTTCTGTGTTGCTGTTTCCTAATACACTGAAATTCTGGACCAAACAAACTGAAAAACCTTTGTATCAGCGCCCAAAGTACAGTCCGAAATTTAACGTGTGGGGTGGCATATCTGTGTTAGGAGCAACGCCCCTCTGTGTATTTGAAGGGAATATGAACAGTGAGCGGTATACTGATATTCTCGAGGGACATTTACTTCCATCTGCTCACGTGTTCTATGGAAATGTTTGGATTTTCCAGCAGGACAACGACCCAAAACATCGTTCAAAGCATTCACAGGCCTGGTTTCGGACCCAAAATATGACATTATTAGATTGGCCAAGCTCCAGCCCTGACCTAAATCCAATAGAAAATGTTTGGGGACTTATGAAGGAAAGTGTCACTAAGAAAAATCTGACAAATATTGCTGAAATGAAAGAAGAGGTGGTCCGATATTGGGACAGCATGGACCACGACTTTCTAACTTCTTTGATCAGTAGTATGCCCCGTCGCATTGAGTCTGCATTGCTGCTCATGGTGACTTGACAAAATACTAACTGTTCACCTGTCTTTGAATCTGGAGTTATGTTCTGCTAATATTCACATTTAATACGTGAGTAATGAGTGAAAAAAATCAAAAATTTACAATCTTTTAATTCTCAATAATTTCTGGTTGTACTGTTTTTGTTCCTTGTACATAAATGAAATGAAACACTAATTATTCCACAGTATTTATCGTTCAAGATGACCCGTGCATTAGAACTTTTCATGTCCTTCAGTCGATAGAACCAGCACTCGCGTATCAACCCATAGCCTTAAACAAGCGTCAATCGATCACTGTGTGTAATCGACAAATAAGAAGCTATTATCGTTCAACATAGATACACTTGGTGTTGTTATAATAACGGTATAATGATGAAGTATTTGTTTCACACATATACACTAAATTTGCTGAACAAATATGCAAACAGTCGGATTGCGCTAACAAAAGGCTATCGATGGAGCCTTATCTTGTACTAAGTGAAACTTCATGTTCAGGTACTGGGAGATGTAACAGTAATGCGGGATTGTAACAGGTGTGGGTGTTTACATTTTGCCACAGTCATATCAACAGTTGCTTATTCATGGAAATGTGATCAGGGTGAAGGAAGTGCGTTTCTGCCATACACGAGAACGAGTGTTTGTTAGTTTTGATAGAAAACATCTGTGCTGCTTTTTCGGGTGCATTTATTTTTTAACAAAACACTACAAGAACTCGATATAAGAAGATGAAAGATAACTATTTTTGGAACTGTTGAATGAATGTGTTGAATTAGAAATGATAGAATGCATATTTTTATATAATGCATTAGCGCTTTGAGCATGCACGTGGAAACATGCCCTTTATAAAAAGCCATTATTACCATTATTATAATTAATATTTTGTAAACGATTGATCCCCCACAGCTGAACTTCGAAATCAACAGTGTATCTACAGTAGTTGGTCATAAGTGAGTTGTCATTAGTGAAATTCCCATAGACTTGCATGTTAATCAACTCTTGCAAGAATAATTTTCAAATTTAGTTTTGGTCGAATTGCTTTCATACTTATCTACCAGCTGGGAAATCATCTCAGCTACATACACATAATTTCCATTCAATTTTCCGACAATTATTAAGAAAACTGCAACTATTTAAACAACATATTTTAGACATACCAATCAGGTTTAATATGGCTGTCTATGGGATAGATTGAAATTAAGTGGTACTTATGGTGCTTAATCAGGTGTCATTCGATAACAAATCAAAAGAAAGATGAAAGAAAATTATGTACACGTAGCTGAAGATGATTTCCAAGATGTTTGCAAAATATCAAAATAAAATGACTTCTATTCAATTTGTGAAAATTATTCTTGCAACAGATAATTAAAATGTAAGTCTATGGACATTTCACTAATAATGACTCACTTATAGCTAACCACTGTATGTGTCAGTCTGTCATGACGCATGAAATAGCATGTATTAATGTCAACTGTTCTTGATAGTTCCTATGGATGCGCAGTTACATGGATATGCATGATCTAACGTGTGTAGATACATATGGGCACTCATCCTTATCGCTATGGTTGACCAGTTTACCTTAATCCTGTTGCTAAAACTGTGACAATGTACAATTGACAACTGACAAAATACGAGACAATATCTCAATTAAATACTGTTTATACTTTCTGTTTGATGCAGCACATGTAGGTATTATCACATTAGACTACTGTCGTCTACATCAATCTTCTTTGTTCAGGTCGCTGCTCAAAACGACCACGCTTGTAATATATGACACGTTAATGAGTTAACTTAGGGATGCTACATAAAATAACAATATGGACAAGAATAACGACGGATAGCTGTTGACATCTAATATCAAAAATTTGTGTTGTTGGTTTTAAGTATATGTAAATAACGGACACAGAAAGGCATGAATAATTTTATCAAATCTTAATGTCGTTGGAGGTTTTACAAGTTTGCTACAAATCAGAAGGTAGTCCATTTCTTCGAAACCTTTCTGTATCGTTTTAATTCCTTTAATTATATGTCTAAAATATCTGATCCCGATATTTTTGGAATTCCTAACCAACTATATATACAAAGTATATACAATATACAACTGCACATGCAACGTATACCGCCTCCGTGTTGTAGTGATTATAGCGTCCGCACGGAGAGCGGAAGGTCGCGGGTTCGATCCCCGACCCCGTCATACCAAAAAGACGTTAAAATATGGTACTTGTTGGTCCCTGCCTGGCGCTCGGCATTAATGGGTACAAGGACTGGTCGGCTCGGAGTCAGTATAATGTGTCTGAGTGGGATATTCATGCTTCACTGCGGCATGGTATCTCAGTGGGCTAGCACTATAAAACCAGCTTCAGTCTGGGCTAGTACAAGCAGCTGCACATACACATACACACGCTGCACGTCGTCATATGAGCGAAATATTCTCCAGCGCGACGTTAAACCCAATTTCACCTCACCTCACTCACCTCACATGCAACGTATACATTTTACAACTGAATATGTTGCATTATTTGACAGTCATGTACCATTTTAAACGCAAACCATTAATGTATTAAAGTGCTTACAACACCACGGAAATGATTATGTATCATACATTTACACCTCAAATGATGACTGCAACTGATAATTTCAATGTTTATCAAAACAGATATCAATTTTCGCACTATGTCTGTTATAGATTGATACGCAGCATTAAACTCTGTCGGGTTCAAGCGAATCATCTTCGGAAAACAAAACGATAATATAATCCGTGAAAGGTTATCTCCCTTTAAATGTTGAAGCGTTACTTTACCTTTATGTGCAAAGTAAAGGTTACTTTTTACTGACAGGCTCTTTTTATGTGAATTTTAACTTCAACACAAGTATGTGTTTATAACAATGTTTTTATTTAACTTTGTAATTTCAGACGATGAGGTAGTACACTTGTTATAACAAACAGAAAAAGAACCATACTTTTCTCCCCATCTTTGACTTAAATGTCATAACTGTTCACTCTTTTGTTCATGGTTCTATGGTATCTATAGGAGCTGGATTCACATATTGGTTGTGAGGGAAATTCACGGTGGAGTATAATAAAGATGTACAATGAAAAATTTCGTATGAAATGGAATTCTTTGTTCCCTTGTGAGTAAAACCTTTCTGCACCCTGTGTCTATACCGCTATCCTTCTCTTTTCAAACTCCTCCCGTCTGAAAAAAAAAGTACAAAATATTGCACTTTTGATTTGCGATTGTACGCTTATAATTGTGATTATATGGTTTTTTTCATAACCAGCAATGTATATTATATGTATTGAATAAAAAAAGAAAGAAAAAAAAGAAAAAAAAAAGATGTACAATTATGGGTTGCTTGACTATGAACATGTTCCTGTATTGTTCCACGTAGCAGTCTTGGAACACGACTATGGCTCGGTTTGATAACGTAATATTTGGTATGCAGTCATAGTGCAGGGCTTTTGATGTGGACATTTCCTTTGAATCCACTACCTCTTCGCCAAATTGTACGGTGACTAGCTATCAGTTGGCGCACGGGTTCTATCCTTTTGTTGGTAGTATTATAGCTTGCTTTGATATGTTAACACTGTCCACAAATATGGTTTAGGAGTCAGTTCGAAAGTTACCCTTAGTCTGATAGGTGTTGTTAGTAGTTAGTAGTTAATAGTGGAACAAATGCCCCTTTGTCCCGACGATGAGAAAGTGGATCTGGTTTCAGGTACTTAATGTTGTCAAGGTCCCAACATTAACCCCTTCGTGGACAATAATATCACTACATTTCAATCCATTTCACCTACCTTTCTTACCTTTTGAGGTTTAGTTGATCATGGAGCATATTATAAGATTCTTGCTCAAAAGTTGTTTGATGATGGCCAAAACACTGAAAGCGTGTTAGTACAGCTTTCAAATGTTTTAAGTCTGATACGTGGAGGGAATTGTACTTTGTGTTCCCGCGTTTTTTTCTCTTTCTGGTGAACACCTGATATGCTTTACATGTGACTGTGACATGTACCACCGGAGATACAGGATCGTTAACATCTGGTATCATCACTGTTTGTGATCAATAAACACATGTTAATGAATGAATGAATGAACGAACGAACGAACGAACGAACGAACGAACGAACGAACGAACGAACGAACGAACGAACGAACGAACGAACGAACGAACGAACGAACGAACGAACGAACCATTCCTAGACCAGGACAGCTGTACTCCCAAAAGGACGGTTGGCACTATTTTTATTTAACTTAAGAGGTAATATCTCCTCAAGGAATGGTCAGAAACTCTCAAAGATTTGTTAACGTTGTTTTTATTTATTTCTATAAACGAAACCGTTTCTTCTCAGGGAACTGTAACACATGTCCTCGCTGTAGATTTATCCTGGACTGAGATGTATGCGCTCAGCAGCCGCAAGATGATCCATTTTAAACCATGTCGTTGGGGAGAAATAATTGGTTTTCTCTTTCTACTACCAGCAAAAACGGAATTATATGTTGCCTAAAACTTTGTTTTTTCCCAAGGACAAACGTCTTGAATGGAGAGATTTATGAGCTTGTTTTAAAATTACTTCCTCCTCTTGTGCCGCAGGTAGTCTTGGAGAACGCAAAAAATGTCATTTAAAATTGTTTTGAACAAGAAACTTTTTTCTCGAATATCCGTTTTCCCAAATTATATTAGTTGTTTAAAATCGATTCCTATTAGATATAGGGCTACTATATTTACCTATGACATGTGCTGTGTAAAGACATTAAGTGCTATCCTTTCCTACACTGCGCAGTTGGACATAAGGGCATGCCGTGGATAGCCGTCTATTAAACGTTCTCAATGCATTCTTCAAAAACATCTATATACCCTGTGCTTTCATAGAACCTTGTGTAGACACTTCTATAACAGGCAAAGTTAACTGCCATATACACAAAGCTATAATTCAGGAATTTAAAGACAACCTTTTTTGAGCCGCGAAGAACCGGGTTAGAATTGGTCCTCAGCAACCCATGCTTGTCTTCAGACGCGACTTACGAGTATCAGCTGGTCAGGCTCGCTGACTTGAAACATTGATTGACACATGTCATCGTATCCCAACTGCATAGATCGATGCTCATGATGTGGATCACTGGATTGTCTGGTCCAGACTCACGGTCACTCACATTACCAGGGGCGGTGGGGTAGCCTAATGGTTAAAGCGTTGGCTCGTCACGCCGAAGACTCGGGTTCGAATCCCCACATGGGCACAATGCGTGAAGCCCATTTCTGGTGTCCCCCGCCGTGATGTTGCTGGAATATTGCTAAAAGCGGCGTAAAACCAAACTCAGTCAGTCAGACAGTCAGTCACATTACCAAAACATAGTCATCTGTGATATACGTTGACATGTGTTGTCTCTGTAAAACGGAAATCTAATGAATGAAAAAGCAACGTGAATATATAACCATTCCTTATCTGTGTGACATCAGTAATAGAGAAATGAGAATACCTGTATGCTTTACTTCGGGATTCCATTTTATCTCATTGAAAAAACAAACCCGAAACACCAAAACTCATAGATGCGAGTGTATACGAACTTATCACTAAGAATATTGAAACGCGAATCACTTCAGACATTGTTTCTGATCAAATTATAACACACTCCAGATCATTATGTGATTATCCAGAGCGAATTTTAATAAAGACGTCTACATCTACGTGAAGGTGAGCTGCATGACCAAATCTAGTACATCTCATCCATTTTCGCAGAGGATAGAAAATCTCGTCATCTGATTAGTACAACCAAAAAGGTCATGATACACGCATAACAATCAGTGGCTTCTCTAATATGACCTGAAGTTACAAAAAGCTTTCCACTTGACACCACAAGAGTTCTTAGCTTAATGAAATATTCAACTTTGCTCTTATTGTCAAGAGAAATGTCAATTGATGGGGAAACGTTCATGACTAATTATGGGAAATTATCTTTGGTTTCTTTGGTCAAAAGTTTATAAATGGCAATCTACAAGAATGTTTCTTTGATCATGTTAATATCAGAGTAATTTTGATAATTCAGTTGATTTCATTTGGGGCCATAGATGGCCCAGTCGTCTAAGACGCTGTCATTTGTTCTGCTGCATTGCATATCTTAGCTTTGCAAGAGTCCCGTAATTGTGGGTTTGACCATCCGATGCGATATATGTGATATTATCTATCTATAAAGGCACTATTGTTAGGCACTCCGATATTTTTACCGCGAGCAGGATGTGCCGCTCGAAGGGAGTGCCCTGAGGTTGAGCTGGAACTCCGCTCACCTCATTAATAACTGAGCGTGCATTCCACTCCGTGTTTATTTGTTTATTGTAGTTGTGTATTGAAGTTTGGACTTACAGCCTTCTTCGTCTTAATGCTGCTAGTTTCCCTGTCAACATGTTGACATCATGACTGCTTAATATTTAGTGATTTTGTCGGAAATATAACAGTGGAAGATGACGCTACAAAGGGGTCTAACAATCTGGTAGTTTTTGTCACATTGTAGACAATGCACCATGAAACCAAACCGGTCCTGCGTGGCAAAGGAGACAATTCGTTTTTATGACATAGGGTTTCAGTGTATGTTTCAGGTAATTGCATTCTGAAACACTTCATCATGTTCTTTTATGAACCATGTGGTTGCGTAACGTGCTTGTAAGTGTCAACCTGATAATATGCCTACACAATTTATACGCAAGCAATGCTAATGTGTTACCGACAGCCATTGTTATAAGCATCGATGTGTAGATTAAAGATAGAGGTATACAAGCTAGCGTTTTGATTTTGGGCTATCAAATGGACTTAGTTACTCAAGTTTTTCCTCGGCGTCATAACAGAATGTAGGGTTCAGACATTATAGTAAGCATAGGTCTGCGGATGGGATGACTAAACGTTAATAAGGACATTACAAGCATCTGTTGTCAAGGAAGTACACTTTCGTATGTTGTATATTTATTGTTCAAGAACAGTGGATCGCAGTTACACTATTTGTTTGGTGTGTCAGAGTTAATATGATCAGTCTGTTATTTGAGAGCGGATCGAATGCAATTAAGTTCTTCAGCATAGCCATGTTAGTGTTTTATTGCTTTGAATGAAGGCAGTATGGCGCCTAGCTGAATGGACATGCCTTTGTGTGGGCCGAGAGATCATGATTTAAAGTTTTACTCTGCATCCTGAAACTTGCCTTCTTAACTTTTGTGTTAAGATTGCATTTGCTGAATGTGTCTTGGTGCTACATCAAACAATGTCAATTAACCCAAATTCCACTTCAATGAAACCAATAAAATATTATGGTTATCAGCAAAATCGTATTGCTGTGGATTAGAAATGTCGTGGCTCCTACAATATGCACGCAGCTGTTTTCTATGGCGAAAGATCATAATTACACAGGAAAGCATTTCTGTGAACTCTAGAGATACAAATGAATCTGTCACTGCTGGAGTTAATACTGAATGGCCATACGTTTGAGGGAGATGGAATGATCATTTGATTGTGATGACAACAACATCCCATACTATTACCCCGACCAAATGCCATAAGAAAGGGTTGGGGTTGGGGGCAGCGGGATAGCCAAGTGATTAAAGCTTTCGTTCGTCACGCTGAAGACCCGGATTCGATTCCCCACATGGGTACAATGTACGAATTCCATTTCTGGTTTCCACCGCTAAAAGTGACCTCAGAGTGCTTTCTTATAGCATTTTCAATCGTTGTTATATCCCCCACTAACATATCTAGATATAATCACATTCATGCAATATCCAATTTGTTTACGTCCATGCGCGACATTGAATGACGTCTCAAATGAGTTATTTGTAACATGCAGGAAACAATACTTGTGTAATAAGTACCTCAAGCAATGTTGATGGCCACAATACTAAACCAGCTTACTTTGACTTCACTCAAATATAGACCCTTTTCAATGGTTATCATTCATCAATGCCACATAACTGACAAAGATTAGGTGGCATACGCCCAGTCACATGGGAACAAATAGTATCAGTTGTAATCTGTAGTCGTTGAAGGTGAAACAAAGAAACAGACTCCATTGTATTCACAGGTGATGACCATGAAAATAGTATGATTAACTTCTTTTGAAGTTACCGCTTCGAGATTTGTACAGTGCAAGTATACACATACACATATAATTTGCATTCTTTGCTTCACAAATTGCTTTGTTTTTGTTTAGCATTCCAAAATAAACACTACAAAACGAAATTGAGTTCATGTCATGGTAATACATTTCTGTTTGCTGACAGCCCAATACTGATGCGTCAATTCATGCATTATCCTCATAGAGCCTCGAGAACATGTCTTCCCCCCTCGCTTTAGCATAGAATCATATGTTTTCTTTTTAACAACACATTGGAACAAGGCAATATTTTTCACTTAACGATTTGATTTTGGTCTCCTGTTCATTAACATTGTAGTTTATTTTGTTTCGTGTTTAACGCTGCACTCAGCAATATGAAGGCTGTCTGTAAATAATCGAGTCACCACCAGACAATCCAGCGACTGCCATCATGACAATCGAATGGGGATATGATGACATACATCAACTAAATCAGCCAGCCTGACCACCCGAACCCAAACTCGTTAGTCGCCTAATACGACAGGCATGAGTTGTTGAAGACCAGTTCTAACCCGGATCATCACTGTTAAACTGGCGACAGTAAAACATTTATGCAGCAATATTTTGAAATTGCACACAGATATCAAAATGGATATTAAAAACAGAATACACGCGCAAGTTCTAAAAATATATGACCAACGTCAGTCAGCGTTTCGTTTCTCGATTCACTGAGACTGAATACTGCAAAACACTGTATCGTGTCCACGACATGGGCGTCCTGAAGCTGGAGACTCCCAGGCTGCAGTTACACGTGATTTCAACGGAGACCGCTGCTCTTTACGGGATCGGTTTATCCGCGCCAATTCAACCCAAGATCATCCAAGAAGTGGTAGAGAAAGAGACACCTCCGCTGCACAAGATATTCGTGTATTTTATCTACCTCATCGAAATGCTACTGCTCCCTAGACTACAGGACGTGTCTGAGTAATGAAGGACAATCAGGACTCGTCTGCAAGAGGTAGGTTTGCGTCTAAAATACCGACAATATTTCCATGTCTTGAGACATTTGCATCTACGAGAACGTATGCAATGGAACAACACCGCAGAGGAATGGACTCTCAGAAACTGGCGGCGCTTCTAGTTCAGTAATGAATTACGATTTCTTTTCCAGCGCCGACATGGAAGACAGCGTGTGTACTGACGTCGAAATGAGCGTTTTGCACCGAACTGTGATCGACAGGACGACAGATTGTTGGCAGAAGTGTGATGGAGCGGGGATTGATGTACTACACTCGGCGATGTGGCTTGGTGGTGATTCAGTGGAATCTGGCAGCAAATCGGCACATCGACCAACTTCTTCAACGTCACCTTCTTCTGATCATCAATCGACAATCGACAGAAGAAGTTATTTAAACATCAGTTTAAACATCACTTATCTGTTTGATTGGAATTTTAGAAGTTGATGAATAAAAAGAAAGGTACGATACTTTACGAGAACTAATTCTACATTATATTATGACGCGACGTTTCGGCATAGATTCTTATACCGTTGTCAAGCAAGACATTCAGTTTGTTCCAAGAGGGTGCAAGGCAGTGATGGCAGTAGACCATGGTCACAACAGCGTGTGACCGGAACGAGCCATTGGTGGATTTACGTGCCCAGTAACAGGACATTCAATACTACCATTATGTCTTCACCACATGCACACTCTTATCGGTCACGTGCAAAGACATATGCACATCCAACTGAGCATTGCGTTTCTTTTTCTGAAGAGTGTATATTAGCCACATGGCTCGTTAAAACATCATCATGTTTGATGAGTTTGAAGATCCGGGTCATACCTGGTCTTCAGCTACCATCGGGATCGGAAGGTCAGTCTCGCTGACTTGGTTGACACATGTCATCGTATCCCAACTGTGTAGATCGATGGTCATGTTGTTGATCACTGGATTATCTGGTCCAGGCTCGATCATTTACAGACCGCTGCCACATAGCTGGAATATTGCTGAGCGTTGCGTAAAACCAAACTCACTCACTCACTATCACAAAGTACACGTTAATCTTGTATTCTTCTCAAAAGAGATTACACTTCAGTGATTTAAACTGAACCACGTATATACCACTGAATAATTATTAGACGTTTCGAATTGCGTGGTGAAAAGGTGTTGAACGGATTATTTAAGTGACGAGCATGCGTATGTATGAGAGTCTGCTTCTCTCAGTCACGGTATTCTACCAGCCGACTGAGATACCATGCCACAGACACACTCTCAGACTGATCCCTCTTTAGAAAAGGCCTCGTTTTCTTCCCTATATTCTCTCCGCCAGGGAGCTTAACAAAAAGATTCATTTAACGTATCTTAATACACTACCTATTCGTAGGAAGTATAGTTAAAGTTTAACCTTGTGTCACACTATCCCCAGTAAGATTATAGAAACGGGCGAATATTGTATTGACACTTATCCGTTTCTGCCGAGTCATGTTTTCCTGATCTTCACAGCGAGAATGGGGATGGTTTTGACGTATCTGACATTTTCCAACATGCCAGTTCTTACTGCCTTTATGACAGGTTGCCATTTTATTAGTGCACCCAGAGACGCCCGTCTATTCCATGATGTAAAAACAGCCTTGGGGGTTGACACATACAAATCTGAGATACTGATGGCGACCTTTGCCAACCAGGAAGAAATAAAATTTATTTATTTATTTAAGGGTGAAGGCTATGTACATGTAATTTGACATGATATATACATTTCCAGATGGTAAGTAATGTGTGATATCAAAAACAATTGTGACCCGTCTCTGGGTAAGCCTTGTCGTTTGCTCGTCACGCCGAAGATCGGGTTCGACTCTCCACATGGTTACACTGTGTGAAGGCCACATGTAATGTCCACTGCCCATATTTTGTTGAAATATTAGGTTTAATGTAAGGAAAGACTAAACTTACCCCGTTTGTCCTGAACGTATGCTTGTACCATACGTTATTTGAAATCACTGTCCAAGTACCCGTCTTCAGACCTTGGCAGTCGAGGGAGCAACTGCACTTTTACTGTGTTAGGTCAAAGTAATGTGTTAACGTTATTCATACCTTACAAATGTCACATGTAGTGTAAAACAAGGTCCAAATAATGCACATTACATTCCTGTTTTCCTGTTCAAATGGAATATGTGCATCCTTATCAAACTTCAAATCAATCAGTGTTTCTAATGTTCTTCATTCTGGCAAGCACTATCTCCGGAAAGATCAGTGATGACAACAGGTGTTGGCGGAAAGGATTCGCATGCCCTGCCCTAGACGTTGCAACAACAACAGGGTAAGAACTGAACCCCAGCTGTCTGTGTAAGTAGGGAAAGGCGACATGACGGAACGGCGATGTGTCTTGATGACTTGGAGTAAAAATGCCTTTGTAACCCTACGGCGGATCGTCGCTGTATCGATCACCGGATTGTCTGACCCAGACGTGATTATGTTATGTAGTTGGAATACTGCTGAGTGTGGTGTTCAGAAACAAAACAAACTTTCTCCACTGGTATGAGCACTATTTGATAGCGATTGATAAACAATATAGTAGAAAGCGTACATTTTTTATTAGGTTGTGGATGTGGATAAGGTTGTGTTGCTTTTCTTTCAAAGAACGCTTACGTCATTTTGCATTGAACTGAAATGGATTCCTAGTCGTGATCCCTGTAAACCCCTTTGAAAAGTTCTCACAGTAGGCGAAGTTGTAACAAAATGACCAAAGCAAAACAATTAATTGTTCCAGCAAACCTTATTTAATTTCAGCTGCTTGGAAAAATACTCGCGTGCTGGTCGTCTTGCGATATGTGATAAGCAGATTGTCTGATACCTACTGATGTGGAGACACTGCTTCTCGTTATCTCTCTGAGCATCGATATTATTCACTTCTTTCACACATCTACACACATGGAAATGCTGTGACGACACGTGATAGAAGTCTCTTTGTCCACAAATCTGGCGATACGATCGTGTTTATTAGTTTCCCTTCTTTGCATAAAAGCGGTACACGGTGACATATCCCAAGAAATCAATAATCGCAGGTTCTACCTGGTTACAGCCACCCACCATGCATGACTGTATAGTGTGCAGATCGGTGAACAAGGTTTGCAAGGAACTGTAACAAAATTACAGTTTCTATCACCCTTGTTCCGCTGTATAAGTAAGTAGGGTTTGATAGTGGTAAACGGTTTCAGTCAACATGGACACAAGAAATAATTCTAAACATCTGTACGACGTATGTGAGAGAAATTCGAGTCGCCAGCCGCAGGAATACTGTTGTGTGATTGTTGAAAACATCATGAATGGTAAAATTATAGCATTTTTGTTGTTTCAATTTTATGCAAGAGACAGGAACATTCACGTGATAAAATACTATCCTGTAACAAGTACTTTATATTGCTGATTAAGATGTGGTTTTTAAACGTAATATAAATAAGACACCCAAAATCTTTCCTCAGCGTCTTTACGTTTAAGTAAACCGATTCAGAATTGATTCTTACGAACTTTGGAGATCAGACGTGTGATATTTGGCGTTAGATACTGATGTGAAAAGGGAGTACGTGATGAGGTCAGGCATGCATATACAGACTGTTTGATAAAATAGTTACTCTTTTCATCATTCCTGATTGCCATTATCCCGACGAAAATATACACTGTCGTATTACTAAGAGCCAATAGGGCAAGATGTCCTGTTCATGAACTTATCAATACATTCTGGATATTTTCATCACCACAAAGCTTCAGCACGTTACGGCAAGAACACAAGCGATAAAAGCGCCCTCTGTCACAATTGTCTGGAAATCATTAAATCAAGGTCGCACTTCAAAAGTAATAATTGACACTGGCAAAGAGATGATTTCACCGGGAGCGTTTGTCAGCGTTAACACAGCTTTGCTTTAACACACTTGATTATCTGATTGATGTGTTGTTAAGTCGAAATATTATGTATTATGTGTCGTGTCAATGAATGCACTTATCAGTATTTTCTGTGCATTCACCAAAACATAGACATTAATTCAAATCGGCGTCTATTTCTCTAGACGTGTTATGGGGCAGCAATCATATTAGCGTAAATTGACACCTTGGTGTTAAATGTGATCAGGAAAATGAGACATTAGTGTTACATTATTTATACCACATTGCAAGAGTTTCAGCTGGGACAATTACGATGTTATTACACCTTATTACACACAAAGTAAAGTAGGGTTTGAATTGATCATTAACCTGTGGTAACACTGCTTTTCGTGATCAGAAAATATAGTTTTTTCTTTCAGCCATTTACTGAAAGAACAAGAGTGTCATACAAGGGATTTTCATATAAGTTATTTTCTAGCCTTTCTGAGCAAAGAAAGAGTTTGTACTACTTTCTTTAATTTAACATTGTAATATATGTGTTACGGTTAATAAATTGCCGTGACAAAAGGTATAAGAATCCCCTTTGAACCAGCAAAATATAACACAGACAAGTCTAAAATATTCAATAATATATTCAGCAAACAATGAGCAAGCTACAATGAATCACAATACAGATTTCTAGTACAATGCAATTGAGTCACAAATCTAAAGTTATGGGTCACATATATGAAATATTAACTTACCAGAGTCTTGGTAACCAGAGTGAGATCAGATATTCTAAATGGAGCTTGTTTACAAATGAGAGCAGTCAGGCACGAAGTGCAGGGCCAGACGATGGTGAAGGCAAACAACAATGGTCAACTCCAGTGATATCGAAAGTCACGTGTAATTCCGTGTGTTAGTCCGTGTGTCAGTCCTTGCGTGTCACTCAACACAACAGCCAGCCTTTATGTATACTGGCACAGATTCTTGAACTTTCCAGCAAAGCGCGGCTGTATCATTAAACACTTAGATCTTTCTCGAAACGTGTGGAACTCGTGACATGACGATGTCAACACATAAACATCCGGTCAAGGGAGGTAACTCTGGAGCGCTATCATAAAGGCGTACCGCTAAAAATAGTATTGCCATTGAACATATATGATGCGAAATTTGACCCATAACCGACACTCAAAACTTTAAACATTGTGACTCATAATCATTATTACCTAACCAATGTTATTACAAATTACAAACAACACACTCTCGTAACATATGTATTTTTCAGGAGGTGAAGTAACACAATTCTGATAGTATTGGCTCGCCACCAGGAAGAAGTATATTCGGATCTTTGACTTAAATGTTATTGAACACTATTCACGCATTGGTTCATGGTCCTATGTTCCACTATGGGTTGCTTGTTATGACACTAAATATGTTCCCATAGTCGTCGTGGAATGTGACTATGTCTTGGCGTGATGACGTTATTGTAGGAATATGTGTACGTCATTTCTTAAGGCTTTTGATGGGCACAAGTTCTTTCGTTTCACTACATCTCTTGGCCGAATCGTACGGCGACGAGCTATCAGTTGGCGCGCGGGCCTATCCTTTTTTATCAACTTGCTTTGAAATGCTTTCACTGACCATGAATATAATTGAGGAGTCAACTCGAAAGTTACCCTTAGTCTGATGTAACAAATAGGTGTAGTGGTACTAAAATCTTATTGCCATGCTCATTTAATCCATTGGTGTATGTCGATATCCCAGCATCCCAATCCTTTTCACCTACCTTTCAGACCTTTTGAGCTGCAATCGATCATGGAGCATGGCTATATGATTCTTGCTCAAAAGTTGTTTGATCAGGGTAAAACACTGAAAGCCGGAGTGAAGCTTTCAAAACGTTTTAATTTAAACTACTGGAGCATCGATGAAATTTATGATTTCAGAAAAAATGTATATTTTCACTTTATGTTCTGGAATTTTCTTCTTTTTCAGGTGAACACCTGATATGCCTTTGTATGTGACTGTGACATGTACCACCGGGGATACAGGATCGTTAACACCTGGTATCACTGTTTGTGATCAATAAACATATGTCCATGGTATATTAGAAATCGTACAACGGACACTGGGCAGATGGAAATGGTTTCTTAGCTATTATTTAACACATCGGAGCTGTAAATTAAGCATAGTTTGTCGAATACCTGGACCACTGCTGAGCTCCCAACATGATTGCTGGCACTATTTCTATTAGCGAAAGATGTTCAGGATGATGTAGGGAGCAGATGCATATTTAATGTCTTTTTGGTTATTATTTAACACATACACAGAAACTATAGAAGGTTTGTCAAATCCCTAGACCAGTACAGTTGTACTCCCATAAAGATGGTTGGCATTATTTCTATTTAACTGAAGAGGTAACATCTCCACGAGGAATGGTCAGAAGCTCTCAAAGATTTGTTAACGTTGTTTTTACTTATTTCTATAAACGAAACCGTTTCTTCTCAGGGAACTGTAACACGTGTCCTCGCTGTAGATTTATCCTGGACTGAGATGTATGCGCTCAGCAGCCGCAAGATGATCCATTTTAAACAATGTCGTTGGGGAGAAATAATTGGTTTACTCTTTCTACTACCAGCAAAAACAGAATTATATGTTGCCTAAAAACTTTTTTTTCCCAAGGACAAACGTCTCGAATGGAGAGATTCATGAGCTTGTTTTAAATTACTCCCTTCTCTTGTGCCGCAGGTAGTCTTGGAGAAAAGAAAAACGTCATTTAAAATTGTTTTGAACAAGAAACTTTTTCTCTTATATCCGTTTTCCCAAATAATATTGGTTGTTAAAATCGATTCCTATTAGATATAGGACTACTATGTTCACCTATGGCATGTGCTGTGTGAAGATAAGAAGTGCAATCATTTCCCACACTGCACAGTTGGACATAAGGGCATGCCGTGGATAGCCGTCTATTAAACGTTCTCAATGCATTCTTCAAAAACATCTATATACCCTGTGCTTTCATAGAGTCTTGTGTAGGCACTTCTATAACAGGCAAAGTTAACTGCCATGTACACAAAGCTATAATTCAGGATTTTAAAGACAACCTTTTTTGAGCCACGAAGAACCGGGTTAGAATTGGTCCTCAGCAACCCATCTTGTCTTCAGACGCGACTTACGGGTATCAGCTGGTCAGGCTCGCTGACTTGAAACATTGATTGACACATGTCATCGTATCCCAACTGCATAGACCGATGCTCATGATGTGGCTCATTGGATTGTCTGGTCCAGACTTGATTATATACAGACCGCCGCCATATAGCTGGAACATTTTGAGTGCGGCGCTAAAAAACTAAAAACAAAACAAACACTGAGACTAAGACTAGCCCTCATGCAAGAAGTGAAACTGACATTACAAAAATATATTCATATGTTTTATACGTTGATATATATTCTCTCTTTATAACGGAAACCTGATGATTAAACAAGCAAAGTACATATTTAACCATTCCTTATCTGTGTGACTCCAGTGATCGAGGAATGAGCATACCTGTGTGCCTTTCGTTTTCCCTTGTTGTCAAAACAAATCCGAAAGACCAAATGATACCAATATTCAAAGATGCGAATGTATATAAACCTATCACGAAGAATTGTGAAACGCGGATCACTTCAGACATTATTTCTGATCAAATATAACACACTCCAGATCATTATTAGATTATCCAGAGCGATTTTTAGTAAAGACGTCTACATCTACGGGAAGGAAAGCCGCATGACCAAATCTGCAACATCCCGTCCATTTTCTCAGACGATAGAAAATGTCGTCATCTGATTAGTACAACTAAAAGGGTTTGATTACACTTATGGCAATTACTGGCTTCTCTAATATTACCTGAAGTTACAAAGAGGCTTTCCACTTGACATCACAAGCATTCTTAGCTTAATGAAATATTCAACTTTGATCTTATTGTCAAAAGAAACGCCAATTGCTCGAGAAACGAGAAATGATGAGAAATTATCTGAGTTTCTTCGGTCAAGAAGTATATAAATGGCAATCTACAAGAACGTTTCTTTGATCATGTTAATATCAGAGTAATTTTGATAATTCAGTTGATTTCATTTGGGGCCATAGATGGCCCAGTCGTCTAAGACGCTGTCATTTGTTCTGCTGCATTGCATATCTTAGCTTTGCAAGAGTCCCGTAATTGTGGGTTTGAACATCCGATGCGATATGTATATTATCTATAGATATGTGTGTGTGTGTGTGTGTGTGTGTGTGTGTGTGTGTGTGTGTGTGTGTGTGTGTGTGTGTGTGTGTGTGTGTGTGTGTGTGTGTGTGTGTGTGTGTGTGTGTGTGTGTGTGTGTTGTTAGACAGTCCGGTATTTTGACCGCGAACAGGATGTGCCGCTCGAAAGGATCGCCCTGAGGTTGAGCTGGAACTCCGTTTACCTCATTAATGTCTGAGCGTGTATTCCGCTCATTGTGTATTTGTTTATTGTAGTTGTGTATTGAAGGTTGGACTTACCGCCTTCTTTGTCTTAATTCTGTGCTAGTTTTCCCTGTCTACACGTTGACAACGTGACTGTTTAATAGTGAATCAGAAACGCTTGCTTTTCATTTTGTCAGAAATGAAACAATAGACGATGATGCTGAAAAGGGTTTTGTCACACTGTAGGCAATGCATTATGAATGCAAACCGGTCCTTCGTGGCAAAAGGGTCCATTCATTTTCATGACATAGCATTAAGTGTATGTCTATAGCAACTGCATTCTGAAACACTTCACAATTTCACTATATGAGCCATGTAGTTGCGTTATGTGTTAGTGTCAATCTGATAATATTCCTACACAATTTATACGTAAACAATGCTAATGAATTATCGGGGTATGAGCATCGATGTGTAGATTCGAATGGACTTAGTTACCGGAATTCAACTTTTTCTTCAGCGTCATATCAGAAGGTAGGGTTCCAACATCATTCTAAGTATGCCTTAATGGATGAGATGACTAAACGGAGGTAAGAACATGTTACGTCGCGACATTACAAGCATCTGTTGTCAAGGCAGTACATTTTCGCATATTTATTGTTCAAGAACAATGGATCGCAGTAACACTATTTGTTTGGTGTGTCAGAGTTAATGTGACCAGGCTGTTATTTGAGAGCGGATCGGATGCAATTAAGTCCTTCAGCATAGCCATGTTAGTGTTTTATTGCTTTGAATGAAGGCAGCATGGCGCCTAGCTGAATGGACATGCCTTTGTGTGGGCCGAGAGATCATGATTTAAAGTTTAACTCTGCATCCTGAAACTTGCCTTCTTAACTTTTGTGTTAAGATGGCATTTGGTGAATGCGTCTTGGTGCTACATCAAACAATGTCAATTAACCCAAATTCCACTTCAATGAAACCAATAAAATATTATGGTTTTCAGGAAAATCGTATTGCTGTGGATTAGAAATGTCGTGGCTCCTACAATATGCACGAAGCTGTTTTCTTTGTCAAAAGGTCATAATTACACTACCCGTGAAGGTCCGGGTTAGAATGTTGATCTTCAGTAACCCATGCTTGTCGTAAGCGGCGACTAACAGGATCCGGTGGTCAGGCTTGGTTGACACATGTCATTGGTTCCCAATTGTGCAGATCGATGCTCATGCTGTTGTTCACTAGATTGTCTGGTCCAGACTCGATTATTTACAGACCGCCGCCATATAGCGGGAATATTGCTGAGTGAGGCGTAAAACTAACCTCACTCACTCACTCATAATTACACAGGCGTCTACTTCTGTGAACGCAAGAGATACAGACGAATCTGTCACTGATGAGTTATTCAGCCACCCCACTCTAGTACCCCGACCAAATGCCATCCAGAAGGGAGGGCCGTCGAGGTAGCAAAGTAGTTAAAGCGTTCGTTCGTCACGCTGAAGACCCGGTTCGATACCATCCCATCTATGGATCTCCACATTACAGAGTAACGGATGATATCCTTTTTATCGCTTTTATATTCTCGACAAACATATTTAGATATGTGTTATAATCAAGTCTGTTTACGTCCATGCACGTACATTGAATGACGTCTCACATGACCTGTTTGTAACATGCAGGAAACACCAATTGTGTGGTAAGTACCTCAATCACTGTTAATGGCCACAAATCTAAACCGGATTAGTTTTCAAAAGCATAAGGATAGAAACTTTGGAAAAGTCGATTATTTACAGACCGCTGCCATAAAGCTGGAATATTGCTGACTGCGGCGTAAAACTAAACTCACTCACTACGTAGGATGACGTCTCAAATGAGTTATTTGTAATATGCAGGAAACAATACTTGTGTAATAAGTACCTCAATTACTGTTGATGGCCACAATACTAAACCAGCTTCCTTTGACCCTTTTAGATAGTTATAATTCATAAAAGCCACATAATTGACAATAATATGGTTAGATGCACCCAGTCACATGGGAACAAATAGCATCAGTTGTATTCCGTAGTCCTTGAAGGTGAAACAAAGAAATTGATTGCTGTGTACTCGCAGGTGATGACCATGAAACTAGTATGATTAACTTCTTTTGAAGTCACAGCTCCGAGATTTGAACAGTTCAAGTATGTCTTGTATTCCAAAATAAACACGACTAAACGGAGTTGGGTTCATGTCATTGTAATACATTTTTGTTTGCTGACAGCCCTATACTGATGTGTCAAATGATGTCTTATCCAACATACAGCCCCGGGAACATGTCTTCACCCCTAACTTTAGCTTAGAATCGTATGGTTTCTATTTTAACAGCACACTGGAACAAAGCTCTTTTTTCAAGAAAGACTTGATTTTAGTCGCCTGTTTATTAACGGATGTGCGGACACGTGGTCGATATGACCTTTTATACAGCAATATTTACAACTGCACGAAAATATAATTGAAGGGAAATTAAAAGCACAGTGCACGTGCAATATTTGAAAGTCACGTGAAGTGACTTATATTAAAAGTCAGACGTCAGTCAACTTTTCGTCACGCTTTAGTCCACTCATTGGAAGAATTCTGAGACTGAATGCTGCTAGTGCCCCGACAATGTTAGTGGGGAGTGATATCTTACACTCGGCGATGTGGCTTGCTGGTGGTTCAGAGTAATCTGGCAGCAAATCGAAACATCGACCAAATTCGTCGATCAACGTCCCCAAGTTATTTAAACACGATAACGATACACCACACACAGATCGTATCACTGTTGACTTGTCATGGTATTTCTGATCTGCACCCGACAGAACATCTTCGGATCTGTACACCTGCGGGATGAACTCGCCACAGACACTTGCACAGCCTCCCAACCCGTTGAATGAAGAATGGACGAGGATTCCACAGGACAGGATATGTAGACATAGGAGGCGTACAACAAAAAAGAACAAACAACCAATCAATCAGGTTGAAACGTGATGAATATTGATTCTTCTTTTAAGTCAATCGTTGTGAATGTGTCAGTAATGTTTATCACAAAGAATACCTTAAACCTGTGAGCTTCTTCTTAGGAAAGACTACAGTAAGATGATTTAACCTGAACCACGTACATACAACAGAATATTTATTAGACGCTCCGAAATTGTGTCGTGAAAAGGTGTTGAACGTTGCAATCAGGATTATGTAACTAATAAGGTGAGGTGCAAGCGTATGTGTGAGGGTCTGTTTCTCTCTGTTACGGTATATTGCCAGCCGAGTGAGATACCATCAGCAGATACAAACTCAGACTGTCTCCTAGAAAATGCTTTGTTTTATGCTTTTGTCACGCTATCCCCTGACAGACAGTAAAAATGTACGCCTAATGCAATGACTTTCATAATATTCATGGGGCGGTGAGGTAGCCTAGTGGTTAAAGCGTTCGCTCGTCACGCCGAAGACCCGGGTTCGATTCCCAACATGGGCACAATGTGTGAAGCCCATTCCTGGTGTCCCCCGCCGAGATGTTGCTGGAATATTGCTAAAAGTGGCGTAAAACCAAACTCACATACTCACTAACTCTCTCTCATCATAATATTCATACTCATTATTATATCTTTTTAGTCATGTTTTCCTGATCCACATACCGAGAGTGGGGATGTTATTGACGTTTCTGCCATTTTCCAACATGCCAGGTCCCACTGTCTCTATGACAAGTTGTCATTTTATAAGTCCATCCAGAGACGCTCGTCTGTTCCAAGATGTAAAAACAGTCTTGGGAGTTGGAAACATGCAAATCTGTGATGGCGACCTTTGCTTACCAGGAAGAAATAAAAATCAATTATTTGTTTAAAGGCGGAAGACAATGTACATGTAATTTGACATAATATAAATAATACAGTTGTGACCCGTCTCTTAGCTGAACCCTGTCGTTAAAGGCGTATGCCCGTCACGCCGAAGACCGGGTTCGATTCTCCACATGGGTAAAATGTGTGAAGGCCACATTTAATGTCCACTGCCCTTACTCACTAATAAATGTAACGAAAGACTTAAACTTACCCTTATTGTGCAAGCACTATCTCCGGAAAGATCAGTGATGACACCAGGTGTTCGCGGAAGGGATTCGCATGCCCTGCCCTACATGTTGCAACAACAACTGGGTTAGAACTGAACCCCAGCTGTCTGTGTAAGTAGGGAAAGGCGACATGACGGAACGGCGATGTGTCTTGATGACTTGGAGTATAAATGCCTTTGTAACCCTACGGCGGAGACCGTCGCTCACTGTATCGATCACCGGATTGTCTGACCCAGACGTGATTATGTCATGTAGTTGGAATACTGCTGAGTGTGGTGTTCAGAAACAAAACAAACTTTCTCCACTGGTATGAGCACTATTTGATAGGACCGCCTCCGTGGTGTAGTGGTTAGGATTCCTGTAGTGGTTAGAGCGTCCGCCTTCAGTGGGCGATGTCGTAACACACTGTATTTCCCTGAGACAAAAGCAAACATTTAATTGTTCCAGCAAACAATTTTTGTTCAATTTCATCTGCTTGGAAATATACTCGCGTGCTGGTGATTGGTCTTGCGATATGTGATAAGCAGATTGCCTGATACCTACTGATGTGGAGACACTGCTTCTCGTTATCTCCCCGAGTCTCGATATGTTCCACTTCTTTCAGACACCTACACACGAGGGAATGCTGTGACGACACGTATTGAAAGTCTTGTTGTCGACACATCTGGCGATACGATCGTGTTTATTAGTTTCTCTTCTTTCCGTTAAAGCGGAACATTGTGACATATCCCAAGAAATCAATAATCGCAGGTTCTATCTGGTTACAGCGACCCACCATGTCTGTATAGTGTGCAGATGCAGGGATCTGTAACAAAAGTATAGTTACTCTCACCCTTGTCCCGCTGTATAACTAAGTAGGGTTTGATAGCGGTAAACGTCTTCGGTCAACACGTAGACAATAAATAATTCTAAAGATTGTTGTACGACAAATGTGAGTGAAATTCTTGCTGCCAGTTACAGTAATTTTGTTGTGTAACTTAAAAAACATCATAAATGGTAACATTATAGTATTTTTGTGCAAGAGACAGGAACACCCACGTGACAAAATACTATCTAGTACGAACTGCATTTATATTGCTGATTAAGATGTGGTCTTTTGATCTTAAACGTAATGTAAAAAAGGCACATGATATCTTTCTTCAGAGTCTCTACGTTGATGTAAATCTCGAAAAGAAGGCAGGAAGCTGATTCAGAATTGATTTGTATGAACGTTGGCGTTCAATGGCAGAGATCAGACGTGTGATTTTGCACGTTAGATACAGATGTGAAAGAGGGTACGAGATGAGGTCAGGCACGCACGTACAGACTCTTTGATTAAATAGCTCACTTTTTATCATTCTTGATTGCCTTTATCCCGACAAAAATATACGCTGTTGTTTTACTGGGAGCCACAGACAACCAGAAATGAACACGGATCGATTCAAGTATTGTCCTATTCATGATCTTATCAATGCATTCTGGATATTTTCATCACCACCAAGCTTCAGTACTTTGCGGTGATAAAAGCCCCTTCTGTCACAATTGTCTGGAAATCATTACATCAAGTTCGTCCTTCAAAAGTAATAATTGACACTGGCAAAGAATTACTTTCACCTGGAGCAAAAACGCTGACAGGGCTAAGTAGAAGGTATTATTTCAGATTTTTAAGGTAATTTCATACCTTCAATTTCTGGGACGGAGCGGCATGTTCCCATTTTGCCTACATCCCATTTTGCCTACACTCTTATCAAAAACTTTACACTCCAGTGGCTATACTTCATGCAAGGTTAAACATGCAACTACCTACTATATAGAATGGACTAATCCAAGTCAGTTCTAATGTCTATATTAACTACTATGATATTGTGATAATACTGTCTCAGGTAATTGGATTCAGGAACTGAACGAAGCTTAATCGAGTGTCCTGTTGTGTCAAGGAACTGAATGGCTGTCCTCCTCCCGGTCACAAACTGCCGCTTCAGACGCTGTACACGTTGGTCTCTCTATATACACGTGGTCTTGGTCGGGAAGTTGCACCATGGTCCAGCTGTAGACGGGCTCTTTTGTCTGTCGTTTCTTTCTTCTTAATTCCTTGTATGGATTCATAGAGGTTAGGGGGTGGGCCTTCTTGATCTGCTTCTTCAATTCACAATGGAATCCATCCAGGTGATTGTTGGATCTTGGCACAAGGTTATCATGCTGGTTTCACAGCTGAAGAGGGAAGCGGGCATCATGGTCTACCCATGTCTGGATCACATAATCTCTTCCATCTTGTGTCTTCGTCCATGATTCCTGGTGGTCTACAGCTGAACGGCTATGTGGAAGAGGAGGAAGTGACTTGATGTGGTGTTGGTAGAGGGCCGATTTCACACTTGGTAATGATGTCATGGTAGCAGAATCATTGTCATATAGATGCCCGAGCTCATCATTGTACACCCGTTGGACTGGGGAGACGATTGTAACAAGACTGTTTTGGGTGATAATCTTCCTGTGTGTACTCACATTATCCTTTTACTATTAACAACTATATATAGAAACAGTAAGTATGGTAAGGTTCCATGGCTCTCATGATCAACGTATGTGAGTATGGTAAGATCAAGTTTAAGAACAGTGCCTTTGTCAGTGACTTAGAACTTGGAGCAGAGAAGTGTGTCGGCACAGGCAATTAGACTTTGGACATACTCATCTATGATAAAGGGGTGTCCCACATTCCCTTCACTTTCACTGTGGGTAAACTGGAATGTAGGCAAAATGGGACAAAAAACCCATACTTACTTCTACAGTCAAGATGGCACTAATTGCTGTTTGTGGTTGTGTTTGCTTCAGATAGTCTTTGGCATAGTGTATCCTTGTCATTAAAAAACGACTAGCCTTAAAATAGCTTTGTCGAACCGCTTTCAGTAATATGTTCATTCTTCATTCATTTTGACGTGATACTTTCATGAAATTAGCCATGAAATCTAATCCAAAGTTTGTCATGGTGGCTTTTTGTTGTGTGCCGATTGCGGACAACAGCTATTTTCAGCCAAGTTTGGTCATCAGATATCAAGGCAGACATGTACCAACACTACGACAATGTCTTGAAACACTCCTTTTAATTGAATTTCATAGCAACACTTCTTGCAAAACAAATTCAATATTTGTGTTTTGTTTCTTTTGGATTGACATAAGCTTCCCAAATAAACCTTTTGGACTTTTTGATAATGACTGACGGACCTTGATTGTTCCTATGTCATTGTGATAGGTATTCTACTTCTTTTGTAAGCAGCACATTCATCTTCGTTTGATATGTAATATTCAACACGCAGTCATTTCTTTTCATTTCATACGAAAGGAAGATAAATATATACCCTAGCTCTATCTAAAGGAACTCGGATAAACACTTTTGAATAGGTTGTATCATACCTATATCTTCTAATACCTGGCAACTCAGATAGATCGAGTCGCATTTTACTCTCAAATGTGTCTGTGTATTTCATGTAAAAACAAACACTGAAAGTACATAATTCTTTATCACTTTCCTTCGACCTAGTCTGTGGGTGTGGAAAGGAAAACATTGCTGTTTCAAAGGAACATTTCTACGTACTGAGGTTATGCATAAGACAGAATTCATACCAAACGTGATACTCGTTATTCGCAGCCATTTAGAAGACATATAAAGAACCACTTATGATGGTGTTTAACGCTTTCATAGTGGCAACAAACATTCACAAGGTCTTCATCATGGCATCTAGTGCATGTTAATTTCACTGAAGTGTACTTATCAAAGAAAATACTTCTATGAGTTTATGTAACAATGAAACAGAGTTAATATTTACTGCAGTAAATTGGTCATTTGAATCCATTCACCAATCTGTTTGTAAACGCTGTTTTAAGTCCTCTGAGAGCCAATCCCATTTGGAAAGAAAGACACCAAAGCTCAAACATTTCTTATTTATTTAACCAGTAGTTTTTTATGAGTCTGTGTGTTTGCTTTGGTTATTTGGCAAATAACAGTTTTGTGGACTTTGCAACTGAACGAGGTCAAGGTATTCAGTTGGGCTGCACTCATTCGCCAGTACTTTGATGTCAATGAGGAACATATCCGTTTTTGCTCAACCGACCGATAAATATCCTTTTCCCTTTCCCTCGTCTGCAAATCTGAAACTCCTTCTTTTGATCTGGCAGATTATATTACAGAAAGCCAAACCGTTGACTTGATTACTACACCGATCATCAAATTAAGATTCGAATTACAGGGTTTCTTTTCTCCAGAAACAGAAACGGGCACTCAAGCTGCAGAACCTGTGGATGGTTTCCTGATTCGGCCGTGGTAGCGATCATGATATGTTTACAATAGCGCTGTAGTTTCAATCAACGAAATTGAGGAAAATTTCATTATAGACTGCAGTGGTGAACGTATTGCAAAATTTGAACTTGCTGTGCTCTAGTTTTCACGGTAGGAAAATTTAAAGGCCGTTTCAGGGCAGTCAAATTTCAAAATAAGCTAACACACAGTTTCACCTATTTGTGTAGCATATTTAAGCTACATTGTTGAAAACGTTTATTTACTGGCATACTTATGAAATAATCAATCTAAGCTGATACTATGAGTAGATGTATGAATGAATCTGTTTGTAAACTGTCACATATATTTGTTACGATTGTATTGCACCTAGACTGCACGGTATGCAAGTACACTCATAAAACTTTACTGCCCCTTCGCCGAGACACTAACATCGAAAACGACAGGGTAGATTAGTGGTCCAGTTCAAATCCCAGGTTCACCCCGATTTTGGAATTACATGTATTTTTGTACTTCTGTTTTCTGTAGGATGTCTGACCATTCAACAAATTATAAAATCTGCCTAGATATTCTCATTTAAGTCGTTAGTATACACTACAGACACCGCCTCCGTGGTGTAGTGGTTAGAGCGTCCGCCCGGAGAGCGGAAGATCGCGGGTTCGATCCCCGACCGCGTCATACCAAAAGACGTTAAAATATGGTACTTGTTGGTCCCTGCCTGGCGCTCGGCATTAATGGGTACAACAAGGACTGGTCGGCTCGGAGTCAGTATAATGTGTCTGAGTGGGGTATTCATGCTTCACTGCGGCATGGTATCTCAGTGGGCTAGCACTATAAAACCAGCTTCAGTCTGGGCTGAACAAGCAGCCGTACTTACACATACACACGCATGCACGTCGTCATATGAGCGAAATATTCTCAAGCACGACTTTAAACCCAATTTCACCTCACCTCACCTCACACTTCAGGCGGGAACATGGCGCAGCAGCAGAATCTGTGAATGTCACGCCCACGCCCATGTTAAAGATCCTCTTCCTCCTCGGAATATCGTGGAAGACTGATGTAATGATGTATTGTTAACAAGGAACGTTGTTAGTTGTAAACGAAGTTTAGGACAAACGCGTATTCAGAACCATAGGAACAGGGATCAAAATATCGAAATATAAAGAGGACGTTTTATTATATCTTTTCAGGACAGTAATACCTGAAATTGCCATGTATGTTAACGGGGTAATAATATTAACGCCGAAATAGTTTTACCTTTTCGAAATGTTCAGCTCAGCATATCCAAATTACTGGACAAGTGGGAACAATATAGCGTTGTGTTGTATCCTGAAACTCAAGAACAAACATGCAAACACTGGTTTCATCACCATTTAATGCACTTAATGGAAGTGCAAACTGATTAAGCAGACGGAGATGTGATCTGTGATTAATAATCCGGAAATTATTTGCCTTCACGAATCATTGATAGCACTGCACATGTACTAACAGGATCAAAATTGGTTTGGTTCACATCGAACCACGATCAACATTATCCAATAACAAAATAAATTTTATCACGTCATTGTCTAATATATAAGTCACGTGGTAATGGAATGCAAATGTTCAAATCAATAACAACGTGCCATTCATAAACATCGAGCTACTTTCACCCGCCTATTGTTTTGTCTGCCTCATTTTTATGTTCTGTTGTGGGCACGCGTGTGAGAGATTGCTTAATCGATGAACAAATCTGCAGACATGGAAATGAACAACAAGCGGTTATTGATATCTCATTTTCTTCTTTGATGCCTCCATTTGTGGAGGTATTTACACACAGGAAAACCCTCCTAAATCACGAAGGCTGAGGCATTGATGCAGTCTGACGTTCTATCAAAGAAGCCTGTCGTGGATATCACTGAGGAAATTCTGTACCGTGATATCCAAGTCATGGCGTATGCTTGGCTATGTTATGTTTCAAATCCCAAGTGTTGTCAAGGAGCTGTTATGCCATATTTATCTGTCAAGAACAACTAGGCGCAAGTTCATATCATTTTAAGAACCGAATGATTTGACAGCTGTGAGACAGTACGTTCACAACGTTTTATGTCAGATATGAGAAATACATATCTATATAGATTAAAGGAACAAAACCAGGATCTTAATAGTAATAGTAATAGTCCGCTTATATGGACACATTGCACATTGCCTGCTCACGGCGCTACGTACATTACTATCCCCGGTCATAGGACACTATCGTACTTTCCGATACTTCTTCAACTCCCTGGGGAGTATACAGCCATGCTGCCTGTTAGGCGCAAAAAACTAAACACTCACATTGCCAGCAAATGCTCACGGGTACCCATTTTACAGCTGGGTGAACTAAGACAATGTGGATCTAAGAATCTTGTCCAAGGATACTACGCAAATGTGCCCACCTCGGTGCTTAATGTGTATGTATTGACTGAAATCATTCATATACCCAAGGTGCTTTTGTATCTTACTGATGAGTTGGTGTATTTCATGCCTCAGTTGTCAAACCATGTCACTGAAGGAGACGAACAAAATCTTCATCACAAATTGTACTTATGTAGGAATTTGTACCTGAGTCTTGAAGAGTCAGGGGTAATGACATTAGTAGTATCAGAGAATCCCAATCAAACGAAACGATTATGTCAAAGCACAATCTCAACATTAATCTCCGTGTCTGTTTCGAACTTGAACTTTAGAAGGAGAGTAAGCCCCCTTTGACCACGTGAACTCTCGTTACAAATTTCGTCAGAATCTTCATTTTGTCCGCCGATGAAGTCGGTTTGATGAATATCCGGTAAAAGTGGTATAACGGTAATTACACCACTTTGATAACACTAATACTGCCGATGAGTATGAAATTACACGCACGACAAGACATATAAATTAATACATTTCATTTGTTATTGTTAGATTTCATATCTACTCGTGCTTTTCATGACGTATCCAACTGGTTATTGCTCATGAAATAGCTTATGAAATACACCGGTAATAGATACGGTATCTAACTGTGACTTTTATATTGCTAGAATATTGCCGTAAATCCCAGCCCATCCAACCCCTTAGTTGACTACTGTGGAGCTGCGCATGTGTGGGAGTAATTGCAAATAGGTTCTTGGTCAACGATGTTATCACTTTCCCTACACCACAATGCAGCGTGTTGAGGTGGAATCGAAATCCTGCTATTGATTCTTTCGTAAGTGAGACATAACGTGTCACCGTGTAATGTTAGTGTGAAAAGAAGTGCTACTGATATTGCTAATTGTATTGGCAGACTTGTTAGAGCTGTCTACAGTGAACGATAAACTTACACCACGTTGCGTCACCACATTTCCTTGCGTGTACGTGCATGCAGGAAGGGAATTATATCGAGGGACAGAGAGATACCGAGAAGCCACAACAGGAGGTATCAGACAACCTGGTTATCACATATCGCCAGACGAATCACCAGGAAGAGGATATTGTTTTAAGCAGTTGAAGTTTGTGAGGGAAGAAGTTGCATTTGGATAGTTTTCCTGCCTTAAGTTCCAATCAATGACAGCACTGTTTTCACCATTTAACTTCATCTCATTCCTGCTGAGGGGATGGTGTAAATCCAACTAGGGTCCATGCAGGTAGCAAAAGTAATGTAAGTCCCCATGGTCCCTGGTATGGTGATCTACCTTCAGTTATTGGCGTTTTTTAGCCCATTTTTATACTGTATTGTTTTTCCCCTATAGTAAAAACGTTTTAGATTTAATTACTAGTTTTGCATACATATCTGTGATATTCTAGTTGTTTTACTGTCCTTCGTCGGCAGGATTTTTATGGTATACATATATTTCATTTCAATATCAAATGTTCTCGTCACGATATGGCTGAAATATTGTCGATGTGACGTTAAATATTAACTCACTCACTCACTCACTCACTCACTCACTCACTCACTCACTCATTCACTCACTCACTCACTCACTCACTCACTCACTCACTCACTCACTCACTCACTCACTCACTCACTCACTCACTCACTCACTCACACTCACTCACTCACTCATCTCACTCACTCACTCACTCATCTCATTCCCAACATCGAAAGTGTCCCTTTAATCACAATATTAACTAAGTAGAGTCAAGTATTTTAGGTTTGTGAGGAAAGGTCCACGGTTTGACGATAAGTATCGACTCTGTGTAGGTTTGCAACATTATTTTCACCTAACAATTGCGACAAGATATTAACCATTCAAGTCCAACAGTCCTATTGAATTCCAAACAACAAGAGTTTCCCTAATCACAACTGCAATGCCAAATAAGGCACAAAATTTATAATTCTGTAACAAAAGATGGTCTCGTTACCGTATGAACCACGAGTTTGTACCAAATGTCACGTGTTAGGAACTTCAAAAGCCAATGCTCTGCATTATAAGCTCGACTGGCGTCTTGGAGTATGTAGTCTGTGCGGTGACAGCCTATCACATTAATAGTAGGACTTTGCAAATATGAAGATGTCAAATACGTCCATGTTGCGACAGCCAGTGTATAGGGGAGGGGCATGTGACAGGAGCAACATATATAAATAAATCGGTATGAATCATGCAGAATTTCTTGCAGTTGTTATGAGGAAGAAGACACATTCCTTTTCTTGGTGCAATACCTGTTTGATAATGATCCACATGATATTTAGCATTCTCCATGTTATTGTGAATGGACAATCATGGTTGCGATATGCTTGCTTTCTATTATGAGCACATTGTGGGTTGTAGTGTGTGTATAAACAAATGCATATATATAGTCTTTATTCATGTAAATGTAGGCCATCGACCCATGGTACAACGTTATACATTGGCAGCCTTCAAGCTGTAGCGACGACGATTGTTAGCATAGAAGATGAACATGGCAAGATTTCTTAAAACAAGAAGAGTAGCATTACTCATCAGTCGATTAAATTTACACAAGGTTGGATGGGTGAAAACATCGACAGGGATAAAACGTTTACGTAAATCCTCATAGACAGTACAAATCAGTAAAAAGTGGTACTCATTTTCTACATAGTTACAGGAACACATTTCACACAATCTTGAGTTTTTTGGTTTCTTTATATATCTACCAGTTTCTATATTCAGTTGGTGTGAACTACACCTGAACCTCGCTAAGGCAATACGAAATTTCTTGATAGTTATGCAATGGAGATATGGCTCAAAACAAATGTATACTTGCCGTGCAGTCAAACACCATTTTGTCGAACTCTGATGTGTTAGTAAGGGTCCGAGAGTAAAGCTTAGTATTTGCGTCGAACTTACTGCTTAAGTATTTGTGTCGAATTCAATTAATTGCTGTTAGTATTGTTGATCTTGTTTTGTCGTTGTTTCATAATCAGGAATAACACATGTTGTTTTGTTTGTTTCATGAATCAGGAATGTCAAATCTAATTTTGTCGTTGTTTCATGAATCCAGGAATGTTGGACATAATCTTGTTTTGTCGTTGTTTCATGAATCCAGGAATGTTGGACATAATCTTGTTTTGTCGTTGTTTCGTGAATCCAGGAATGTTGGAATTAATCTTGTTTTGTCGTTGTTTCGTGAATCCAGGAATGTTGGACATAATCTTGTCGTTGTTTCGTGAATCAGGAACGGACTGGTACAAACGTCACAAACACGCGCAAAGGCAACACTGGTCTATAAGTTTACATGTCTTGACAGTCTTCAGTACAAACTTAACAATCAATATGCCAAAGAAGAGTATATAATTGACAGCATTTGATGTTATTTGTTAGGATGTAATGGGCTGCAAGCAATTGAGTCATTGTTAATTATGTATGAAATGTTTATTTACTGGTACAAAGTTCTTGCAGCTGAGTTCCGGAGTTCAAACGTTTGGTTATTAACAGTGTTAAACGCTGAAATAGTATTCCCTTCCTCTAAAGAGACAATAATCAGATCATTTCAGCTGCTCTTATTTTTAATGCAAAATACACGATGAGAAATGATTATTATCAAATTTCAAAAGTTGAAGATTTGATAAACCATTATTTTCAGTGCAGTAAAGACAAAATTGTATTTAAAAGAATTGATTATATAATTTGATCAAATAGGACTATCCAAAAGGCCAAATAAATCGGTAAATTGTAAATTCCTGTGGTGTAAATACACCCACCATGTTCCCCTACACTTGACGGATGGACAAGCTAAGTGATCCAAACAACCCGTTGCCAGACATCCATTGGTTTATTGGAAGCTTCGGTGGCTGATTGGTTAGCTGCCACGCTCTGAGATTGTGGGTTTCGATTCCCAGATGGAACCCAACCCAGAAAAGTTCTACAATTTGTACTTAACTGAGAAAGTGTTGTCCCAAACATATCGTTTGCTAGATAGGTTGTAGTAAAACAGACCTGAGAAGCCCCTGAAATGTTATCCTTTATATTTTACAGATAAGAAGTATGAGTATTTTAATATACGTAAATCCTTGAAAAAAATGTTTATAATCCTTGAACATAGTACGACCTGAAACGTGTTGGGTTCGCACATTGGACCGCCGTAGCCAAAACTATATTTAACAACATGTTTGTTTAGACACAGTCTGAGTGAGAACGATTTTGGACCACTTTGTGGTTTTGTAATATTTGACTCATATTACGGAGCGGGAACACGTACACTGAATACATGCGAGGAATCAGGTCCTAGTCTACAGCATGTTAAAGGTATAGAAATCAACCACATTTATGCATGAAGATATACTGTTTTATTGTTTCAATATTATTAAACTTTTATCTAAACTATGTTTTACAAAATATTCCTTATAAAGTCTTTGATGGACATTTCGAAGTAGGAAGAGCGTGAAGATATGAGTGTTTATTGATGACAACCTCATTTATGTTTGAAAGGACGTTTCAGGGCTATCCCTTTCCCTCTCATAAGATGAATACTGAGTTGATGTGTAATAGCGAATTCATGACAGCCGTCGTCCAAATATTGTCTATAACTATGTGTGTGTTATGACTGCCTGTGTTGGGAAGAACGCGAGCAAGATAATGCCTGGACCGGCAACTCAGCTCATTGTGTGTTTGTTTATCATGTATTGTATAGAGAGCTAAGGAGGTTTGGACTAAGAAACGTGTTGTTCGTGTTCATTCTGAACCAGTCCCCGTCGACAAATAAGCGTTGACATCTGCACAGGTGTTAAAATGCCTGTCATAGTCCTTTGTTTAACCTTTTCTTGCATTACATATTTTTATGCCACCAAGACATTACATACAATTAATCTGCAAAACACTGTATATTTGAAACAAGTGGTTCATCGATGCCATTACACTACCGTTGTGGTGGTTCTTTAGTACTATGAAATTGATCCGTGAATATCCGGGTTAGATTTGATCATCAGTAAACCATGCTTGTCGTAAGAGGCGACTAACGGGACAGGTGGAAAAAATGTTAAAAATTATTGTATTGACCTTGGACAACAGTTCTTGGCGATAGACAACTGGTGTCATCACTGATTTTTAGTGATCCATTCATGTCATTTTCACAGGTGTTTTCCATTTTCTGTTTCAGTGGATAATCGAGACTGATTTTTCTCTGGAGTTTGCAAAATTCAAAAATGCAGCGCTCATGGTTTGAAACGCCTTTCATATTCAACAGTCCACCGCGATATCACTGTGCATCGATTCAAGATTAATCCACCCCATTCTCAGGCTATAATACGCAGTTCATCGCAACACCTTTCTTTCATCATGTCTCTATATGTAAGGAGAGCTTTAACACATTTTAGATTTTTACATTTATTATAAGTCAGAGTGTGTATGGTATATCACTTTGGATACTGAAAATGTTGGTGCAAAAGACTATGAACGTGAACATGCCAGGCACCCATTTAATAAACAGACTGTTTGATTTGAGAGTGCAGCCTTTTCATCAAAATAGATTAACTTTATCACGGCTGTAATAAACGCTGTGTTTTCTCTGACAACCAACAAACAATAAGGAATGAACACGCATCAATCCACGTAATTGTGCTATTGACGATCTCATCAATACATTCTAGTTATTTTCATCTCTTTATAGCTTAAGTACTTGACGGCATAGAACATAATAACATGATAAAAGCCACCTCTGTCACAACTGAGTAGAAATCATTACATCAAGTTGGCGCTTCCAAAGAAATAATTGACACTGGCAAAGAGCTGCGTTCACCTGGAGCAAAATCATGTACAGTTTGTAAAAGTTGTATAAACACAGCTTTGCATTAACATGTATAATTATCTGATTGATGACTTGTTAACTCGAAATATGCTGGATATCAATCACGTGATGCATATTTTCAAAAGGCTGTGTGTATTCATTGAAACATGGTAATTAATTGATACTGGCGTCTCTTTCCTCATCTTTTCATCCTGATATTGGGGTGATGTCAGTTGTCATCTGGGAAATGTCATTAAACATTTCCATACGGCATTCAGAGCGTTTTACCTGCGGCAATTCAATTATGATGTTATTTCATGTTATTACACGTCATTACATACGCAATGACTCATGGCGTGAAATAATCATTAAACTGATATAATGACTACTGTTAGCACTCACCAATATTAACACCAAATAACAACAGAAGTTTCGTATTTGTCCCAATGAATGCAAATTCGAATTCGGTTTCGATACACGACACGTTAAAAGGCGAAGTCCGAAACCACGAAAGGGTCCGGTCTATACATGTTTCAGGCAAGTAATTTGATTTATAAGTGCTAGTAATTGCACAGCATATATTTCATGCTACTCTTTGTAGAGTGAGTGAGTGTGTGAGTGAGTTTAGTTTTACGCCGCACTCAGCAATATTCCAGCTATATGGCGGCGGTCTGTAAATAATCGAGGCTGGACCAGACAATCCAGTGATCAACTCTTTGTAGAAGCGTTTGTTGCAAATACTTGGGCAGCATGGTGCCCACCATTGCATATCTGTCACAAAAGTAAAGTGAGTTTAAGATAATATTTTTCTCACATTTGACTGGCGTAAAACCGCTTTCAGTAATATAATCATTCTTTCTTTTGAAGTCATTAAATTCATACATCTCATCCGAAATGTTTCATGATAGATTATGTGTGAATGAAATGGTCATCGGATACCAAAACACATACACCACTAAGACAACGTGTTGGTTTAAAAGTCTTAATTTAAGTTTCATGGGTGAAAAGTAGTTGATGCCAAAGAAACAACTTAATTTTTCCCAGTGACTACGGTACCTGTGTCATCATGTTGACAGTAGATGACTGAATTATTGATATCTTATGGATCTATCCTCCGAATTGAGACACAATGACGTGCATCAACAAAGAAACTGACCTTGACCACCCGGCCCAAAAACCTGCAGTGATTCCTGACAATTGAAGTGGTAGAAAAGGAGAACTGCTCTCCCAAATAGATAGAACTCAGATTCTGATTTGGTCTAAAAAATGATATTAGTTTGCTATGTAAATCCTAGATATAACCGTGGCAGTTTGATTTTTGTTACATCATATATTTGGCATTAAAGTAAAGATGAAAATAATGTTCGATAGGCATTTCCTGGAAACTGACGGACGACAAAGTAAAGAAAACGTTAATGGACAAGAACTTCTTTATGTTACCGTAAAAGGGACGTGTCGGTATAGATCCGTATACCGTTGTCAACATTTTCCGAGTACCTAGCTGTGTGACGGAAAACCTTGTAACACTTTATGTCGCAATATCAGCAGAACAACCATGTAAGGAACCGTCCGTCGATGACAAATCCTTGTCGAAAAACGATATCCTAACAACGCACCACCGGTGCAGGTTCAAATTATCTAAGCCTTAAGATGGGTGTAGTAAGGTATCTTACCTTCGTGAAACTGACAGAGTATTTGTGTATCAGAGCATAATAAACTATTTAGATTGAATGATACTTTGCTGGTCGAACACGGAGACGAATCACTAATTCAGATAATTAATGTACCGTTCATCAAAATAGGATTCGAATTAGTGGTCTTCTTTTCTCCAGAAACAGGCTCTCAAGGTGCTGAATTTCACGAGGGCTCCCTGTTTATCTTTCCAATAGCGCTACAGTTTTGTGTTTAAGGATAGACTCTTGCAATGATGAATGTATTTCAGGCTGTTCAGGGCAGGTAAATCCGATGACAAAGGTACATTTCGGCACATGAGATGTTAACCCAACCACATTTTCCAACTGCTGGTAGAAGTATTCAAACCTGTATGAAAATGTATGCATCTCCTTCAAGATTATGCCACAAACATCATAAAGGATGGTAACAAGTGTTGGACGTACACTTGGTGTCCACTCTCCAGGGAAATGAGAACGAAAATATAATGATTAATAGTCGGTTGACTAGCATAATGCTTGTGTAACAGAAGTCTGTTCTGGAAGTAATTGTATGATTAACAGAAATGTAACTAAACAAAGACGATTTAGTGTATATCGTTGCTGCTGGCCAAATGCATACAATCTATTACATCATGCTATGTATATTCTCTTCACATTCAAACAAGTGACTAAACGTATGAATGGCCATTCATGCAAACAGTGAGTGAGTGAGTTAAGATTTAAAGTCACATCGGCAATATTTCAGCCATATCGTGACTAAAACTAGTTCTAAATTTATAATACATACATATAATATATAAAACCCTGTCAACGAAGGACAGTAAAACCACTAGATTATCACAGATTGAGTTAAAACTAGCTAGCATATATCTTTAAAAGTAGAAAATTATTTCTGGACAATACAATGTAAAAATGGGCTATAGGTCGCCAACAACTAAAGGTAGATCACCATACTAGGGACTCATGCAAACAGAGTACGATGTCAAAGCAACCAGGCAAGTCACTAAATTTAGCCTCCCGATTCTCATGTCAGTCTTACTTGTTGCTTACAACAAGCATGATGTACCTCGGGCCTATTCTGGCCAGATATTTGAACAATGGCTCAGCAAGAAATATGACACCGAAAGACTCGCCCATACCCTTGTTCAAAAGCTAGGGCCCTATTTTTTATAGGAAGAATAATCAGGAACGTTTTAATTAATATCAAACGCTTGCAATTAGCATTCAGTCATGTCCATTAATACGGAAAACCAGACGAAAGTTATTGATTAATGTGCCGTTATATCGAAATTATATCGTTCTATCGTTTCTGCTCGCTATACTTATACTTGAAATTGTCTTGTACATCAACGCAGTTCTGACATTAACACCCTAATAGTTTTACTGCTTTCCATATATCCAGCTTAATATCTATAGATTACTGGAAACAGGAGAAAATTACCATTGTATTGTGATCTTGAGCTCAAGAACAAACAAGCGAACAACTTGTTTCATGATAATTAAAGACACTTAGTGGAAGTGCAAACTGATTAAGCAGACGGAGATGTTGTGCCGTAATTAATAATCCGGAAATAAATTGATTTCACAAATTATTGACAGCAACTGGTCATGTACCAACAGGATCCAAATCGTCCTGCTTAACATCAAACCACAATAAACATCACCCAGTGGTAAATACAATTTTATCACGCTATTGTCAAATAAGTCACGTAGTAAGGGAATGCAAATGGACAAATCTATAACAATCCGTCATTCACCAACTTTCGCCAGCAAGTAGTTTTGTCTTCAGTATTTGAATGTTCTCTTTGGAGCAAGCGTGTGAGAGATTGCTTAATCAATGAACAAATCTGCAGACATGTAAATGAACACAAGCGGTTATTGATAAGTCATTTTCTTTTTGATGCCACTGTTGGTGGAGGTATTTCGACACTGGAAAGCATTTTTGTAATCTTCAAACGAAGAATTCTGTGCCTTGAACAAGATTGGCAAAGGCTCTTGTTTCGATTTGTTGTTTTATGTGTGTTTTAAATATCCCTAGTGGTGTCCAAAAATGTTTTTCAGGAATTCACTGGGTGAAAGCAACTGGACACAGTCATTTTCCCGCTACTTTAAAATTATTGAACAGGTCTAAATACCACTGCTGTTATCAAAGTAAAAACGTTCATCTCTAGTCCACTAGTCCACTGCATCATGCCAGAAGGAATGAAATTTATAATTTCATGAATGAAAGCTAGTAATGAAGCTAGTACATGTACATGACATTTCATTATGGTAAAGCGGGAACTCCCATATCCACTACAACAAAAACTTACCTCACGCCGTTCTTAAAAGTATTCATCAGTTAATATAAACTGTAACAATTTCTCTTTATTCTCTATGTATATCAGGGGTGGATACAGCTTTTTGAGAAAGGAGGGGGGTGCACAGGGGGTGCACACACACATACACACACACACATACACACACGTATTTTCTGTCAATATTCTCAATGCTTTGTACACATTTCAATTGTAATGTTATATAAGGCTAATCATATTTACTATTTTTTTGGACTACCCCATTTGTGAAAACGATGGCGCAATCATTTTCCTTATTTATAAAATATATAGTATTGAATAAATAAACAGTAATATATAATAATATACAAATCATAAGTGTACATGTTGTTCGCACACCAACATGACTTGATCAAAAGTCTATTGTCTCTCTAGCTTCCTTCGACTATACTCAAATGAATTCGAAACACTAGAATGCTACATTATGTAGATCAATGCTCATGCTGTCAATCACTGGATTGTCTGGTGCAGACCGCCGTCATATAGCTGGAACCTAGCTGAGTGCGTGGTTAACAACAAACACACGTTATATACATTTTCAGTCGTTACATAGTGTTGCAAATACACTAATATATACGGTATCTAACGGGGTTTCATTGTATTTTGTTTAGTAAGGATGAATAGTTTCATGATTCTGTGTCTGACGATGATTTTACTTACTACACACAGACAATGCAGCATGGTGTGGTGAAATCGAAATCCTGCTATTGATTCTCTCGTATGTGAGACATAACGTGTCACCGTGTAATGTTAGTGTGAAAAGAAATGCTACTGATATCGCTAATTGTATTGGCAGACTTGTTAGAGCTGTCTACAGTGAACGATAAACTTACACCACGTTGCGTCACCACATTCCTTGCGTGTACGTACATGCAGGAAGGGAATTATATCGAGGGACAGAGAGATACCGAGAAGCCACAACAGGAGGTATCAGACAACCTGGTTATCACATATCGCCAGACGAAGCACCAGGAAGAGGATATTGTCTAAGCAGTTGAAGTTTGTGAGGAAAGGTGGTGCATCTGGATAGTTTTCCTGCCTCAAGTTCCAACTTGACATCACTACTTTTACCATTTAAGTTTATATCAATCCAAAACATCGAAAGTGCATCCTTAATTACAATAGTAATGTTAAATAACGAGAGGTAAACGTTTGGAAGAATATAAAAAAAGGTGCGAGTCGTGTATTAAACAAATACGTCAAGATCACACAACCAGTTTTATGTGGCTTATCCATTTAACGTTGTAAGATTCTGTGTACAAATCCTTGATAAGCAGGTTTGTTCTAAATGTCATAGATTTGCGTGCTTGGATATGAATGGTTTTTAAAAAAAAAAAGTTTTCCATTATGAAATCGACTAGCGTCTTTGAGTGTGTTCGTTATACAAGACAGCCTGTCACAGGAATGGTTGGACGTTGCATATATGAAGTCGGTGGATACTCTTGTTGTGAAAGTCAGAGTATGGAAAGGGGAAAGATGATATATACTCAAAAAGATTAGATGCTTGACACCCAAATTAGTGGTAGTAATTGTCTGAGGGGTAATTCCTTTTAGTGTCCTGTCGTTCTAGATATCTGTCTATTCGTATTCGAGTTATTCGTATCTTTATTGTTATCAAAATCATCATTATGAGGGGTTCTTTGGTTTTATTGGTTTTGATGGGTTTTGTTGGGTTTTTTTTTATATCCTTGCAAATGCGACAGTAATGGATGCAGAGTAATGATTGTCTAAAAGTTGCTTTTATTGGACTAAATGAATTTCCTTCTGTTCGAACATGTTAAAAATATTGGGTCAGGAGAAAGATCCTTTGTGATGTAAATACTTATGGATAAAATTCTTGAAACATAGTTCATAGCTAGAAATAGTTTCTGCCAAAGAAAACTAATTGCAATTTTCCTTTCTTTCATTTTGCTCTGACATAGATTTAAAAAAAAAATGTTTTGTTTGCTTGATGTCACACTCAGCAATATTCCAACCACATGACGACGGTATCATAATATTGTTAGCAGCTGTCTGCTCAAGTAGTACACTTTGACATGATTAAAGTAAGTCTGACCGCCCGATCCAAAATCTGTAGCCAATCCCTTACGACTGAAAGGTCTTGGAAGGTTAAGCCTTTTCTTAATTGCCTTTAACTCATGCTCATAATTGCAGTGTGCTATGCAGATTTGATTTTGTTAATGGACAACAACTGTAATATTGGATAGACGCCAATCGATAATGCAAAACAATAACCTTTCTTCGACCTAGTGTGTCGATGAGGGTAAGAAAATATTGGTGTGACAATGGAAACACCAATATCAGTGTGATACCGAGGGTAAGCAGATCTAACGGAAGTTATTCATACCTAACTTATTATTCTGTATAACTTAGACCACATTTGAAGAAGCTCTCATGATGGTTCTTACTCCGCAAGAAATACAAGGTTACTGCTAAGAATCTACTGCAGAGCACTGCGCCGTGCTTCTCCATTTTATGAGTTTGTGTGAAAATAAGATAGTAAGGAAGTAATATACATAGATTGAGCAAATCAATACATCCACAAACTGTTAGTAAACGCCGTTTTATACCCTCTTTGATCCAAGTCCCGTTGGAAATAAAGTCTGGCAAATGAAACAAGTTGTAAGGATAGCTGATTTTAAGTGTCTGTATTTCGTGTTGCAGTTTGGCATACAAGTATCACTGGTAAACATTTGAGGGAGGTTCTGGAGGTTCCGGCTCGACGGAGCGTTGATGTCAATGTCAGATCACAGAATGTTCAACAAAACGAAGCACTTTACATATTTGGCGTCAGCACTATTGCTGAAATATGACTTACAAACTAGTGAAGTAAGTCATAAACAGCCATCTGTGCAAACAGTGTAACATGTCGAAGTGCTCATCCGATTCAGAGAACCCAGCCTCCCTATTCTCATTTCCGTCATTCCTATGACAAACATGGTGCACTGCAGATCTATTCTTGCTTAAAATTCGAACAATGGCGCAGTAGGAGAATTTGTCAGAACTCGCACCACACCAGGAACCTTTACATGCTTGTGGTTTTCGCGTGTCCATGTATAATAACAACCGTTCACCGTTAACCGGAACGGTAGTGGATGTCCGTTTTCATTGATCACTGTACCGTTACATGGAAACAAAAGAGTAAGTTTCATTATATTTATTCACCATAGTTATACTTGAAATTGCCGTTTACGCAAACACAGTTTCACCACCGAAATTGTTTTACCTTTTCAAATGTTCAGCTTACCATATCCAAATTACGGGACAAATTAGCGTTGTGTTATGTTCTGAAACTCAAGAACAAACAAGCAAATAGTCGACTTCATTACACTTTGCGGAGGTAAAAAATAATTAAGCAGGCGGAGATGTGGTCTGTGATTGATAATGCGGAAATTTATTGCCTTCACGAATCATTAAAAGCAACTGCACATGTACTAACATCCTGTCGTGGTTCATATAATCAGGATAAACATTGTCCAATTGTAAACATAATTGTATCACGCTATTGTGCAATATATAAGTCACGTGTCAAAGAAATGCAAAAGGACAAATCGATAACAATCAGTTATTCACTAACTCGGAGCTACATTTGCCCGCCAGTCGTTTGTCTTCGATATTTGAAAGTATTGTTTCGTGAACGCGTGTGAGAGATGCTTAATCAATGAACACATGTGCAGTCATGCAAATGGACAACAAACGGTTATTGATATCCTCTCATTCGTCTTTGGTGCCACTGTTCGTGGGTATTTTACACACATTGTAAATAAGTTTTGAATCATTAAAGCAGGAGGCGTAGTTGACGTGTGGCGTCATGTCCTGAATGTCTGTAGAGAGTATCACTGAGGCATGACTTTTGTTTGGATGTGTTTTATTTGTGTATGTTTCTGATTCCAACACGCATTTATGAGGAACCCATTGACAGGTTCATCTAGTATCAAGCTATTATCATAATTATCAAGTATTGAATTCTGTCACAACTGTGAGGCTGTACGTATAAAATGTTCATTTCACGTTTGAAAATACATTCAAGAACACCAGAAAGACGTGAAGATATGTATATTTTGATTTCCGTCATACCCGATGAGTTAATGTATTTGATGTCTCCAGTGCTCATGCCATGTCGAGGAAGCATATTTATTTTGATGGAACCTACCCCCAAAATGGCCTCATGAGGAACATTTGAATCATCATCTGCGAATGTTGTTTTTTACTACGCCGTCAATTGAGATTACAATTCGGCAAAACGCAGTATAATATTACAAGTCGTTCTGTTACATTTATGTAAAGCGTATACTTCTCAGAGTTGCCCGCTAATATGGTCAAACGCCACTCGTAATAAAAACGGTATCTAACGGAGTTCTTGAGAGGCATTTCGAAGTTTGACGAACAAAATACATGACACGAGTTATGGATAACAACTCCGTTCTTAAGATTCTTTACACAATGAAGGAGCAAGATTTAGCTCTGACACGTCGTAAGGAATAAAAGAAGTTGTTATCCATAAAAACGTATATGAGTATTCAGGTATTTAAAGAAGTGTCGTTTACGTATCTGCTGTATGGTTGGGAGTAATTATGAACAGTTTCGTATTTTGTCAGTCCGACGATTTTATCGTCACCACCACACCCAGACAATGAAGCATGATTTTGTTACATCGAAATACGATTACTTGATTCTTTCGTAAGTGATACATCACGTGTCACGGTGTACTGGTACAAGTGCTACTAGTATCGCTAATTGTATTGGCAGACTTGTTAGAGCTGTCTGCCATGAACGATAAACATACATCATTTTTCGTCATAACATTTCCTTGCGTGTACGTGCAAGAGGGCCACAGCGAAAATGAATGTACATTGGTATCAGACAACCCGCTTAACACACATCCCCAGACGAATCACCAGCAAGTGGATGTTTTCTTAAACAATTGGGGTTTTCGAGGGTCTTTACAGACCATGTTAAGTTGTTGCTGACGTCCAATAATATTACAATTGACAAAATTGTACCTGGACACACTTAGATTATCTTTTCTGGTCTAATTGAGACAGTGGCGTTACCATTCAACTCAGTCTATTCCCATCCTAACATCGAAAGCGTGTCCTTGATCGCCATAGTAATGTCAGATTACGATAGGCATATAATTGGGAATTATCGAACAAAAGATAAAACAAATGTATCACATTGATGTTTTTCCAGTTCAACCACCAGTTTCGTGTAGCATGTCAGCTTATATGTACATCAGCTTTGTAAGTTTCTTCATGCAGTTCCTTAATAGGCACGTTTGCTCTAAATGTCAAGTTTTGCGTGAAAAGAACTTCAAAAGCCAAAGATTTACAATGGGATGTGTGGGCTGTACAGTGACAGTCTGTCACAGGATAGTGGGACTTTGCATACAGGAAAATGTCAAAGACGCACATGTAACTCTTGTTATGACAGCCAGTGTATCTAACAGGGAAATGAGAGTCGAAAGCAATATTAAATAAATGGCTTGAATAACATTGCAAAGTTGTTGCATTACTATGAGATTATCAGGCAAAATACGCCCACATTTCGCAAAATCTTCTAGAGAACTCTTTGAAAGCGAATCATAAACATATGGTCTTGATATAACACAATGCACCCTGCTCAATTAGGGTTGTGTGTTCATTTTATTGATCAAGGATTACGGGTTGGATAACACTGGCGTAGGTCTGTTCATTACCAGTTATTCGTCTTGATTGTCTTAATATCCACAATTAATGATCATTATCAGGGGTCACACATGTTAAGGGGCGGTGGGGTAGCCTAGTGGGTAAAGCATTCGCTCGTCACTCCGAAGGCTCGGGTTCGATTCCCACGTGGGTAAATGTGTGAAGCCCATTTCTGGTGTACCCCGCCGTGATATTGCTGGAATATTGCTAAAAGCGGCGTAAAATCAAACTCAATCACTCACTCACAAATGTTATTTCTAATCTTAAGAAATGCCAAAGTGAGGTATGGTATGAGTATATTTAAGCATTAACAACGTTAGCTGAACATATGCAATATATTGTGAGTGTCCAGTCAGGAACAAATCCCACTCGCCTGTACGTTCTTAATATTTGATATTCAATTGTAAAGATGTATAGTTATCAGCGTAGATGTCTAATAACATATCTAAATTTAGCTGTCACTGAAAGTGTTCATACTATTGTAAAGTATGTGTATGGCAAAGACAACCCATACACTCCAAAATCGTCCCATTGTTTTGAAATATCATGCATGTACGCTTGTGAAAGTTTCCCTCAAATACGTCATTAGTTGTCCTCTCTTAACCTGTCATTGTGTCTCATTCAGTGCCACTATCCTTTCCCTTCAATGTTCATGTTTCGCTGTTCGTATTATATATCATGATTTCAGCAACAGGATATGTTATAAATCATTTAATATATTAACATGCCTCTTGGGGATGAATGAACGTTCATCCATTCATTCTTTCATTCTACACACGCTGATAACTTTACAAAAGCTCTGCTGATTAGATTAATTCCATTAAGTGAAGGTATGTCAGCATATACACTAGCCACATAAAGAAACTGTGCACACAGAAAATGCCTTCATAACTGGAATACAACACAGCAAAGACGAAATGATGTAGACACTTTATAAGCTGAAGTATCGGACCACAAGAAAATGTCAAAAGAACATGAACAATATCCGTAACGATGACGTCAGAAGTTCAAAATCGAGTAGGGGGTCACAAAATCAGTAACGGGTATGACCACCATGTGCGTGAAGCACAGCAGTGCAACGACGACGCATAGAGGCTACCAAATGAGCATTGGAGGCCTGGGAAGTGGTCTGGGGCGTGGTCACTACTGTCTGGAACCTGTATCTGAGATGAGTCACCCGAATCTACCTGTCCTGTCTTGGCGTCGTTACGTCGGGAACGCCCAGAACATGGGTGGTCGGCGACGTCATTACTGTTTCGATAACGCCTGACCAATGCAGATATCGTGTTACGATGGCATTGGAAATGTGCTGCCACCTGTTGTTGGTTCATGCTGCTCGAACCATTCCAATGGCTTCATGACGTTGAGCAGATGTTAATCTTGGCATGATGTGCATGTGACTTCTCATGTGAATTGGTGAACGTTTGAATGACCAAAGATCAAGCTTTCGACATTGACAGAAATTTCAGAGTTTCACATGTTGTGTGCATCTGTACGGGCTGCACGTGCAGTAACCCATTGCATGGCCTTAGGCCACCGTCAATGACGTCACATCGCCTGGCACGTGCATGAGCGTTTGATTGTCTCCAATACCTGCTATTTTCACAAATGTATTTATGTATAAATACGCTGTGTGCCTATATTTCTGTGTGCACAGTTTCTTTATGTGGCCAGTATAGTAGCATATGGGTGATGTGTGAAAATATAGGATTTTGTATGCGAGTAATACCTGTGTGAACATAGAAATATGGTAAAAGCAACCCCATTAAACATAATGAGCGACTACTGCAGGCTTGTAAATCACTGGCAGTACTTCTCAACTCAAAAAGCGTTATCTTCACTTGTGCATGTATCAAAACCACTAGAATGTATAGATTTCCAGTTCTCAAACAATTTAAATCTTTAGGTTTTCTCCATGAAGAGTGTGCATTTATTTGTTCATTGAAAAACATCAAACAACAGATCACGCTATGCATGCATAAACCCACCGAGAATTACATTATCCAGTCGCAAGTTTATAAGCACCACAAATGGTGCATGATATTCATTTTCCATCTCTACTATGGTCATTTAAGGACGTATACATATCACCATCTATTACACAGATATAATTCAATCATCCACAAATATAATTAGAGTCATAGGGAATACAAACAATCTTGTTCAACTAACTAAATTTAATATACACTCAGATATTCATTCACAAAACGGCTTCGTACTAGTGGGCATGAAACAGATCAAACACTCAAACTGCTATATTTCTTTTGCAGTATTAGGTTTATTATCCAGTTGGGAAAACAAATTCTGAAAAAGATGAATGTCATAACTAGAGTACTAAGAAATGCGCCATTCATAAACAAGATCGCGAACTGTGATGTGTGTTGAACCTTATAATCAAATCTGTTCTCTTAAGGGATCTATAAATTACTGAAAGACCCAAAGTTCAAAATAATTCAGCTATTTCCCATTTGACGAGTGATAGACTTTATGAAGCGTAACACGGAAATACATGATGATACATGTATTGCGCTGATCAAGAAAAAAGACACTATTCAAACACGAACATGAGTGAGTGAGTTTAGTTTTACGCCGCACTCAGCAATATTTCAGCTATATGGCGGCGGCAAACACGAACAGATGTCAATAAGGAAATGAACATTGAAGATGTAACAAAAAACACATCTAAAGTGTGGGGTCTCTATAGAGTGTATGGTACAAATTATACAAGGTTTCTTCGCTGTGGGCCGGTGGAGAAGCCTAGTGGTTAAAGCATTCCGCCTGTCACGCTCAAGACCCGTGGTCAATTTCCCACATGGATACAATGGGTGAAGCCCATTTCAGGTATCCAATCGCCATGACATTGTGGTAATATTGTTACAAGTGGCGTAAAACTGAACTCACATACTAACTCACTATCGCTAAAGTTAAAAGGGTTTATATTGTGACATCTATGATGCTTCTTTGGGTTAACGTCTATAATATGTCATCGTTACAATAAACACATTTACAACATAGCGTCTCTATAGCGTGTACTGTACTAATGTACCACTTATGCAAGGCGGCATTATCTTTGAAGTCACATATTCTGTGATTTTCCTTCGATAACGTCTTTAATTTTTCACCTTCCACTGACAACGAGCCACTAATATGACGTGTTTTACGTGCGGACATACACCGGACTCTGATGTTATTGACTTCAAGAATCAAGACTCTGACGACCATAGACCTCTCCTTAAAGAATGGCCCATGTCGCCAACAGACGCATGGATTTCTTCCTGAGGTACTCTAGAACATGGCATCATTAGAATCGTCACAGACTCGGAAAGCAGTTATCAGTTACACTGATCTACATCAAGAAGACAAGGGTGTACACTTTAAGACACCGACGAGTTATAGTTTTGTGGATCTAAGTAGAATGAAGAATAACGTTGAGGGTCAAAGCTCAGAACATTTGATATTCAGGAAAACAATCTGTCTATTTTACCAGGGCAAAATAGATCAGTCGAGGAACTGGTACATGCCTTCATGCCTTGATTTACCAACAACAAAAAATAGAAATAGCTACATGCATAGGATGGCGAAGTGTTGGCGATTTGATTGTGCGTTAAAGGTTTATCGCTTCAAGACGGCCTCAAAACATATTTATACAAAACCCCACAAATGTATTTTTTATATGTAACTGATCAGGGTTTAAGTGTGCATCAGCTCTCATGCAGTCACGGATCAATCATATACATCATCATGGATCATTCTAAGAAAAGTAAAATACAAACTTGATAATATTACTATTGGTATATAAAATAAGTAATGATAAAAAACAATATTTAATCAACTTCACATCTACCCTCACTATTTCATTCCACATTCATACGATTATAGGTTTAGACAATATGTTTGAGTTATAATTTAGTTTAATTATGTTTAGACTGGTATTTACCTACCACATACACCATATTTAATGTAAATAGCTAATTGATATTTAATGATATAATGTAGATAAATTACATTTAAAATAACACATCCAACCAACTGTAGTGATGGTTGGAAAACAATAGATACATTTAACTACACCCCGATACATTAATATAATACTTCTTTAAGAAATACACTATATACAATGCCATATATACACATACAATATATGCAATATATTACAATCCAGAAATGTTCCAGAAAACACAAATATACCACATTGATGTGATCCTCCACAAAGATCTATGTGACTGCCAACAAGTTATGTGTGACTCACCAAAAGGGTAAATACATTATTTTACATCATCGAGACCCGCCACTCTCACACTTGGCCTAAAAATGAGTGTTTGTATTATCGCTTCAGATCACCACTCATGCAATACAACTGTGGCCTGTAAACAATCCATTCTTCTGCTGTAAGAGTTATTTCTTTGTGTCATAACCGTTACGTAGGTGGAATATCGCTGACAGATTCATCCACACACTCATGCATTTGATTATGGATGAAGTGTCAGGTATGTTAAGTGTCATCATGAAGATGAATGAGATACGATTTATTATATATACTGAACATCATTGAAAACGCACCACTTATAAAAGTTCAGATTACTAAAAGCACGTGTTAGGAATTGATATATTTTGAGTGGATAATAACAGATGGACGACTGACAAAAACAACAACACAGAAAAGCCGCTCATTCATTCAAATGTTCCACAATCAGAAAGGATCAAACACACCTTGGGTCAAATCGAAAAGTCAATATCGCGTGTGACCGCCATTTGCATTGACACATGCAGTTCAACGTCTCCTCATTGAGTCAATAAGCGTCCGAATAGACTTCTTGAGGATGGCATTCCACTTCTGCAGTAGTGCAGCCTCAAGTTCCCGGATGTTTCGCATATGTTGTCGCCGCGAAAGACTTTGACCAATTTCGTCCCACAAGTGCTCCATCTGGCGACTGTGCTGGCCAATGAATAACCTGGATGTGTTGCTGGGCCAGATACTGCATGGAAAGTCTTGTTGTGTGTGCCTGTGCGTTGTCCTGTTGAAAAGTATGGACATCTTGGTGGTAATTGAAGACAGATACGATGTGATTCTGAAGAATCTGCTCACGGTAATAAAGGGCATTAACTCTCCCTTGACTTACAATCAAGGCAGTCCTGTGATTGTAATTTAGTCCACTCCATACCATGACACTCCCACCACCCAAAGGTCTGTCTGAACCACACACTTATTAGCATAACGTTCACCACGTCTACGCTAAACACGTAATCGGCCGTCAGCATTACGTAGATGAAGACGTGACTCGTCAGTGACTATCGCACCATGCCATTGTTGTAACCTTTACTGAAAATGACTGCCAGCCCATTGCATACGCTCATTACGGTGTCTGTCAGTCAGAACTGGTCCAACGTAAGGACGTCGAGCATGGAGCCCTGTAGCGTGTAGACGGCGTCGCATGGAGTCAGCGCTGATGACCCCCACGTCAACCTTGAACTAGTGCAGCAGTCCTGGCAGTCGGCAGTGTTCAATCACTGATATGGACAAGGTCAATATGGCGATCCTGATGGAGCGTCGTAACACGTTGTTGCCAAGGTCATTGAAGGTCACGGGTGCTGCCTGTCTACTGATGTCGTCTATGAAGCCTAACGATGGTGGAGGGCTGTCCAAGTTGTCGAGCAATATCCCTGCTGCCGGTGCCAACCTGAATCATGCCTAGTGCACGTTCTCTTTCGTGAGGTGTTAACCTTGGCATCTCTGTCCTCGTTTCACAATCGTTAGTGAAGCAATGAGAATCGGTTCTCATACACCTGCTTTTAATGTCACAGTCAGTATGATTTCAGAATGAAATTCAATTCGCGCTTTTTTTATGGCGTGGCTGCATGTTTATGCATTTTGGAATTAAGAGTTATACTGTGGACAGGAATTTGTTTCTAAAGAATTTCTTTCAACTGGACATGCCCTTCGACTTCATGTTAGTTATATTCATTGAACATTGTCATGCTGAAATCCATCTTGATGAAAATAAGGACGATTTTAGACTTGTGCGTTTTCAATGATGTTCAGTATAGTTTCAGCAATTGGCACTCAACTCACTTAGGCCCTCGAACGTCGGCGTGAAGACTCAAAACTTTTACACCTCGTTTTAGCTCTCAAATGCTGCTGCAAGTTAAGTATCATCTTCGGTAAGCTATCTACGAAAATGATTCAGGGAACAGGAAGCATCTTCCATTGTTTGACCCTTTCCTTCTTATGGAGACACTTCAGTTTCTAATTGCATTACCTGCCATCGACCAAGGGTCATTACAGACATGTCGATCCCGTAAATAATCGCTATATGATGGCAATACTGATTCATGTGACTTGTAGGAAATGTCATCATTACAACATCCCAGACTATCCTACAGGGCGGAAACCATTCATCATCTCCCATGATTAACATCAAGGGAAGGCGATGGCCATGCTATTCGCAGCCACAGACGATCTATATTTTATGGATTAGTGTAGGATGAGTGATAATTTGAGAGATCAAACCTCATAACATAGGACAAGGGACACTATTGTCAATATCATCGAACTAAGGTTCAGGGCATCTCGGGAAAGACATGGCACTGGCATAGTACGAAATTATAACCGAATGTTGTACATGCAAGTATCAACAGGTGTGACGCAAGGCTGGGGAGATTTGATTCAACATAAACGGTAATCCACTTTCTGAATCAAGTGTGAACATAAGATCAATGTGGCATCGAAATTTGTAGGAGCAAAATATCAAGGAGGCATAGAATGATGATGATGATGATGATGATGATGATTAAAATAGTCAAAAGGTTACTGGAAAAGAATTGTGTATATACACGGGGAATTACACCCTTCCATAGGTCACGTGTAAATTAATTTGAAGATACTTCATGTCGATGAACATTTATTGAAACTACAATTACATTTAGCCATTTGAACAAAGGTCTTTTCCAATCACATTCATTTGACCATATACTGAAAAGGTTACTGAAAAGGTTTACAACGTACTTTTCAAACTCCAAAACCTTAGCCATAGTATATGCCGCATCTCTAATGAGGCAACATAGATGAGTTACAATCACTGTGGCTCCAGTGCCCATAGGAAATCCAAGCTTCACCAGGCTGGATATGTGCCATTTTATCCTAGCGAATTGTGCTAACGCTCCCGGGTTTTTTTCCGTTTCAAGAAAGTTACTTTTCACGCCACTATAATATTGCTGATGAAGAAATGATACACATCTCAAACACTCTGTCACACTCGTAACAAGCAGTGGTGTGAAGAATCATTTGAGAAGGCAGCTTGTTTCTTAATACCAGTGGCACTCGTTACTCGCGACTTGAGATAAATACGATCTCCTTGAAACACCACATATCCTGAACACAGACTGCTCTTCCAGTTGTGATTTAGGACCTAGCATTACCCCTAGAACGATTGGCAATTGTTAGCATGCAGAATTTTCCAATAAACAGGAAATCATTAACACGATCCAGTAATATTAGGGCGCTGATTGACTACTTTCTTAAACAGACTGAATTGCAGGAACACGCCACCATTCAATCCATAATAATTCCGTTCCTATTTTCTTGGCTCTTTAAAAACCTTTTCAGTAAAATTATCAAGATTGAGTGTTGACACATTCTTATAAACGTGTACAGATTCCATTTTCTGGTTCTTTTTTATGAAGTTGAAGGGTAATTTTTTAATACGTTATTAGGTAGGTTTCGTCATATGTGACGGCTGTGCATCTGTCTTGTGTACTGAAAAAAAAATCAGCTGACTTCAGAAGAAAGTGGCACAGATTCCCGAACTGAATCCCACAGTCCATATAGTGTGTCTGTTACCTACATCTGAGTTGGAGAGTAGATGCCTCAGTGATCTGAATACATGGTTCTGCAACATTACTACCCTAGCCATTTGAAAATTCGAGTCGTGTCGGGTACTGGGCGTACACTTGACAATGCAGAAATGTACCAGCAGTTGTTCGGATATATTGAGGCGAGATCAGAGAAGAAGAAAACTCTCAAACGCTTTGCCATCATAAATTTTCATCGTGACAATCTTGACACTGCACACAAGTACCATTGATACTTTCAAGATATGTTTGAAAACAATTTGCATATCTGCAACTGACTGCATGGTGAACACATACACCGCAAATCCTTTTTTGTGTGTGTGTCACGGGTGTACAGTAGTCTGTAAATAAATAATCAGGAACCATCAACAAAACTTGTTTTAATCTGTTACCATGGTGGTTTAACATAAAAACAACACCAAATATCACGAAAACAACTTAAAAAAACCCTTTTAAACTTATATACTTACTGACATATTAAATAATTGATCAGCTGAATGATTCAACTTTTGAGAGGAATCTTCATAAAGCTCAAAGAATACAAATTGATTCAGACATTTTAATGCACAAAATTCTGAATTTATCTTCAACACGTAACAGGACGTGAAAATCCATTTGTTGTGTCTTCATCGTGTGTTATTAATTCCGAGGCGTGAGGTCGAACTTATCAATCATCCAAGTGTAATGCAGTACTAAAGATCACATCCTTCTAAAGAATGTCGTCTGTCCTATCACTTTCAAGTTAATGATACGTAATGATGACCGTTCGTGTCCAGAAGGTCAGTCCGGACGGTTTGTGGTAGTCCGACAAATACATCAGACATTTTGTTACAAAAAGCATTGACCGGTAAATTTGGACGGAAGAAACAAAGTGGTCAGTGACGCATATATTCACGATCTACGCGACAGAGTGGAACAACGAACGTGAGCGTCTGGATGGTATGCCACGATGACAAAATCATTCACGATCAGGACAGTTGGCAACGTTTCCGTCAGGTTGCATCACTGAAGTTTCAGGTCACAGGAATTGGTCGTGGAAAGGGTGCAATTTATGACAGACACAATGATGCCATTGTACAACATCTGATCAGAACTATGTCATTGATATTTCATATAACTTGTCATCTAATTTCTATTGATAAGTGCACACTAATTGTACCATTTAGCACGTCGTAAATAGTACAAATGTGCCTTTCTAAGAACACACGGACTACTTCATCCATTAATTACTGCCACCTTTCAAACATATTTGCATCCGCAGCGCTGGATTTGATGGAACTATAAGATCTCAACATTTCACTGCTGAATGTTGACTCCGAAAAGTATATTTGCTTCAAATCTAAGCCACTCGAAAAAATTCTATTCCCACGACTTCCTGTTAATTCCCTTCACGTCCTAAATGAACCAGAACCGTTGATGAATGGGTGAATGGTACAGTAGGTCAGTGACAAATGTTGGAGTACTCTGAACATGGATGAACGTAACTGTCATAGGGCTGATGTAAAGAGGCGGAAGCTGTACTTTGAAGGAAGAGGAATTTCCATTTGCTCCTTATAACCCTAGAGCTTCCTGTTATGCGCCTATGTGTGTAGTAAAAACAAGGGAATATAGGTGGGGCTTGAGGTGCATTGTACTGTCCTTTCAGTTATAACTACATACATAGAGAGAGATAATGTTTATTTGAGTATCACTTTATCTTTCACTCATATCGGCCAATGAGTGAGTTGAGTTTAACACAGATGTTTTGAACAACATGTCAGTTATGTCATGACGTTTGGGATGGTTGTAATGATGACATTTCCTACAAGTCACATGGAGAAGTATAGTCCTCTCCTTTGCGATAATTCAGGGAATTGGCATAGTAAAAAATATCCTTGTATGATGTCAGGTAATGCAATTAAAAACTAAAATGTTCCCTTAAGAGTCAGAGAGTCAAACAAATCAGTATTTTTTCTTATTGTTTGATTTATACCTGGACTTTTTCTGTCGGTACCTTCCTCAATACGGTATTCTATAATCATTTTATTCAGTCATTCACATTCCAAATGTGCTTAAGGCGTTCGCTCCTCATACCGAAGACATGGGTTCGATTCCCCTCATGGGCACAATGTGTGACACATATTTATGGTGTCCCCCACCGTGATGCTGCTGGAATATTGCTAAAAGTTGCGTAGAACTAAATTCACCAACTCACTAAATCTGCGAGATGACCGCCAGACCGTCAGTTTGTTGTATGTGTACAAACAATACAAAGATAGTGGCTGATACAGGTGACGATCACTTTTGTAATCTAAATGTAGTTCATTCACTCTTTCTCGTTCAATCTACTAATGAGAAATGATTCAGCGAAAGACAATGTTAAACGTTATGGGACGTATTGAAGGAGCAAGAATTTGCTCTGAATTGTCGTGTAAAGGGGCGGTGGGGTAGCCTAGTGGTTAAAGCGTTGGCTTGTCACGCCGAAGACCCGGGTTCGAATCCGCCCACATGGGTACACTGTGTTAAGCCCATTTCTGGTGTCCCGCGCCGTGATGTTGCTGGAATATTGCTAAAAGCGGCGTAAAACCAAACTCAGTCAGTCAGTCAGTCGTGTAAAGAATAATAAGAAGTTGTTATTCATAAAACGTGACGTGCATTCAGGTATCTCAAAAGGTGTCGTTTAGCTATATGCTGGTTGGGAGTAATCATGAAAAGTTTGGTAGTTTCTTAGTCGAAGATGGTGTCGTGGCTCACCGCACACGGACAATGTATCATGATTTGGTGAAATCGAAAAGCGATTATCGATTCTTGCGTAAGTGTACTCATAGTATAAAAAGGAGTGCTGCTAATATCCGTAATTGTATAGGCAGACTTGTTAAAGCTGTCTTCCATGAACGATAAACTACATCATGTTTCGTCATAACATTTGCTTGCGTGTACGTGCATGCAGGAAAGGAATTTACATGGAGGGCCACAGCGAAAATGAGAAGCCGGGTCTCCATAACAGGAGGTATCAAACAACCTGCTTAACACACATCACCAGACGAATCACCAGCAAGTGGATGTTTTCTTAAACAATTGGGGTTTGCGGGGGACCTTGTAAGGCCATGTGGAGTAGAGTGCTGACGTCTAAAAGCGTTACAATTAAAATTATTGTATCTGGATACATTCTCAGCTCTATTTTTTCTGGTCTAATTGCAGCGGTGGTGTTACCATTCAACTCCTTCAGTCTATTCCCATTCCTTACATCGAAAGTGTGTCCTTGATCGCCATAGTAATGTTTAGTAACGATAGGTATAACATTGGGAATTATCAAACAAAAGAGAAAACTATATTTATGGCATTGATGTTTTTCCAGATCAACCACAATTTCGTTTAGTATGTCAGCTTATGTACATCAACTTTGTAAGTTTCTGCATGCAGTTCCTTAATAGGCAGGTTTGCTCTAAATGTCAAGTATTTGCGTTAAGGAACTCCGAAAGCCAATGTTTTACAATAAGAAATAGCCAGGCGTCTGTGAGTGTGTGGGCTGTACTGTGACAGTCTGTCACAGGCATAGGGGGACTTTGCATATAGGGAAATGTCAAAGACGTACATGTAACTCTTGTTGTGACAGGCAATGCATCTAACAGGGAAATATGACACGAGAACAACATTAAATAAATAACAAAGAAGAACATGGAAGTTTTTGCACTATTGTAAGATTATCGGGCAGAATACGCCCACATTTCGCAAACTCTTTCTAGAGAACTCTTTGAAAGGGAATCATAAACATATGCTCAAATGACATGATATGCATTCAATGCACCCTGTTCAATTAAGATTTGTGTGTTCAGATTAATATTCAATGATTATGGCTGAGAAAATACTTCTGTAGATTACTGGTTTATATCTGTTCATTATCGTATCTAACAATTTCTGATTAATAGTTATGCGTATCTTTTGTCTAAATTTCCAAGTGATCATTATCAAGGGTCACAAATGTTTACTTTAGTTGCCTCCCGTGTTATTATTGCCAATTATGATAAGTAATGAAGTAATGTCTACCATTCATTTTTTTAACACGTGCACGTTCTTTGTATTTATGCAAATCGGTGCATATATGCCAAGTTCTCATTTTTATAATTCTGCCGAACCTTAGATAGCCTGAACAATTCCGTGAGTTCCTTCAACTTTGACATAACGGTGCTTGTATATTGCATTTTGGGATACATATGAACAAACGTTTCCAGAACGATAAAAAACCCAGAAACTTATGAATCAATACCTTGGGCTTCATTTCGTGACAACCTGGTTGAGTTGATGAATATTTGTTGTAAATAAAAGAACTAGACAATCCATTTTTTTATAATTGGCTGAAAATTGAAGGCATTTTTGACTTGGCTGTTATGAATATTGTTTGTAGGAAATAGATGCATACAACCCTAAAAAGAACTAGAATTGTACTTTACTAAGGAAGTGTAATCCCAAATATAACATATTTGACCACTTTCTGGCATTGTGTAATCATCAAACAGAGGCACTGACAACATTGATGGGACGGTCGTTATAATTGACAGTCTTGAGAGTGATCTGAGATGGCAGCACCATATTACTCGTTATAATTCCCAGTGAGGGTTTATGTATTTGGCATCGCCTCGGAGAGCTGGAAAAGTACTGATCTGGCCATTCCTTCCTTCCTCCCTTCGTTTGTGTTTGTGTGTGTGTGTGTGTGTGTGTGTGTGTGCGCGCGTGCGTATCTGTGTTCACATATTTTGTGCTGAAATTTAATCCTATTAAGTAAGGGTAGATCAGCATATATGAGTAGCATATGGAAGTAATAATACTCTGAAATGTATATGTTGATGCGAGTAATACCTGTCTGAAAAATGAATGTTCTAAACCCAACCTCCATTAAACAAAATGAGCGACCTTTGTTGGTTTGTGAATCACTGGCAGCATTTCTCATCTCGGGCGTTCCTGATAACTAGAGTTATGTTCACTTGAGCATGTATACGATCAACTGGAATATGTATATTTCCACTTCTCACACATATTTAAATTTTAAGGCTTTTAAGAGTGTGCATTTATTTGTTTCTTTAGAAAACATCAAACAACAAATCTCGCTATGCATGCATAAACCACTGATAATTACATTTTTTAGTCGCAAGGAGCAACTTATATAATTTCAGGTTCATAAGCACCGCCAATGGTGCATGGTATTCATTTTCCATCTCAACTATGGTCATTTGAGTACATCTACATGTAGCCATCTATTAACAGATATAATACAATCATCCACAAGTATAATTAGATTCATAGGGAATACACACAATCTTGTTCAACTAACTAAGTTTAATATACACTCAGATATTTATTCTCAAAACGGCTTCGTACGAGTGGGTATGAAATGGATCAAACACTCAAACTGCTATGTTTCTTTTGCAGTATTAGGTTTATTATCCAGTTGGGAAATCAAATTCTGAAACAGATGAATGTCATAACTAGAGTACTAAGAAACATGCCATTAATAAACAAGATCGCGAACTGTGGTGTGTGGAACCTTCAATCAATCAAACCTGGTCTTTCAAGCCATCTAGACAACACTGGATCCATAAATTACTGAAAGACCCAAAGTTCAATATACCTCAGTATATTATGTCACTTTTGACTCTGAGGGATAGACTTTATGAAAACAGAAACACATGGCACATATACATGTATCGTGCCGGTCGAGAAAAAGCTAATATTAAATTCGAGCGTGAGTCAATAAAAAATGAGAAGCTGAAGTTATATTGTATGATAAAATCTTTAATATCATCCCGCGTCTTTGTGTACGCGACCAGGTGGTTGGGTAGCCTAGTGGTTACAGAGTTTTTTAACTGCCGAAGAACTGGGTTCGATTCCCTGCATGGGTACAATGTGTGAGGCCATTTCTGTTTTTCCCTGACGTGGTATTGCTTGAATATTGCTACCATATAATTGCTACCTATATCAAACCATACTCAGTCACTGGTTTTACAGTACCCGTCGACTGAGATAACATGCACCAGTCCTTGTTTCATCCCCTTGAAGGCTACCGTCAGACGGAGTGACAATAGCGTACATCTTTTGACATCTTAGGCGATGAATTTTATCATCAAAACTGTGTTCCACAGAAGATATCGCTTGTGTGAGATCATATGATATCTCCTAGGAGACATCGTTTTGACAGTAGATTTTGTACAGTGCCCTGACAATGCTATGATGTCTTCAACCTGATGACGTCACAATGCTATGACATCGCTGCACTGCAAGTCTAATGGTAGTACCGTGTTGCGAGATGTACATTTGTCATTGAAAACTAATGAAGAATGATTTTTGATGATAAATAGAATCTCACCCTCGTGTCTACTGATATCAATTACATCAACACTCGTTGATAAAGGCAAAATATCCTCAGCAAGCATCGGATATTTGTAACTTCATCAACTCGTGTTGATATAATTGATATCAGTAGACACTTGGGAGAGATTCTCTATGTATGCGGCAATTATGGCATGTATTTTAAGATTTTGACTGTTTAAGCGCAGAGAGGTGGTGGAGTAGCCCAGCGGTTAAAGCGTTCGCTCGTCACGCCGAAGTCCCGGGTTTGATTCCAAACTTGAGTATAATATGTGAAGCTCATTTCTGGTGTTCCCCCGACGTGATATTGCTGGAATATTGCTAAAAGCCGCGTTGTGAAACTCGGTGTTCGGCGTCGAAATCTCATCTTCGGCACGACGAGCTAGCTCTTTAACCACTAGGCTACCCTCCTGCCCCCAAGTTTTATAATTCGGGTATGGTTATGACGAACCGAAAATCCTGATCAGGGCGAACATTACATGCGAAAGTACCACATCCACAGGGACGATATTACGAAACCGCTACATTACCAGTATTCGGTTATGCCATTAACTCCTGTCACTATGTTGCAGTGAGACAGATATTCTCTATGTTATTTCTTTGTAAATACTATGTACTGACGTCTTTGATATGTAGATAGTAGCGACGATAATCTAAATCATGCAGAATCACTAACCATACAAGCAAATTTCGTACTTAACATTCATTTATTTCTCTTTAGGTGGCTGCGGAACTATCCTGCAGAAAACAGGGAGAATATGTCACTTTGAACATACGATAACTTTTTATTCCGCATAAATCGACGATGTCCAAAGTTAAATAGACGTTTGTACGTGCAGGCCGGGATGGATCAAGGACGTTTTGGGGTCGACAGATCTGACCAGAGTGAAGTGTCCGAAATATTCATTATTGTCTGTCTATTACATACATGAAAGAGTGATCTATTCATCGAAAAAAGAAGGGCAACAACTTAAATACTCAGCGGATGAACACACGATCAGCACAGAAAACACTTTCATCCTTCTGAAAACTGAAGGATATATTGTTTTGATTGAACCTATTGCTTATGCAGAATTTTCTTATCACCAACCAAATGTGACCAGACTTAAGTATCTGTCTCTTACATGCATAAAAGAGTGATCTATCCATCGAACCATTAAGAGCAACAACTTTACACAATCAGCGGATGAATACACGATCAGCACTTCCTTCTGTACACTGTAGGTTATATTTTTTCGATTGAACCTATTGTCTTAGTAAGATAACTCGTGACCTTCCTATGTTATCTGACCTCGCTTTCGCTCGGTCAGATACCATAGGAAGGACACTCGTTTCGTATAATTCGTATGTAATGAGACCTCGTGTAGTATTCTCTATCAACACAACTGCATCCAAAGGTTGTTATTTTTATGAAATATTACGTACTCTATGATCGCTACGGTAACAAGTATATAAGGTGCACCTTCTGTTATCGCTACATTATAGTCTGTTTGCAGCGAAAACGTACCGATGAATTTCACTTTAAACAAAAACGTAAATCGAATAAAGTGAAATTAAGATTACGAATCCTCATAAATTTACTTTGCCAATTCAACATTGAAATCTCAGAATTTTATTCAACTAATGATAAAAGATGTTTAACAAACGATCATAGTTTCAAATCGCTATTATTGGTTTTGTGTTCCAAGGGAGTATGCACATTAAATGAAACACCGAGGACAAGTAGGTTTGGTCTAAGTTAACGCTCATCACGATCCGCACGTGCATTTGTTTCACTCTTCCAACTACTGCGCTTACACCCTTGTAATAGCGACTTGAATCTATGATAGCGTGTACGTTTTCCCTGCAAACAGACTATAAAAGACATTTATAAAGTGACATCTGTGAACACCTTAGGGTAAAATCTATCATATGGCGTCGTAGGATCGTTACACTAAACACATCTATAGTGTGGGGTCTCTATAGCGTATACTGTATTGTTGTTAAGGTACAAATTGTACAATGTGGTTTCTTCTGTGGGGCGTTGGGGTGGCCTTGTTGTTAAATTGTTCGATCTCCACATGATGACAATATCCAGTGCCAACCCATTTCCAGTGTCACCAGCCGTGATATTGCTGGAATATTGCTGAAGTGTAATAAGCCGCAACGATAAGCAGAGGAAAGTATTTTGATGCTTAACCACAAGCACAACTAAAAGTAAGATAGAAAACAATAAAACTGATTGCCCCATTCGAAGTTTGTATCCAAACATTTCTTAACTTTAAAAAAGAAAATACGAAATAGCTATTGAATGGGGATGTGTTTGATTTGATTGTCTGGAGTTTATTCAGCACATTCCCTCAAGACTTCCTCAAGATATACAAAACCCAACAGATTCTGTTTGAAATGTGATTGATCAGGGTTTAAAATAACATGCATGATGCAATTTGAATGTTAGATATATAGAACTATTTTCCTGTAGATTTCGGAAACTGACAAATAGTAATAGTGTAAATATCTATCTCTTTAATGCATAACATATCAATGTGTAACAATCTTCATAAATGCAACCCTCTACAAAACCGTTTCCGAAATTTACTAACTACTCTATTACAGTTGTGTATCAGTTTATATAAGAAAACAACGACATTTCGTTCATCAAACCACTACCTGATAATACTTATCCTTGTATAGGAAAGCTACGACAATTGATTCCAAATTCCCCATCTTCTCAACAGACAACTGACAAAACACATCAAACTGTCTGTCGAAAAACTCCGATTTGAGAGACATGTCCTTCTCAAGTCCCGATATAATTCCGTGACCCGAATGTTCCATCACACACTGGATTGTTTAGACGAATCGTTAAACAAGTTTATCTTTGAAGGCAGACAATTCTAACCAGGCTGTGAATACAATTAGCTGCATCAGTTGCCAATGATGTTCTTTTGTCTTACAGACAATTCCATGACACATCCTAATCATTTCCAACACGCAATGGTAATACTGTGTTGGATATTCATCACACACCATGTGGCGTATAAGCCAATAACCTGTCTGAGACTGTCAATGTACTGTCTCGAGGTACAGTAGAACACGAACAAAACGACAGTTCATGTTGGGGTGCGTGTGAGTGAGGTTTCATGCTGCTTTTAGCAATATTCCAGCAATACCATAGAGGGGGACACCGGAAATGAGGTTCACACATTGTACCCATGTGGGGAATCGAACCCGAGATTTTGGCGTGCATGTGACGAGCGAATGGCTTGACCACAAGGCTACCCCACCGCCCCTGCTGGGGATTGAGTGGATGGGTTCTTGCTGATAAATTAAAGCGTATCTGCTCAATGTTAGATGTAGTTGTAGCTAACGCTAATCTGGGGATAATAGCTGTATAGAAGCGACCTCCTTCCCTCAAAATACAGTACAACCAGAAATTATTGAGAATTTAAGATTATAAATTTTTATATGTTTTTGACTCATTACTCACGTATTAAATGTGAATATTAGCAGAACATAACTCCAGATTCAAAGACAGGTGAACAGTTAGTATTTTGTCAAGTCACCATGAGCAGCAATGCAGACTCAATGCGACGGGGCATACTACTGATCAAAGAAGTTAGAAAGTCGTGGTCCATGCTGTCCCAATATCGGACCACCTCTTCTTTCATTTCAGCAATATTTGTCAGATATTTCTTAGTGACACTTTCCTTCATAAGTCCCCAAACATTTTCTATTGGTTTTAGGTCAGGGCTATAGCTTGGCCAATCTAATAACGACATATTTTGGGTCCGAAACAAGGCCTGTGAATGCTTTGAACGATGTTTTGGGTCGTTGTCCTGCTGGAAAATCCAAATATTTCCATAGAACACGAAAGCAGATGGAAGTAAATGTCCCTCGAGAATATCTGTGTACCGCTCACTGTTCATATTCCCTTCAAATACACAGAGGGGCATTGCCCCTAACACAGATATGCCACCCCACACGTTAAATTTCGGACTGTACTTTGGGCGCTGATACAAAGGTTTTTCAGTTTGTTTGGTCCAGAATTTCAGTGTATTAGGAAACAGCCACACAGAACTTTCATCTGAGAAAGCACATTGTCCCAGTTAAAATTTCTATGCTGTAAGCACCAGTTCAACCTTCGCTCCTTCTGTTCAGGTTTCATGATCGGTGATGGAATTCCTCGACTTTTCTGCCAACCCATTGCATGCAGCTCAGTTCTAATTGTCTCCTTACAGACAACCACAGTTCCTCTTTCAATCATATCCAGCCTTAAGTTTTCTAAACTCCTTCGTTTGTTTTTAGAAACAAGAATAGCAAGCCGCCTCCTGTCACCGACAGTCAATTTTCTGGGCCTACCTGCGCCTCCCTGGTGCTCAATGCCATATCCATTTGCAATATTTTTCAAAACACGATAAACAGTGGACAAAGGGATGCCTGTTCTACTTGAAATCACTTTAGCAGATCTGATGTCCTTGTTATAATACTCTAAAATCAACTTCCTCTTCCCTAAATCATCCTTACTGAGGATCACTGAAAATGTCGTCTGCTAGCAAATAAACAAAGGGGGATAACTCTTAACAAGCACTTGATAGCTGGTCAAGGTTGTTTATACTAGAAATCCAATTAAACATATTCCTAAAATTCAATAATTTCTGGTCATACTATAATATATTAATTGTCAGCGCCAGAAATACTAATACATCTCAAAGGAGAGTCTCTTATACGTTTCCACTCACTCACTCACATGTGTTCTCGTCACGATATGGCTGAAATATTGCCGATGTGACGTTAAATATTAACTCACTCACTCACTTATACGATTCTGACTATGTCATAAGCTAATGAATCACTATCAAGTAGTAATGATATCAGGTGTCGGCGAAAAGAAAATATCCTGCTCTGGGGAGACTTTTTATGCAATCTTCAACAAATATATATCACGTCAACACGAGAGAATAATCAGTCTCAATTATCTGTTGAAACTCTTTCCACTCGCCGCAAAAAGGCAAAATAGTGGTTACGTCGGTAATTGGTTGGTGATGACTCCCCCTGTTCGGTGATGACTCCAACTGATACACCCGCGACTCATACGCTCTGCGAGATGAGTGTTTGTTTTATCGCTTCATATCAGCACTCTTGCTGTACAACTGTGGTCTGAAAACAATCCATCCTTCTGCTGTAACTATAAACTCTGTCAAAAAGAAACGCAACCCTGTATTTTAGAGATTTTGATCTGAAGTTTTAGGACGACACGGCATTTTATTATTTAAGACAGAAGTCTGAAATTTGGCAGAATAATAGCCCAGATGGGCATGTTTAAAATTGTCATTTCAAAGTCATCTCACAGACACCAGTTTGTCACCAGGGGCGTCTTTCTCAGTATCTCGTATGAGCACCACGCGCTGCAATCACTGCACGGCATCTCCTTGGACAAGAACGGATAAGACGCCGGATTCTTTCCTGGGGAATGGCTCTCCACTCCTCCTGCAGTGCAACGGCGAGCTGTTGCAGCGTCTGTGGCGGCGGCTGACGTTGACGTACGCGTCGATCAGAGTATCCCACAGGTGTTCAATAGGGTTGAGGTCTGGTGATTTAGAGGGTCATGGCAAGACATTGACGTTGGAATTCTGCAGAAAGTTCATTGTTGCACGTGCAGTATGAGGCCGGGCGTTGTCCCGTTGAAAAATCTGTGTCTGTTGGTCAATAATCGGGAGAAGGTGAAGCTCTAACACGTGGTTGATGTAACGTTGGGCTGTCAGGTTCCTGGAACGATCACCAAGTCTGATTTCTGGTTGTATGAGATGGTTCCCCAAACCATGACGCTTTCTCCGCCAAATCTGTCCACCTGTCGGACGCAGATGGGCGCAAAACGTTTATGACGTCTCCTATACAGACGCTGTCTTCCGTCGTGACGTTGCAAAGAAAACGTGATTCATCAGAAAACCAGATTCGCCTCCAGTTTTGTAAAGTCCGTATCCTTACGTTGTTGCACCACCTGAGTCGTCGGCGTCGATGTAGGGGGCGTAGTACAGGTCCAACAACTGGTCTACAGGCACGTAAACCCGCTTCTTTCAGACGGTTCCTAATCGTTTGAGCTGACACTCTCCTCAAACCTGGTATTTGTGTGGCAGTCACGGTTGGTAGGGCATGCCGATTACGCAGGTGATGGACCCGGATGTACCGATCTTGAAGGGGGGTCGTGATTCTTGGCCTTCCACTTCTCGGGCGATCGTTGGTCAAATTGAAGTTGTTGTAGCGGCTCCAAAGTCGGGATATCGTTGTTTTGTGAACATTTAGGTGCCGTGCAACAGTTCCAAAACTTTCTCCGGCGAACACGACCAATGGCGATATTTCGGTCGGCAGCACTCAATCGTGGCATTTTAACACAGCTTTTCGGCGACAAATGAATGAATATAATACGGAAGCACATGGGCTTTTATACACCCCTACATTAACTGCCATTTTCATGATTTGCATGTGTTTTTTTTGTGCGAAGTCACCATGAGGGTCATTTCATGCGTTGTGACGGAATAAGCAATAAAATACACTTATGCGTACAAATGCAGTTGTTTGGATGGTAATCTTCATTAATTACGTGTATCATTTCAATACATTCGAATAAAATTTAGTTTGGAAGCAATAACTTCATTCAAACGAATTTTTCATATCTGAGGACAGGGGTTGCGTTTCTTTTTTGACAGAGTTTAGTTTCAGCAATATTCAAGTCATTGCTTGGCATTGTACCCATTTGGGGACTCGAACATCGGCGTGAAAACGCTGCTCTCAAATGCTGCTGCAAATGAATTATCATCTTTGGTGAGCTATATACGAAACTGATTCAGGTAAGAGAAGGTATCTTCCATTGTTTGAACCTTTCTTTCTTATGAACACTTCAGGTTCTACATTACCTGCCAGAAACTATATGTCATATTTATATGATGGCAATCTGAAACTTGTAGGAAATGGACTTCAGGGCGGAAACCCATCTCTATGATTAACATTAGACGATGGCCGTGCTATTCCCAGCCACAGACGATCTATTTTTATGGTTTAGTGTAGGATGAGTGCTATTTGAGATAAAAAAGACTCTACGGACATTAACGCAGTCCATCTCTGGAAAGACATGGCACTGGCATCCGACGACATTAACGCCTGTTTTTGTTCGACAAGCAGGAGAATATATCATTCTATTACTCTAAATAGACTAAAAGACTGCTATCGGATAGTAAAGATAAAATCACTGGCACAACACTAGATTCCAAGCAAATATAAGTATACATACATACAGACGCGCATGCAAGTATCAACAGGTGTGACGCAGGGCTGCGGAGATCTGATTCAACATAAACGGTTATCCATTTTCTGAATCAAGTGTGAACATAACATCAAAGTTGAATCGAAATTGGTACGCACAAGATCAAGGTGGCATGGTATGGTGATGATTATGATGATGATGATGATGATTAAAATAGTCAAAAGGTTGCTAGAGTTTGAAGCGTTATGGAAGCATCGACATCCTACATGAGATGTTATGAGGGAAAAGAAATGTATACATACACAGGGAATCACACCCACCCATAGGGCACCTGTAAGGTAAGTTGAAGATACTTCATGTCGATGGATATTTATTGAAAATACAAATACATTTAGCCATTTGAACAAAGGTCTTTTCTCATTACATTCCTTCGGCCATATACTGAAAAGGTTTACCACCTTCTTCTCAAAGACCAGCCCAGGGGAGCCTTACCCACAGTATATCCCGCATCTCCAATGAAGCAACTTATATGAATTACAACGACTGTGGCCCAAGGGCCCCAGGAAACCTATGTGTCCTTTTATCTTAGCGAATTGTGCTACCGCTCCCGCATTTTTTCCATTTCAAGAAAGTTACTTTTCATGCCACGATAATATTGCTGATTACTAAGTGATACACAACTCAAACACTCTGTCACACTCATGACAAGCAGTGGTGTGAAGAATCATTTGAGAAGGCAGCTTGTTTCTTAATATCATAATCAGTGGCAGTCGCGCCTTGAGATAGGTACGATCTCCTTGAAACAACACATCTCCTGAACACAAACTGCTTTTCCAGATGTGATTTAGGACCTAGCATTGTCCCTAGAACTATTCACAATTTCAAAATTTTTAGCATGCAGAATTTTCGAATAAACAGGAAATCATTAACACGATCCAGTAATATTAGAGCGCTTATTGGCTGCTTTCTTAAAGTGACTGAATTACAGGAAGAAAAACACCATTCAATCCATAATAATTCCGTTCCGATTTTCTTGGCTCTTTAAAAACCTTTTCAGTAAAATTATCAAGATTGAGTGTTGACACATTCTTATAAACGAGTACAGATTCCATTTTCTGGTACATTTTTTGTGAAGCTGAAGGGTAAATTTTTAATACGTTATTAGGTAGGTTCCGTCACATGATAAGGCTATGCATCCATCTTGTGTACTGAAATAAAATAGCTAACGTTAGAGGAACTGAATCCAAACTTCGCCCTGATTCTGCAACATTACTGCCACAGCTTTCTGATTATTCGTGCCGTGACGGTACAGGGCGTACATTTGAAAGTGCAGAAATATACTGGCAATTGTTCGGATATATTTTGGCGAAATCAGAGAAGAAAACTTACAAACCATTTCCATCGTAAATTTTCAGCATGACAAACTTGACACTCCACACAAATACAACTGATACTTTCAAGATATCTTTCAAAACATTGTGCCTATCTGCAACTAACTGTCATATACCATAAATCCATGTTTGCTGAATCATTGGTGAACAGTAGACTGTCAAGAAATAACCAGGAACAATTAACAGGTCTTGTTTCAATCCATTAGCATGGTGATTTAACATCAAATAAAACAATATCACATGAACTACTTAATATAAATCTTATAAACTTACATATTTACTTTCATATTTTAATGATTGACCAGCTGTATTCAACTTTTGAAAGGCATCCTAAAAAAAACAAACCAAAAACAAGCAGTTGTCACTAAGGTGACATAATACCCCTCCGCCAATTGTCAAATCAAACTTAAACAGTAATGAAAGTGAAGGTCGTAGTTTAAAGGTCACATGCAACCAAAAAATCAAACATAATTAAAACACAATTATCACTTCTTCATGACATATAATATGCATTGCAGATTATGAAAAAACAAATAAACAAAATTATAAGCGTATAATCGCAAATCAAAAGTGCAATATTTTGTACTTGGGTTTACCTCCCTAGAAAGGAAGCAGCCGGGATACCGAACCCAGTCAGAGCGGGTGGGTGTGCACTCAAGTGTAACGGCTGGTTCATTAGCAGATGCCGCCTTCACGGCTCATTGTGTGTGTATATATAGAGATGTTGGGTTTTGTAAATACATGCTAATTTTTTGTGTATAACATTTTGCAATCAACAGACATCATAACATGTCATGTGTTCAACTATCACACCTGCCTGTCTGTGTAATTACATAATGTGACAGAGACCGAGCTCGGGCCATAAATCAATGCGTTTTGTTTATGGTGTATAGCCTGATTGGTGTTAAGTTCAAATTGCATGTGGTCAGTGATAGCAGTTGTGTATTGAATATTGTCATTAGCAGACAGGCAGGCAGACACACAGGTGTCAATAAAACAAGACATTGAGTTTTGTCTGTGACAGCGACATATCTATATCACAGTTAGAAATTGTGTCAACACTAAATAATGACATTGCTTTTAAGTATCGAACTGAGAAAGTGACTCGGTAAGAAGAACGTGTTGTGAAATAGACAAATGAAATTATATAAACAGTTTATTTACTGTCATAACATATAAAAAGCCCGCGCCTGTGAGATATCAACAAAACATTATGAAATAGCTCACACCAAAGCCATCACCGAGTATTCAACAGACAGCCCGCTTCCAAGTTGCGCGAACCTATTTCACTGCGCACGTGCTATGAGCGCAGCCCAGCTGTTGAAACCCGTATTCCCCAGAAAAGTCTGGGGAAAATTAGTGAAACGTTTGAACTCCGATTTCGCGCGTTTTTTTTCATCGCGTTATTTTTCAACTTTATAAGTTGAATTTGCATTTTTGACGCTTTGTTTCGGTAAGTCCATACCGAAAGGTATCAGAATCTGCAAAGTTGTGTTTTACGTTGCATGTGACCTTTAAGATGAAGTTAAATGCCAACAAAAACATGACCAGTCAACCTCTCTTGATCTCTTGCCCAGCTCTGTAGCTGTTCAAACACACAAATATTTTCAAGACTCACTTTGACCTTGACATGAATGTCATGGTGTATGAAATATGCAAAAATAGTAATACGTAGTGTAGAGAAATTGCTTATATTAAACATTCAAGAAAAGTCTTGAAAGTCTATGAAGAAAATCCAGTGAACCGTTCTTGAGATATATTGCTGACAATCTTAACATACTGAAATCTGCAAAGTGTCACAGTGACCTTGGAAATTATGTGAAGGTCGCCAAACTGGACTGGGCCCTGTGCCTTCCCTATATGAGGCTTGGTGTCAAATATGAAGAAAACCCAGCGAACGGTTCTTTGGATACCACGCTGACAAGCTTAACATGCAGGCTAACATGCTGAATTCTTAAAAGTGTCGTCGTGACTTGGTGTCAAATATGAAGAATATCCAGCGAACGGTTTTTGAGATATCTCGCCGACAAGGGTAAAACGTTCAAGTCCTTTGTGACCTTGAAATGAAGGTCAAGGTCACCAAACCTGACTGGGACCTTTCTGTTTCTGTGATGAACCTAGGTACCAAGTATGAAAAGAATCCAGTCAACGGTTCTTAAGATATTCCAATTTGTACGTACGGACGGACGTACGGACGGACGTAGCCTAATACTATATCCCCCGCTTCGCGCTAAACGCGCGGCGGGGGATAACAAAAAAACCCACACAGAATAAAACTTGACTTGCACTCATTATGCAAATTCTGAAGACCCGTGAAGGTGCGTGTTAGAATTGATCTTCAGTAACCCATGCTTGTCGTAAGAGGCAACTAACGGGATCGGGTGGTCAGGCACGCTGACGTGGTTGACATATGCCATCGGTTTCCAATTGCGCAGATCGATGCTCATGCTGTTGATCACTGGATTGTTTGGTCCAGACTCGATTATTTACAGACTGCCGCCATATAGCTGGAATAGTGTGGCGTAAAACTAAACTCACTTACTCACTTACTCAAATTCTGAAGTTATTGTCTTGCAGTTTCAAACACACATTTTCAGCATGTGAAAATCAATGTGATGTGTCATCATCGCGTGATATTCATTCCGAGCAGTGAGGTCGAACTTATCAATCATCCAAGTGGAAATACAGTACTAAAGATCACATCCTTCTAAAAAATACGTCGTCTGTCCTATCACTTTCAAGTTAATGATGCGTAATGATGACACTTCGTGTCCAGAAGGTCAGTCCGGACGGTTCGTGGTAGTCCGACAAATACATCAGACATCTTTGTTTCAAAAAGCATTGACCGGTAAATCTGGACGGAAGAAACAAAGTGGTAAGTGCGCATATATTCACGATCTACGCAACAGAGTGGAACAACAAACGTGAGCGTCTGGATGGTATGCCACGATGCCAATATCATTTACGATCATGTCAGTTGTCACCGTTTCCGTCAGGTTGCACACTGAAGGTTCAGATCACAGGAATCTGGTCGTGGAACGGGCGCAATTTATTCCATCGTACAGCAACATCTGATCAGAACTTCTTCATTTCAAATAATTTGCACAGTGATCTACTTTCTATCGACAAGGGGCGGTGGGGTAGCCTAATGGTTAAAGCGTTGGCTCGTCACGCCGACGACCCGGGTTCGAATCCCCACATCGGCACAATGTGTCAAGCCCATGTCTGGTGTCCCCCGCCATGATATTGCTGGAATATTGCTAAAAGTGGTGTAAAACCGAACTCAGTCAGTCAGTTCTATCGACAAATGCACACCAGTTGTACCATTAAACACTTCAAAATGATGTAAATGTGCCTTTCTGAGAACTAACGCACTACTTCACTTTTTTATTCAGCATCATCAATCCTGTGAGGAGAAGCAGATTATCGTTAGCTTTAGAGTGAGTGAGTGAGTAGGTGACATGAGTGATGCACAATGTGACAAATCAGGTTATGATGGGATGTTAAGACCATATGTTGCATATTTGCATATTTAGCCCGGGGGTTGATGGAACTATAACATCTCAGTATTTCACTGCTGAATGTTGACTCCGAAAAGTATCTTTGAACAAACCTAAGCCACTCGAACAAAATCTATTCCCTCGACTTCCTGTTAATTCCCTTCACTTCCGAAATGAACCACAGTCGTTGATGAATGGGTATAGCACAATAGGTCAGTGACAAATGTTGGAGTATTCTGAACATATATGAGCGTAACTGTCATACGACTGATGTAAAAAGACGGAAGCTGTACTTTGGAAGTGGAGAAATTTCCATTTGTTCCTGAAAACCCAAGAGCTTCTGTTCAGTAGTAATGTGCGTACTAAAACAATGGAATATATGTTGGGGTTGAGATGCATTGTACTGTACATTCAGTTATAATTACATTAATATATATCACTCATACCGGCCAATGAGTGAGTTAAGTTTTATACAGATGCTTTGGAACAATATGTCAGTTATGTCATGACGTGTCAGATTAACCATTTGTTTATGTAAGAGCGCTTCAACACATATCGAATATGAATTTGCAAAAGATTGCCCAGATAAAGTGCAATTTCACACACAGAATAGGTCCTGCAAGTTGACGAAATTGGATATCTTTTTTAGTGCAACACTAGTGCAACCACATTGAGATCAAATCCTAGGAGATCCAAGGCCAGACGAAAAAAGATATTCATCTGAAACCCTTATTTTACAGTTTAATTTTTGGTTCATAGCAATCAATTTTCCATGACAGGATACTCTTTTGAAAATACGACCAATCCAACTGCAATTAATGGGGTATTGTTGAAATTATATTTGCCGTTGAGGCTTTAACGAGAGTATATCTTTTTGTGTTCGAGAAGAACTTCAGCCAAAGTACCTGCTTTCTTTTTTCCAGTAAACAAAAGGTGTTGAAGTAATTTCTGAAAAGAACAAAATTATTATGAACCAAAGATGAGGCTAATTCACTGATGCGTTTGAAAGTGTGTTCAGACCTATTTGAACGAGTGGGGATCAAAACGTTTTTCTAAACTTCCAAAATCCATTGATAGGAATGTCAATGACATCATTATTCTGTTCGATCTTCGCCAGGTTTATTTTCTCTACGGTTTCCCTAAAGCAATGGATCTATTTAAGGGTGTTCAAGTAAACCACAAATATGGATGTGCACACATATTATACTATCGGTAGAGATGTCCTTGACCTCTACTTTATGATTCATCTTCAGATACATCCTGATTGAAATCGACAATTATTTCTTATGTCCTGTGTTATTGGGGTTTTGTGCCCCCGACATTATCACTCATTCTACATTAACCCGTAACATATAGATGGTCCATTGCTGAGAATAACACGACCATCGTCTTCTCTCTCATGTTAATCAAAGAAGATGGTGAATGGTTTCCACCCTGGAGGATAGTTGTAATGATGGAATTTCCTACAAGTCACATGTATAAGTATAGTTTTCCCCTTTTCGATAATTCGGGGAAGTGGCATAGCTGAAATGACCCTTGTTCGATGTCTGGTAATACAATTAAAAGCTAAAATGTTCTCTTAAGAATCAGAGTCAAACAATGTTGTATGCTTCTTCTTATGGTTCCTGATTGATACCTGGGACTTTTCCGTGCATACCTTGCTTAATAAGGTATTCTACTATAGCAATAAAGAGCACTTAGTGGCTAGAGAGCTATAAGAACAAACTAGTATTGGTGCCACTGATGTTGGATTCCCCAGATGCAAATAAGAGTGACAGAAGGTTTTCATTAGTCATCGGAAATATCTGCAAAAAGAGTCCATCGGATTATGTACGGAGACTCCCTAATGATATGCATATCACGTGATCATGTTTAAGATGGACATCAATTCAGGTGATAATATCAGAGACGGCTAACATCATGATTTATACAACACACATAACGAAATAGAAATTAAATGAAACAAAATGATGTCAAATGATGAAGCGAGCTGATAACTCATCATTGTACTTCGTCATCTTTTAATCGTTGGACGTTATCAGTCAGATATTGAGTTTGGTAACCATATACTGTTGAGCATAGAACATGCATCACAGAAACAGGATGTTACCGTCTAAAAGGAAGTGTACAAACATGTTTGATTGTATCTTACACTGAAACAAACACGATCTGAGAACTCAGGAATGGTAACATACAGACATACAACTTGAAGTAGCCTGTTACCTATCATTCCCTGTATATTCTTGTGAATAGAACCTATTCTTTAATCAGTGTAAATGTACAATTTCAGCTGGCTTAAGGTCATAGCTCACATCAGTCAACGATACTTCACAACCACATTTCCAATTCTGAAGACGTTTTGATCATACGTCCGTTTTACGGACCTTTTACACACAAATCCAAAGACGCAATGAGCTGTGTAGACTTGCACATCTGTCACGTCCATATTTGTGAACACTGGATCATCGAATTGTTATTGTTCAAAGTATGATGGTAAGGAAGAACGGCTCCCTAGAATATCAATTTACTCCTGACTGTTAACAGTATAAGATATAGTCATGATATTGAATCAGTCAATACCAAAATCAAATCGGGGTTGGGGGTATAGCCTCGTGGTTAAAGCGTTCGCTCGTCACGCCGAAGACGGGGTCGATTCCCCACATTGGTACAATGTGTGAAGCCCATGTCTGGTGTCTTCCGCCGTAATATTGCTAAAATGTTGCTGAAAGCGGCCTAAAACTAAACCCACTCACTCGCCCAAAATCGAATCCGGCGGCAAATCTATATCTGAAAGATGACTGCCAAAATGTTGTTTTGTGTGTGTATGTACAATGTAAACAATACAAAGATAGTGGCTGATAAAGGTGACAGTCACTTGAGAACTCTTGAGAAATGTAATTCATTCAGCGAAAGACAGTCAACAGACCATGTTTAACGTTATTGGAAGTCTTGACGTTATGACCTGTTTTACAAGAACACTCGACGCCCGGAATTCGTAGAAACGATTACGCCCATAAAAGGGGCAATTACTTTCTCAATTATACACCCACCATTACAGATACTCGAAGTGTTTGTCCAGCTACATGTGCGCGAAAATGCTGCGAAATAAAGTAAAAGACGTTTACGTTGCCGTCTCACAATCTCCCCTTGTCAATACACCATTTAGCCTAGTTTAGTTCTCGAAATGGGACCAAGAGGCATCAATAACTTTATTCTTTTGACGCTTAATGCATTTTTATATCAAATGCAGGTTGCGATCGTTAGTATTAATTCTGAATAAATTATTTCCGTGTCTCCAGCTTCATGCCTGTTAAAGACAATGCAAACAATTACACAAAGAACACTTTCAAGAAATACATTTGTAGTGAGTCAGTAAGAGGGTGAAGCTTTTTTGTAACATATGCAATATTTAAGTCATATCGTGGCTAGATTATCACAGATAGAGAATTAAAACTAGCATGTGACTTTAAAATTAAACATATATTATTGACAATACAATATGAAAACGGGCTGGAGGTCACCAGCAACTGAAGGTAGATCGCCATGCTAGAAGTATTTTTGGACAATTTGAACATCCGAATATACAAAATGTACATTCAAGAATGTCAGTTATTTGACGAATATGTGAGCACTAATACTCCCAGAGCTACCTTCCCAGTACATACGTGAACAATGACCGTGGATTAATGTCTAATGTACGTGTATAGTTAATTGACTGTTTTCAATGGTTAGCTTTTCGCCAATGTTACACAGTTTTCATTATATTGTCATAGGTCGTGTTTGAAATTGTAACAAATACTGTTAAAAACGTGTATTTAATTGTAAATAACATTGTAAAGCTAAAATATGTATAGAAACATTTGCATCAAAACAATGTATAGAAACAATGTGACTGTTGAGTTTACAATGAACACGTGTATATTATGAACTTGGTGTCGTCGCTATATGGTTGAAATAGACATGACGCGACGTGAAATATTAACTAGATATCTAAAGTCTGCCAGAGTAAATTCTTCGTTTGACAATTTTCATTTAATTATTGAATTTTTAAAAGAAATAGAATTATTAGATAAATTTTGATGAATAGTTTGTAAATAGATATATATTTTATTATCGGTAGTTTGGATTAGTAACTGAGATTATTAGTGGCTGTACCCTCAAAGTGGGTTGAAGTATTGTAAAATTATTGTCCTCCTGAGAGGGTACGTAAGTCCCAAAATAGTTCAAAGTTAATTTAAACCTACCACTATTTTATCGTAGAATATATGTTATTTTAATTTATGGCTAGATTATCTAAAGTTGCCAATAGCTGAAAGGATGGTGTAAATCCAGCTAGGGTCCATGCAGGAAGCAAATGTACTGTAAGTCCCCATGGTCCCTAGTATGGTGATCTACCTTCAGTTGTTGGCGATCTATAGCCCGTGTTTTATATTGTACTGTCTTCTTCAATTAAAATGTTTTAGATTTACATCTTAGTTTTATATTCATATCTGTGATACTCTAGGATTATTACTGTCCATCATCGACAGATTTTGCTCTTTGAAATGTTTTCATTTATATTTTATAAATTGTTTTCGTCACGATATGGCTGAGATATTGCCGATGTGACGTTAAATATTAACTCACTCACTCACTCTTCGTTTGTCAGAACTATATCCTTGCCGTGGTAAAAATCAAAGAACAGGATCACATCTTCTGTGTTAGAATGCCATATCGTCACTCAGAACACCTGCAGGTGTTTGGCATATCTCTATCAAACTGCTCACATATTCGCTTGCTGGTCTTCAAATTAACTAAATTGTGCTTGTCCTGAAGACAGCCCCAAGACCAGTATATAAAAATACAACTAAGAACAGCTTTTTTTGTCTGTTGTAATCTAACTGATGCCATATAACATCATGTACACACTATTGGTAAATGAACCCCTCTACAAAATTATTGTCATGTCTTAAATTATGATATTTTGTTATATACTATATAGCAACTACATAATAATTTTAGTTTAGTTTACATCCAAATCTTACTGTATATAAAATAATGTTCAAACCACTACCTCATCATACGTTTCCAAGCCAAGTAAAGGCAAGACGAGTGAGTTGCAGTATCACATTATTTATAAGAGATCAGACAAAATATATCAAACTGTCTATATCAAACACCGATTTGAGAGACATCTCGATTTCACAATCTAACAAGACCCGATGTAATTCCGTGGCAGAATGATATACCACACAGTAGAGTGTTTTGACGAATCGTGAGGCAGGTTTATCTTTGAACACAGACAATTCTAACAAGGCTGCCAATACAATTAGCTGCATCACTTTCCCATTCTGCACGTTTTTCTTACAGACAGTTATGTGAGACATTCTAATCATTTCCAACACGCAACGATAATGTTCAGTTCGATATTCATCACACACCCTTTGGCGTATGGACAATAACGTGTCTGGGACTATCATTGGACTGTCACGAGGTACACAAATATGAGAACAAAAACACAATATATGTGGGCGAGCGAGTGTCGCCTGTCACAATTAGAGTATGATCAATGTTAGAGGGAGCGTCAGCCAAGTGTGTATCCATCCACAACCTCTACACGATACATTAAACGTCAACACCAAGGAATGACAGTCTCTATTATATACTGAATTATATTTTAAATAGTGGTGATATTACTCTAATGAACCATCAAAGGTCGGTGATGACATGACGTATATGTACATCGTTATGCGGCGTCAGCACACGTTCCATTAAAAAATAAGCGTTTGTTTGTTGTCAACAACTCAACGGAAGTGAGTCCCTATACGACTGCGAGAAGAGACAGTAAAGAACCCAAGGAACGCCAAGCTTCACCAGGCTCAACATGTGTCATTTAATCCTCACGAATAACGCTCCCGCTCTCGATAGCCTTTTACGTTTCACTATAATATTGCTGACTACTAAATGAAACCTAACTCAAACATTCTGTCACACTCATGACAGGCAGTGGTGTGAAGAATCATGTAAGAAGGTAGTTGTTTCTCCACATCGGCGGCAATCATTTCACTCAATCCTCTTGAGGTAAATACGATCTCCTTCTAACATCACGAGCACATCTCCTGAACACAGAATCTACTTCCAGGTGTGATCTAGGACCTAGCATTTCCACTAGAGCGATTCAAAATTTCTACATTTCTATCTTGCAGAATGTTCCAATAAACAGGAAATAATTAACACAATCCAGTATCTTCCAGTCCTGAGTCTGGGTCAGCTCATTAATTAAATAGGGGTGGGCAGCATGGCTCATCTAATTAGTGTACACATTGAGTCTGTCTTTTGGGAGGTCTGTCTTTTGGGAGTGAACCAATATTAGAGCACTGATTGGTCCTTTTCTAAAGATAGTGAATTACAGGGGAAAGCCACCATTCAATCTATAATCATTGCTGATTTGGGGGAATTTTTTAAAATCAGTAAAATTATCAAGACTGAGTTTTGAAACCTTCTAAACGCGTACGGATTCCATTCTATGACACAGCTTTGGTTGACACAAGCTAAAAATGATAGAATAATTTGTAAATAATTTAATAGGTAGTCTTTATCATCTGTGAAAGATGTGCGTAAAGGAACCATTTCAGCAAATTTAGGATCTAAAGGAATGAGGAAGACAAACTAAATCTAACTTGTCCATCAATATGCTTGCCAATGGAGGCTGTCATATAATGCAAGCAAAAGCTGTGTCTTAGTTTGTAAGGGTGGAAATACAATTGACCATTCATGCCCTTTCAGCCTGGGTAATCACATACTGTCCATGAAGTCGAACACAATATACGCATGTTCCTTTATAAGTTCTCATTTGGAATCCGAAAGGTGTACGAGAGCTTGTGCTAAGGCGAGAAAAACTCACTTAGAGATATTGGACTGGTGGTCTAAACCCAGTCAGTCTGTTGTGTAAACATATGGCGTAGAGTAATAATTCCTTGGCCTTCTACGCGAGTGAGCTGTGGTCAAATATGTCCCGGACAGAAACAAATATTATTGTAAATATCCAGCGCTACTTTGCACGAACTGTGCACAATTTTCATCAGAGATCTCCGACCGCTGCAACGATTCAAATTCTAGGAGTGTGACTATGGCAGCCACTATCGACAAAATGAGTGAGTGAGTGAGTTTAGTTAGCTAAGGTTTAAGCCGCACTCAGCAATATTACGGTGGTCTGTAAATAATCGAGTCTGGGCCAGACAATTTCAGTGATCAACAACATGAGCATCGATCTGCACAAGTGGGAACCGATGACATGTGTCAAACAAGTCAGCGAGCCTGACCACCCGATCCCGTTAGTCTCCTCGTACGACAAGCATGGGTTACTGAACGCCAATATTCTAACCCGGACCTTCACGGGTCATCGACAAAATGAAGCTGATGTTCCTTGGAAGGTTATGTCGAAGCAATCACAGTTATGCCTTTAAAAAGATATTCTATTTCAAGTGTTCTCAGTATATAACAGCCAGTTCCAAATGCGAGTCTGTAACACACTATCTTCTCAATGTAGCCAAGAAATATGAATTATGGAATACAAATGATCACTTTATGAAAACTAACCAGTTTCCATCCAAGGAGGCGTTGAACGAAACTATACGGGCCAAGATAACAGAACATGACACCGCTCATTGGCACACATGCCTGCAAGATCGCCCTGAATTGAACAGATTCCATAGAACCACCGTAAACTTGTTCCACATAGGCTTAGGAATATGTGTATTCTATATAATATCCAAACCACACCTGTGTATGCACTTGTAAAACTAGGAATGCTACAAATAACACCTGGTCAGTGTTTAATGTGTAAAGAAGAGTGCAATGATATGATAAAACAACTAGTATATTATACAGCTTGAGCTGATGCAAGAAACATTCTTTATGAGCATCTGTTTGACACATTATGCCTGGAACAGTACATGTTTATCGAAGACTGTGCAGTTGACGAAGTCAAAATTGTGACATTACTAGATGGTATAACCCCTATTGTAGAGAATATGAGCCTTGGCACTTGGGCTGAATTCATAGGATGTGTATCACGTGACATAAGCTCCTGGAGCCTGCGATCACTGCTGTGTCTATAGACAGTGACTTCATTCTCACAAGAATCATGTAAATACGTGGCTTTGTAAAACTTCCTTTTTTCTTTAAAATACTTCTGTAAGTATGTTGTGTTAACAGAATAACGAACGTTTGTCTAAAGGAATGGGGAAGACAAACTAAATCCAATATTATGTCAATCTCATGCGTTTGTAACCTGCATCCTGTTTGTAGAGTGGATTGCACAGTGACAGTTATCCCAGATTCACAAAGAAGCTGCACCAGGCTCGTAGATAGCTCGTACAGACGTTGTATCAGACACACAGACCAGTGATCGATATTGTGAGCAATGGTATTCGCAGTCGCGGAACAATGACACGACATCATCCAAGTCGTCCCTGACCTCACATATATATCACATATTCTGCTCTGAGTTTGACAAGATCTTCTTTCTCAGTCGTTGTTGGTAAGCATGCATACTCCGATATACAGTTAATGGCTACAAAATGGCGCGTTGTACTATTATAGACCTTGCAAGATTTGCTTAATTTTCTCAAATGTTGCCTTTTTTCTTTTTGGGTCAGGAATAAGTCTGCAGGTCATTGCTTCCCTTTCGCAAACACCTGATGTCATTGTTGATGTTCAGTTGTCAATTCATATATATTCATAAACTTTGTTCACCTATTGGAATCTGTTTCAGTAAGTGATAGAGACTATTTACTGGCATTCAAGTTTTGAAGTACACTTGATCAGGGTCAGTGGTCTATCCATTTGAGCACTTTGGAGGAGAAGATTGAAAACATAATGTGTCAGTATGTTTATCTTCCATACATTTTCTATCATTGCTATCTGAATATTCGTTCAATGACGTTACAGGGCGTAAAGAGACATTTTGCAGAAAGTAAACTTCAATTATTCAGTTATATTAGAGCGAGGTCAGAAAAGGCGAAATGAGTTCCCTTAAAATTTAACTAACAAACTCTTTGAACTTGTGAACCTTCATTACCGGAGTTCAAACAAGACTGGAACTCTATTATCATCAAACAGGGTGTACAATTGAACATTTCAGAATTCTTATTCCTAGGGGCTCGAGATGGGCAGATGACCAAAATAATATGCATTAACGGTTTGCTGCAGAAATACAAAATAATACACGCGAAAACTTTTATCTCAGTTAAAATGGGATGTTACGTTTTGATACGATATAGAAATAGACACAATAATTCTGATTATATCAGAACAGTTCCACTATGCATCTAGATGTAAAGTATTACTTGCAGATTATTTACGAGAATATTTAAAAACGATGTGTTCCTCGGTGCGACATAAGCATTGAAGATGATGGTAAATGCAAACAGGGAATATCAATACTTGGGGACAGACAAGAAGGAGGGTTAGTAATATTCATTCTCGAGTCTCGAATGTGTTCTTCCACATACGGGGTTGTGGGGTAGCCTAGTGATTAAAACGTTCGCTCGTCACGCTGAAGACCCGGTTCGATTCCCCATATGGGTACAATGTGTAAAGCTCATTTTTGGTGTCATGTTGCTGGGATATTGCTAAAAGCGGCGTAAGAACAAACTTACTCACTAGCTCTTCCACATACAGAGCATTGACATGCTGAAATGTAATTAAAGACATGTCAACACTACAGAGAACCTTCACTGCCTTAACAATGATATCCTACAGTATTTCTTATCTTAAAACAGAATCCCGATTGTATTTTTTCATAATCGGGATTCGAATCTCGAATCTGAATTTCTTTCATATTCGGTATTTTTGCACCTTCGACACTCGGCATTTGGTATTTGAGCTCTTATATTTAATCCCCCTTCTAATGTACTAGGAGCTCGTTGTATACCTGGGTAACTAAAACATATACACCACCAGACTAAAGTTTTCGATATTTGAGCCCCAAATCTGAGTTTTTGTTAAAGATTCGAGTTTCGGGATTTCAATCCCGAACCTGAATATTTTTGCAGAATCTGAATATTTTTAATATTCGGTATTTTTGCAGATTCGACATTCGGTATTAAAATCCTTATTATGCATTTCTTTTACACATTTGGAATTCGGAACTTCAGCGTCCTTGTAGTTATACTCTTTGCACCTTCATCTGTCAAACTTATCTATCCTTGACGTTGCCGTGCACCCTCGGAGATAGTCGAACGGTCCCGAAGCTCTTCCCTGCTTGTGTGCATGAGCTCTTGTTGAAGATCGAAGAAAGACCAACAAAGTCAATAATTTGAAACACACTTTTATTGAGGGCAATAATGCATCAGTAGCTATCTGAGATCAAAGGGGAATTAAGCAAGGGGGGAAATCTGTTTGTTTATTTTGTAATTCTGGTAATTTTATTACACATTCCTTCTTACTGCTCATGAGAGAATTTGAGATTGACACATTTGAGGGCAATAATGCACCAATAGCTAGCTAAAGTCAAAGTCAATGAAGCAAGGTTTGTTTGTTTTGTAACTGTGGTAATTGTATTAAACATTCATCCTTACTGATTATGAAATGTGGTTGTAAGACGTTTATCCATTCTACAAGGCCAACTATGGGCTTTGCTGATGAGCAAATTTGAGATTGACTCATTTGAGAACTGAGCTCATTTGGAAACATTATGTAATAACACCCGCACCTACAAAGGTTCATATCCAAAATGGAGTCTGAGAGAGAGTTGCGTTTCAGACGTCATCTGTATGAATTGTACAACACCAACAAGCGAGTATTGATTCCAAGAGATGAATATCAAAATACCATAAGTGAATTGCTGGAAGCTGAATCATCAACAAAGAAGTCCTCCCACCAGTATTATCTACCCAAGAAGTATCCAGTCCTTCAGTGCGGTGATGTGAAGAAGTTGATTTGGAAGAAAGAAGACCTGCTGCTGGCTGGTCTGAAGGAGGTGTCATGGCGATGATGGCATTGATGAGATCTTCTTCCGTCTTCAGTGTTGCAATGACCTCTTCTGAGAGTTTGGAGGAATTTATTCCAGTTGGTGCATCTGATCCAGTACAGACAGCAAATGGTGTTTGCTTGATTCCGTTATGGTAGCTGGAACTGAACAAACTTGAGTCCCGTGGTCCAGTCAGTGGTATTGTTGTCAGACATCCAGGGTGTTAACATGTCCTTCGCGTCACAGTTGGCACGCTCAACGGAACCTTGGGATTGGGGGTGACGTGGTTTACCATGTATGGTCTTGGTGTTCGGACACATCTGTGACACCTCCTCAATGACAGCAGCAGTAAACTCTGAACTATTGTCACTCTGAAAGATAGCAGGTGCACCGATGAACAGGAAGATGTCGACCTACTGATACGCTACTTCTTGGAGGCCAACGGTCTCAGCACACAGAACTTAGCGAGATGGTCCTGACAATGCATAATTCATTTCAATTGATCTTGACACATGGATTGCATGTCAATCAAATCGACTTTTGCTCGTGAACCAAAGTCCTTGGAGATGATGGGGCGAACAACAACGCCCTTGGTAGTTGTCCTTTTCCTTTTCTGTTGGCATTGCACCCATGAAGGTCCGAGTTAGAATATTGATCTTCAGTAACCCATGCTTGTCGTAAGAGGCCACTAACGTGATCGGGTGGTCAGACTCGCTAACTTGGTTGACATATGTCATCGGTTCCCAATTGCGCAGATCGATGCTCATGCTGTTGATCACTGGATTGTCTGGTCCAGACTTGATCATTTACAGACCGCCGCCATAAAGCTGGAATATAGCTGAGTGCGGCGTAAAACTAAACTCACTCACTCTGTTGGCATTGGATGCAGGAAGACTTGAAGAAACACAGAGATTCATGCATGATGTTGGCATACTTCTGGGTAACGTTTTTAAGCATACTGTCTCTACCACGATGCCCTGTTGCAATATGGGCTCGCTGGATGATGTCAAAAGTGTCTTCAATGGAGTCGAATTATACAGGATCTTCACGTTCTTCCTTCAAATCCCGAACAAAACAAAACAAAAACAAACTCAGATTTGTGGTTCAAATATCGAAAGCTGTAGTTTGGTTGTTTAGGTTTTTAAGGTACCCAGGTATACAACGAGCACATAGTACATTAGAAGGGAGATGAAATAATGAATACTGACAATGTTCGTCCTTCTTTGATCGTCTTTGAGGGTTGACGCCTGCAATCAGGGAAGAGCTTCAGGACAGTTTATTATCTCCGAAGGTGCTCTTAGGATAGATCAGTTTGAAAAGATGAAGGTGCAAAGAGTATAGTTACAAAGACGCTGAAGTTCCGAATTCCAAATGTGTAAAAGAAATGCATAATAACAGTTCAAATACCGAGTGTCGACTCTGCAAAAGTATCGAAGATGAAAAAATTCAGAATCGGGATTTGAATCCCCAATGCACAGTCCGAATCCCCATTGTGAAAAGAAAAATTCAGATTCGGGATTCGAATCCCGAATGTGAAAAAAAAAATCAGATTCGGTCAAATCCCGAATCCCCAATCACGAGACCGCCTCTAACGTCATGTTGCCGGCCCTTCGGTGAAGGGCCTGTATTTTTCATCAGGTGAAACATGCCGGGGTATAATTTGATTTGTATGTTTGTTATTTGTTGCTCTGTGATAATGATCAGGATCAGTCAATTTCTGTTATGTTTACTAAATGTTATTCTTCCGCGAGCACTTGGAGGGTCATTAAACATTTTCGTTAATCCATTCACGTAATTCGACGCTGATTAGCTGTTGCGTCTGTTTCGAAGGTAAATGAAAGAGTTTCAGAGTAGCATGATCAAAGATTAATATCCATTCCAAAATCATATTACTGGAAACATATCTGTCTATTAGTAAGAATATTTCCATATATATCGAACGCCAATTTGCAACAGATGGCTCTGATAAAGTGATTTGCGAAAAAGGAATGAATGATGATAATAATGTCTTCAGAGTACAGAACAGGTTTTGAAAATAGGCTGAAATTGGATTTTTGTTTTAGTGTAACACCATTGCAGCCGTATTCCAGAGTTCAAATCTCCGGAGATCCCGGGCCAGACGGAAAGCATGAATTTATCTGAAACTCTTATACTGCTGTTCATTTTTTGTCTATACACTCGCGTGCAAAGCAATCAATTGTCCATGACAGGATACTCAATGGAAAAAACCCACTAGACTAAACGCAATTAATAGGGTATTAGTCCACAAACTGAAACTATTTTTATCGTTGAAACTTTACTAGGGGTACCATCCATGTTCAAGAATCACTATTGCGAACTAACTACTATCTAATTCGTTTTAAGAAAAAGATTTATGATTTATAAACTGACATGAACCCTGATACACGTAAGCTGACATCGTGGCGGAACATGTGCCCAATATGTATATTTAGCAAACCATCTCAACTGAGTTATCGAAATTTCTGTTTTACTTTTGAACGTTTATTCGGAAAGGAGCAAGTTGAGATTTACGAGTAACCAAGCAGGTTTGCTGAAAGAAAATACATCTTCATATAGTTCTATTCCTATAATTGTCACCTAACTCCATTTCTTCCAACATCCTAATGCTATTAGACATAACTGCAGACAAAGTGAATGAGATGTCCACATTCCACTCCATGCCAGTGCCAAGTTTATCCACGGATTCGCGCAGTCAATTTTCCGCAGATTTATATGAAAGTGATCAAGTGATATATATACATATCTGCACACAGATTATACAAGGCAGTCGAGACGTCCTTGACCTCTGCTGGAGGATTCATCTTCAGATGCATCCTGGACGAAAACCACAATGTTTCTCTTGTCCTGTGTTATGAGATTTGACCTTTGAAATTATCACTCATTCTGCATTAATCCATAAAATATAGATCGTCTGTGGCTGAGAATAGCAGAGCCATCGTCTTCTTCTTGATGTTAATCATAGGAGATGATGAATAGTTTCCGCCCTGTAGGATGGGATGCTTGTATTGATGACATATCCTACATGGATAAGTATAGATAGCTCCTTAGCGATAATTTAGGGAATCGGCACGTATTTAATGACCCTTGCTTCATGTCAGGTAATACAAGTAAAAGCTGAAATGTTCCCTTAAGAGTCGGGAAGCCAAACAAAGAAGTATGTTCTTTGTTGTGTCTACGGAGTCATACATGAGCCTTTTACGTACGAACCTTACTCCACACAGGATGCAATCGTGGCCTGGCTCTTAAAACAGTCCTTCGTGACGGCCTAACTCGATGTAACAAAAATATTCATATTCCATATTTGTATGAAATTTCTGCTAAAATCAATCCAATGCATATTTTCAAGTACGTCATAAGCATGTGTTTATAAATCACTATCAATTACTGACATTACTGGAAGGTGTTTATCTCACACACAAAATATTCAGGTTCATAGTTTTACATTAGTGCTTTTTCTTTAGCGGTATGCATTTAACCTTTGAGTTTGGAGTAATCTGCCTTGAGCACGAACTTTTCGTTCAAACCTGGCAGCGCATATATATACACTAGCAAGACAAGTTTCTTTGAGACAAGTTTGAATATGCCACCGCAAACAAACGGTTACCATTATTTTATCATCAATTTTAAATAAATGTTTTTTCTTTGTTAAACTAATTTTTCATAAAAGTAGGGAAAGCTAGAAGTAAATTTCATTCAGTTAGCTTACATTTTGTATATTTGAACTGGCCACGTGTTAGCATTGTTTATGCTATTTTCATAACGATTTATTGGCAAACTTACAAATTATGCTTGTGTAATTTCAACTGCTTAGTTTATTTAAATTTATTCATTCATGTTAGTGCTATTTTATATTTGGTGTGAATATTTTCAGTGAAGGAACACTTTATTGAACTACCGTAAATGCCCTAAATATTTGCATCAATTTATTTTCTAAGAAATAACTTTACTTTTTGGCTTTCTTTGTTTATAAGTTTAAGAAATCTTTTCAAATAGCTTTGGCATAAGGCCATTTATATTTTATTTACAATATTTCGTTGCAAAAGGCGATTTCATTGTTATTTTAATTGCATAAGGCAATTATCTTCTTTTTCCCTAATTGCATAAGGCAGTTGTAGGCATTATCATTCATTATTGTATAATGCTGTTTCAAGATAAGGAAATGTTTATTTATAATTTATTATATTGTGCATGTTAGTAATTAAGACTTTTGTTATGTTTTTCAGTCAATCTGAATCTGAAACATATTGAAACTGAAACTGAACTTTAAAGATGCAAGATTAAGAATAAATCAAGACTACGTCTGTAAGAAAGAAAGAAAATCACTAGAATAAAAGAAATTATAACAAGAACTTGAGTTTGTGCACTCTAGATCATACAAGCCTCTAACATATCTTATCTCCAAACCAATTCCCAGCCTCCATATGACCACACCTCGTCTTGTTTCTGATCTGAACACGATGCTTTCGTTTCTATAAACTAGTATGAGGAGCCGTCGTGTCTATCACTAACGCAGGCACAAGAAGCTATTCTATTCCAGAATTCCCACCATGGTGAGACATACTTCTAATAGTATGGAAAGACAGCATGTATCATTTAGGGAAATGGATAATTAGTTAGGTTCGAAAAGGAGATCCTAACTTGACAAAACGAAAGTCTTTTAATTAAGAGACAAGTTATTGAGTTTCTGTTATAAGCAGAAATGTCAGTATTACAGTCATTTCCTTATCAAATATCTAAAATTACCAAACGTAAAATGTATATTTGGTACAAAGACGTTTTGACATGATCACATAAATTCTAGTTCAGTGGACAAATCCAGCGATATAATTCGTTCTGTGATATCACCGTCATAAAATAAACCTTCACTAAAACTTACTTTCCTGTTATATTTCTGTTTGATATTTCAACATCTGTATTTAAGATTCCTATGAAGAAAACGCAGTCAGCTGTCTGCATGTTTAAATAAATTGTGGTGACTTATTCAATTCGGAATAATGATTCACTTAGCGCATTGACATCATGCTGTGCACACAAACACAGAAAAGCACCTATCAGCAAATGTGAAAAGCAAAATTAATGGATGTCAACTTCTTTATTGTGAATAACACGACGTTTCGGGAATACAGTCAGTCAGTTAGGTTACTACACAAATTGTTGAGTTCTCTTCATATCATGAAAGTGAAATCTGGAGCACAAGTAACGTACGCTATCAATAAAACATACACCAATGGGTTGCCTTTGTTAAGGTAATTGTTACGTTGGTTTGAATGCAAGGAACAGAACTTCGCCATACGATTTGTAAAATACCTAACCGTGGATGCGCAGCAATACAAGTTTATCATAAGAAGCATATGCCGAACCTGGTAAAATTGTACGTCCGGAGATTATAGTAAAAGTGCTGACATTCCAAAACCATGTGATATTCTGTCTCAATTACAGGTATATAACACAAAATGGACACAATCTGAAGGAAGGTGCCGTTCTTCAATATCATCGTGCGTCAAGGATTATGGTCTATATTGAGTTGGCGAGTTCTGCCAAAAGTTTCCTTAATGCGGCGATAATATCTCCTGTCTGGATCTAATCTACAAACCATGAGTAGAAACCAGCACAAGAACAATTCCAGTACTTTCATTGCTATCAGCACATTGGTTCATGGAGGAAGTTCAACATCTGTATTTAAGATTCCTATGAAGAAAACGCAGTCAGCTGTCTGCATGTTTAAATAAATTGTGGTGACTTATTCAATTCGGAATAATGATTCACTTAGCGCATTGACATCATGCTGAGTTCTCTTTATTTGCCTTACGCACCAAATATATACACACTGTATATATCATATATACTGCTGGAATAAAGTAGCTGTGCATTATTTGATGCTATGACATTTTTTATGCAAAAAGATAATAACATGATTGTGGTTTTTTCCTTAGTCGGTGTTTAACTGTTGACAGGATAATATCGAAAACCTGCTTAATATCGGGACTTGCTTCATTTAGGGCTTTAGATTTGCAGAAACGATTAGGCAGAAGGGAACATAGATAATGCGGTTCAGGGACTATTATGGTTGTTGTTTTGGGTTGACACAAGGAGATTTTATAACCTATGATACTGTATTTCCTTCTGTAAAATTGCCCATAGAAAAGTCAGAAGTATCCCATTCAGAAAAAAACAGGAAACTAATTCCATGTCGATCACTTTGGGATCCACTAACACATCAACAATTTCTTGTCCTTTATCAGATATAATGCATGTTAATATGACTTTTATTTTGGTATCGGTTCGATATCTTTTCACACACTGACTCTTTTCACATGTGTTACCCATTCGGTCTCCATATAAACTCCATAAACAGCATTCCGAGACATACATTTATACAATTACATACATAAAAATCATTGTATTATAGTTTAAGTGATTTAAATGTTCATACTTTCTGTCTGCAAAACCTGCTTTTCAGCAGTCAATTTGTCATTCATGCTTCATGGGTTTCTCGTAACATTTCCACATCAGCAGATTTCTCCATCCCGGATAAATAAGAGGTGAGGTGAAATTAGGTTTAACGTCGTGATTGAGAATATTTCGCTCATATGACGACGTGCATGCATGTGTATGTGTATGTGCGGCTGCTTGTACTAGCCCAGACTGAAGCTGGTTTTATAGTGCTAGCCCACTAAGATACCATGCCGCAGTGAAGCATGAATACCCCACTCAGACACAGACTCCGAGCCGACCAGTCCTTGTTGTACCCATTAATGCCGAGCCCCAGGCAGGGACCAACAAGTACCATATTTTAACGTCTTTTGGTATGACGCGGTCGGGGATCGAACCCGCGACCTTCCTCTCTCCGGACGGACGCTCTACCACTACAACACGGAAGCGGTCGGATAAATAAGAAATGTCTTTGACAAAAAACATGTGCAACCCGGCAGATGTTTCTTATACCTCAGGAGTTATTACAGACTTGCGTCAAAGACGGAATAGTTGATGCTGACAGTTGTTCTGGGTTTCTCCTCCAGGCATGTAATTAGGTATAATCCCTTTAAGCATTCTTCAACATTCAATGGAATCAAAGTACATAACCCATTCTCATTAAATATGTACCTCCTACCAACATTAGTGAGTGAGTGAGTATGGTGTTTCGCCGCTTTTAGCAATATTCCGGCTGGGGACACCTGAAATGGGCTTCACACATTGTGCCCATGTAGGTAATCGAGTGAGTGAGTGAGTTTAGTTTTACACCGCTTTTAGCAATATCACGTGAAATTTCAAGGTCTACCTTACGTGCATGAAATATTCTTGTAGTTATAAAATACAACTTTCACCACTTTAAATATTCCAGCACCTAAACTAGATTTCGTGCAATTTAGTCTGTGACAATAACTTTCGAACAGTAAATAACACTTTCATAAAGAACCTTCATAAGACTTTTATATGATCAGTTCCGCAGTCGTTGCATATGTATGCCATGTGGTAATTGAAAAATGTTGGAGACATTGCATAAACAATGACTAAATGTGCAGACATGTAAAGGACAACACACGTTTATTGATATCTCAAGTCAGTCTTTGATGCAACTGATCGTGAACGCATTTAGAAACTGAGAAGCCATTTCGAATCATCAAGGTGTCGACAACAAACGCTTGTCGGGGATACTTCACAGACTCTCAGTACGGATAGTCGTATTCCAGACGTATGACATTTGTTTGTATTGGTTGTGCCGGAATACATTTCAAAAAGTCCCTTCACTGATAAATTGCTGGAACCAATATGAGGACGATAGCAATATACTTGGTATTTTAAGACTTGTTTGTCTGTCCAACTAAGATAAACCTGAACATATACACAAAATAGCATTTGAGAGATTAATAATATTTCATTTTATATATACAAAAAGCGATTTTTCTTCATTCCCGTGATAGAAATTCTTTCCAGAATTCTATGAAATCTCGAGCAATAAAAGCCTATTCTTCTGTAGTGTTCAGGAATCACTATCAATAGTGACTGTACTAGGTGTTCCAGTATTTGTGCTCCACAGGTAACCAAACGTGCAAAATAAAGTCAAGTAAATTGATCGCTTGAAAAAGGAATGTGTGGTGCAGCCCAAAGAAAGGCATTGCATCGGACAAACTTTTCTGAGGCTCTAAACGCTATAACCTTGATCAAACGCCTTTTGAGCATGAACCGTGACCTCTTTGAAGAACGGCTTGGTAGCACCAAATGCAGGAGTTGCAGGATTGTTGCTTGACATAGAACGAAAGGTGACAAGTGGAACGTTCATGTCATCCTTCTGGTCGCATAGTCTTGTGGAGAGTGTTTGACATTCTCAATCTATGCATAAACTGAAATATTCATTTCACCAGGATGTATCCCTGGTCTAATCTATTTCTGGCTTGTGTGTGTAAATCGTTGGAGTGTAATAGGGAATTGATTGTTGCAGAATGATATCACAATATCGATATCCTGAAGTTAAACTTCTTGGTCAAATGGCTTTGTTTCAGTTTACCCAATCCGAGTAGAAACTGATAGAGAAGCAATTCCACAAGTAAGTGAATATATTTTGGTCTATGGGGATGTCTTCTTGCCTAAATGTCTAAACAACAAATTCTATCTATCTGTTTATTCAGTATAATGGTTTCGGTACACTCCAGGTGGAATATGGCTATAATTCTCACAAGTCGTCAAGGACATTGGAGTGAGTGAGTGAGTTAAGATTTAACGTCACATCGGCAATATTGCAGCCATATCGTGACGAAAACAAGCCATACAATGAAAAGTAGAAACATTTTAAAGATTCAAGGACATTGGAAGATAGATATGTATCCATATATATAACTCCCACGTAAAGTAACAGATGTTCGAGGTATTAAGATATTACGGGGTGTTTTTCCAAGTTGGTCATGTTGGATAGTGGTGTATAATTGGTTGTTTTCTAATATTGCCAAATTAAGCATATCCTTGGATTTTTTAACAACCCATAAGATATTTGTTCCACTTGTCACAACTTCTTTTCTAACATAAAAAAATCGTTCCTGGATTGTATGTAGAGCTATATGTAATATTTAAGGCATAACGTAGGAGGTTTGTTTGTTTTACTCAGCAAGATATCTCTCTTCGTATGGAGTTTTATAGCTTTCGAACCCAGAGGAAGAAACATGCCATTTGGTTTTAGAATCAAGTACAAAACTGATAGTATTGATGCATGGTTTTAATAGAGTTCTTTCTCAGTTAATATACTGGCCATATGTGACAACATATGAAATGTCACTAACTCGCCGAGTCGTCTGATCACACATTATATGTAGTGAGAGTGAACCTCGTCGTGGCAATGGAAAAAAACAACAATTTACGACAACTGGACAGCGGACCTAATGCAGATATAATGTATTACTTCCGATGGAATGCCTGGAGGTAGAATTTTCGTTTTATTTTTTTATATATTGTTTGAGCTTTTGAGAATACATGACATCTGACCAGGAAGGAGGGTATTGGGAAAAGTGCTCCATCCATATCACCACTTCGGATACATGTTTTTGCTTTTTTCGTAGCAGTCAGCGTATCTTGTGGAATCTCTAGAAAGGCGAATGCTGCTCAAGTATATTAGCCCTTGTCTTTAAAGAACGAATAAACTTTCTTTTTTTTTGGTACTCTTTTAACCATTACATATGAAAGACGTGAGGTTAGTCTTCAGCGGAACACCAAATTCATTCTTTAAAAACTTGTGGTTTATTATTACCGAGCGATTAAAAGTTGCCAAAAAGTCGTCTCCTTCACTCTCGCTCGCCAACGAAACCAAAGAGAGGTTACGTAACTCTGTCGCCAGAGCACAGCAGCGAACCGGAAGTGACGTCATGTGAGGGAAGATTTTCAGTTAGTTGTATATCAAGCGTGTGACAAGCTCGTCATTTTGCTGCTTTCCCGATCTTGCTGCTTTTCAGCGAAGACAAGCCGAATCGTTGCCGTCAATTGCTCCAAGGGGTCGGGCAATGGTGTCACCGTGCACAGATTTCCACCGGACCCCGCAGTTCGTTCTAACTGGGTTATGTTTGTGAGTGCGAAGCGAGCGTTGTGGAAGCCTGGAACGATATATTACCAGTGTTCAAATCACTTCATGGAAGTACAAAAATCAAAACTACGTATCAGTTGTAGTAAAATATGTATATGATTGATGACCAAAAGGATTTTGCATGACACAACTTGTAACATAACAATTTCTTCCTCGGAAGCGAGGTTGGGGTCGAAGTAGTATTATATTGACACCCACCTTGCTTCCAAGAGAGAAATTGTTATGTTATAAGGCACGTCATGCAAAATTCTATTGGTCATCAATCAGATACATACTTTACTACCAGAAGAAAGTAGTTTGGATTTTGTAACTTTATTATCAGGGCGGATGTTCGCGACAGAGCGCCGCCATTTTTAAAAATCGTGACGTCACGGGCTGACGTCTTTTGGAGAATCAATGAGATAATGGTTTGTTTACATCAAAACTACTTTCTACTCGTAGTTAAATATGTATTTGAATCATGACCGAAAGAATTTTGCATGACACAACTTGTAACATAACGATTTCTCCCACGGAAGGGAGGTGGGGGTCGAAGTGGCAATATCCATCAATATCCACATAAAGGAACGATATGCCATTCATTTATTTGCAGCTGACAAATAATCCTGTTTCATGCCAAGTGTCTTTTTTAACAGTGACAGTCTAATATACGAAAAAGTTATCAATCGTTTCGGGTTTTTCACATTGGTGTATAATCCCATTGTCACCCACTGGTCACCCAAGATAGCACACCTGACAACTTATTGCATGGTGTCTGCCATTCTTTAAAAAAGTTATTTAGTTAGCCAATAATGAGCAATCAATCAATGTATTGGCGGTTAATCCTTTGATAGAAGGACGTTGTTTTACACAGACACTTTACGACAGGGTGTATTAAGTATAGATTAGTAAATCTACATACATAAACACTACCTTTTGAACAAATCCGCTGTGCAAGATAAAAGTATTAATCAATCAGCATGTTATCGGTTAATCCTTTGATCGATGTTTTCTTATTGTACGTCAGCTGATAAATAGAGAATACTAAACGAGGTCTCATAACATACGAATTATACGAATTCGTGACCTTCCTATGGTATCTGACCGAGCGAAACAAACTACTTTCAAAACTACTTTCTACTCGTAGTTAAATATGTATTTGAATCATGAGACCGACTGTGGTATTTTATTTATTACCCACGTCTTACATGCATTAAATTGACAAAATAGCGTATTTTTGTTATTTTTATGGTTTCAAACCGAAACCGGTTTCATAAAGAGTTTGCGGAAGAGTTTGTACTGTAGTACAATATTTGCATGACGTCACACTGTAATGACGTCACTGCCTTGGTAACCGACGTCACGATGCATGTCAGTTGTCATCGCCTCGTACAGTCTAAGTAAACTTAGTCTCAGTACTATTCGTTACACTCCTCTCAGTATAGTAGGGTAACGAATAATACTGAGGCTAAGTTTACTTAGACTGCGCCTCGTACAGCCTCCTACAGTAAACTACTCCGTAGCACTCGTTTCTTGGTTTGCAGTTGCTTCATTCGGCTAAACATCACTGGTGGAAACATTGCGTTTATGTTTTTCGACGGATATAATGTCTCAGTTCGACTCACAATTAACAGCGACACGGCAAACGTTCGCAATGTTTACATTCCCACAATGCATTTAAGTTGTAGAATGAATGAATTTACGTGTTTGTTATGAATGAAAAAATAGTTACGTCAGAATGTGACCTAATTGAGAGGTCATTGGTTATCCAATCAAATCGTTAGAATCTCAGGTTAAGTCGTTACGACACAGGTCAACGCGATACCACACTCGTGTGACGTACGAGATTAGTATGCAACTACTCATACGTTGACCACGTGGGTAATAATTCCTCTTGCTGCACTTCAATGCGCATATTACATAAGATGTAATCCACTTGCCACATCAGACCTTAATTCATCATGATGAATTAATGTCATTTCATGGCCCGACTTTTGTCGGGCCATCTGAGTGGTGTTGCCACTAATTATACCTGTTATAAATTCATTAACTGACCATCAAGTGAATGATGACAAATAACATGTGTAGGTTTACCACCAAACAAGGGTTACAGCAAGAGAGTAGTAACCGCTGTATTGCATACAAGTTTGACTGACTGAAAAAATTATGAGCCAGACACTGTTTTGAGGATACGAACTGAACTTCATTATTGCATAAGAAATGCATATAAGCATTTTGCTCTGTACTTAGTTAAAAATTGTTCACTTTTCGGATTCAAATAAATCAAATGTGTGTTTTGAATATCATAGCAGGAAATACACATCACATTTTTACATAACATGATTAAATATCGAGGTAAAAACACAGAAATAGGATCAAATTGGATCTGTCACTATACCATCCAAGCATTAGAAAATCTGAAAATCCTACAATGTTGGGATACTTTATTACAATCGGACAAGACGTGCCGGGGATATTTTCAAATAACGGCATCTGATGGGCATCCACCCTTCCTAATGTCCCACCACGATTTTGACAGAATCGTCTATGAAAACAAGTTGTAACTCGGCAGTTAGGCAAAGCAGGTGACAAAATTAAATGACAGTAGATTGTGAAAACATAAAGCTTTCATTTTTCACAACATTTGTCACGATTTCAGGTTTAGACAAACCTGTAAACAAGATAATCTACCCTCGGAAATGAATTCTACATCGCCCCTCATATGTATACCTCACATTACCTCACGGAGACGCGCCCCTCTGATGGGTTGACATTTCGTTCGCGGGAGGGAATTGTGCAGTTGAAAAAAAGGTCGATTTAAGTTAATTAAATGTCGAAATGAGTAGTTTTAATGACGGGCTTTGATTTATAACGATGCCAAGAGATGATTTATGTATTTGTAACCCCCTAGAGTATATGTGATCTTTAATGTAATGACTTATACTCAAATATAAACATAAGCGGCTCAGTTTCAAATCCTGTTGTGTTTTGTGTTTCAGGGTAACGGCAATAGACAGTTTGGCAGACAGATTGATAGATAGATTTTTAAACATTTAAATCTTGATAACATTTCTATTAAAAAGCATTAAACTGGTTTATTTTCTCAAGCGTTCGTACTTTCCTAATTTGATCTACCATTGATACGGGTGTTCTAATGGAAAATGGTTCAGATGAATGCATTAATTCAAACACACATTGCCATAAAAGTTTGACTTTGCTCACAAAGCCTCATTAGACCTCCCGCCGTGATGTTGCTAAAAGCGGCGTAAACCCAAACTCACTCAGTCACTCGTTAGACCTCGGACAGTAGAAGTGCTGATGGCGAATGAAGCCGACAGCCTGCACTTACGTCACTACACACAGGATAACCACTACTATTTCACGCCACTAGAATTCTGATGTTAAGGCTTAATAGCGAAATGCACCCGAAAATATTTACTAGAACTTGTTAATGATTGTTGATGGTGAAGTTTTCAAAGGAGAATAATACATCTAATTTTGGCGATGGACATGCACTCAAATGATTATTTTGATACTGCTGTTAAGATCACAAGCAAAAATACCAACTCTTTTATTTGATTATTTGATTAACCATAACGAACCCTTATCAACGTCCAAGATCTAACTGAACAGAAGGTTCATGACCAATTTGTCAGAATATCACAATGACCTACGTTCAGTTATCAAGGATAGAAAAACAAACACCTCCTTATCTGATTGGCGAACTCAAAAATTAATAACATTCAAATGAGTAACGAACAATCAGAACGAAATCAGGCAACTGTTAGTTTCCCTAATTGGCCAGAATGCGCAAAGAAGATTGCAGATGCGTTTGGAGTGTTCTCAAATTAGTGAAGTATTCAAGTTTGCACTAAGTGAAAGCAAAACATATAATTCCATTGAGAGATGTCGATATACACTGTTTCAAAGTATGCAGCTCCATATTCCATATGGATGAAGGAACATAGACGCAATATGAACCTATGATTGTCTTTTGGTCCAGTGTTAATGTAAGAGTGACGCATCCGATGTCGTTTCATGATTTGGATTTTTTCATAGCCAACTGAAACGTCTTGTTATATGCTAAATATGAATATGAACCTGCTTCTGTATCAATATTCTAGTAACCTGGAATCAGCTATAACGATCAGGGCCTAGATTTTCGAAGCTCTCTTAGCGCTAAGATAGTCGTAAGTGCCATACATTAACATTAACTTACGACTATCTTAGCGCTAAGAGAGCTTCGAAAATCTAGGCCCTGTTCTGTAGAACATATGGAAGATACATTCGTAATGGTGGGTCGGAAGGGACCATTCAGACTGTTTTACACATATGTTTCTCTCATTATAGTGCGGTGAAAGTATCTCCCTTTAAATCAGAATTTTATCTCACTAACCGGAAGGATTGAATCCCACATAGAAATGTAAATTTAGAATATTATTGCACGACTTTAAGACGAATAGGTCGAGAAAATGTAACACTGGAGATAACAGACACATTTTGAGCTTCTGCTGAAGATAAGTATTATATTTATTCATATACCCATAGTACTAATGTATTAGATTGAAGTATTTACCTTGATATTGCTTCACCAACACTCATCCAGTGGTGTATTCCCTGAATGCTAGAAATAATGTCTCCTAAAATCTGTTGTTTTGTTCATGGCACGTTTTTATCATTTTGAAAATTTTGAACATTCTTATATTCTTACACATGTACATTAAACTGTACTGTAAGTCACGTGGCCGTAGTGGCTAATAAACTACAATTACGTCAGGTTTACACTTAGTTCTTGTAGATCCAATAATTTACTTACTTATGACATGTAATTTTGTACAGCAGTCTGAATCTTTAACCAACCGCTGTGTGCACACTTCTTCATTCGTACCTGATCTTATGAACCCAATTAAAAAGGTTTCCTGAACCAAGTGACTGAGATATTGTCTGTGTCCGTCAGACCTGTCAAACTCACTTTGGGAATCATTGCAGCTGATGAACATATCCGTCTAGGGGCTAAACATGGACATTCTAATAATGCCTCAAGTGTGTGTTCGTCCACGCACAAGACGTGCTACTGACGAAACAGGATGCAGGTGTATGTGAAAGAGAAAACGTCTTAAACAAGGATGTCAATACAAATATCTGAATTTGGTGTCGAAGATCAACGTTTTTCCTAAGGACACCACACGGCATCTTCCTTAACTATTTACCACAAATAATGGCATTGGCAAGGTGGTATCAATCACATGCAATGCTGTTGGTATTGGTAATACCTCAAATGATTGGGACCAAGGTGTAAACGTTTACGGTCTATGGCGAGCTCATTTGTCCCTGACTTAACGAGTCAGCCAGGAAAATGGAAAAGTCAGGTTAGATACAGCAATTATGATGGCTTGAGTGATTGCATTGCTGCTACTGATTGGGGGAAATATTACCGACCACAGTGATTTTGACATATCTGTTTCACTATTTACTACGATTTACTGGTTCTAAATCATGGTGGCAATTTGTGAAAAAATATATACAGCACAATACAAATTGAAATACACAGTCTCCTCCTATCTTGACCAATGGCAATGTTTTTGACCATCCCATTGATATTTGCTGATGCATTTAATGATTACTTTAGACAACAAGCCCAAGTTGAAGAACCGAGAAGGAAACTAGCAGAGCCTGTAAATACACCTAATGACTTGCTCTTGTCCGAAAAAGAAGTGCATGACATTTTATTAAATTTAAATACTACCAAAGCTAAAGGTCCAGGTGTTAGCTGTATCTCTGTGCGCTCCCATTACCAAGTTGTTCAATTTATCCCTACGTCGTTCCTGTTTTCCTTGTCAATGGAAACAGTATGTTGTTGTTCCAATCTATAGGAAAGGTAGTGTTCACGATTGCAATAATTATAGACCAGTTGCCTTGGCATGTTCTCTTTCTAAGGTATTTGAAAAGTGTGTATTTAAGCATGTTTATAATTTTTTTCTTGGATAATGATATCATAACCAACTCACAATCGGGATTCAAACCTGGAGATTCAACTGTTTATCAGTTAACTGAATTATACCATGTGATTTCCAAAGCCTTGGATGATGGAAAGGAAGTTCGTGCTATATTCTGTTCGTGCTAATATTAGAAATGTAAATTCCTTATCTAGGTTTAAGCAATTGATCTCCACAGAAATTAAGATTTCTTCACATTTTACATACATTGCTAGTTATGGCCAGCAACAACACCAGGTGATTAAAAGCACACTTATTTGACAGATTCCTGATTGATGATCCCACTTGTTCATGTGGCCATAACATAGAAGATGCTATCCATTTCTTTCTGTCATGTCCCCGCTATGCCCAGATAAGACTTGACAAATACTTTGTCGTCAACCACCTCAGCATACATACTATACTTCACGGCAATGACGATTCATCTCTTTCAGACAATGAAATGATTATAAAATCGGTTCAAAACTACATAACTGAAACGAACCGCTTTACGGAATTTAAGTAACAACCTATGAATATAAAATGCACTTGGTACCTTGCTCTTTATTTTATTTTGTTTTGACTTTGATTCATTCATTAATGTCCTAATGTCTGCTCCATAGAATTATGTTAATATATAATGAACTATATGCGGAGAAGCACTGACATAGGCCTTATGGCGTGTTTGTTAATCCCATTTCCATTTTGTTATGTCGTGGAATATGAAAAATGTAAACATAACGGAAATAAAATATTGTTTAAATAAACCATATTGAAGTAGCTATAATCAAGCATATTTTAATCATCTACTTTTTGTTGTGTTATTGTTAATAATAATGCCTGCATTCTGATTAGCCTAACTGCTTGAATTTGGCGGTTACATACCATCACATTTAAAACAGGCGCATTGTTTCCTGACATATATGTTCTTGTTACAGTCTGACTGTTGTAGTTCTTCTCGTCGCTTGCCGTGATTGACATCACCTGTGAACTGAGTTTGGATGCTTCGCTCCATTGAATGGCTACTGACTTTGTAGGCGTGCCCAATTATGTGAATAATTATATGTAATCCTTAATCTCGTAATTACTGTGTGCTTTAATTTATATAATTGTTTGTGATGAAACCATTGTAATTATCATTTAATTATCCTCACAGGGGGGTTCATACAGTTTGCACATCGGGTTTTCTATTCTTACCTCAATGAATCAGCAAAAACCAAACTGTATACGTATACGTCAAAACACATGTAGGTATTCCGAAAGGAGGCCTTGGTAGCTATTTGAAGAAGAATCAAAGTTTTGTTAAAAGTTTCGAAATGTGCTTGTCATATAATGCCTACAGTGCTTTAAACATCGCACAGGATATAGCTCATGTTCCTGGTATTTTACAATGCATTGAGAACGTTCAGTATACAGCTGGACACAACAGGCTCCCTTATACAACTGCACAAGGTAGGAAGGATTACATTCCACGTTACTCGCAGGTAAATATAGCAATTCTATACCCATCGACATCTATCTCAACAACCAGTGTAAGTTGGAAAAGGGAATATTACAGTCTGGCCTGTTTTTCTTCAAATGTTTTTAAACTGATGCTTTTTCTACTTTCATCATTAATATCTATCGGAAAAGAGACAAAAGTTGGATGAAGTAATTTAAAACAAGTTCATAAATCTCTTCTTTCGAGACGTTTGTCCTTGGGAAAAAATCATGTTTTTCGGCGAGAAACAAATTGGACGTTTTTGCTCGTAGTAAAAGACTAAGCCAATTATTTCACCCAGACGATGTTATTTAGAATGGATCACCGTGTAAGTGCTGTGCATGTACATCTCAATCGAGGACAATACTACAACGAGAGCTCTTTGAGTTTCCCGGAAGAAGTAGCTTAATTTTGAACTTAGCACGTCTTAGATTCAGAATCACTGCACAGTGACGATAGTTGTTATTTGGGAGAGATTGCCTCCTTTACAAAAGGGAAGGTATTGTCAAAAGTCGTAATGGGAGTAGTGGACAAGGTGTCCAAACAGTTGACAGATGCGATGAATGTGTTTAAGTTGACATTGGATCCACCTTCCAATCGTAGGGACAAAGAGGCATATGGTGCACTACAAACTTAACACCTCCTCCACATGTTGATGGTCACATGCAACGTAGGACTTGCTGAAGGTATTTTATAGAGCCAAACAATTATCAACCTCAAATGTTTTTGGAACAGACATGTCCGATGTCGTTTCTATTACATGTTTGTCTCGTTTTACATTTCTCTGATCCAAAGGCCGACTTTCTCAACAAGGGTTACATATACGTGTCTGACATTTAACTATATGCACATTCTCCTTATGACAGGTGTCTTATGACAGATTGTCATTGTACAACCTACACACTAGTCCATTTTATGCCCGGATAGCTCTGGATGTTTAAAACACGCAAACACCACATTTAGAAAAAAGGCTTGGCTATCAAACAGTCGCCAGCAGAACCTTCTTTGTTCGTATAATTTGACATGCTACATATCCACATAAAATCTGGTGGGTGATCTTAGGAAAATGTCGGTGTGATAACTATGTGTATCACAATTTACTGTCTCACAAGACTGGCAATTACAACTTTTGATCTATAATTATAAACCTTACACCAATCATTATTTGACGTTACTGTAACATATTCGGATGTGTTTCTGGGGCGTTTAATGTGTGGTAGATATAATGTTGTGCAAGTGTTGAAACAGGCTACAAGTAGAATGTTCATCGTTTTCAGCCCAGGAAGTACCTTTGTTCAATTGTCATTTTTACCGGAATCGGATTATCATCCATCTATTTTTATATCCCAATTAAACACTAACACTCAGTATATATATTGGGGTGAGAATGGACATTCTCATCATCATTAGCTAGTTCAAGGAGAACTTTGGAAGTTATTTGAAGTTCCATGTTCATAGTTATCTCATACTCAACACCGAGTCCAATCAACTCATCATGAGGTGGGACACCTAGATATCAACACTGGAGTGGATCGTCTACACACTTCATTATCTATGGAGGCGATGTGTACATATTTCCAGGCATGCTTATCCTTATAGCAGTCATAACTGCTTTCAACGATCTAAATTATTTTCACCTCTGTTTGCCTCTTACAGCCTATGAATCTGTTTTGTTGCATAATCGAGACTAAATATTCACTGGTGTTGACATTTGACAGATGTAAGCCACACCTTTATATTATGCCTCATAATCAACTAGTAAATTTCAATGTCCACTTGCTAGTAAATCGTCAATCAACATGTCTAACATCTCCTGCGGGGACAGTGCTTGTCGTTATATCTCTGGGCTTCCTTATTATTCCCTCCCTGGATGCACCTACACAGGGCAATATGGTGACGAAACATGATGTACGTTTATTTCCAGTGCAGACAGTTGTAACAAGTCTGCCAATACAATTAGCTCTTTTAGTAACGCTTCATTCTATCTAAATGGTGTATAACTTGGCAAAAGAATCAATAATCGCATCATCACCTTTTTCACAACATATCACATTATCTGTGTATATTAGGATGAAATTGATGAAGATGTAAACTGAGAATCATAGTTCACATATACACCCTAATCTGCATCTGCAAATTACATTTTAAACAATGGTTCATTTTGCTAAAATAGAAATTCTTTGGAAAGACGGACAGGATGGATAATAACTTCATAATCCGCCCATGTATATTTAATTGCAAATACGGGCCCAATGACAGAACCGTCCTCTTTTCGATTACTTGGTATGCAATGCTTGATAGTGAAAATATCGATGTTTATAAATAATAATAAATATATAGCAACAGAACCGTTTCAATATTCAAAAGAAATCGTTGCTAAAAAATGAATTCGTGATACGTTTGCGACACTATCGTGAGCATGAAAAAACAGTGTTGGCGAATCATGGTCAAACTGTGATGACCCCAACATCCTTCACCATCAGGGCCATCAGTCGTAAAAAACACATAACAATGGTATCCTGCCCAACCGTTGGCCCGGTTATCTCCCATTTGACAGACACCCAATTGACAGACACTGAACTAGAAGGTTAATTAGGGTAACACCTACGGGTATAATAGAACAGTCCACTTTCTAGTGAGTAGAGCAGGGTGAGCCTAAAACAGGTTCGTTACTGAGAAGTTGGATTGTGTGTAAATAGCTAGAACTTTGTTGTGATTAAATGATAAATGATTTCTCTTCTCAAAATTGATTTTACTATCAATTACTATCGAATACAAGTGTAGAAGTGAGCACAAACCGTCACGTCACAAATTACAAACGCAAGACAGTTATGCAGCTAAATATACACGTGCTCGTGATAGAGTTGCAATCGTACAATAGTTTTCAGCAGAGATTATCTTTTGATTACAGAGTAGCTCATTCAGCCTATCACAGTCTCTGTAACATATTGACCGCCTCCGTGGTGTATCGGTTAGAGCGTCCGCCCGGAGAGCGGAAGGTCGCGGGTTCGATCCCAGACCGCGTCATACCAAAAGACATTAAAATGTGGTACTTGTTGGTCCCTGCATGGCGCTCGGCATTAACGGGTACAAAAAGAACTGGTCGGCTCGGAGTCAGTATAATGTGTCTGAGTGGGGTATTCATGCTTCACTGCGGCATGGTATCTCAGTGGGCTAGCACTATAAAACCAGCTTAAGTCTGGGCTAGTACAAGCAGCCGCACATACACACACACGCATGCATGTCGTCATATGAGCGAAATATTCTCAAGCACGACGTTAAACCCAACTTCACCTCACCTCACCTAAAAACTTATTATTTTGCCTTCAGCCCAGCACTGCCAGCTATACAAACGCCCCAAATGACGCATGTCTTGCTATCTGCAGGATCACGATCTCCCAACTATTTGGGCCTCCTTTTAAATTTAAATGCAACCATTTGATTTTCTCAAAGTTAGATGTGTTTAGAGACTAAGCGATAATCTACGATTATGTTTTAAGATTGTTCACCAGACTTATAAACATCTGAGGCCTGCTTCACTTCTGACTTTCTTCCTCCTGACACACCGTAGTATCTGATAATCACTTTATACGGTTCAAAGAAGTGTTAATCACCTTAAACTCACTCTTTTTAGCGCCCTTCGCAAAAGCGGAGTCACATGTGCAAGCTATTGCTATATATTGGGAATATTTACAAATTCGACCCATCCGTGTTCTAAGTGTTCCGATACTATTCCCCATTTCTTTTGTTTGATCACATGAACACTTCAACACTCAAGGAATCAGTACAGTCACCAACAGATTTTATGGAAGATATGTGGAAGACGTTTATGTTATTGTCCTTGTGATAGGTGCCACTGGTGGGGTGTGGATAAGTTCACGGGTCAGCGAAAATCTGTTTCTGATACAGCTGCAATTGTACAAGTGACAGCAGATATTTCATATGACTATGTGGGTAAATAATGTCTCTTATGTCTCATGTACAAATGCATGTTATATACATGAAATGAAATGTTGCAAATCATCACATACATGACCTCAAATAACAATACGTTTAACTCATTTTTTATTTCCCTATTTTGCTCAGTGTTTTATGTGTTTTTGTTGGTCTGTCTTTGCGGGTGTTTTCGACAGTGGCCACCAGTAGAGGTGGATAGTATTACCCTCACCTTTTCGCAAACACCAGTATCATCAGTATTTGGCAATGATTCATAAACACATGCTTTTGATATATTGGAGACCGTTCAATCGAGTTTTCTTATGGATTTGGAAAAGGTTGTGTTGCGGTTTTTTTTAACATATGCTCTGACAAAACCACTGCAAGCAGATGTCGGCCAATGAATTTTCTGTAATGAAGTGGTTCTGTGAAATATCCTATGATAGGTGCCTCATTATGTTAGGTGTCTCAATCTTTGATTATCTCAGCTGGCTTCTCAGTTTCTACATGCGTCCACAAGTAGTGAAATCAAAGAATTGAGTTATCAATAAGCTTGTTTTTGTCCGGTGGCATATCTGCAGACTGGTTCATCGATTAAGCAATTACTCACATCCACGGATATTTAATATTGAGGACAAACAGCAAGCGTGTGAAAGAATCTCCATAATTATTGCTCATTTAGTTGAGACGTGACACGCATGTTAGACATGATGGCATGATAAAATCATATTTTCTATCTGATTATATTTATCAGAGTTTAATTTGAACCCAGACAAGTATAATTAATGTTGGTTTGCTGACATTTAAGTGCAAGAAAATAATTAATCACCGTCTGCTGAATAATTTTATCAGTCTACCAGTGAATGAAAGCAACGAAACTTTCTTTTCCTCGCGAGTTCCAGCCGTCTGATCGTGGCCAACCGCTCCGTGATGTCCAGACGTTCTCTTTCTTGTGTTTCTGTTCAGTTGTTAATCACTATTAATTACGATACAGAGAGTTAACGTTCCTAATTATTATAATTATGGAACACATGTTATCGCTATTGTTAATATTTTTATTGGGCGTCCTCTGCTCCACTTCCTGGACTCGGACTCCATCTAGAACAATACATTTCTATGTAAATTATTACACATTTATATTTTTATGCAAATGAATCATCTGTGCCATGCTAGTTCAATAACAGCATGGGCACACGTATTTCCCTACCATTCTATATAGGATATTTGTTGAGCTCGTCTTAATACGAAATGACAAGAGGATACCCACCAAAATATTATCTCTAACCATCATGCGTAAACATCATGACCATCTATCTAAACATCGACCAAACAAGTCGGCAAGCCTGAATATCCGATCATTATTACGTAAAGCATGGGTTGCTGAAGACCTGGTTTTTCAACACAACTACTTATGGCCAGTTCATGGTGCATTATCACACGTATATTGATCCATGTTGCAAATATTCCGTGGGAAGTCAACCAATTTAATAACATGCAAAACTCCATACATTACAACATACTCTCAGAGCGGTTAGTGAGATAAGCTTAAAGAAGTGGAGAGAGTAATGGTTGGGTGCAAACCGAACCGGGTTTCATCTCACCTTGTCCACAATAAAGCCAGAAGGATAATGACCAAACATTTGAAATGCCTGCCGCGCATGGACACAACAAGAACTGTCAGACCTTAGTATCTCTCCATGCAACGCCCTGAGCCGCACAGTAGAATGCAGGTTCATCTGAATACACAGCTATTTATGATATAGAAAATGTCCTTATCCACATAATGGTTTGCAATTTATGGAATCGATAAAACGCTTCACGGTGTTGACCAGGATATCCTCCTTCTGAATCTGTCATTCAGTTGCCGCGACTACTTTATCTTTGCTCTGAAACAGACTTTAACGTTTCCTGGAATGAAATGAAATTTCGAGCGGAGCAAGTTCAGACATTGCAAAACATTCATCACTGCATTGGTCTTTAATGAAATTTTCTTCAATTTCGCTGATTGAAACTGCAGTGCTATTGTAGAAATAGCATAATGGCAACCACGGCCGAATCAGGGGACCATCGAGAATTTCTGCATGCTGAGTGTCTGTTTCTGTTTTGGAGAAAAGAAAAGCTATCATACGAATGTTAATTTGATGATCGGTGTCCAAATCAAGTCAACGTTGTCGCTTTCTCTAGCATAATCTGCCAGATCAAAAGAAAGAGATTTGCAGATTTGCAGACGAGAAAATGAGAAATGATATTTATCGGTCGGGTTGAGCAAAAACGGATATGTTCCGAGTTGACATCAAAGCTCCGTCTCAACCGAATTACTTGACCTTGTTCAATTGCAAAGTCCACCAAAATGTTTATATGTCAAAATGCCACATCAAATAAACTGACTCAAAAGAAATCTCTCGGCTATCTCAGTAAGACGTGTATGAGTTTGGAGCGTTTGTTTGCAATGACGACGGGACATAGTTGTTGCAAAGGTTCAAATACTCAATCTACTGCTTTCTTGAGTAAATATTCAATTTATCCTCTTAAAAATACATTAGATTAACTCATAACAGGCTCTCTTTTATACATGTAAGCACGCTCCTGTTGAAAGAACATTGAGTGTCCTATGTTAGATCGGATATCCTTTTGAGTTATTCTAGCGAAACTTGTGACAACCATCATGTTGTCCTGTTCAATAACTTTTGGGGGCATTACGTTCGTGCGTGATATTGTTATCGGAAAGTGCACAAAGTGAAAAAGAGAAAACAACAGGGGTTAAGTTCGTGCGTAAAATTGTCATTGTGAAGTGCACAGATTAAAGAGGAGGGAGAATTGGAAAACACTGTATCCACTACAGCTGTCAAATGAATTCTGGCATCTATCCCATATGAAAGGTTCCCCGTTTCCGTTAAGAATACCTTATGATAATATCATCATTAGCATGGCGTTATTCTTTGTTTGAGAAAGAACATGGCCTGTGGGACATATTAAATAATGTTTGTTTTGATTTTATAACAGTTTAAAAGCATTTCCATTCTGTTTTCTAGTGACTTCAAAAGTTTAATTAAATATGTCCTAGAGAGATATATTGCTGCATTCAGCACGTTTACCACCAACTGCCGTCCCGAAGATTAACCATAAACTCCTCATTAAACCTTGGTGAAACTTACTTTGTGTACATAGAAAGTGTTTCAGATAAGTAAAATTAATATTATAAAGTAGATTTTCAAAACGCATATGCATACTTGAAATCTCAGAATGAACTATCCAACACAACAAACAAGCTTAATGCATTCTGGAGATCATGATGACCAAAGATATTACTAAACTCTGTTGTCAAAGGATCAAGACAATTTGTCGAAAACTAATGTGAATGTGATCTCAAAGGTGCTGAGTAAACAATTTGTGAAATCCTCATGTTCAAAATAATCATGGTAACGACAATAAATGTGTTGATATTTGATGGAGTTGGTGATAATACGAACATACACCAAGAGTAAACTAATAGTAAACAGCGGTTATCTGTCATTCTCTAGTTGCCATGAACATGAAACATCTTGGTGAACGATGAAAGAGAATCGCACTGTTGATTAGTGGTGTGACGATTCATCGATACGCATCGATGCATCGATCCATGGGCCGCCGATAAAGTGAATCGATACAAAGTTTTACGTTGTTGTATATCCCGATAGATATTTCAAATGGGACAAGATACATCGATGTTTTACTTTGAATATTGCCGAATCGCGATATCTGTCACATTTGTTTGATGAATATAAAGTTTAAAATATATGCATACTTATTTTCCCTTCATAAGTTTCTCGGAAATTGTTGCGTCAGGAACTGTGTCAAACATAGCGCTCGCATTTTATTAACATTCACAAAGTCCGTGTATAAACTTAATTATCTCATTTCCCAATGAAAATTGAAAAATGCTAGCGGAATTTGACGAGTTTTAAAATAGCTTTGTTTTTATCTTAATGTGTTTTACAGTTGATGTTAGACTTAAAGCTTTTAGTATCGTGATACGTATCGTATCGCCACCCTCGTATCGGGATTCGTATCGTATCGCAGCTTAAGTGCACGATACTTTGGCAATATATCGTCGTGACTAAAATTTTAGTATCGTGATGTATCGTATCGCAGATTGTATGCCAATACCAGCACAACTGTTGATGAAGGCCTCAGATCTAATCTGTGGCAATCGTGAGATCAAATAAACAGGATGTGTATGCTTCTGTTATCGCCAAAAGAAATATCTCGAGTTTAGTGGTGGAGTTGAAACTGACCTAGATGTGTCGCCGATGTCACGTACGGCTCTAAAATGTTCTATATCTGTCACGGGATGTAGGTGAGAGGACCATGTCTGAACAGCCCTTGCATCGGAATGCTGTCAAAAAACACTGTGAACAATTCATGTTTTAAGAAATGCTCAAATATTCAGTGTCAAGTTACGTCAAAAACATTGATAGGGAAGTGAAATAATAACTAATCAGTCAAAACACAAGTCACAGAATTCGTAGCTGTTAAGACGTTATTACTTGAGAAGCTCAATGTTGGACATTTGGGACCCATTTATGAAACATCCCTGACATGTATATGGGTCTGTTAATACGAGAGCTGGTGTCATTAGTATTAACAGTTTTGGTTTAAAATAGAAAATAGTACTGACACTTATGTAAATGCGATATTAGTTTTTCGTTAATCACTTCAACCTTATGCATAGTTGGCAATGCTGTCGCAATTAACACAACCAAGTTATACTCAACTCTTGACTCAGGAAAGTAATAGCAAAGGCTTGTCAACCACGACAACCTTCTTTCCTTCATCAAAGGGGCGGCGGGGTAGCCTCGTGGTTAAAGCGTCCGCTCGTCACGCTTAAGACCTGGGTTCGCTTCCCTACATGGCTACAACGTGTATCCCGCCTTAATATTGCTGGAATATTGTTACAACTTAGTAAAACCATGCCAACTCACTCAGTAAAACCATACCCACTCACTCATCAAACCGTTACTGAATGTGGTCACTATAGGATGAGTTACATATATATTGTTTAAGGTTTAGGATATTTTGACCAAAAGAAAGCAAAGCCATCGCAAGCTTACTGAGGACAAAAGGGTGTATGTTGGACTTTCTCGTTTTATCATAATCTTTGTTTAAGACGTTGAGGTAAAATGAAGTTAGTGAGTTTACACCGCACTCAGCAATATTCCAGCTATAAAGCGGCGGTCTGTAAAAAATCGAGTCTGGACCAGACAATCCAGTGATCAACAGCATGAGCATCGATCTGCGCAATTGGGAACCGATGACATGTGTCAACCATGTCAGCGAGCCTGACCACCCGATCACGTTAGTCGCCTCTTACGACAAGCATGGGTTACTGAAGATCAATATTCTAACCCGGATCTTCACGACATATCCATGACCGTTACGTGTGCTTCCCTCCTTGGTGTAAGGACTCGGAAGATTCAGTTGGATTGGCTGAGTCAAAACAAACATGTTTCGCAAGGAAGCTTAACGTAAGCTTCGGGTATGTCGATGATCTGATATCGTTCAATAACAGTCAAATAGCCAATAGTCTTCCACTGATTTACACCCTTAAACATGAAAGAAGAAATTTGTGAGAGTGCTTCATCTATTTCATATTAAAACCTAGGCATTGGAGTTTGCTTCTATTTACATATAAAATGTAACTATGAATGCATTTTCGAAAATGGATGTGTAAAGATGTTTCTTTCTTTGAATTAATGGCATATGTTTGTTGAAATACGACATATATTTTACTTGGCACCACATTCTTGAACATGATCATTAATATCTAAAAGCTTATCTGACTAATTTGAAATTGCCTACTAGCTGATCTTAAATTTAAGAATATCTAAAACGTTTCTCTGTAAGCGTTAAGAACCAATTTGAGAATTGCCTGATGACTGTATTTGTTGACTGGTTTGCTATGGGCTTGATATTTGTAGCTGAAATGTGGAGGACGGGTTATAAACCTTGGACCAATTAGTAATGCCACAACGGCTACAGAACTGGAATCACTTTCATGGGACCAAACAGTATCACCTCTATAGTCCTGTTAACCATTCCAGGTAATGCTGTCACATACATTGATTGATTCGTACTTGAGGTTGAAAACTCTCTAACAATCGATAATATGTGTACCTGTAATAGTAAATACGTGTTATCAGCAACAGAAAAATGAAAAAAAGGTTGACATATGTGTTTAACCTTCTATATTTATCCAATGCCATGTTGGGAGAGAGATGGCCAGTACCTTTACCAAGCAATTGATAAACACCACGATGAATATAAAGTATGACCAGAAATTATTGAGAATTTTAGGAATATGTTTAATTGGATTTCTAGTATAAACAACCTTGACCAGCTATCAAGTGCTTGGTTTCATTCAAGAGAGATAACTCCGTTAATCCTTTTTCATTAGTTTGTGAAGAGTTATCCCCTTTGTTTACTTGCTAGCAGACGACATTTTCAGTGATCCTCAGTATGGATGATTTAGAGAAGAGGAAGTTGATTTTAGAGTATTATAACAAGGACATCAGATCAGCTAAAGTGATTTCAAGTAGAACAGGCATCCCTTTGTCCACTGTTTATCGTGTTTTGAAAAATATTGCAAATGGATATGGCATTGAGCACCAGGGAGGCGCAGGTAGGCCCAGCAAATTGACTGTCGGTGACAGCAGGCGGCTTATTTTTCTTGTTTCTAAAAACAAACGAAGGAGTTTAGAAAACTTAAGGCTGGATATGACTGATAGAGGAACCGTGGCTGTCTGTAAGGAGACAATTAGAACTGATCTGCATGCAATGGGTTGGCAGAAAAGTCGAGGAGTTCCATCACCGATCATGAAACCTGAACAAAAGGAGCGAAGGTTGAACTGGTGCTTACAGCATAGAAATTTTACCTGGGACAATGTGATTTTCTCAGATGAAAGTTCTGTGTGGCTGTTTCCTAATACACTGAAATTCTGGACCAAACAAACTGAAAAACATTTGTATCAGCGCCCAAAGTACAGTCCGAAATTTGACGTATGGGGTGGCATATCTGTGTTAGGGGCAACGCCCTTCTGTGTATTTGAAGGAAATATGAACAGTGAGCGGTACACAGATATTCTCAAGGGACATTTACTTCCATCTGCTCACGTGTTCTATGGAAATGTTTGGATTTTCCAGGAGGACAACGACCCAAAACATCGTTCAAAGCATTCACAGGCCTGGTTTCGGACCCAAAATATGACATTATTAGATTGGCCAAGCTATAGCCCTGACCTAATTCCAATAGAAAATGTTTGGGGACTTATGAAGGAAAGTGTCAATAAGAAAAATCTGACAAATATTGCTGAAATGAAAGAAGAGGTGGTCCGATATTGGGACAGCATGGACCACGACTTTCTAACTTCTTTGATCAGTAGTATGCCCCGCCGCATTGAAGCCTGCATTGCTGCCCATGGTGACTTGACAAAATACTAACTGTTCACCTGTCTTTGAATCTGGAGTTATGTTCTGCTAATATTCACATTTAATACGTGAGTAATGAGTGAAAAAAATATAAAAAATAACAATCTTAAGTTCTCAATAATTTCTGGTTGTATTGTATATGGCGACACTGAAATACAGGGTAAATGGTATGGAAACACCAGAATTATAGGACGCCACTGTATATTTTCCAGGTTGGTTTCAAAACCTCATGTGTAAATCAAATGTATTTTTATACTAGGTTCCTGTTTGGAGAGTGGTTTTCTTAAAAAGTCACTTGTCAATATACCCCTTCATAAAGACAATTCGAAATAAAACTAATTGTTGCAAGTGCAAATGTAAGAATGATATCAACCTTCAATAAAACCAGAACAAAACAAAACAACATTTTATAGAACAAAATCATGTCCACTTTCCTGTTCCATATATTAGCTATATATTAGTTATAACAAGCGTTACATAGACGTATGTGACATTTTCATCTATGGCAACACCAACCGTCCCTGAAAGGTTGTCACTGTAAAGCCTAATCTAAGGCAGCTAAGTGACACCACGTCCATACAAAGCTGTAAAACAGCCTTGGATGTTTCAAACTCGCAAATCCGTGACATGTTTGACAACCCTTGTCTACCACACAGTCTCATGCAGAAAGGTCACCGAGGGTATAATTTGACATGCTATCACCCGAAACCTGGTGGTAGATATGGGAGAATGGCAGAGTGACATATATATGTGTCACTGTTAGTGTGACAATATAGTGACCCATAAACCTCTTGTCTAGCCCTGAAGGTCCGGGTTAAAATTGATCTTCAGTAACCCATGATTCGTCTGGCATTATGTGGTTCGCAGGAGTTTCTCATTATCTCTATGAGGCTCGATATATTTCCCTTCCCTCCCAACATCTCTTGTATAGCTATTCCCAAGGTTCTTCCAATAGTTACCTGCAGGTAGTGTCTCCTGGCCCCCTTTTGATCTGTGGTACAGACATGGCCATCACTCTTTTAATGGGTTATGAATGTCCAATGTTGTGTTGCGTTCACCACCATTCTCCATGCATGGTACAAAGAGACATTGCAGCGTACATCACTTCTCATCAATGTTCACCATACAACGTTGTGTACCTGACAATTATTTCTCGTACAATAAAAAAACAAAATAAAAACAAAGCATCGGAAAAATAAGTGCTGTCCCTTAAGTCCCTCATCCCTTTGCAAATAGCAAATGCTTAGGATGATTTCTGCGTACTGGTGATTCGTCTGGCATTATGTGGTTAGCAGGACACACGGTTTCTCATTATCTCTGTAAGGCTCGACATAATTCCCTTCCCGCATGCACCTGCACACAAGGAAATGTTGAGAGGAAACGTGATGTAAGTTTATCGCTGAACTTCCCTGCAGACTGCTCTAACAAATCTGCCAGTACAATTAGGTTTATTTGTTACAATTCATTTCACAGAAACGGTGTAAGGTGACACAAGCCAAGAAATCAATAATCGCGATTTTATCAATGCCTTCCACATTGCTTCTGTATGTAAAGCTGTAAAGTTGGTCTCTCTAAAGAAATCTCAAGATGTAATGGTCCACATTAAACACAGCATTTGATTATTTGATTCTTAGGGATGGTTATAATTGAGAAGTGGAGGGTCTGTTTATTATGGTACGCTACTATGCAAGACTGACTGACTGAGTATGGTTTCACGACGTTTTTAACAATATTCCAGCAATATCACTGCGGGGGCCACCAGAAATGACCTTGACACATTGTACCCATGTGGGGAATCGAACCCGGGCCTTCGGCGTGATGAGCAAACGCTTTACCCACTAGGTTGCCCCACTATGCAAGGGTTGACTCGTTATAGGTATAGTAAGTGAAGATAATTCCTGACAGTACCCGGATGTACCGATCTTGGGCTGCAGTGGTGACTCGAGGTCTTCTTGTACGGGGACGGTCATTTGTTATACCTGTTTGGTTGTAACGAGCTGCAAGCAGTGATATCATGCTCAGACTAGCATTCAGACGCCTGGCTAAAGAATAATTTGTAATCTTCAGTGTGCTTCTTTCAATGGCGATGTCCCGTGTCGCAGCGTCAAGACTTGGCGTAGTGATTTGACCTTGAAACTCATTCAAAACGGGTGCCGATTTCCGAAAGTAATCTGGATTTTTTATAGCCACAATTTCAACGGGAAGGTGATTTCTGTTGCGTTGTGGCGATGCGAAATCTCATCAAAATCAACATTTTCAGGTAAAGTAGACTTTTCACTTGTAAAATTGTGTAAAATCATGTTATCAACACTTTTGTTACATATTTTGACGATTGTTTGAAAACAACAGGTAATTAATAGATTTTTAAAAATACAAAACGCCTATGCGTTTCTTTTTGGGGATAGTATATATCCTTCACAAGTATTTTGTGATTTAAAGTCATGTTTCATCAAGGCCCAACACTAGGTTTTTTCAAGAGTGCTTCCTGTTTTCTAAATACGCCACGAATGGCCGCATCAATGTTATCAATGACAGCTCGATGTCCATTTACAGGCAAACAACGGAATTGGCTGGTCAAGCCTGCTGACTTGGTTGACGGATGTCATTGTATTCAACCAATTTTTGTGACGTCAATGACTGAAGTGTCAGGTCTGGACTCGATAATGTACATGTGCACAGCTGGGATATTTTAGAATGCGTCCTTAAACAACAAACAAACAAGTAAATGAAGAGCAGTCGAGGACAGTTGAGTCGAACTCTGATAACTCGATATCTCGGTTGTCTCGATATTACATTTCGTTCCTGGCAAAATCCTTCACAATTTATCATTATTCAAGCTCGTTTAACTCGATACGGATGTCTTGATATTTCGGATATCTCGATATAATTCCATGGTCCCAACAAGCAAAATTACCCTTTGAACTCGATACTTGCAAAGAAACTCGATATTCACCTACCTTTCATGGGCAAGTATCCCTCTGAACTGAGGTTGTTTCCACACGTTTACACACGGTGCGGCATGAATCAAAGGATGCGGCAGTGTAAACTAATTAGTGAGTGTGGGTTAATTGAGTTGAAGGTGTCACGTATTTGTTATTTAATTAGGATTAATTAAGACGGATTTAATTAGGAAGTACTCACTGCTACCACTAAACACTACTGATAACGGATTATAGTTTCGAATCAAACATACTGAGACGCGTTTTGTTTTCTTTCATAGTGATATGTGATGATATGCCCTGGTCGGATGTCTCGAAGTTCCGATAACTCGATATATTTTCTTGGTCCCATGAAAATCGAGACAACGGTGCTCGACTGTATTACGGACGTTTTATTAGAAATATACGTCAAATAGTAATACATACGCACATAGTACAAAGTAGAACATAACATTAGGGAACATGATTTAAATGAATAGACAAAAAGATAGCATATGCCTCTGTATGATACCGCTGTTTTTATGCAATGTCAACTATTCATTTGCCATTAGCAGGTATGACAGCTTAATGATCAACTGTCAAATTATTGATGCAGCGATAAGCAATAGGCACTCTCATTTACTCATTTAGTATGACAGGGGCATTAATTGTAGTCGTTATATACATCTAGTGAGGTAAGAAATACTTCATCTCAGTTCAATGAGTTGTAATGGCATAAGTGGCAGCTAAAGTTGAGGCCATCTTCAAGGCGATAAATCTTCATTCATCATATTCATTGGTGAGGAAGTGATAAACAAATGCAGCCTTCTTGGAGTCTTCTGCTCGAAAACCTGATTTAGAATGCCGAGTTGCAGAGTGTCTGCCATCTTTGCTTGATGATGGCGGGGCCCCGAAGAAAACATTCCCGAACAACGAGGCTGAAAGGAAAAGTCATCATGTTCATGTTGTTACTTCAGTAATATCTTGATTTGGAGAGATGTGTTTCCGAATGACCTCATCTTATAAAATGAGAACCAAACTGATGACAGTCAGTGATGACATTCCTCCATGCAAGCGTGTGAGTGAATGGGTGAGTAGGTGAGCGAGCTCAATGTGGCAAGCAGAAGTAGCAGAAAAGGTATCATGCCACTGTTGATATCCTGATCTTGTCATATTGCACACGGGATTTACCTCTTTGCTGACTCAATTTTGTCAGAAGGTCCGAGTCTTGGATGTATTCTTGCACAAGTAGAAACTAACTTTTTCTACAAACGGAACATGGTACCCGTGCTACATATTTTGTGGACTTTCAGCAAAACAACGTATATATCAAACCACGATGCAAAAGCAAAGACGATTAACCATAGTTGCAAAGTCACTAAACATTGCATCGATTTGATGCTTTGTTTGGTTTATCAACGGCAACAAAAAGAGGAAAATACACACAAGCATCAAGGACATTAATACAATGTAGTTTTAGCATTGAAGGCCGTTCTTCTAAAATGAAATTCCAACGAAACCTTTTCAATTGATCAAAGAGATCTTTTACTGTTTCAGAGTGAAGAACATCCCAGATATATTGCGAGGGCTAACTTCATTGTTGATGAGGGTATCGAGTCATCTGGATGTTAATTTAACCGGATGTCTGCATAACTGTCATCGCTAGAAGAAATCCGGAGGTGTTAAGTGGCGGCAACAAACGGCTGAAACTGACCTATATGTGTCAGCGATGTCAAGCGCAAATTTCAAGGAGTCTGCATCTTGGATACAGATGACATTATGTGGTCGGGGCAGACTGTGAAGTAATGGATCAAAACAGCATTTGCGTAATTGCAAATGTTGTCGTCCAAAACGCTGTGGTTAGTCTATGCTCAAAGAACAACGGCACATCTCTGTATCAAGAAGGTTAGATTATCATTGAAGTGTAAAGTGCAATAAAACAAACGTTTCGTAAACCACTCTTGGGTTTAACACATAAAGGCTGTGAAAATGCTGTAAGCTCTTAAAGAATATATGTTGAGAACATATGCTTCTAAAGATCTACTTGTTGCATGGTTAATTATAACCAAGTGAGTGAGTGTGTTTAGTTTTACGCCGCTTTTAGCAATATTACAGCAATATCACGGCGGGGAACACCAGAAAATGGACTTAACACATTGTGCCCATGTGGGGAATCGAACCCGGGTTTTCGGCGTGACGAGCGAACGCCTTAACCACTAGGCTACCCCACCGCCCCACCAAGTGAGTGAGTTCGGAATTGTGCTGTTTTTGCCCTTCAGCACGAACGCTTTAAGCACTATGTTACCACACCGCCCGATAATAGACAAGTATTGGTGTCACTAGTGTCGACAATCTTCTTATAGGGTGTTAGTGTGTGTATGAATGAGTAAGTGTATGTGACGGAGAGGGTGAGTATTTGAATTACTTCACTGGAAAAACATAACGATAACTGGAGTTAACTAGTTTAATGAAACATGTCGTAACTGATACAGTGGGTTAGCATATTCTGTTTTCCACAAACTATTTCATCTGTATCTATGTATCTATGTATAGATTCCACACCTTGTTCCAAGCATGCCTTAATCTTCAAACTGTTTTCACTTTTTATTGTATAAATTGTTTTCGTCACGATATGGCTGAGATATTGCCGATGTGACGTTAAATATTAACTCTCTCACTCACTCCAAGCATGCCATGTCATGGAAATTTACTTGACACGGAATTATATCACGCAGACAACCGTCACGAACGTGAATATCACAATAAAATATCAGATTAGGACAGCCCTTACTAATCTATCCTCTTCAGTTGTCAGAAATCACAAGGGGTTTTCGCCTGTTTATGTCAATCAAAATGACAAAAAGGATAAATTCAATTTGTATCATTGGAACAAACTCACGATAGGTGAAACCAAATCCAGGGATACTTTTTCAAGACTTTCTAAACTTATACGCATTATTTGGGGGTGACATGTTCAGGATAAGATAATCCAATTAACCTGAAGTAATGCATGTTCTCCATTATTCATCACTCCATGTGGATCTAATCCATCATGATGAATCATGTAAATTTTAACACGAACCAACAGATCATGACATTTCTTAGGACTCTTTGAACCAACATGTGCCAAGTAACTCCAGTCGATACCATAGTGTTTTAATGCTTCAGTGAATACACATAATAATTATCATCAATAATATGCATCTTTAGAACACAAACTTTACTTTCCTTTCAACGTTGTGCACATACGTCGATTTAAAATCCCCATTAATCAGATAAATTACACAATTACTTGGATTCCATATCATGCTGTTTGTTGACAGCTCATAAAAACCATTCATCTTTCAGTTGTGATCAAGTCAATCAAAATCGTGTACAGATTGAGTTATTTAATCAATTACCTTGAAAACGAATGATCATTTAATAATCTGTTTTCAAACCGTTGATGTCATTATCAAAACATGTGTATTACATATCGACTGTCTATGACTTACTCCAAAATCTCCCAAACTCTTTGCAGCCTTTAGAAGTAAGTGTCCATGAATATATGAAGAGTTTGTGCCTTTGACTTTGATCATACGTGCGTCACGATATGGCTGAAATATTGCCGATGTGACGTTAAATTGTAACTCACTCACTCACTCACTCACCAATTGATCATAGATATGACACATATTTTTGCTCCCGTTAAACTGCGCTCGTATTTCAACACGAGGACTATCCTAGTAAACGTATGTCCTTGTCCATGACCCTTCATCAGCGCCCAAGTACACATAAATAATACTAGATCAAATATGTGCAGCCTTACAAGAAAAAAACGAACTCTTAAGATCATGATAGATCAGAAATACCTTTCAAACGGAAAATCTCTTCAAGGAAAAATAAATTCGAAACGATACTCTCACAAAGAAGTAGTCCCGCGATGATTTGTTTTGGAAAAATAATTAAAAACAAGAGACAATCACTACTTATTTAAGTCGGTGGGAGAAAAAGGCCGTCACAATCAATACCAGTGAAATGAAATTGACCGAAGACTGTCCGAACAACCAATATGGTGGCATTATCACAGAAAGCCTTAATTACACAAACTCTCACTTACACAAAGATGGTCATCTGATTCTCCATCAACCAGTCTTAACGCCAGCGTTTCTCACTGTTATGATGATCCATGACATTTCCTTTCAGATATCTTCAAAGTTTTCCATTGTAAAAATATATAAGCCAATCCCTTTTCACTTCAGAAGAAAGAAATGTGTCACGAAATTGTTTAGAGGCTTATGATTGAGCATGCCACTTGGCATGATGTTACTTTTTATGATGTGAACAACAGCCACATCACCACAAGCGGATAGAAGATTATTTGTCAAAATGAATTTGCTCTGATATGATCAATCGGCATGAGAAAACCAGCACCAGCCTATCAACTCGTAAATTGCTCTTTTCAACATACATTCCATAAATCTCTCATCACTTGCAATGTGCTCTTGATCCTTCATCAATAGTATCAGTAATAACGTCGATAATATAACAGCAATGTACTTCTCCACTGGGCATTTAATAACAAGATCAGTGATACAGATTGTTTCATTGGGGGATGGCGCACTTGATCGTCCCCCAAACACGTCATAGAAAGATGTCGCGCAGAAGTAAAGAAGTTGAACATCATAAGCCAAATCCGTTTTTCCTCTTATGTTCCAAGCAATAATTATTGCTGATTTATAATGTCTTTTATGGCATTTATGTCATGGAACAATAATTTCTCATACATGTAATATCTCTTTTTCGCTGAAGCGAAATGACGACGAAGATGGCTGTCTGGGGTCAATCTTTTATTCAGAGTGTTGTGAGTTGTTTTTCTGGTGATCCAGCATGGTACTGATAATTTAGTGCCCTGGAACATTTAGGCAGTAATATAATTAACAATAACATGACATTCAACACATCACATCTTAATTCATGACATACTTAACATATCAATCATTACACCATGTTGAAATAACAGAAGTCATGTTCAGTACATTGAATTCAATACACCAGATTTTAATGGCAATAGATTTCATTTCATTACACTTCATTGAGTTCTAATACAAATGCCTATTTAAAATATTGCATAATTACATACACATTCTCACGTTACATACAAAGAATAAAACCAAGAATGACACAGCCTAATACCATGTAGCAAAATCATTAATACACAAGCAGTCACCTACATATATATGGTATACAGCTTATCAAGCGCATGGCGGCGCCCTCTCAAGACCACATGGCATACACGTTACCGTCTATAGTTTACAAACAGTACAACAATTCATTCAGTCACTCACAAATCACACTTTGGGGAAACTTTGTAAAGATAATGTTTAAAATGCTTATTTAAACTATCATAGAATTATTACTTTTAATTTATATTAACTACAAGAAATTACAATACAATTATAGTTAAAGATAAAATAAGCTTTCACTATGAATTGGATTATAACACCTATTTTACTTGTACTAACAAGCACTGTAAAAATGCCATGCCAAAACAAAAAGGCTCACCTGTCAATCTCTTTGTCCCAATGTGAAGTGAAGGTTAATTGCTCAGGAGTAACATGCAGAGCCAATTGTTTGCCAATCAACCAATCAGAAATCAGCATAACTGATCACATGATAAACAATTGCTAGTGTCATGACCTGACATAACACAACCTTGAACTATGAGTCTTGCCTGACAACCTTGACCTTGCCCAGAGCTAAGTATATACATTGATCTCAGAACAAATGCATTTCTCTTAAAATGCTACCTTTGTCATCAATACAATTGATGAACTCTTTCACCACAAATGAGCTAAATAACCTATAAAATACTACCACCTAAAACCTTTTTTTATGAACTATTATTTCATAATTTTTATTTTCATTTAATGACATATTAAAATGACCTCACCCGCAACATAATGACATTGCTAAAAATACAACTGGGAAATTGATACATTTTAATTTTAAATCAACCATATGAAATGCCAGGGGATCAAACTCTGAAATTTTATCACTGCTACACACACACAAACGCAAACACACATGCATAGCTAATATTACATACACAATTTGTCCGTTGGAATTTAATAATCATGTCGTTTAAGAAAAAAGAACCAAACTGTTCACCATAAAGTATAAAAACCTATAACATGCTACCTTAGACAAACAATGTTATCGAAAGTGTAGTGTGATATTCTACGATGGTTTAAAAGATGCCATTATACATGATGAGGTCACAAACACAGAAGCTGGTACCATCTGTAGAGATCAAAGGCCCTCCTCACAATGAGGTGTCTCAAACATGTACTTGAGACAAAACCTCTCAAAGACGGTGCCTAGTGAGGAAGCCAGACTAGCGATCCTTCACTGGTGATCCCTTTGTGTCATAAGATGAAAAGACCGGTGGAAACGTCAAAGTTGCACACAATCTGGCGTAAGTCAACATCATCTTTCATCTTGACATGGAGGACAAATGAATAAAATTCAAGGAGATTGTTGGTTTTTCCTGCAATATCACATCTACACATTTGAAACATAGTAGGGCATTATGACACATAAATACCAAGTTCTTAAACAGTAAGTATTGAAGACAAACATCAAACGCAAGAATGTTTATGTCTCAAAAGCTGAGCTCAAGCAAACGTACCGCATGAAAGAGCACCACTCACGTGTGCAGAGCGTCATTTCTGCTTTTGACACTTTCAGATGATAGCGATTGATCTTGATGGACCTCTGTTATCGTCATATTATTGATTCTGTTTTTGTATACCGTTCATACAGATACAGTATGCTTTACATTCTGTATCAAAAAGATTCTACATTCTACATTCATCTAGAATACATTCACCAGAATATATGGTGTGATGTTTTGTGATTCCTAGTCAAGTTTTTACTTTACTGGAAATCAACACGCCACAGAAATATCTCACAGCAACAAATTTAACTAAGCTCATGTTTTATACAATAATACAAAAATATCGAGTTATCTTCTGTTAAATCAATCCTAACTTACTTATCATCTTCAATTGTCAGAAATTACAGGATGTTTTTAAAGTTTGTGTCAAATCGAAAAGAAAACAAACGCACAAATCCAATTTGTATCCTACGCACACAGTCACAGAAGGTGAAACATTCAATTTTGGAGACATGTTTTCAAGGCTTCCGATGCATACACATTGCAACATGACATGTGCAAGATACGATAATAGTATTTACTTCACATGTCCTCCACCATTCATCATTCCATATCTAACTAATGAACCATTAGACGTGAGACTGATGTACAATGTACATGGCTGTCTAACAAAACTAATGCGCTCTGAAAACCAGATTCCAAATGCAAAAGTTCACTGGAAATTCCTTTTCTTATACACAACAAACCCATGTGATGAGGATAAGGAATACATTTTTGTTATTTCAAATGTTAGAATTATGTAACCATGAATTACTAAAAGGTGTATGACTCCCAAAAAGGCCAATCAATTGAGATCGTGAATGGCACAATTACTTGGAAAACATTTCATATTGTTTCAAAAATACAATGCTCCGATTAAGGTAATCGATCATGTTGAAAAGAGATTGAACACACAATGTGTTTATCTAATGAACGAACCAACTGCATGAGCCCATACCAAAAGAATGCTCTTTCTTCGCGTTTAGCAGAGGGAAACACTATTTGTAGAAATATCCGAAATACATTTATAACACTCCGGTTTTATATCACATTTACGTAACTAAATTAAAATGAACACATAAAAGCTGTCATTATAGTAGTACGTCAAGATTCCATAAGACCAAGAAAATGTTTGGAAGATATTTGAGCCAAAGAAATGTATTCCGTCACAAAGTAAAGAGATAGGGAAAAATTCATGATTATTAACTTGATGCTAATATCTGATTATTATTTTGGTGTATTAATAATGTCTAAAAAAATCTGTATGTTTTCTCTTTTAAATCACGGAGTGTGTGAATACATCACGTTCTAATTATCAATGAAACGGTAAAGTTTTCAATGAACTTGGATCATGAAAAGTAGTTCCATCAACCAATCATATTTCTTCTCTGCTTAGCTGACCAATCAACGTTGAGAATCATTGAAAAGCACATGTGCAATTATCACAAAAATAATCACCTGTGTGTCCAAGCCCGTATGGGTTTTAAACTGAATAAATACCCACAATATGTGACGAGTTTACCTTGTACATGGCTGCGATACCGTTTTCCCTTTACATAAACATATGTGACATTAGCATTTAAACAGAAAAGGTATAATATCCAGCAAAGAGTATTTAAGCTTTTCGGATGTAACATCATCAATCCCAGAAGATGTAACGGTTTTAAGGCCAGAGATGACATCATATATTCACATATGCATGGACGCTCTAGAAAATCTACAGGACAACCTAATCAAAATTGCGGTTGCGTATTTTATAATCAAGTAGCCAGTTTAAGTCCACGAAATTTGATATGAAGGTCTCAATAAGAACACATCAATTGATTTGGAAAATCCCAAACGTAGATAAAACGGATGTGGCGCTGGCACAAAATGACCAGAATCAAAGTTTATCCAGAATTCGAACAAATGCCACGTTACACCCTAATGACAATATTGAAAATAAGTGTTTTTGAAAAATGCTTAATTCTGGGATTGAATGAAGTATTACGAATGTTGTTATTACACACACACACACACACACACACACACACACACACACACACACACACACACACACACACACACACACACACACACACACACACACACACACACACACACACACACACACACACACACACACACACACACACACACACACACTAACATATATACTGACTGAGTGAATCAGGCAATGTACACATTGACTGGTTATTTCAGTCATTGTACACATTGTCTGATTGTAGACATTGACTGTAACATATATATGTCAGATAATAACTTCGTTTTTCATGTAATGGGAACCATATATTTGTCTATTACAGATATGACAGCCTAATGATTAACTGTCAACATACTGATGCAGCGATAAGAAAGAAACACTTAGATAGTATGAAAGGGGCATTAACTGTAGTCGTTTTATACATCTTGTGAGGTCAAAAAAAGTTCATGTCAATTCAATGTGTCGTAATGGCATAAGGAAAGTTCAGGCCATTTTAAAGGCGATAAGTCTTCATTCATCATATTCATTGGTGATGAAGTGATAAACAAATGCAGCCTTCTTGGAGTCTTCTGCTCGAGCACGTGATTTAGAATGCTGTGTTGCGGAGTGTCTGTAATCTTTGCTTGATGCTGTCGGGGTCCTTAAAAATACATTTCCGAACAACTAGGCTGAAAGGAAAAGACATCCTGTTCATTTCGATGCTTCAATGATATCTTGATTTGGAGAGATTTGTTTCCGAATGACCTCATCAAGTATAATCATAATCAAGCAAAATATCATAAAATGGGAACCGAACTGTTGACGAGCAGAGTTTTGAGTGAATAAGTGAGTAGGTAAGTAGGTGAGCTAGCTCAACCTGGCAAATATTAGTAGCAGGCGAGATACCATTCAACAGATAAACCTGTCATATTGCTTACGGAACTAAGCTCCGTACCACGAGTCAAGGATGTGCCCTAAGATTAGCGTACCCTTGCGCAAGTAGAAACTAACGACACTGATCGTGCTAAAAAGACATTGATTCCTAAAATGTGTACATGCTGCAAAATGAGAGGTTGGCCAATGAGGCTCAATGTTTCTATAACGTATGACCTTGAAACCAAACACCTGCACTGGGACTTTCACCCGTTCAGTGGATAAATCTACCCCTAAACTCCTTATGTTCGTAAACTCCTTATAATTAAGAAAACATACTATCATAGGGAAATAACGTCATTGGTTATTGTAACATGTATTTTGATATAAAAGACATGATCGCTTGAAAACAAAATATAGGATTTTCAATAGAACTCTGCAAGTGGCTCTTTCAGATTGTTCAATGTGGGGTTGTCAGTGTTGAGCCCCAATAAAACAACACATTTGTTGATATGAGCCACACTGTGAACACAAAGTTCTGATTATCCGATCCCCCTGTACAAACTAACTTGTCATTATTGCTGGGAACAAACATGGGATACACAATGATTTCTGAAATTAACTTGTTTATGGCTTTGGTGAGAAATATGACCACATTATGGCTGCAACAACATTTCAGGTGAGTCTTTGGGGCTATTTCGAAGATGAAGTCGAAAATGTGATAAGCATTTGGTAGACGACATTCACCTACATAAGCGCTTAAAATCTATCATTTATATGAGATATATCCAGCGTCCCAAATTTTATGTTTATATAAAAGATAATAATGGTCCTTTTCATTGATAATGAAAGAGAGTTTACTTATATGAAACAATTCTCAGTTAATATTGCCTCAAATGATATTCGACTCGTTAAGATCCGGGTAAAAATTGATCTTCAGTAACCCATGCTTGTCGTAAGAGGCGACTAACGGGATAGGATGGTCAGACTCGCTAACCTGGTTCAAACATGTCATAGATCGATGCTCATGATGTTGACCACTGAATTGTCTGGTCCAGACTCGACTATTTACAGACCGCCGCCGTATAGCTTGAATATTGCTGAATGCGGCAAAAAACTTAACTCACTCACACTCTGATGATATTTCTGTCTGAGCTGTCGCAGTTAAATTTAAGATATTTCAAATTATTAGTCTTAACACATAAAAGGGTATAAAATGATCAATGAAAGGTAGAAAATACATAAGAATCATTGGCATTAGTGCAAAGTATTTTGGGCAGCAGGTCTTGACAGTTGAGATTAAAGAAGACAGCGAAATAAAATCCATCAACGGTAAAACAACATTAAAAATATATCCACACTCTGATGTCTTCAGCTATATATCTGGAATGAAATGTTAACACTGCCTCTTCAATTGATCAAGGAACCCTCTACTGCTTTCGTGTGAAGAACATCTCAGATATATTGCAAGAGCTACCTTTATTCTTGATAAAGGTCTGGGATGGAGTCAACTGGGGGTTAATTTGACCGGATGTCCGTATAACTGTCATCTTTGGAAGAAATCCAGAGATGTTAAGTGGTGGCAACAAACGGCTGAACTGACCTATATATGTCAGCGATGTCAAGCGCAAATTTCAAGGAGGGATACAAATGAAATTATGTGGTCCGGGCAGCCTTTGAAGTAATGGATCAAAACAGCATTTGCGTAATTGCAAATGTAGTCGTCCAAAACGCTGTGGTGAGTCTATGCTCAAAGAACAAAAGCACATATCAGAGTCAAGAAGGTTAGATTATCATTGAAGTGTAAAGTCCAAAAAGACAAATATTTCGTCAACTTCTCTTGGTTTTAACACACGTAAAGAAGATTGCTGTGAAATTGATGTAATCTCTTAAGGAACATGTATTAAGAACATATGCTTCTAAAGACCTACTGCCTGTGTGGTTGATTATAACCGAGTGAGTGAGTCTGGAATTACGTCATGTTCGCATGTTTCGAGCAATATAACGGGGGTGGCAGCATGGAGCATCCCCGGCGTGACGAGCAAACGCTTTCAGCCCTTGGCTACTCCACCGCCTAGACGAGTGTTGGCGTGACCAATTTTTACAATTTCTCTGTCTGGTGTTAGTATGTGTAAGTGTATATGAAGGGAGGGAAGAGGTGTGTATTTTCATTTCGTTGATGAAGAAATATAATTACGAATTGTACGAGTACAATTAAACATCTTCTGGAGTATGTAAGTACATGTATATCCTGTTTCCTACCGAACAACTTAATATTTTTGAATGGTGAGACACACAAGGAAGACATGATTGTCAACTTTTTTATTATGAGGACCCCAGAGTTTCTGATTATATCCTTACTGATGTTGGAGTAAGGATATACTCCAAAACGTTGTGTACCTCTTAATAAAGAAGTTGACATCCATAAAACTCTCTTCCTTAATTTCATCTTTATCTGTGTATCTATGCATAGATTCGACACCTTATTATTTACGCTAAACATGTCGTGAAATGGAAATCCACTTGACATGGAATTATATCACGTAAACAAAAATCACTTTTTATACAAACGTGAATATCACAACAAAATATTGGATTCGATTGAGTTAGGACAACCTTAACTAACGTATCCTCTTCAGTTGTCATAAATCACAGAGGTTTCCCAAAGTTAATGTCAAATTAAAATGAAAAAGCACAAATTCAATTTGTATCTTGGTAACAGAATCACGGAAGGCGGAGCCATCAATTTCGGGGGATATACTTTTCAAGACTTTATTTCAGACATACACGTTTTGGGGGTTTTCTGCCAGTATTTTAGGAAGGGTGATATGTGTAGGATACGGCAGTGCATGTAACCTTCAGTAATGCTTGTTCTCTGCCATTCCTCACTCCATGTGAAACTAATCCATCATGAGAAGATGAATCATGTAAATACTCTTTGAAACCCTGTTTCTAAACAGATCATTGGCATTTCGGAAGGACTAACCACAATGATGCAGGTAGAGGAGCACATATTCTGTAACCTTACTGGGAATTACCAATGTTAATTCCATTGTTCAAATTCCAACGGCTCTGTGAACAGACTCAACATTTCAAGACCTATAACTTTAAAATATCGTCAACTTCGTTATCATGACGGCTCAGTCATAAGGTCGGAAAGGGGAAGAAACAAAAGGTGATATATAATTCTTCTTCTTCTTCAATTAAACACACTATATCATCAAGAATATGTATCTTTTGGACTCAAATAGTGCCTTCATGGCAACGTTTTGCATATACATGCACCTAAAAAGAACCATTAACTGGATGAATTTCACAATTACTTGGATTTCATATCATGCTGTTTGTTGACCACCTTCACCCCACCACAAACCTTTAATATTCATGTTAATACCCAAGTACTACACGTCGACTGCCTTTCACTTAAACCAAAGTTTTACGAAATCTCCTGAACTCTTAGCAGACTTTAGCATACACTATATTCATCAGCAGAAATTTCGGAATTCCATAGCAAAAGGTCACACATTTCCATATCTTCTGATTTACATTTTGTTCGCCTCATCAAAATTGAAACACTTTCATCCCAAAGAAAGGTGAAGTTTCGAAAATGCGGTAGTAACTTTATTGCCAATACTTACACACACCTTTTTATAGTGCCACTTTGCTCCCATGTTTAAACTGATTTCGTATTTCAGCACGAGAAGAACCCTAGTAAACGTATGGCCTTCTTCATGACCCTTCATCAGCTGCCAAGTACAAATCACGCAAACATTCACTGCATGATAACGCAACCACTTCATACACTTCATAAACTGTAGAAATCAAACGTCTACAGCCTCACAACGAACACCGAACTCTTACGATCATGTTGGATCAGAAATAATTTTAAAACCAATTCTAAATGATACTCAAACAAAATATAGCCCTGCGAGCATTTCTCTGGAAAAAAAACAAGGCAACGTCGGTGGGAGAAAACGGCCATCACAATCAATATGAATAAAATGAGATTGACATCCCAAGACTGTCCAAACAATCAGTAGGCTCATTTTATCATAGCGGGGTGAACACAATTGGGAGGAAATGGTCATCGGATTCTCCATCAACCTGTCTTAACGCCAACGCTTCGCACTGTTATTATGATCTCTGACATTTCTTTTCAGATGCCTTCAAAGGTTTCTTTTTCTAAACAAAACCAGTCCACTCCCTTTTCGCACAAGTAGAAACGAATATGTGGCATAAAATCGTTTAGAGGCTTATGATTGAGCGTGTCACGAGGCATAATGTTACTTTTTGTGATGTGAACAACAGCCACATCACCACAAGCTGATCAAAGATTATTTGCCAAAATGAATTTGCTCTGACGTGATCAATTGGCATGAGAAAAACCAGCGCCAGCAAAGCAACTCGTAAATTGTTATTTTCTTTCCCATTCCATAAATCGTTCATCACTTGCAATGTGTTGGTCCTTCACCAGTGAGTATCAGTGATAACGTCGATAATACAACAACAATGTAGTTCTCCACTGGGCATTTAATAACACAATCAATGAAACCTTTCCTTGGTGAACAACATAATCATGAGAATGTATTTGTTTCACAAGTATTACGTAGAGCTGTACGATGTTGCCTAGCGTTATATATGAAATAGAACCAAACCCTTCACCATAAAGTACAAAGACCTATAACATGCTAGGTTAGACAAACAGTGTTATCGAATGTTTAGTGTGATGTTCTTTGTTGGTTGAAAAGATGCCATTGGACATGATGAGGTCAGAAACACAGAAGCTGGTACCATCTGTAGAGATCAAAGGCCCTCCTCACAATGAGGTGTCTCAAACATGCACTTGAGACAAAACCTCTCAAAGACGGTGCCTAGTGGGGAAGCCAGACTAGTGATCCATTTGTGACACAAGATGAAACGACCAGTCGAAACGTCAAAATTGCACACAATCTGGCAATAGTCAATATGACCTTTCATCTTGACATGGAGGACAAATGAATGAAAGGTACTGTTGTTTTTCGCTGATATCCGGGATATCATATCTATACACTCGGGGAATATAACGCATAAATACCAAGTCTTTGAACAATATAAGTGTTCAAGATATTTTTATGGATTAAACTCCTTTTTTATTTCCCTCACAACGTTTCTGGACCATTACAGGTCCCTTCATCAGGTGAACTGACAGTTGAGACTGTCATAAATGTCATAAGATGAGAACCGAACTGATGACAGGCAGTGTTGTGAGTGAATGAGTGAGTACGTAAGTAGATGAGCGAGCTCAAACTGGCAAATATAAGCAGCAGGCGAGAAAGGATTCAACTCATGAACCTGTCATATTGCTCACGGGACTAATCTTTTGTCAGAAGCTCCGTACCTGGAATCAAGGATGTGACCCAAGCTGACCAAGCTAGGAAGATATGTGTATATGTACCAAAATGGAAGGTTGGCCAATGAGGTTCAATGTTACCAACACGCACGCCCTTGAAACACCTGTAAATAATCACATTTTTCTCTTGAACTTTCATACTGTCAACGGATATTTTTGCCCTGTACAGTTAAACTTATAATTCGCAAAACATCATGTCATCGAAAAGACTACATCATTGGCTATTTTAACATGCATTTTTATCAGAAAATGCATGATGGCTTGGCCACAACATAGATGGTTTTCAGTGGAACTTTCAGTATGTTGAACGTGGGATGGTCAAATCAGTGTAAAATATAAAATCGAATTAACTATAACGAGAGAAACCGAAAATCAGTATTGAGCCCCAATAAAACAACACATTTGTTGATATGAACCACACTGTGAACACAAAGGTCTGAACAAACTAAATTGTCATTATTGCTGGGAACAAGCATGGGATGCATAGTGGTGTCTGCAATTAACTTGTGTCTATGTCTTTTATTAAAAAATGACCGACTTATGGCTTATTTCAACATTTCAGGTGAGCCATTGGGGCTTTCTCGTAGAAAAGTCGAAAATGTGACAAGTGTATTGAAGGCGATATGCAACAACATAAGCTCATAAGATCTTTCAGTAATATGAGCTAATATACCCAGCGGCCCAAACTATATATGTATGTAAAACATGATTAGTTTCCTTTTGATTGATAGGGAAAGTGTGTTTACTTGTATGAAACAATTCTCAGTTAATATTGCCTCAGATGATATTCCTGTCTGAGCAGTTAAATTTAAAATATTTCAAATTGTTCCTCTTAACATATAAGAGGGTAAAGGTAAACTGACCTATATATGTCAGCGATGTCAAGCGCAAATTTCAAGGAGTCTGCATCTGGGATACAGATGAAATTATGTGGTCTGGCAGCCTTTGAAGTAATGGATCAAAACAGCATTTGCGTAATTGCAACTGTAGTTGTCCAAAACGCGGTGGTGAGTCTATGCTCAAAGAACAATGGCACATCTTAGTGTCAAGAAGGTTATACTAACTTTGAAGTATTAGGTCTATCAAAACAAATGTTTCGTCGACTTCTCTTGGTTTTTTATACACGTAAAGAAGGCTGCTGTGAAATTGATGTCATCTCTTAAGGAACAAATATTAAGAACATATGCTTCTAAAGAACTACTTCCTGTATGGTTGATTATAACCGAGTGAGTCTGGAATTGCGCCACTTTCGCATAATTCGAGCAATATAACGGTGGGTGGGTGGTGGGGTGACCATCTTTGGCGTGACGAGAGAACGCTTTCAACCCAAAGCGACAACATCGCCAGATTATAGATGTGTGTTGGTATATAAGGGGAAGGGAGGGGGTGAGTATTTTTACTACGTTGAAGAAAGACAATAACACTTCCATACAGTATGTTAGCATACTATGTTTCCCACAAAACAATTTCATCCTTATGTTTGTATCTATGCTGAATTCCACACCTTCTTATATATGCCAAGCATGTCGTGTAATGGAAATTAACTTGACAGGGAATTATATCACGTAAACAAACATCACGTTTTTCCACGAACGTGAATATCATATTTGATTCGACTGACTGACTGACTGAGTTTGGTTTTACGCCGCTTTTAGCAATATTCCAGCAACATCACGGCGGGGGACACCAGAAATGGGTTTCACACATTGTACCCATGTGGGGATTCGAACCCGGGTCTTCGGCATGACGAGCCAACGCTATTTGATTTGATGTGGATAAGCCAACTTTAACTAAATTAGCCTCTTCAGTGTCAGAAATCATAAGTGATTTCCCAACGTTTATGTCAGTCAAAATGAAAAAGGACAAATTCAATTTGTATCCTTGTGAACAGACTCACTCACACATTCAAATATTTTTTTCAAGACTTTCTTTCTAAACCTCCATCTTTGGGAAGATTTGGGGTTCCGGGGTGACAGATACGATAATCCAATATATTAACCTGAAGTAATGCATGTTCTCAATTCATCACTCCATGTGAAACTAATCCATCATGAGAAGTGTGTAAATACCAAGGCCATGTGAAAACCCGTTTCTAAATGCAACAGATCATTAACATTTCTTAAGGACTTTGTAAACCACAATGATGCAGGTGAAGGAACACATTTCTGTAACCTGGCCAGGGATGGCACTTTTGACAAATTCAATTCCACGATTCAAATTCAAATGGCTATGAGACCAGACTCAACATTTCAAGACTATAACACTAAATTTATCAGAGTTCATGACCAATAAAAGTTCTGCTTGAACCATCATGCGACTAACAACTCCAGTATCTCGTGACCGATCATAACTGACAACACGGCTTTATGTTCATTAACATAACGATCAAGTCGATATAGAATTGCTCTTATTATATAATGAATACACATAATAGCATCGGGAATATGCATCTTTTGAAAGATGGTTTCCTTTCCTGGCAACGTTTTGCATATACATCGACCTAAAAAACCCATTAATTTCACAATTACTTGGATTTCATATCTTGCTGTTTGTTGATGGCTTTTTAAAAACATACTCCTGTTTCAACTGCGATCAAGGTCATCAATAATCGTGAACAGACTGAGCTATGTAATCGATTATCTTAAACGATTGAGTTCACACACTCCGTTCATCAAATGATTGACCTTTTTCACCCCATCATAAACATTTAATATTAATATTAATATCCCAGTACTACAGGTCGACCATCTATCACTTAAACCGAAGTTTCACAAAATCTCGCAAACTCTTAGCAGCCTTTAGCATAAACTATTCATGACTATATGGAGAGTATGCGCCTTTGACGTTGGTCATATATCATATTCATCAGCAGAAATGTCGGAATTCCATAGCAAAAGGTCAACATGTTTTAATATCTTCAGATTTACATTTTGTGCGCCTCATCAAAATTGATCAAAGAAAATATATTTCAAAAATCACTTTCATCCCAAAGCAAGGGAAAGTATCGAAAATGCAATTTCATATTTATTGCCAATATTTACACACTTTTTATAGTGCCACCTTGCTCCCATGTTTAAACTGCCTTCGTATTTCAACACGAGAAGAATCCTAGTAAACGTATGACCTTCTTCATGACCCTTCATCAGCGCCCAAGTACAACTCACGCTGAACATTCACTGCAGGATAAAGCAAACTCTTCATACACATGTACACTTCATAAATAGTAGAAATCAAACGTCTACAGCCTCACAACGAACATCGAACTCTTACGATCATGTTGGATCAGAATTAATTTTCTAATAACAAATTCTAAATGATACTCAAAGAAAGAATTAGCCCTGCGAGGATTTGGTTTTTTGGCATCGTAGAGTTAGTGTGGCTTTCCCATCCTTACGAGGTACCCATTCACAGCTGGGTGGACTGGGACACATAGTCACCGTACTTTACTGTTTACCAAGTTGACTGCACCTTGCTGTACACGCAACTAGGTGTTTGCACGTATTCATGTGGCCACCATCTGGTCATATACCAACGGATTCGTGGGTTCTGTGACAACACTAGGGGTTGTGACAACACTGATTCTGCACACAAAGTTGACTCCAAGGTTTTTACACCCGGTCACAGGTGGGCTCGATCCCGTCACCTCAAGCTCCCTGCATCACTAGCTTGACTTTAGCCAGTTCGCCCACCACGCCCCATACTTCTGTCAATACTATGGAATCTGCTTATCATGCAGTTATGATTTACTTTGCATTTTCTCCCGCATTATTCTTTTGACACGAATAAACTAGTTTTGAATCATGATATTCATATGACACGACTTCACGTGGTGCAGGTGTCAATAACCGGATTATTACCTAAATCGGTTTACGTAATAAGAGGTAGTCACGGTATCATGGAACGGTTTGTTTTCGACAAATATGTACAGAAAAGCAGGTTGAAATCGATACAGTATGCTGTGATGTTCTGTATCCCACAGATAATACATACATATTGTCCAGACTCTATGGTGTGATCATTTAGGATTCCTACACATTTTCTGCGCCAGGAATGGGGGTTACTGGAAATCAACACGACACAGAAATATGTCACAACAACAAATCAAACTAACTTCACGTGTTTATTAGAAAACACGAACAACACCAAAATGACGAGCTCTATTCAGTTAGATCAAATTCAATTTGTATCCTGTGCACACACTCACAGAAGGTGAAACATTCAGTTTGGACATTTGGTTTCAAGACTTCCGATGCATAAACATTCCCTTTGCAGGTGACATCTGCAAGATACGATAACTGTTTTTACTTCACGTAAAACATGTTCTCAACCATCCATCATTCCATTTCTAACTTCTGAACCTTAGGGCATGTTAGCATGGATATTCCTTTGCTTCTACACTGCAATCCTCAGTAATGTGGATGAAAGAATACATTTTCTCATTCCAAATGTTACAGTTTGTATAACCTTGCCCGCTATGTCTCCCATGCAAAATTAATTTAGGTTCATTTGACTTGTGAACCCATGAAAGACGCTGATCTCACATCTTCGTTTCTGAACGTCTCCAGGAACGTCTCCAGGAACAGATTCTAAATGATCAAAACACAGCTTAAACTTGTGCGCCTTAAACACAGCTCATTGCCGATCATTTGACATTGGGGCAATATTTTCGCCACATGACTGTGTCGTGTCCTTCATAACAAGTTCGGACGGACGGAGAAACAAGACGGACAAATTGTTCCATCCTGAGAAACAAACCACGTACAAGAACGTGAAGGACACCAAAAGGGACAAAATTGAGATTGTGAATGGCGCAATTACTTGGATAACATTTCATGTTTCTTGTTAGCACTTTTTGAAAAATACAATGCATAATTTAGCTGTAATCCAGGTAACCGACTTTGTTGAAAAGAAATTGAACTATTTAATCACAGAATGTGCTTGGCAAATGAATGCCTGCTTTTATAACATCAACATCTTTTAACGTTGGTATCAAAATCCAATATTACATATCGATTGTCTGTCAATTAATCCATGAATCAGTATGAGGCCAACTGTTCACGTGGTTTTTAAGTGAGCAACTGACTTGCCTTATCATGTGTTTCTGATGGCTGCAGGATACGCTTACCATATCGCGAACACTTATTGCCATCACTTTTGGTGATTTACAACGCATATTCATGATACGGTCGGAAACCTGCAATCGGCTCTGCTTTGAGAAGGGATTTCTTTGTAATCTTTATATTTATAGTACGGTTACAAAATCTCCCAAATCTGCCATAAGCTCTGTGCACAAAAATTTACATGAATAAATGGACAATGTGCCCCTTAGAATTTGGCCACATATGATATTGATCAGCAGATGTTTCAGAATTACAGAGGAAAAGATCAGCCGCATTTCCATATCTTTAGTGTGCATTTCAGAAAAACGTCAATGAAAATAAACCTTAAGAACCACTTTCTTCCTTGAACAAACACAAAATGTGGAAAATGCAATTTCAAATTTAACGCCATTATTTAAACTTACTTCTTATGGTGCTACTTCGCTGTCATGTTTAAACTGCCCTCGTATTTCAACGGCGCTGCACATTCACTGCATGAAAAAGCTCTTCATACACTAAAATGCTAAATATGGAATGTGTGCAGCCACATAAAGAACACCGACCTTTCAAGATCATGCTGGAGCGGTAGTACCCTTGAAACGTTATGTCTATTGAAGGTAATAAACTCTAAATGATACGCAAACAAAGAAATAACCCCGCAAAGATTTGCTGTTGACAAGAGAAGACCGTTATGCGTTTCTTAATTACTCGGAGAGAAACATCGCCAGAATTAATATGGATGAAATGAGCATGACTGTCCAAGAATGTCTGAACATCAAATAAGCTAATGTAATCACAGAGGGAAGATTACAAATAGAAAGACAGATATCGATGTCCATGTCGCATTTCTTTAAATGAAGTCAGTTCAACCTCTTTTCACACATGAAGAAACAAATACGTGTCATAATATTATTTAAGCGCTTATCATTGAACATGTCTTTTAGCATGGCGTTGCTTGCTTGTGATAAGAATACGAACCAACCAAAGATTATTTGACAAAATGCATTTGTTCTGATATGATCAATCATAAAAAACGAGCGCCAGCCTATCAACTCGTAAATTGCTCTTTTCAACATACTCACAGTCCATAAATGGCTCATCACTTTCAACGAATTCTTGATCCTTCATCAATGGGTATCAGTAATAACGTCTGAAATAGCAATGTATTTTTCTCTTGGGCATTTGACAAGATCAATCAAACAGCGTATTATGCCACAAATGTTTCCTTGAGTTCAAAACAGTATCAGCATTCAGGCAAATACTGAGGGTGTTGTGTTGGGTATTTGGGGAAGGGAAACCATATGTCATGAGGGTCGACCTAATGTTACAAAGGTCTTTAAATGTTTAAACACACGCATAAACAGATAAACACGCACTCACGCATGAACGCACTCTTGCACATTATGCAGTTGGAATCCATGTACTGTTGACCATAACGAAACACATACTGGTGTAGAGAAATATTGTTATACAAGGTCTAGTGTGATATCCGTCGTTGGTTGAAAAGATGCAATTGGAATGTCACACACAGAGTAGTTGTTATCACATGTAGATATCTCTGGCCATCCTTACATTAAGGTGTCTCAATGTGTTCTGGAGACAAAAGTTCTCAAAGACAGATCCAAGTTTGTATCAACAAGTGATCATCAGATCGATCGAGTGTACTCTTTCTTCTGGTTGATGAAGACTATCTGTCTGTAACAGTTACCGATTACGAAAGGCTAACTTCTAATCAATGGATTTTTATATATTTTAACCTTTCTTGTGATGTGGAAAGAGGCTTGACAGACATTCAACTAGGTCACGAGTTATATAATGACTGTTTGCTCAATGCTGTGTTTTTGTTTCATACCAGTCAATAATGAAGAAATACCTGAGTAAATAGTGTAGAATTGACAATGAACCACATGTGCTTTAGCATCATTAAATCGCATTAAATCGCTCAAACATCCTTAACACTAGGGACACTGAAAAAGGATGGTATAACAGTCAGATATACAATGAGTAAACATTTTGGATTCCAGAGGGGCTTGGAAGGCAAATATAGAAATTGTTATTTATGATGACACCAGTTGTTCGCGACCAGTGAAGATCCGGTTTAGTTTAGAGTTGGTTTTCAGTAACCCATGCTTGTCGTAACCGGATCGGGTGGTCAGGCTCGCTGACTTAGTTGACACGTCATCATAGATCGATGTTCATGATGTTGATCACTGGGTTGTCCAGACTTGATTATTTACAGACCGTCATCATATAGTTGGAATATTGCTGAGTGTGGCGTTAAACAATCAACCAACCAACCGCATACGAGCATCCAATTATAGATGTCAGCTCTTCACCGACTATTCCCGCTTACGAACCATTCTTACATCCATTTCATTCTGGTCAGAGTTCACAGATGGATGCGCACAAGTACTTGTCAATCAGGCAGAGGAAGAACGATATGTTCGGCATTGTAGCCAAACTGAATTACCTGAGCCCATCAATTGCAAAGTCCACCGAAATGTCTGTATGCCAAAAATATCAGAGCCCAGAAACGTCTATAATTACACCTTCATTTGGGGAACGTATGATCTGCCTCTAGAGGATATAAAACAGCATTTACAAAAACATTATATCAATATATTTTCGTCAAATATGTTCTTAATTTACATATTATATTTCTTTGAGAAGTATTGCTTTCTAAACATAACATCAAGTGCTTACCTTAGATTTCGTGAGATGAACTCCTCTGAATACAGATATTTCAAAACAGTCGTTGGTTGTTCTTCATATGGAACTAAATCGAGAACTTCTCTTTAAGTTTAGCTGAAATCTTCCTAGTCTTTAATTCTATTAGTATGCTATTCATATCTGATTATGTCAGATAACATTCTATGTATTATTTTGAACACCACGTTCATATACTAATTTAATGTGATTTTGTCCAGTTAGTTCTGTTTAACCATACCCTGAAGTAAAGCCTATTATACACGTCTATGAACATGTGTCATCTGAACCAGTAGCTGCAATTTGGGTTTTAAGGAATACTGAAGAGCAATTCGTTACAGTTAAAAAAATGATCAACGTCGTTTAGTTTCACTATTGAATATAAGTGTATTGGAAAAGGTATATTGGTATTAAATGGAGTACAGGGAATATTTTTATTATGAATTAACGTGAGATAGTAGTACACACACACACGCATATATATATATATATATGTGTGTGTGTGTGTGTGTGTGTGTGTAGACTATTACATTAGGTAATATTATTTGAATAAATAGCATAGACACAAACACAGCATGTGTCTATAGCGTTCTGTTTTTCATGCAATGTTTATGCAACTATTTATTTGCCATCAGCAGCTATGACAACTGTCAAATTATTGGTACAGCGTTAAGCCGTAGGAGCTCTCATTTACTCAGATAGGATGACAGGGGCATTAACTGTAGTCGTTTTATACATCTAGTGTGGTAAGAAATACTTCATCTCAGTTCAATGACTTGTGATGGCATAAGTGGCAGCTAAAGTTGAGGCCATTTTCAAGGAGATAAATTTTCATCCATCATATTCATTAGTGAGGAAGAGATAAACAAATGCAGCCTTCTTGGGAGTCTTCTGTCCGAGCACGTGATTTAAAATGCAGAGTTGCAGAGTGTCTGTCATCTTTGCTTGATGATGGCGGGGTCCTCATAAATACATCCCCAAACAACGAGGCTGAAAGGAAACGTCATGCTCACTTTGATATCTTGATTTTGTTTCAGAATGACCTCATCAAGTATACAGAATAAAATATAGCTAGTTCTAAGAAAATATTATAAAATGACAACCGAACTGATGGCAGGGGCTGTTGACTTCCCTTCTTGCTTGTGAATGTGTGAGTAAGTAAGTGGCTGATCTAGCTCAGTGGGGCAACTATGTCAGTAGCAGGCGAGGTACCATTCAAATGATGAACCTGTCGTATTGTTGACGGGACTAACCTCTACCGTTTGTCAGAATGACCGTATTTTGAACCAAGGATGTGCCCAACCATCAGTGTACCCGTGCGCAAGTAGAAACTAACAAAACTGATCAGGCTAAGATATATCCGTTCCTAAAATGTGTACATGTAGCAAAATGGGATTGCCTAATGAGGCTCAATGTTTCCAACACGTACCCTGAAACCAAACACCTACACTGGGACTTTCCCCTAACCAACTAAACTCCTTATCTTGTTTGTTATTTAATTGGGATTGATTAAGAAGGAATTAATTAGGGAGTACTCACTACTGTTACGAATAAACACTACTGATAACGGATTATAGTTTCGAATCAAAACATACTGAGAAGCGTTTTGTTTTCTTTCATAGTGATATGTGATGATATGCCCTAGTCGGATGTCTCGAGGTTCGGATAACTCGATATTTTTTCTTGGTCCCATGAATATCGAGACAACGGTGCTCGACTGTATATGGAAGACGATATGCCACTACATGAGCTTCAATATACCCAGAGGCCGACATTATGTGTTCATGTAAAACATGATTATGTTCCTCTTGATTGATACTGAAAGGGAGTTTACTCATTTAAAACAATTCTCAGTTAATAGTGTATCAGATGATATGGCTGTCTTAGGCTAAAAATATCCATCAACGGCAAAAGACCTTAAAACATGGCCGACTCCATTAATTGATAAAGGGAACTATCACACTCTGGTTTCTTCAGCTACATATCTGGAATGAAATGCTGATACAACCTCTTTAATTGATCAAGGGACCCTTTACTCTTTTCGTGCGGAGAACATCTCAGATATATTGTAAGAGCTAGCTAACTTCATTGTTGATAAAGGTCTGGGATCGAGTCAACTGGGGGTTAATTTGACCGGATGTCTGTATAAGTGTCATCTTTGAAAGAAATCCAGAGGTGTTAAGTGTTGATAACAAACGGCTGAAACTGACCAACATATGTCAGCGATGTCAAGCGCACATTTCAAGGAGTCTGCATCTGAGCTACAGATGACATTATGTGGTCCGGGCAGCCTTTGAAGTAATGGATCAAAACAGAATCTGCGTAATCACAAATGTTGTCGCCCAACACTCTGTGGTGAGTCTATGCTCAAAGAACAATGGCACATCACAGTGTCAAGAAGGTTAGACTAACATTGAAGTGTAAAGTCCAAAAAGACAAATATTTCGTCAACTGCTCCAATGTTTGTTTTAACACATGTAAAGAAGACTGTTGTGACATTGATGTAATCTCTTAAGGAACATATATTAAGAACATATGCTTCTAAAGACCTACTGACCGTGTGGTTGATTATAACCGAGTGAGTGAATGAGTCTGGAATTGAATCATTTTCGCATGATTCGAGCATAATTCCTACAGAAAATCATTCATCCCCAACAAAATATCACAATTTGGCAAATTTAGCAACACTTAACAAGGTCATGTCGCCTGTCAATTTTAAACTTAGCAAATGTTTATCACTTTTTATCTCTCATTTGTATATATTGTTACGTAAATAACTCATCATCATGACGCATGTTTATGTTTATGCACATTTGTAAGTTTTGTATATTCTTTGCTCTTGTACCACCGACGGTGGTTTTATGAGAATAAAAAAGTTGAAGTTGAAGATACATGTAAAGGAAGACGATGTGAAATTGATGACTGTTTAGAACATATGCTTCTAAAGAAGTTTGGAATTGTGCTATTTTCGTATGAGTCGATCAATGTAAATGCGGGTGGGTGGTGGTGGTGTGACCATCTTCGGCGTGACGAGCGAACGCTTTCAGCCCTATTCGACTACACAACTCGATTATAGACGAGTGTTGGTGTCACTAGTTTTGAAAATTTCTGTCTGTGTTTTAATACGGCACTGCAGTGGGTAAAATCGTATCTTTCTTCTCGGACAGAGTCAGTAAAGATTGGTGACAAAATCTCAATACCATCATTGGTTCGCTATGGAGTGCCACAGGGTTCTGTTCTGGGACCCCTCCTCTTCAGCTTGTACATTCTACCAATTGGAGACATCGTGAGAAGTCATTCCCTAAAATTCCATCTCTACGCTGACGATAATCAGTTGTATATTTCCATCAAACCATCAGAAGTTTCACAAGGAGTTCATAAGATCGAACGCTGCATAATGGATATCCGGGAATGGATGGCTGTCAACTATTTGAAGTTGAACGACAGCAAGACTGAGTTCCTTGCCATAGGCTCACGGCAACAGCTGCAGAAGATGCCACCTGGAATCACGCTCAAGATAGGAACTGAGGATGTGAAGACGTCAAACTCAGCCAGAAATCTGGGAATCATCTTCCAGTCCAACATGTCCCTAGATGAATATGTCAAGTCCCTCTACAAGTCATGTTTCTTTCACATGTACAACATCGGCAAGATCCGCAACTTCCTAGACACCGAGACAACAAAGCTCCTAATGCAAACACTTGTAATCTCAAAGCTGGACTATTGCAACTCACTCTTTTGCAACACGGCATCTTCAACACTTTCTAAATTGCAGAAAATTCAAAACGCAGCAGCTCGTGTGGTCTCTCGAACCCATCGCCATGACCATATATCGCCAGTTCTGAAATCCCTTCACTGGCTTCCAGTTAAGTACAGGATCTACTTCAACATTCTGCTACTGACTCATAACTGCCTCTACGATGACCAGTCCTGTGACTACCTTCGCCAGCTTGTACATCTGCATGTACCCAACAGAGCTCTTAGATCAAAAGATACGTTAAGACTAACACAGCCAAGCACTAAAAAATCAATGGGTGATAGAGCCTTTTCTGTAGCAGCACCAGCTCTGTGGAACAATCTTCCAGTCACCCTCAGACGAACTGAGTCCCATTCACAAATTCAAGAACTTGCTCAAAACCTACTTCTTCAAGATGGCTTCTGAATAGAACTCTTTTCACACTTATTGTGTTTTTAACGATGTTATGCAGCGCCGTTGAGCATCTATGATGGAAACTAGGCGCTATACAAGCCAATTATTATTATTATTATTATTATTATTATGTTTTACAGATTAAAAATTGTATGCAGCAGAGAGGGTTCGGGTGATCCTGGCACAGTCAGGCTGGTAAGGCTCATCATCAGCTCAGGGCCCTTGCCCCCTCTACACGCAGCCCAGACAGCGAATGGGACTTCTCCCAGGAAACGCTGCCTAGTCGAACCCACCAAGAACTTTCCGGAGAATATGAAGGCTCCCCAACACTGCAGCCTTCTGCATTACCCAGAGTGTCAGAAGGGCTGTACTCCCGGTGGAGAACCCAGGCACTCTCCTGATCTGCGCCAAGAGATCAGGAGGTACCAAACCAAGGGCACCGAGAACAATGGGGAGCCTGACGACAGTGTACTTGGGATGCAAGCGAGACATTTCAAAGGCGAGGTCCGCATATTTATCATGCTTTTCCTTAATCTTGCCAATCACATTGGTGTCAAAAGGGACAGAAAATTCAATGATATAAATAAATTCATTGGCTTTATCAAAAAGGACAAGATCAGGTTTGTTAGCTGGAATTCTTCTGAGGCTGTATATGGGCCTATTCCACAGAAGTTTGAAAGCATCATTTTCCATGACGCCCTGGACATGTTCAGGGTCGTACCATGGATGGACCTCCGAGTCAAAGCCACAGGCATGTCGGAGACGGTAGTAAAAGCAACGAGCCATGCCATCATGTCGTTTAAGATATGCTGTTTGTGCCAAGGAAGGGCATCCACTGACAAGGTGTTGGACAGTCTCTGTGAATTCATTGCAAAGTCGACATTTCATATTGATGTTTTCTTTAAGAATCACATTTAGGCGATTGCGAGTGGGAAGTGACTGGTCCTGAGCAGCAAAAAGGAAGCCCTCAGTTTCACATTTAAGACCAGCCGACTTCATCCAGGCGAAGGAGTCGGTGGGATTGCTATTCTGTTCAACACACTGCATGTACACACGATGCAATGGCTTCTCAGAAAGCTTCTCCACAAAAGACCGACTCTGGGCAGACTTGGTAAAGAACTTCACCTGGTTTACTCCCATCGCTGTACCGTCCAGCAGTACATCGCCATCAACAAAATCTACCTCAAATTTCAGATTCTGTCCAACAACCTTGGCACGCTTAAAATAGTTGTGGAATTCCTTGCTTTCATCATGAGTCTTCACATGCATCACCAGAGGATCATCTGATAAATAAATATGTGCAAAAGTACACAATAAAATTCTGTCATGAAGAGCCTCCACATTAATCAAACCCCGACCTCCAGAATTGATTGGCATGTATAAACGGTTAAGAGAGGAACGAGGGTGGTGGGCTCTGTTATCAGACATGATTCTTCTGGTCAGACGGTCAAGACTCTGGATGTCTTGTTTTGTCCAATCAACTACTCCAAAGGAATAGGAGAGGACTGGCACAGCAAAAGTATTGGTGGCTTTGACCTTGTTACGAGCATTTAGCTCTGAGCTCCAGATTTTCTTTAAACGAGATTTATACTCGGCCCGAAGTTTTTCTTGAATCTGGGCATTCTGGAGCTTGTCTCGAACTTGCATTCCAAGATAGGTGTAGGCCTGATCTTCCACAAGATGCTCAATAACTCCTCCCCCTTGTAACCTGACCGATCCATCATTAGTTACCTTGCCACGTTTCAAATGAAGAGTATTACATTTGTCGAGTCCAAATGTCATGCCAATATCATTCGAAAAGGACTCGACAAGGAGAACCTGTTCTTTCAAATTGGAATCTCCTTTGGCAAGGAGTTCGATGTCATCCATGTAAAGGAGATGAGTAAGAGGTGTTGGGGATCTGTGCTGAGGAGGTCCGGGATGGTAACCCTCCTCTTTATTGAGCAGAAAGCTCAAAGGATTTAGAGAAAGACAAAAAAGCAAAGGACTAAAGGAATCCCCCTGAAATATTCCCCTTCTGATTGGAATAGATTCCGAAGTCTGCACCTGCCCTTGCGAGTACATCTCAAGTTGAGTCGACCAGCAACTCATCAAAGACTTGAGTAAATCAAGTAGTCGCTCAGGGAGGTCAATACAATGAAGAGACTTCAGAATCCATTCGTGAGGGACAGAGTCGTATGCTTTTTTGTAGTCAATCCAGCACATGGAGAGGTTGCGGTGATAAGTTTTAGCCTCTTCCAAAATCATTTTCTGTACAAGAAGTTGATCCTTGCACCCCCAACATCCCTTTCTTGCTCCCTTCTGCTCTCTGTAAATGATATCATTCGAAGAGCAGTAAGATGACACGAGGTTTGTCAAACACCCTGTGAATATTTTGTATTGTGTATTCAAACATGTGATAGGGCGGAAGTTTTTGGGATCAGTCAAGTCTCCTTTCTTGGGGAGAAGTATTGTGCGACCTTTGCAGAACCATGGAGGAACATCACCTGTGTCCACGAGAGTATTGAAACAGTGTAGTAATGGTGTTTGGACACAGGGGAACAGTTTCCAATACCGGTTTCGAATGCCATCAGGCCCTGGAGCTGTATTAGATTTGGACTTTTTTATAACACTTTTCAGGCAATCTGGTGAGATGTAACAGACAAACGACCTAGTTACCTTCTCATGCATTGCATGGTCATAATCACGGACCCATGGTGCCTCAAGGTTACAGTTGCCGGGTACAGACCACAACTGTTTCCAGAACCTTTCATTGGCATCCATTGGAGGCCGTTTGTCATGTTCACCGTCACCTTTTGTTTTCAGTTGCCTGTAGAAGTCTTTTTCATTGGTTCTAAAAAGTTTATTTTGTTTGATGAATTTATTTTTCTTTTCCCATTTTTTCTTTCTTTCAGTCCAAACCTTTATTTTGGCCTTACGGGAATCGACAATTTGGAGAAGTACCTTTTCTTTTGTTGTCTTGTATTGTATTTTTAATTTTCTCCAAATTGTCTTTTGCCGTTTTGACATTGGCCTCCCTGATGATCTTCAGGCACAGTTCTATCCAGGAAATGTATTTTCTAGTTTCCGTTAGTTTTACTTGAAACCGGTTTTTCTTTGGTGTATTGTTCTTAGTATTAGATGTTTTTTCTTTGGAAACTGTGTGAATTTCCTCCAAGGTTCGAGCGGCAGCATAGACACAACAATTAACTTCATGTAATGAACAGTCCGATGAAAGTTTCATAGAAATAATATCATTTAATAAATTGATTTCATTTTTGGGAAAAGATTCATTTGTTTGTTTAATTGGCCTCCGATTTTCTAAAGGTATGCCAGATATTTCATCATAAATAGAATGAAACAAAATATACACAGGGTTTTCGGAAAGATCTGCAACTGAAGAAGAGGAAGAGTGAGGGTCTGAAATTTCGGGGCCAATTAGCTCTTTGTCGGAAGAGTTTCCATCAGCAAGAGGAAAGAGGTTGACACGGACGTCCATTAGAAGTTTCGGGTCTGCTGCCACTTGAGCATTCTGTTCATGCAAAGGTTCCTGACGGGCACCAGTTGTGGGTTGAACTGGCTCACGGGGCAAGAGATTTTTAAGCCGCCGGAATTGATCTCGAAGATTTTGCTCCGTCAGGTAAGCATACATGGGCATGGCATTGTCCCAATGCAGCTTAAGCGACTTGCCATTTATTCGTGGATTATCAGGCCATCCTGTCGCTTTCGCACACTCTAGTAGTGTGGATTTTAGATGGTTTGACCAAGATATTCTTGGTCGGGTTCTGTGCCTTCCCCTGGGGCAAGTCCCATCTCCAGTAAGGTTGGTTTGACTACCGGAGGAAGGCTGACTGGGCTGCGGAAGTGAAAGACTATACTCTTCTTGGCTGTTAGTAACCCAGTGAAAAACCAGCTTCGGGGGGTCAGCCCTAACTGGGTGATGTACGTTTGGTTCAGGGAATATAATTCCCCTATCTAGGCCCACCACGGAGAGGCGTACATCATCAGGCCCTTATTATTATTATTATTATTATTATGTGTGAGTGTGTGTAAGTGTGTATGAGAGGGGGTGAGGGGTGAGTATTTTCGTTACTTCGCTGAAGAAATACAATAGCAATTAAAGGAGTTCAGGGGTATAATGAAACATCTTGTGGAGAATTTAACACAGTATGTTAACATATTATGTTTCGCACCGAACAATTTCATTTGTAACTTTGTATTTACGCACACCTTCTTATTTACGCCGCGAATGTCGTGTAATGGAAATCAACTTGACAGGGAATTATATCACGTAAACAAACATCACGTTTTTACACGAACGTGAATATCACAACGAAATATTTGATTCGATTGAGTTAGGATAACTTTAACTAAATTAACCGCTTCAGTTGTCAGAAATCGCAAGAGATTTCCCAACGTTAATGCCAGTCAAACTGAAAAAGGACAAATTCAATTTGTATCCTGGGACCAGACTGACGGAAGGCGAAACATTCAAATCCGGAGATATTATTTCAAGACTTTCTTTCCACACATACACGTTTTTGGAAGATGTGGAGGTCGGGGGTGACAGATACGATAGTCCAAATAACCTTAAGTAAAGCATGTTCTCAAATCATCACTCCATGTGAAACTAATCCATCACGAGAAGATGAAATGTGTAAAAACCAACACCAGCACTCTGTGAAAATATGTTTCTCAATGCAACAGATGGTCATTACCATTTCTTAAGGACTTTCTTAAGCCTTGCCAGGGATGGCATTTTTGCCAAATTCAATTCCACGATTCCAGTTCCATTCGCCCTTGGAACAGATTCAACATTTCAAGAACTTTATTACTAAACTTTAAAACTAAATCAGAGTTTAATGATCAATGAAAATTCTGCTTGAACCAACATACGACTAATAACTCGAATATCTCGTGACCGGTCATACTTGACACAAGGGCGATATTTCCATTAACATGGCGATCAATTCGGTATAAAATTGTTCTTATTCTTAAAATAATAAACATAATAACATCGACAATATGCATCTTTTGAAAACAGGTTTAACCTCACTGGTAATGTTTTCATATACATCGACCTAAAAACACTGGATGATTTTCACAATTACTTGGATTTCATATCATGCTGTCTGGTGACAGCTTTTTAAAAACATATTCATGTTTCAACTACGATCGAGGTAATCAATAATCGTGAACACATTGAGCAATTTGATCAGTTATCTTGAAACGATTTAGTTATTTAATCACACAAACCGTTCATGAAATGATTGACCACCTTCACCACCTCACAATTATTTCATAGAACTATTAATACCCAGTACTACATGTCGACTGCCTTTCACTTAAACCAAAGTTTTAGCAGCCTTTAGCATACAATATTCATGAATGTGTGGAGAGTATGCCCTTTTGACGTTGGTTATACATGATATTCATCAGCAGAAATTTCAAAATTCCATGGCAAAAGGTCACACATTCCATATCTTCAGATTTCCATTCGATGCACTTCATTAAAATTGATCAAAGAAAATATATTTCAAGAACCACTTTCATCCCAAACCAAGGGAAAGTATCGAAAATGCAATTTCAAATCTATTGCCAATATTTACACACACCTTTTTATAGTGCCACTTTGCTCCCATGCTCCCTGCCTTCGTATTTCAACACAAGAAGAATCCTAGTAAACGTATGGCCTTCTTCATGACCCTTCATCAGCGCCCAAGTACAAAATACAACATTCACGGCATGGTAAAGCAAACTCTTCATACACTTCATAAACAGTAGAAATCAAACGCCTGCAGCCTCACAACAAACGCCGAACTCTTACGATCATGTTGGATCAGAAATAATTTTCAAACCAATTCTAAGTGATACTCAAAGAAAGAAATAGCCCTGAGGGGATTTGTTTGGGGAAAAAACAAAACAAAATTGTTACAATTGGTGGGCGAAAGTCGCCGTCACAATCAATACGTCCGAACAGCTAGAAGACTGATGTTAACAATTAGAAGGAGATGGTCAACGTATTCTCCATCAACCAGTCCTAACGCCAACGCTTCTCACTGTTATTATGATCTCTGACATTTCGCTTCACATCACTTTATAGGTTTCTCCTTCGAAACGAAAACAGTCCAATATCTTTCACACAAGAAGAAACAAATATATCTCATAAACTCGTTTGGGTGGTTATGATTGAGCATGTCACTTGGCATCATGTTATTTTTGTGATGTGAACAACAGCCACATCACCACAAGCTGATCATGTCAAAATGAATTGCTCTGATATAATCAATCGGCATCAGAAAACCAGCACCAGCCATCAACTCGTAAATTGCTCTTTTCAAACTACTCACATTTCATAAATCTCCCATCGCTTGCAATGTGTTCTTGATCCTTCATCAATGATAACGTCGATAATACAACAGCAATGGAATTTGATAACACGGTCAATAAAACAGCATGATTATTTGGGGAACAGTGCACATAATCGTCAATGAAACACTTTGAAGAATTCGGCAAATACATATACCTGGGAATGTGTGGGATACATGGTGACACGGTAAGTATACTTAATAGAGTTTGACTTCATGTTACAATAGCCTTTATTATCAATTAATACAAATTGTATCATCTTACATCTCTGTAAACACGTCGCACAGGAAATGATTGAGATGAACACCATAAGGCAATTCTACCGGTGTCCTCTCACTTAGCCAGATTCTGTCAAAACAGGTCTCTCACATAGCCAGATTTGGATCTGGCTGACCAGGGTTAGTGTTTTGATAACGCATGTCCAGATGAGCCATATAATCTGTATCAACAAAATGCTCAGTTAGTGAGATTCGTGAATTTTGTATTAAAGTGAGACACATTGGTATGGTATTATTTGGATTTCTTTACATTTTTCATATTACGTGTGCTGAGCCATTGTCTGTATCAACAAAATGGTCATGATTAGAAAATGCTGAGTTTGTAAGATTAGTTAAATATATATTAAAGTGAGATACATTGATATGGTATTATTTGAATTTCTTTACATTTTTCATATTACGTGTGCTGAGCCATTGTCTGTATCAAAAAAATGGTCATGATTAGGAAATGCTCAGTTTGTAAGATTAGTTAAATATATATTAAAGTGAGATACATTTATATGGTATTGTTTGATTTTCTTTACATTTTACAGAAAATGTAAATAAAAATATGCTTGGTGCAAAAGATGTAGTGTATTAAGAAAATTATGAGAAATGGTGGCTGACAATGTTAACAAATGATAATATTACACACAAATGGACACCGCATTTATTAAGTGCAAGTATCCACTTCTGAATACCAGCCTAATCATTGAGTGCAATGATGAAACGACCAGTCGAAACGTCAAAGTTGCATACAATCTGGCGATAGTCAACATCAACATTCATCAGTACATAGTGGACAAATGAATGAAATTCAAAGGGACTGTTGGTTTTCCGAGCAATCAGTAATATCATGTCTATACACTTGGGGAAAGTACACACACAAGTCTTTGAACAATATAAGTGATGACTACGAAATCCAAAGCAAGAACACACATGTCTCCAACAAACACGTATTTCCGTTTGCCGCAAGCAGTACCACGCGTGTGTGTAGAGTGGGTGAGTGAGTTTAGTTTTACGGCGCAATATTCCAGCAATATCACGGCGGGGTTCAACAGAAGTGTACCCATGTGGGGAATCGAATCCGGGTCCGCAGCGTAACGAGCAAACGCTTTAACCACTGGGCTACCTCACCGCCCCTGTGCAGAGTAACATTTCTGACACTCTCGTACAAGAAGGGCGATTGATCTTTAAGGACCTCTATTTCTGTCAATATTATTGACACTGCTTACCATACACCTTGTAGGAATAAACCTCTTCTTCCCATATTATTTACGAACAAGATCCATCAGATAATCACCCAATTACAAATTATGTAGGTCCTTTCATGTTTTTTATCAAAAGAATTGCTGAAAAGTGTAAGAATAAGAAGTGGTCAGAGCATCATGAAACATGTTTTCCACAAATATATATAGAAAAGCAGATTGAAATCGATACAGTATGCTGGGACATTCGTTTAGTCCAGAAACTATGGTGTGATGTTTTGGGATTCCTACACATTCTCTACGCCAAGCATGGAGTTTACAGGAAGTCAATACAAATATCTCAAATCAACAAATCAAACTAACCTCAAGTATTTATTTTTTTAAATGAACAACAGCAAATATCGAGTTCTATTCAATTAGATCAACCTTAACTTATGTATCATCTTCAGCTGTCAGAAATCACACGAAATGTTTAAACTTTGTGACAAATCGAAAAGAAAAAAGCACAAATCCAATTTGTATCCTGCGCACACACTCACAGAAGGTGAAATATTCAATTTTGGAGATATGTTTTCAAGACTTCCGAGACATACACATTTTTTGGGAGGTGACATGTGAAGGATACGATAATTGTTTTTACATCAAGTAAAACATGTTTTCCACCATTCATCATTCTATTTCTAACTAATGAACCTTAAGACGCGTTAGGATGAGGTATGTGTATAACAAAACCAACGAGCTCTGAAAACCGATTCCAACCGCAAATGTTGACTGGAAATTCCTGTGATTCTACACTACAAACCTCAGTGGTGCGGAGAAAGGACTACATTTTCTCATTCCAAATGCTACAACAATATAACCATGCCGGCGATATCACTAATGCACAATTTTGGGTTTATTTAACCTGGGACTCAACATTGCAATAACATACGTTTTATGATTAATCCAAACTCGGATAAAAAAAGTATGCGCCTTAAACATCGACACCAGGTCAATATTTTTGCGAATATGATTGTATCGTGTCCTTCATAACAAGTTCGGACAGACGAAGATGCTTAACGCCGATATAAAATAATGTTCTTTCCTTCAATGAATACACATAATATCATCACGAATATGCATCTTTTGGACACTAATTATAACACCCGGGTCTTCACACACTTTCGCAATATAAAATATATTCATTGGCCAATCAAATATGTTGATACAAAAGTGTATTAAATTTAGTAAACATGTCCTGGTTTGTTTACTATCCAGGTGAAAGCGGCTCTTTTCACGTGTCAATTATTGGTTTACAAAGGCGAATTGTTTTAATGGCTTCTAATCAATTGTGAAGGAGGGGGCTTTTACCACGTACAAGAACGTGAAGGACACCAAAAGGGACAAAATTGAGATTTTGAATGGCGCAATTGGTTGGATAACATTTCATGTTTCTTGTTAGCACTTTTTGAAAAATACAATGCATAAGTTATCTGTAATGCAGACAATCGAGTTTGTTGAAAAGAGATTGAGCTATTTAATCAAACAATGTGTTTGTCAAATGAATGCCTGCTTCTAAAACATCACAATCGTTTTACGTTGGTATCAAAATCCAATATTACACATCGATTGTCTATAACTTAATCCACGAATCAGTATGAGCCCACAGCAAATGGATTGATTGTGATGAAGACAGTGAAGATGCTGAAGACATATCATTTATAGAAATGACTTAAACATATTTGTAAACTCTCCTAGTTGCTGTCACATCTTACCAAACTAAATTATAGTAAATACATAACAGAGATAATGTTGGTAGTTGGTAAATATTCCAATAGACCAGAATAGTTTTGGAAGCTGTTTAAGACACAGAGAAGACGCAGTTTGAACACATCCCACGTGCACATTCGTCTATGTCCTTTCAAAAAGCGTCATTCGGGAATTCTCAAAAGATGTTTAATCCCGTTTGCAACATTTAAGGCCGCAACTATACTTTAAAACTATTCATGGAAAACATGTGGAGAATATGTCCACATTTGACGGATCAAAGACAGATATTATGCCGATGGGATTCATCATTTTGTTACCGACTGTCAACGAGGCTTTTCAAGTGAGCAACTGACTTGCCTTAGCATGTGTTTGTGACGCTTACCATTTCGCTAACACTAACTGCCTCATTAGTGATTTATAACGCATGTTTATTATACGGTCGGACCCGTACGATAGACTCTGCTTTGAGAAGGGATTTCTTTGTAGTCTTTATATTTATAGTACGGTTAGAAAATCTCCCAATCTGCCATAAGCTCTGTGAACAAATATTTACATGAATAAATGGACAGTGTGCCCCTTAGAATTTGGCGACATATGATATTGATCAGCAGATATTTCAGAATTAGAGAGGAAAAGGTCACCCCCATTTCCATATTTTCAGTGTTGCAATTTGTGCACTTCAGAAAAAGTCAACGAAAATATACTTTCAGAACCACTTTCTTCCTTGAACAAACAAAAAGTGTGGAAAATGCAATTTCAAATTTAACGCCATTATTTAAACTTACTTTTTATAGTGCTACTTTGCTGTCATGTTTAAACTGCCCTCGTATTCCAACGGCGCTGCACATTCATTACATGAAGAAGCTCTCCATACACTAAAATGCTGAATACGGAATGTGGGCAGCCACAAAAAGAACACCGACCTTTCAAGATCGTGCTTGGAGTAGTATTGCCCTTGAAACGTGATGTCTTTTGAAGGTAACAAACTCTAAATGATACTCAAACAAAGAAATAACCCCGCAAAGATTTGATGTTGAAGCACTACTGGAAAAACAAGAGAAGACCGTTGTGCATTTCTTAATTGCTCGGAGAAAAACATTACCAGAATCAACATGAATGAAATGAGTATGACATTCTAAGAATGTCTGAACATCAAATAAGCTAATGTTATCACAAAGGGAAGATTACAAATAGAAGGACAGATATCGATGTCTATACAGTCTTTTTTTTAAATGAAACTAGTTCAAACTCTTTTCAAACATGGAGAAACAAATCCGTGTCATAGTATTAGTTAAGCACTCATCATTGAACATGTCATTTGGCATGGCTTTGCTTGCTTGCGATAAGAATACGAACCAACCAAAGATTATTTGTCAAAATGCATTTGTTCTGATATGATCAATCATAAAACCAGCGCCAGCCTATCAACTCGTAAATTGCTCTTTTCAACATACTCACAGTCTATAAATGGCTCATCACTTTCAATGAATTCTTGATCTTTCATCAATGGGTATCAGTAATAACGTCAGAAATAGCAGTGTAGTTCTCCCTTGGGCATTTGACAAGATCAATCAAACAGCGTATTATGCCACAAATGTTTCCTTGAGTTCAAAACAGTATCAGCATTCAGACAAATACTGAGGGTGCTGTGTTGGATATATGGGGATGGGAAACTATATTTCATAAGGGTCGACCTAATGTAACAACTATCTTTAAATGTTTAAACGCACACACACACACACATAAACAGATAAACACACACTCGCGCATGAACGCACTCTTGCACATTAGGCGGTTGGAATTATTCATGTACAAACCAATCAAACTGTTGACCATAACAAGAAACACATGCTGTTTGTACAGAAATAGTGTTATCCAAGGTCTAGTGTGATATCCGTCGTTGGTTGAAAAGATGCAATTGGAATGTCACACACACAGTAGTTGTTATCACATGTAGAGATCTAGGGTCATCCTTACAATGAGGTGTCTCAATGTGTTCTTGAGACAAAAGTTCTTAAAGACAGAGCCAAGTTCGTATCAACAAGTGTTCATCAGATTGATCGAGTGTACTCTTTCTTCTGGTTGATGAAGATTTTCTGTCTGTAACAGTTACCGATTACGAAAGGCTAACTTCTAATCAATGGATGTTTCTTATATTTGAACCTTTCTTGTCATGTGGAAAGAGGCTTGACAGACATCAACTAGGTCACGATTTATACAATAACTTTGTTTGCTCAATGCTGTGTTTTAGTTTCATACCAGTCAATAATGAAGAAATGCATACCAGTCAATAGTGTAGAATTGATAATGAATCACATGTGCTCAAACGACTGCTTTAGCATAATTATATCGCTCAAATATCCCTAACAGTTGGGACACAAATTTCAACAAAAACACTGAAAAAGGATGGTATAGGAGCCAGATATACAATGAGTAAACATTCCCGATCCCATTGGGGGTGTGGAAGGCAAATATAGAAATTGTGATTTACATCAATGATGACACCAGGTGTTTGCGATCAGTGAAGACCGGGTTAGAGTTGGTCTTCAGTAACCCATGCTTGTAGTAACGGGATCAGGTGGTCAGGCTCGCTGTCTTAGTTGACACGTCATCGTAGATCGATGTTCATGATGTTGATCACTGGGTTGTATTATGTAAGGTCCAGACTCGATTATTTACAGACCGTCATCATATAGCTGGAATATTCGTTAAACAACCAACCAACATAACATATCTAAACTCACTGATCTGGGAAAACAGCATTTAACGTCACGTATTAAATGATAACATTCTTCTACGGACGAAAGAAACGTCACCAAAATGATTTTTCTATCTTGTATCGTACACTAAGTGATTATTCATATCTGTAGTTCACACTTTCATCATTCAGAATGGTGTAATCCATTAATTTTCCACATATGATTGTTAAATTTCCAAAATCTTGTTGTTTTGTGACATGTTAAAAAAGCGAGGTGACGTTTCTTTCGCCCGTGAGTTTATATTTGAGCATCACGTTCATATACTAATTCAATGTGATTTTGTTACTTCCGTTTAACCATACCCTGAGGTAAACCCTATTACACCCCTCTATTAACAGAGAGAGAGATAATGTTTATTTGAGTCTCACTTTCTGTACATTGTCATAAAATGCCTGCGTTTTGTACAAAAGTTAATAGTACAGAAACCACCCGTTGGGTTATGGGAGACTATATTAAATCAATAAAAAAATTGTGAACCAACAAATATCAGCACACGTATAATCGTATACATTTGAAGTTAACACGTACAGGTATGCATACATACATAACATATATACAGCAAACATACATACAAACAAACATATAATCACATATACAAAACAGCATACAACCGCACATAATATACGCATACACGCATACATACATACACACATACATACAGACCTAATACACGTATACACACATCCACACACACACACATACACGCATGCATGCACACACACACTCAATATACGCACGCACGCACGCACACACATACATACATACATACATACATACATACACACATATATACATACATACACACACATAAATATACATGTATTATAATCATACATTCAATACTAACATATACTAGTATGCAGAATACAGATACCCTACACACAATATCATTAACACAATACAAACAATACAATAAAGTACAATATAGTTACGTACATTCGTACTGCTGTTACAATGCCTAACATTCATACACCATGTGTTGCATTCATCTAGTGTTAATGAATGAAAGAGTAGGATATTAATACATTTAAAACTTAAGATACAAGTAGTGTATAATATTTAAGATAAAGATTGACGTCGTTTATACATGTTTATAACAGTATCACAGATGAGATGGACTATGCCAGTTGTGTTTAATAGATGTGTAAATTTAGTAACTGAGGAGGAGTTATTAAAGGATGGATATACATCATATTGTTTCATAGTTTGAAACAGGTGATTGTTAAATGATGATTGTTAAATTTCCAAAATCTTGTTGTTTTGTGACATGTTAAAAAAGCGAGGTGACGTTTCTTTCGCCCGTGAGTTTATATTTGAGCATCACGTTCATTATACTAATTTAATGTGATTTTGTTACTTCCGTTTAACCATACCCTGAGGTAAACCCTATTACACCCCTCTATTAACATGTGTCATCCAAACCAATAGCTGCAATTTGGGTTTTAAGGGATATTGATGAGCAATTCGTTACAGTTCAAACATTGATTAACGTCATTTAGTTTCCCTATTGAAAATAAGTTTTTTTGGAAAAGGTGTATTGGTATTACATGAAGTATAGTGAATATTTTTATTATAAATTAACGTCACATACTAATACACACACACACACACACACACACATATATATATATATACATGCATACATACATACATACATACATACATACATACATACATACATACATACATACATACATACATACATACATACATACATACATACATACATACATACATACATCAGCAGCTATGACAACTGTCAAATTGTGGCCATTTGTAAACAAAATACTTCATCTCAGTTCAATGACTTTTGATGGCATAAGTGGCAGCTAAAGTTGGGGCCGTCTTCAAGGCGATACGTCTTCATTCATCATATTCATTGGTGAGGAAGTGATAAACAAATGCAGCCTTCTTGGAGTCTTCGACTCGAGCACGTGATTTAGAATGTCGTGTTGCAGAGTGTCTGTCATCTTTGCTTGATGATGGCGGAGCCCGGAAGAAAACATTCCCGAACAGCGAGGCTGAAAGGAAACGTCATGTTTATTTTGATGCTTGAATGATATCTCGATTTTGTTTCCGGATGACCAGATCACATATACATAATAATATATTGCTAGATATAGCAAAATATTATAAAAAGAGAACGGAACTGATGACATGCAGTGTTGACATCACTTCTTCCATATATGTGAGTGAATGAGTGACTAAGTAAGTAGGTGAGCTAGCTAGCGTGATGTGGCACATATATGTAGCAGGCGAGATACCATCTGATGAACATGTCATCTTACTCATGGGAATAACCTCTATGTGTTCTCAGAAGTTCCGTACTTCGAATGAAGGATGTGCCCCACGATTAAGGGTACCCTTGCACAAATAGAAACAACTGAAACTGATCAAGCTAAGAAGACTTTCATTCCTACTATGTGTGGATGTAGCAAAATGGGAGGTTGGCCAGTGAGGCTCAGTGTTACCAACACGTATGCCCTTGAAACCAAACACCTGTAAATATTCAAATTTTCCTCTGGGACTTTCATACGTTCAATAGATGATTGTCCCCTAATGTCTACTCCTAATGATTTAAAGCAGATGACCTCCTCGGCTATTTCAACATATATATATTTATCAGGAAAACCATGAACATTTGGCCACAAAATATAAGATTTTCAATATAACTCTGCAAATGGCACTTTCAGTATGGTCAAAGTGGGATGGTCAAACCATAGTCAAATATAACACCAAAAAACCCCCGGAAAATCAATCTTCAGCCCCAATAAAACAACACATGTATAGATATGAACCACACTGTGAACACAAACGTCTGAGGAATTGCTATCCGATCCCCTTAAACAAACTAAATTGTCATTATTGCTGGGAACAAGTATGGGATGCACACTGTTTTGTTTTTAAATTAATTTGTGTTTATAGCTTTTTTGAAAGAAATATGACCGGCTTTTCCCTGGCACAATATTTCCTTGGGGCTATTTTGAAGACAAAGTAAAAAGTGTGACAAGTATATGGAAGACGACATGCAACTACATAAGCTCATACCTAGCAACCAAAATTCTATTTTCATGTAAAATATAATTAGGTTCCTTTTGATTGATACTGAAAACAATTCTCAGTAACTATTGTCTCAGATGATATGCCTGTCTTAGTTGTTCTTTCAAATTTTACCTTTTAACACATAAGAGGGTATAATGAAAGGGGGGGAAAACACATGGACATTAATGCAAAGTAGTTTTGGCAGCAGACGAAAGCATAATATTTAAAGAAACATCAACGGTAAAGCATTAAACATATGTCCAACTCGAATAATTGATAACTGTAACTATCACACTCTGGTTTCTTCAGCTACATATCTGGAATCAAATGCTAACACATCCTCTTTAATTGATCAAGGGACCTTTAACTGTTTTCGCGTGAAGAACATCTCAGATATATTGCTGGGGGGTTAATTTGACCGGATGTCAGTATAACTGTTATCTTTGGAAGGAATCCAGAGATGTTAGGTGGTGGTAACATACGGCTGAAACTGACCTATATATGTCAGCGGTGTCAAGCGTAAAATTCAAGGAGTCTGCATCTGAGATACAAATGAAGTCATGTGGTCTGGGCAGACTTTGAGGTAATAGATCAAAACAGCATTTGCGTAATTGTAAATGTTGTCGTCAAAAACACTGTTGTGAGCCTAGCATGATCGAAGAACAATGGCAGATCTCAGTGTCAAGAAGGTTAGACTAACATTTAAGTGTAAAGTCCAATAAGACCAATAACATGCGATTAATAACTTCAATATCTCGTGATCGATCATAGTGAACACAAGGGCGTTATTTTCGTTAACATGACGGTCAAGCTATAAGTTCGGAAAGAGGAAGAAACAAACGTCGACATGGAATTGTTCTTATTCTTCAATGAATACACATAAAAGCGTCAACAATATGCATCTTTTGGACACAGGTGTTACCTTCCTGGCAACGTTTTGCATATACGTCGACCTAAAAAACACATTCACTGGATGATTTTCACAATTACTTTGATTTCATATCATGCTGTTTGGTGACAGCTTTTTAAAAACATATTCATGTTTGAGCTGCGATCGAGGTCATCAATAATCGTGAAAAGATTATTCCATCAACTATCATGAAACTATTTAGTTATTTAATCACACAAATCGTTCATGAAATGAACCACCTCACAAACTTATTATTGATATTAATACCCTAGCACTAAACGTCGACTGCCTTTCACATAAACCAACGTTTTACAAAATCTCCCAAACACTTAGCAGCCTTAAACATACAATATTCATGAATGTGTGGAGAGTATGCCACTTTGACGTTGGTTATACATGATATTCATCAGCAGAAATTTCAGAATTCCATAGCAAAGGGTCACACATTTCCATATCTTCAGATTTACATTTCGTGCGCTTCATCAGATCAAAGGAAATATATTTCAAGTACCACTTTCATCCCAAAGCAAGGGAAAGTATCGAAAATGCAATTTCAAATTTATTGTCAATATTTACACATACTTTTTATTCTGCCATTTTGTTCCAATGTTTAAACGCGTGGCCTTCTTCGTGACCCTTAATCAGCGCCCGAGTACAAATCACGCTGAACATTCACTGTATGATAAAACAAGCTCTTCATACACTTCATAAATAGTCGAAATCAAACGTCTGCAGCCTCACAACAAACACCGAACTCTTACGATCATGTTGGATCAGAAATAATTTTCAAACAATCTCTAAATGATACTCAAACAAAACATAGCACCGCGAGGATTTATTTGTGGAATAACAACACAAAATTGTTACAGTTGGTGGGTGAAAGTCGCCGTCACAATCAGCCAGAAGGCTGATGTTAACAATTAGAAGATGATCATCGGATTCTCCTATCAACCAGTCCTAACGCCAACGCTTCTCACTGTTATTATGATCTCTGACATTTCGCTTCAGATCTCTTTATAGGTTTCTCCTTCTAAACGAAAACAGTCGAATCTCATACATACACACACACACACACACACACACACACACACACACACACACACACACACACACACACACACACACACACACACACACACACACACACACACACACACACATACACACACACATACACACACACACACACACACACACAAAAGAAGAAACAAATATATCTCATAAAATCGTTTGGAAAGTTATGATTGAGCATGTCACTTGGCATCATGTTATTTTTATGATGTGAATAACAGCCACATCAACAAGATCAGCGATACAGCATGTTTCCTCTGGGGAACAACGCACATTATCGTCGATGAAACACTTTAAAGGCAATCGGCAAATACCTGGGAATGTGTAGGCTGGTTGGGTGGTCAGCAATATTCCTGCAACATGGCGGCGGCCTGTAAATAATCGAGTCTGGACCAGACAATCCATTGATCAACAGCATTAGCATCGATATAATGACATGTGTCAACCAAGGCAGATAGCCTGACCTCCCAATCGGGTTAGTCGCCTTTTACGACAAGCATCAGTTTCTGAAGACCAATTCTATCCCGGATCTTCACAAGTGGGGAATGTGTGGGATACATGGAGACGGGGAAAGTATACTTGATAGGGCTTGATTTCATGTTACAAACAGCTTTAGGTGTCATTTTCAAAGCTTTATCATCAATCAATACAAATTTTATCATCTTACATCTCTGTAAACACGTCGCATAGGAAATCATGGAGTTGAACACCATAAGGCAAATCTGCCATCCTGTTGCAATTGATGATTTCCTAATTTCTTCATGGCATACAACAGTTATTTCTCATATGCTGCTGACAGAACCAACGAAACGCTTTCCAATCCATAAGAACATCAATTGTACTTTTTTTGACTACATTATGAGTATGCATTTGTTTCACCAGTATTACAGCTTTACGATGTTGTTTGGTGTTCGCGAAAATGTGAACATATTCTGCCCCAACGGTGGCACCCGTCATAAACAAAGTTTACTCATTTCTTCACCTGAAAACAAATTGGGAACGTATGATACACATCGAAATAGGAAATTGCATCATACATTATTTTCGTCACTGCAGTATCAAAATTGGAAATCCACATGCTCACTCCACTCACTCACTCACCGTTCACCAGAAAGTAGAAAAAACTGTAACATGACACGTTAGACAAACAGTGCTATCGAAAGTTTAGTGTGATGTTCTTCCATGGTTGAAAAGATGCAGTTAGACATACTGAGGTCACAAACACGGTAATGTGTACCGTAGAGATAATATATGTAGAGATAAAAGGCCTTTCTCTCAAAGAGATGTACTTGAGACAAACCTCTCACAGACGGTGCCTAGTGGGGAAGCCAGACTAGTGATCCTTCACTGGTGATCCGTTTGTGTCATAAGATGAAAAGACCAGTGGAAACGTCAAAGTTGCACACAATCTGGCGGTACTCAATATCATCTTTCATCTTGACATGGAGGAAATTCAAAGGGGCTGTTGGTTTTCCGTGCAATCAGTAATATTACATCTATACACTTGGAATACAGTAGGGGATCATGACATATAAACACCAAGTCTTTGAACAATATAAGTGTTGACGACAAATCTAAACCAGTAACGTCTATGCTGACTTAGTTGACTCGTTATCGTAGATCGATGTTCATGATGCTGATCACTGGGTTGTCTGGTCCAGACTCGATTATTTACAGACCGTCATCATATAGCTGGAATATTGCTGAGTGCGGCGTAAAACAACCAACCAACATAACATATAACATAACAGAAGATATGTTTCCAACTGATCTGCTTCTACAGGATAGAAAACAGCATTTATTCAATTCTATTAGTATGTTATTCACATCGTATTTTGTAAGATAACATTCTACATACTAAACTCACGGGCGAAAGAAACGTCACCAAAATGATTTTCTATCTTTTATCGTACACTAAGTGATTATTCATATCTGTAGTCCACACTTTCATCATTCAGAATGGTGTAAATCCATTCATTTTCCACATATGATTGTTAAATTTCCAAAATCTAAGTTTGTTGTTTTGTGACATGTTAAAAAAGCGAGGTGACGTTTCTTTCGCCCGTGAGTTTATATTTGAGCATCACGTTCATATACTAATTTAATGTGATTTTGTCAATTCCGTTTAACCATAACCTGAGGTAAACCCTATTACACCCCTCTATGAACATGTGTCATCCAAACCAACAGCTGCAATTGGGGTTTTAAGGGATATTGATGAGCAATTCGTAACAGTTCAAAACTTGATTAACGTCATTTAGTTTCCCTATAGAAAATACGTGTATTGGCAAAGGAATATTGGTATTAAATGAAGTATTGTGAATATTGATATTATAAATTAACGTCACATAGTAATACACACACACACACACACACACACACACACACACACACACACACACACACACACACACACACACACACATACATACATACATACATACATACATACATACATACATACATACATACATACATCAGCAGCTATGACAACTGTCAAATTGTGGCCATTTTCAAACAAAATACTTCATCTCAGTTCAATGACTTTTGATGGCATAAGTGGCAGCTAAAGTTGGGGCCATCTTCAAGGCGATACGTCTTCATTCATCATATTCATTGGTGAGGAAGTGATAAACAAATGCAGCCTTCTTGGAGTCTTCGACTCGAGCACGTGATTTAGAATGTCGTGTTGCAGAGTGTCTGTCATCTTTGCTTGATGATGGCGGAGCCCGGAAGAAAACATTCCCGAACAGCGAGGCTGAAAGGAAACGTCATGTTTATTTTGATGCTTGAATGATATCTCGATTTTGTTTCCGGATGACCAGATCACATATAAATAATAATATATAGCTAGATATAGCAAAATATTATAAAAAGAGAACGGAACTGATGACATACAGTGTTGACATCCCTTCTCCCATATATGTGAGTGAATGAGTGACTAAGTAAGTAGGTGAGCTAGCTAGCGTGATGTGGCACATATATGTAGCAGGCGAGATACCAACTGATGAACATGTCATCTTACTCATGGGAATAACCTCTATGTGTTCTAAGAAGTTCTGTACTTCGAATGAAGGATGTGCCCAACGATTAAGTGTACCCTTGCACAAATAGAAACAACTGAAACTGATCAAGCTAAGAAGACTTTCATTCCTACTATGTGTGTATGTAGCAAAATGGGAGGTTGGCCAGTGAGGCTCATTGTTACCAACACGTATGCTCTTGAAACTAAACACCTGTAAATATTCAAATTTTCCTCTGGGACTTTCATACGTTCAATAGATGATTTTCCCCTAATGTCTACTCCCAATGATTTGAAAACAGATGACCTCCTCGGCTATTTCAACATATATATATTTATCAGGAAAGACATGAACATTTGGCCACAAAATATAAGATTTTCAATATAACCCTGCAAATGGCACTTTCAGTATGGTCAAAGTGGGATGGTCAAACCATAGTCAAATATAACACAAAAAAGAAACGGAAAATCAATCTTGAGCCCCAATGAAACAACACATGTATAGATATGAACCACACTGTGAACACAAACGTCTGAGGAATTGCTATCCGATCCCCTTGAACAAACTAAATTGTCATTATTGCTGGGAACAAGTATGGGATGCACAATGTTTTGTTTTTTAATGAGTTTGTGTTTATAGCTTTTTTGAAAGAATTATGACCGGCTTTTCCCTGGCACAACATTTCCTTGGGGCTATTTTGAAGATAAAGTAAAAAATGTGACAAGTATATGGAAGACGACATGCAACTACATAAGCTCATACCTAGCAACCAAAATTCTATTTTCATGTAAAATATAATTAGGTTCCTTTTGATTGATACTGAAAACAATTCTCAGTAACTATTGTCTCAGATAATATGCCTGTCTTAGTTGTTGCAGTTAAATCTAAAATATTTCAAATTTTACCTTTTAACACATAAGAGGGTATAATGAAAGGGGAAAACACATGGACATTAATGCAAAGTAGTTTTGGCAGCAGGTCTTGACGGTTGTCCATTAAAGACGAAAGCATACTTTTTAAAAAAACATCAACGGTAAAGCATTAAACATATGTCCAACTCGAATAATTGATAACTGTAACTATCACACTCTGTGTTTTTCAGCTACATATCTGGAATCAAATGCTAACACATCCTCTTTAATTGATCAAGGGACCTTTAATTGTTTTCGCGTGAAGAACATCTCAGATATATTGCTGGGGGGTTAATTTGACCGGATGTCAGTATAACTGTTATCTTTGGAAGGAATCCAGAGATGTTAGGTGGTGGAAACATACGGCTGAAAATGACCGATATATGTCAGCGGTGTCAAGCGTATAATTCAAGGAGTCTGCATCTGAGATACAAATGAAGTCATGTGGTCTGGGCAGCCTTTGAGGTAATAGATCAAAACAGCATTTGCGTAATTGTAAATGTTGTCGTCAAAAACACTGTGGTGAGCCTAGTATGATCAAAGAACAATGGCAGATCTCAGTGTCAAGAAGGTTAGACTAACATTTAAGTGTAAAGTCCAATAAGACCAATAACATGCGATTAATAACTTCAATAACTCGTGATCGATCATAGTGGACACAAGGGCGTTATTTTCGTTAACATGACGGCCAAGCTATAAGTTCGGAAAGAGGAAGAAACAAACGTCGACATGGAATTGTTCTTATTCTTCAATGAATACACATGAAAACGTCGACAATATGCATCTTTTGGACACAGGTGTTACCTTCCTGGCAACGTTTTGCATATACATCGACCTAAAAAACACATTCACTGGATGATTTTCACAATTACTTGGATTACATATCATGCTGTTTGGTGACAGCTTTTTAAAAACATATTCATGTTTGAGCTGCGATCGAGGTCATCTTTAATCGTGAAAAGATTGAGCTATTCCATCAACTATCATGAAACTATTTAGTTATTTAATCACACAAACCGTTCATGAAATGATTGACAACTTTCACCACCTCACAAACGTATTATTGATATTAATACCCTAGCACTAAACGTCGACTGCCTTTCACTTAAACCAAAGCTTTACAAAATCTCCCAAACACTTAGCAGCCTTAAACATACAATATTCATGAATGTGTGGAGAGTATGCCACTTTGACGTTGGTTATACATGATATTCATCAGCAGAAATTTCAGAATTCCATAGCAAAAGTTCACACATTTCCATATCTTCAGATTTACATTTCGTGCGCTTCATCAAAATTGATTCAAAGGAAATATATTTTGAAGAACCACTTTCATCCCAAAGCAAGGGAAAGTATCGAAAATGCAATTTCAAATTTATTGTCAATATTTACACATACTTTTTATTCTGCCATTTTGTTCCAATGTTTAAACGCGTGGCCTTCTTCGTGACCCTTAATCAGCGCCCGAGTACAAATCACGCTGAACATTCACTGTATGATAAAACAAGCTCTTCATACACTTCATAAATAGTCGAAATCAAACGTCTGCAACCTCACAACGAACACCGAACTCTTACGATCATGTTGGATCAGAAATAATTTTCAAACAATCTCTAAATGATACTCATACAAAACATAGCCCCGCGAGGATTTGTTTGGGGAAACACAACACAAATTTGTTACAGTTGGTGGGCGAAAGTCGCCGTCACAATCAATATGTCCGAAAAGCCAGAAGACTGATATTAACAACTAGAAGGAGATGGTCATCGTATTCTCCATCAACCAGTCCTAACGCCAACGTTTCTCACTGTTATTATGATCTCTCACATTTCTCTTCACATCACTTTATAGGTTTCTCCTTCTAAACGAAAACAGTCCAATATCTTTCCACACAAGAAGAAACAAATATATCTCATAAAATCGTTTGGGTGGTTATGATTGAGCATGTCACTTGGCATCATATTATTTTTATGATGTGAACAACAGCCACATCACCACAAGTTGATCAAAGATTTTTTGTCAAAATGAAAAAGCAAGACCAAACTGCTAAAGTTGTTGGGAGAAAAGGGCCATCAGAATCACATTCCATAAATCTCTCATAGCCTGCAATGTGTTCTTGATCCTTCATCAATAATTATCAGTTGTACGTCGATACAACAGCAACGTTGTATTTCTCCACTCGGCATTTGACAACAAGATCAGTCATACAGCATGTTTCCTTTGGGGAACAACGCACATTATCGTCGATAAAACACTTTAAAGGCAATCGGCAAATACCTGGGAATGTGTGGGCTGGTTGGTTGGTCAGCAATATTCCAGCAACATGGCGGCGGCCTGTAAATAATCGAGTCTGGACCAGACAATCCATTGATCAACAGCATTAGCATCGATATAATGACATGTGTCAACCAAGTCAGATAGCCTGACCTCCCAATCGGGTTAGTCGCCTTTTACGACAAGCATCAGTTTCTGAAGACCAATTCTATCCCGGATCTTCACAAGTGGGGAATGTGTGGGATACATGGAGACGGGGAAAGTATACTTGATAGGGCTTGATTTCATGTTACAAACAGCTTTAAGTGTCATTTTCAAGGCTTTATCATCAATCAATACAAATTTTATCATCTTACATCTCTGTCAACACATCGCATAGGAAATTATGGAGTTGAACACCATAAGGCAAATCTGTCATCTTGTTACAATTGATGATTTCCTAATTTCTTCATGGCATACAACAGTTATTTCTCATATTCTGCTGACAGAACCAACAAAACGCTTTCCAATCCATACGAACATCAATTGTACTTTTCTTACTACATTATGAGTATGCACATTTGTTTCACCAGTATTACAGCTTTACGATGTTGTTTGGTGTTCGCGAAAATGTGAACGTAATCTGCCCCAACGGTGGCACCCGTCATAAACAAAGTTTACTCATTTCTTCACCTGAAAACAAATTGGGAACGTATGATACACATCGAAATAGGAAATTGCATCGTACATTATTTTCGTCACTGCAGTATCAAATTTGGAAATCCACATGCTCACTCCACTCACTCACTCACCGTTCACCAGAAAGTAGAAAAAACTGTAACATGACACGTTAGACAAACAGTGCTATCGAAAGTTTAGTGTGATGTTCTTCCATGGTTGAAAAGATGCAATTAGACATACTGAGGTCACAAACACGGTAATTTGTACCATATGTAGAGATAAAAGGCCCTTCTATCAAAGAGATGTACTTGAGACAAACCTCTCACAGACGGTGCCTAGTGGGGAAGCCAGACTAGTGATCCTTCACTGGTGATCCGTTTGTGTCATAAGATGAAAAGACCAGTGGAAACGTCAAAGTTGCAAACAATCTGGCGATAGTCAATATCATCTTTCATCATGACATGGAGGAAATTCAAAGGGGCTGTTGGTTTTCCGGGCAATCAGTAATATTATATCTATACACTTGGAATACAGTAGGGGATCATGACATATAAATACCAAGTCTTTGAAAAATATAAGTGTTTACGACAAAATCTAAACCAATAACGTCTATGTTCCCAACACACGTGTATTTCCATGTGCCGCAAGCAGTAGCACCACGTTATGTGTACACAGTGACAATCCTGCTTTGACACTTTCAAGGAGGGCGATTGATTTTTATGGACCTCTATATCTGTCAATATTATCGACACTGCTTACCATAGTTACACTTGTGATTTACTTGATGCTATTCACACACACACACACACACACACACACATATGTGTGTGTGTGTGTATGTATATGTATATATATAAACAAGTGATTTCTGCAGGTGTATAAGCAATTAATAAATAAAAAAATATGAGTCCAGATATTTCTTCTTGTCAAATCTCCTTTATAGAGATTTGACAAGAAGAAATATCTGGATTCACAGTTTACGTGCATATACATACGTGCGTGTGTGCGTGTGTGTGTGTTGTGTGGTATCATGTAATCTATTTTGTTGTTTTGGTCAAATCAACACGAAAGTTACTTAACTGACCAGGCAGATCTGAACAGACACTCTGTTTGGAGGTGATGCATGTTTGGTGCAGTACGTTTGGCACTAATGAAACTGGTTTTGAATCATGATATCCATATGATGCCTCTTCCAATGGTGCAGGTGTCAATAACCGGATTGTTACCTAAATCAGTTTACACAATAAGAGGTGGTCAGAGCATCATGAAACAGTTTGTTTTCGACAAATATATATAGAAAAGCAGGTTGAAATCGACACAGTATGCTGGGACATTCTGTATCCCACAAATAATACATTCTTTAAGTCCAGAATCTATGGTGTGATGTTTTGAGATTCTCTACGCCAAGCATGGAGTTTACTGGAAATCAATACAAATATCTCAAATCAACAAATCAAACTGACATTTTTTTAAAGAAATGAACAACAGCAAAATATCGAATTCTATTAAATTAGATTAACCTTAACTTATTTATCATCTTCGGTTGTCAGAAATCACCCTGAAGTTTTTAAAGTTTGTGTCAAATCGAAAAGGAAAAAGCACAAATCCAATTTGTATCCTGTGCACACACTCACAGAAGGTGAAACATTCAATTTTGGAGATATGTTTTCAAGACTTCCGATACATATATTCTTTCGGAGGTGACATGTGCAAGATACGATAATTGTTTTTACATCAAGTAAAACATGTTTTCCACCATTCATCATTTAATTTCTAACTAATGAACCTTAAGACGCGTTAAGATGAGGTATGTGTATAACAAAACCAACGAGCTCTGAAAACCCGATTCAAACCGCAAATGTTGACTGGAAATCCCTGTGCGTCTACACTTCAACCCTCAGTGATGCGGAGAAAGGGATACATTTTCTCATTCCAAATGTTACAAAAATATAACCTTGCCGGCGATATCACTAATGCACAATTATGGGTTCATTTAACCTGGGTCTAAAGTGAGCCCACGAAACCCGCTTATCTCACTCTTTCGTTTGTGGACGGCTCCAGGAACAGACTCAACATTTCAATAACATAAGTTATCACAGTTTTATGATTAATCCAAACTGAGATAAAAACACCATTTGCCTTAAATATCGACACCAGATCAATATTTTCGCTAACATGATTGTATCGTGTCCTTCATAAAGTTCGAACAGACGAAGAAGCAAACGCCGATATAGAATAATGTTCTGTGCTTGAATGAATACACATAATATCATCAAGAATATGCAACAATTGGACACAAATTATAACATCCTGGTCTTCACACACTTTCGCAAAATAAAATAAATTCATTGGCCAATCAAATATGTTAACGCAAAAATGTATTGACTTTAGCAAACATGTCCTGGTTTGTTTTCTATCCAGGTGAAAGCGGTTCTTTGCACCTGGCAATTATTGGTTTACAAAGGCGAATTGGATTTAATGGCTTCTAATCAATTGTGAAGGAGGGGGCTTTTACCACGTACAAGAACGTGAAGGACACCAAAAGGGACAAAATTGAGATTTTGAATGGCGCAATTGGTTGGATAACATTTCATGTTTCTTGTTGGCACTTTTTGAAAAATGCAATGCATAATATAGCTGTAATCCAGATAATCGACTTTGTTGAAAAGAGATTGAGCTATTTAATCACACAGTGTGTTTATCAAATGAATGCCTGCTTCTTTAACGTCAACACCTTTTAACGTTCGTATCAAAACCAAATATTACACATCGATTGTCTATCACTTAATCCACGAATCAGTATGAGCCCACAGCAAATGGATTGATTGTGATGAAGACAGTGAAGATGCTGAAGACATATCATTTATAGAAATTACTTAAACATATTTGTAAACTCTCCAGGTTTCTGTCATATTTTACCAAACTAAATTATAGTAAATACATAACAGGGATAATGTTGGTAGTTGGTAAATATTCCAATAGACCAGAATAGTTTTGGAAGCTGTTTATCACAGAGAAGACGCAGTTTGAACACATCCCACGTGCACATTCGTTAATGTCCTTTCAAAAAGCGTCATTCGGGAATTCTCAAAAGATGTTTAACCCGTTTGCAACTTTTAAGGCCGCAGCTATACTTTAAAATTATTCATGGAAGACATGTGGAGAATATGTCCACATTTGACGGATCAAAGACAGATATTATGCCGATGGGATTCATCATTTTGTTACCGACTGTCAACGAGGCTTTTCAAGTGAGCAACAGACTTGTCTTAGCATGCATTTGTGATGGCAGCAGGATGCGCGTCCATTTCGCTAACACTAACTGCCATTACTTTGGTGATTTACAACGCATGTTCATGATACGGTTGGAAACCTGCGATCGGCTCTGCCTTGAGAAGGGATTTCTTTGTAATCTTTATATTTATAGTACGGTTACAAAATCTCCCAATCTGCCATAAGCTCTGTGCACAAAAATTTACATGAATAAATGGACAATGTGCCCCTTAGAATTTGGCTACATATGATATTGATCAGCAGATGTTTCAGCAATACAGAGGAAAAGGTCACGACCATTTCCATATTTTCAGTGTTGCAATTTGTGCACTTCTGAAAAAAAAAGTCAACGAAAATATACTTTAAGAACCACTTTCTTCCCTGAACAAACAAAAAGTGTGGAAAATGCAATTTCAAATTTAACGCCATTATTTACACTTACTTTCTATAGAGCTACTTTGCTGTCATGTTTAAACTGCCCTCGTATTCCAACGGCGCTGCACATTCATTGCATGAAGAAGCTTTTCAAACACTAAAATGCTAAATATGGAATGTGTGCAGCCACACAAAAAACATCGACCTTTCAAGATAGTTCTGGGAGTAGTGCCCTTGAAACGTGATGTCGTTTGAAGGTAACACACTCTAAATAATACTCAAACAAAGATATAGCCCAGCAAGTATTTTATACTGAAAAATTCCTGAAAACACAAGAGGAGACCGTTATACTTTTCTTAATTATTCGGAGAAAAACATCGCCAGAGCCAGTATGAATGAAATGGGCATGACTGTCCAAGAATGTCTGAACATCAAATAAGCTAATGTTATCACAGAGGGAAGATTACAAATAGAAGAACAGATATCGATGTCGATGCCGCATTTCTTTAAATGAAGCCAGTTCAACCTCTTTTCACACATGGAGAAACAAATATGTGTCATAATATTATTTAAGCGCTTATCATTCAACATGTCTTTTGGCATGGCGTTGTGTGCTTGCGATAAGAATACGAACCAACCAAAGATTATTTGTCAAAATGCATTTGTTCTGATATGATCAATCATAAAACCAGCGAAAACTCGTAAATTGCTCTTTTCAACATGCTCACATTCCATAAATGGCTCATCACTTTCAATGTAGTCTTGATCCTTCATCAATGGGTATCAGTAATAACGTCAGAAATAGCAGTGTAGTTCTCCCTTGGGTTTTTGACAACAAGCTCAATCAAACAGCGTGTTATGCCACACATGTTTCCTTTGACTTCAAAACAGTATCAGCATTCAGACAAGAGCTGAGAGTGTTGTGTTGGGTATATGGGGAGGGAAACTATATTTCATGAGGGTCGACCTAATTTTACAAAGGTCTTTAAGTGGCATTTTACTATTAAAGTTTAAACACACACATAAACAGACAGTCGCTCACGCACTCACCCACGCAAGCACTCTTGCCTATTAGGCCATGCGGTTGGAATTATCCATGTTCAAACCAATCAAACTGTTCATTATAAAGAAACAATACATGCTGTTGTACAGAAATAGGGTTAACCAAGGTCTAGTGTGATATCCGTCGTTGGTTGAAAAGACGCAAATGGAATGTCACACACACACAGTAGTTGTTTTCACGTGTAGAGATCTAGGGTCGTCCTTACAATGAGGAGTCTCAATGTGTTCTTGAAACAAAACTTCTCAAAGACGGAGCCAAGATTGTATCAACAAGTGTTAATCAGATCGATCGATTCAGATCGAGTGTACTCTTTTATCTGGTTGATGGTTTCCGTCTGTAACAGTTGTGGACTACGAAAGACTAACTTCTAATCAATGTAAGTTATCATGTAGAATGAAGCTTGAAAGTCATCAATGAGGTGTTTGTTTGATTAATGCTTTGTTTTTATTTGAAGGAAATACATACCAGTCAATAATGAAAAATTAATGATGAATCACATAATCACTTACGACTCAGATATCCTTAACAGATGGAGTGAGTGAGTTTAGTTTTACGCCGCTTTTAGCAATATTCCAGCAAAATCACGGCGGGGGAGACCAGAAATGGGAATCGAACCCGGGTCTTCGGTGTGACGAGCGGACGCTTTAACCACTAGAGTACCCCACCACCCCGGATTGCAAGTGTAACGTATTAATGATATATGTACTTGAGGACAACGTCAGCATATGTATTTCTCAACAAACACGCATGCGAGTATAGGTGTCAGCTCTTCACCCACTATATCCACTTACCAAGGATTTTAATTTTCAATTCGTTCTGGTCAGCGTATTTCAGAAGTTCCCGGAGGAATGCGCACAAATACTTGAACACGTTTCTGTGACTGTCCGGAATAGCTTGTAGCTCCTGAACACATTGGGGAAAAAAGAAGTTATGATTCATATCAATTATATCATATCAATAGATCACAGTATCAACATATCACGATTATAGTGAATGCATAATAGCAACAATTCTAAGCAGTGTTGCTATTTGTATTTTTGTTGAATTCATATCGTTTCGAAATGTGATAAATTTTCACGACCGTAGCAATGGCGTGACTTATAGCTTTGCAGTGCAAGGGAAGCAACTCTGAATGAATTACTGTCACTTGGTATGTGCTTGAAGACAACATTGTATGTATGTACTTCCTTCCCAAACATTCAGCATTGCTGACAGCTTATTCTTTAGCTATAAATTTATGTCATGTAATATAATAATGTAAAATAGCGCTGCTGTGTATTGAACACTGATACATTTAGCCCAGTGCATTCGTTTGTCAATGCAGCCCATGAAAGTACGTCTTTTTATATGAAGGCCACGCGTGAGTGTATATAACACATGATGGCGATCACTCGGCAGTTTTATATTTCAGCTGCAATAATTCGCGTTTTGTCCCAAATGTCACTGAAGTTGCGCCACCAATGGTAGAAAACTATACTCACAAAACAGCCTATGAATCGACGTCAAATAATATCACTGAAAACATTTCCACAAAATAATAATGTCCATATTCACTAACAATAATCATTCTACTGTCGCATACACTCTTAGGATTCTTTTCCACTATTCAGTCTGTTAGTTCACATGTCAATAGTGTTGTCATTTCTGATAGCCCTTGCGTTGCTACTAATTTCAAATCGATATGCTTATGTTACAAGTTCCAGAATATGGAGAACGTATGGCGCAGTTGTCCAAGGCGCCGAGAACATGTGTGAGTGAGTATAGTTTTACGCCGCTTTTAGCAATATTGAAGCAATTTCAAGGCGGGAGACACCAGGAATGAGCTTCTCACATTGTACCCATCGGGGAATCGAACCCCGGTCTTCGGTGTGACGAGAGTGTGTACACAACCGCCTCCTTCCCTTAAGCATGCCAGAAGTATTTGCTTTTTGGTTCGAATCCCATATTTTCCCCCATGGGTGGTTCAATTCGGGTAGGATGCAACATCAAGCTGACAAGCCGTGATATAACTGACACAATGTTTAATGCAGCATAAGACGCAACTCACTCACTCATTCACCCACTGACACACATTCAATAAACACTCTGACACCCCCATGCACTCACTCTCACACACAATGGCAATTCCCACTGATAACGCCATTAACAATGCATTATTCCTGGTAATGGTAAATACCTTCTTGCAACGATGAAAATCCGTGGAACACTGAAGACAGGAGTGATACAAGGCTGAAGGAATAACCGGCTCTGGAAGCGCCTCAAGGAACAGTAACAGAGCCTCGGCCACTGAGTGGACACTGCCGGCTGGTAGAAGGTCAAGGAAAACGTGTGACCGCCACGTTGAGATACTGTGAAAAAAGCATGTGCCCGTCCACATTTATATGAGTGAACTTCACGCCTCTGTCACTAATATACACTGAAGTCAATGCTTGACGATTTAAAGAGAATGAATTTAGTAGTGGTTCTTTACGCCGTATTTTGCAATATTTCAGTCTCATGGCGGGTGACACCGATAAACATGGGCTCCACTCATTGTATCAGTGTGTAGAATCGAACTGGGTCATTTCCCGTTAGGGGTAAACGATATCACCATAAAACCACCCTACCACCTTTAACAGTTATGAAGTGTTCATTGATTAATACCTTTCGTGTATAATGTCTACGGTAAATCTGAGTCTCTCCAGACGCTATATGTCCACGGTATGACGAACTCAACATTATTCGGTAGGTTACCGATTCGAAATTGCAAATCTGTGTGGGAGATTGAACTATACAACATTTCCAAACTTTTTGTCAAAAAACATGTTGTATTCTTTGTAATCTAATTTTGAAAGAGGGGAAAGATAACACAAAGGATACGAAGATATTCAGGGCTACCGGTGTCCAGAGCGTCCCTGATCTGCTTGATCTCCGAAGGGTGACCACGCTTCAGGAACATTGATACCTGAAGAAGTATATAGAGATGTTTGTTTTATTTATATGTTTATTTTTTTGTTTATTAAATGCCGCACTCAGCACTCTATTTCATCAGTATGACAGATTTCTGCATATAATCGCGTCTGAGGATATGCCACAAACATGAAGTGTATAAATTTGTTACATATTTTCTTGTATGTCAGTCCAAACACAATGGCGATTTGGAGCCTGTTCCCAAGAACACGGCGTCAATTGCGTTTCTTGTTCATTCCAAACCAATACAATTTATCTGCTCATCCTTATTGCACTTTTGTACTGACAGGGCTATTGTTATTCTGTATGAAATGTTTCACGTTTGAAAGCTTTCATTTCAGATTGCAATAACACTGCAACTTGCCTGTTCCCCGCCATACTTGTAGAGGTGATTGACAAGACGGAAGATTTCTTTGGGGCAGATGTATTTACGGGCTGTTGTATGGGTCCGTTGAGTTCAAGAACGCACTGTCACCCTGGAGACAGAGATGGAGACCGAATAGTCATATGTTGGAATTTAAAACTCCACAGACAATTCACAAATGAGCATACTGAATGTCGATAGTGGAAGGACATTGGTGGTGTATTGAGCAAAAATGGAGGCTGCGATAAAAGTTATATATATTTTGTGGGTGAGTGGGTGAGTGAGCGAGTGAGATGGGTAAGTGTGCAGAGTGAGTGGGATGGGTGAGCTTGATGTGGAATCGGTGAGGTGAGTGAGAGGGTGGGATAGGAGGGTCGGTGAGTGAGTGAGATGGGTGGGTGGGTGGGTGAATAAGTGCGAGAGGGGTGGGTGGGTGGGGAGTGAGCGAGAGGGATGGGTAAGTGTGCGAGCGAGGTGAGATGGGTAGAAGTGTGCGAGAGTGAGTGGGATGGGTGAGTGAGTGAGAGGGTGGGATAGGAGGGTCGGTGAGTGAGTGAGCGAGTGAGATAGATGGGAGGGTGGGTGGGTGAATAGGTGCGAGAGGGGTGGGTGGGTGGGTGAGTGAGCGAGAGGATGGGTGGGTGGGTGAGTGAGCGAGAGAGAGATGGGTGGGTGAGTGAGTGAGAAGGTTGAGTTAGTGGGATGGGTAAGTGAGTGAGTGAGCGAGTGAGATGAGAAGGTGGCTGAGTGAGAGGAAGTGAGCAAGTGGCATGGGAGGGTCAATGAATTATTGAGTCAGCTTCAAATTCGCTTTGAACAGTATTTGAGATATCCATACATCATCAAATCGTATCAGCTTTGTGTGACCAGAAAATTCAACTGTATTCCAAGGCGTGGGAGTATAAGTGAGGGACATCCGTACCACTTGTATCAGCTCTGTAACAGGAACGTCTCTGATTGGTCCGTGGACATAGACGAGGGTCTCAATGGACGTACCGAAGCTGCTTGGTACATAAGTGGCATGAATAGGTATGTTGCAGCCACCACAAAATACATCGACCTTTCAAGATTAGTCAGCTGGGAGTAGTGCCCTTGAAACGTGATGTCGTTTTGAAGGTACACAAACTCTAAATAATACTCAAACAAAGAAATAGCCCAGCAAGTATTTTATACTGAAAAATTCCTGAAAAAACAAGAGGAGACCGTTATGCTTTTCTTAATTATTCGGAGAAAAACATCGCCAGAGCCAGTATGAATGAAATGGGCATGACTGTCCAAGAATGTCTGAACATCAAATAAGCTAATGTTATCACAGAGAGAAGATTACAAATAGAAGAACAGATATCGATGTCGATACCGCATTTCTTTAAATGAAGCCAGTTCAACCTCATTTCACACATGGAGAAACAAATATGTGTCATAATATTATTTAAGCGCTTATCATTCAACATGTCTTTTGGCATGGCGTTGTGTGCTTGCGATAAGAATACGAACCAACCAAAGATTATTTGTCAAAATGCATTTGTTCTGATATGATCAATCATAAAACCAGCGAAAACTCGTAAATTGCTCTTTTAAACATGCTCACATTCCATAAATGGCTCATCACTTTCAATGAAGTCTTGATCCTTCATCAATGGGTATCAGTAATAACGTCAGAAATAGCAATGTACTTTTCCCTTGGGCATTTGACAACAAGCTCAATCGAACAGCGTGTTATGCCACAAATGTTTCCTTTGACTTTAAAACAGGATCAGCATTCAGACAAATACTGAGGGTGTTGTGTTGGATATATGGGGATGGGTAACTATATTTCATGAGGGTCGACCTAATGTTACAAAGGTCTTAAAGTGGCGTTTTACTATTAAAGTTTAAACACACACATAAACGGACAGTCGCTCACGCACTCACGTACGCAAGCACTCTTGCCTATTAGGCCAGGCGTTTGGAATTATCCATGTACAAACCAATCAAACTGTTCATTATAAAGAGTGATCGAGTGCGTATGGTTTTATGCCGCTTTTTAGTAATATTCCAGCAATATCACGGCGGGGGACACCAGAAATGGGCTTCACACATTGTACCCATGTGAGGAATCGAACCCAGGTCTTCGGCGTGACGAGCGAACGCTTTAACCACTAGGCTACCCCACCGCCCCTTCATTATAAAGAAACAAAACATGCTGGTATAGAGAAATAGTGTTATCCGAGGCCTAGTGTGAGATCGGTCGTTGGCTGAAAAGATGACATTGGACATGTCACAATAGCTATTATCACATGTACAGATCTAGGGCCATCCTCACAACAGAGACCATATAATAGATAGTATATGGTCTCTGCTCACAATTAGGTGTCTCAATGTGTTCTTGAGACAAAACTTCTCAAAGACGAAGCCAAGATTGTATCAACAAGTGTTAATCAGATCGATCGATTCAGATCGAGTGTACTCTTTTATCTGGTTGATGGTTTCCGTCTGTAACAGTTGTGGACTACGAAAGACTAACTTCTAATCAATGTAAGTTATCATGTAGAATGAAGCTTGAAAGTCATCAATGAGGTGTTTGTTTGATTAATGCTTTGTTTTTATTTGAAGGAAATACATACCAGTCAATAATGAAAAATTAATGATGAATCACATGATCACTTACGACTCAGATATCCTTAACAGATGGAGTAAGTGAGTTTAGTTTTACGCCGCTTTTAGCAATATTCAAGCAATATCACGGCGGGGGACACCAGAAATGGGATTCACACATTGTACCCATGTGGGGGAATCGAACCCAGGTCTTCGGCGTGACGAGCGGACGCTTTAACCACTAGGCGACCCCACCGCCCCGGATTGCAAGTGTAAAGTATTAATGATATATGTATTTTGAGGACAACGTCAGCATATGTATTTCTCAACAAACACGCATGCGAGTATAGGTGTCAGCTCTTCACCGACTATATCCACTTACCAAGGATTTTAATTTTCAATTCGTTCTGGTCAGCGTATTTCAGAAGTTCCCGGAGGAATGCGCACAAATACTTGAACACGTTTCTGTGACTGTCCGGAATAGCTTGTAGCTCCTGAAAAAGAAGTTATGATTCATATCAATTATATCATATCAATAGATCACAGTATCAACATATCACAATTATAGTGAATGCATAATAGCAACAATTCTAAGCAGTGTTGCTATTTGTATTTTTGTTGAATTCATATTGTTTCGAAATGTGATTAAATTTTCCCGACCGTAGCAATGGCGTGACTTATAGCTTTGCAATGCAAGGGAAGCAACTCTGAATGAATTAATGTCACTTGGTATGTGCTTGAAGACAACATTGTATGTATGTACTTCCTTCCCAAACATTCAGCATTGCTGACAGCTTATTCTTTAGCTATACATTTATGTCATGTAATATAATAATGTAAAATAGCGCTGCTGTGTATTGAACACTGATACAATTAGCCCAGTGCATTCGTTTGTCAACGCAGCCCATGAAAGTACGTCTTTTAATAAGAAGGCCACGCGTGAGTGTATATAACACATGATGGCGATCACTGGGCAGTTTTATATTTCAGCTGCAATAATTCGCGTTTTGTCCCAAATGTCACTGAAGTTGCGCCACCAATGGTAGAAAACTATACTCACAAAACAGCCTATGAACCGACGTCAAATTATATCACTGAAAACATTTCCACAAAATAATAATGTCCATATTCACTAACAATAATCCTTCTACTGTCGCAAACACTCTTAGATATCTTTTCCACTATTCAGTCTGTTAGTTCACATGTCAATAGTGTTATCATTTCTGATAGCCCTTGCGTTGCTACTAATTTCAAATCGATATGCTTATGTTACAAGTTCCAGAATATGGAGAACGTATGTCCCAGTTGTCCAATGCGCCGAGAACGTGTGTGATGGGTATAGTTTTACGCCGCTTTTAGCAATATTGAAGCAATATCAAGGCGGGAGACACCAGGAATGGGCTTCTCACATTGTACCCATCGGGGAATCGAACCCCGGTCTTCGGTGTGACGAGTGTGTGTACACAACCGCCTCCTTCACTTAAGCATGCCAGAAGTATTTGCTCTTGGGTTCGAATCCCATATTTTCCCCCATGGGTGGTTCAATTCGGGTGTGATGCAACATCAAGCTGACAAGCCGTGATATAAAAGACACAATGTTTAATGCAGCATAAGACGCAACTCACTCACTCATTCACCCACTGACACACATTCAATAAACACTCTGACACCCTCGTGCACTCACTCTCACACACAATGGCAGTTCCTACTGATAACGCGATTTAACAATGCATTATTCCTGATAATGGTAAATACCTTCTTGCAGCGATGAAACTCCGTGGAACATTGAAGACAGGAGTGATACAAGGCTGAAGGAATAACCGGCTCTGGAAGCGCCTCAAGGAACAGTAACAGAGCCTCGGCCACTGAGTGGACACTGCCGGCTGGTAGAAGGTCAAGGAAAACGTGTGACCGCCACGTTGAGATACTGTGAAAAAAGCATGTGCCCGTCCACATTTATATGAGTGAACTTCACGCCTCTGTCACTAATATACACTGAAGTCAATGCTTGACGATTTAAAGAGAATGAATTTAGTAGTGGTTCTTTACGCCGTATTTTGCAATATTTCAGTCTCATGGCGGGTGGCACCGATAAACATGGGCTCCACTCATTGTATCAGTATGTAGAATTGAACTGGGTCATTTCCCGTTAGGGGTAAACGATATCACCATAAAACCACCCTAACACCTTTTACATTTATGAAGTGTTCATTGATTAATACCTTTCGTGTATAATGTCTACGGTAAATCTGAGTCTCTCCAGACGCTATATGTCCACGGTATGACGAACTCAACATTATTCGGTAGGTTACCGATTCGAAATTGCAAATCTGTGTGGGAGATTGAACGATACAACATTTCCAAACTTTTTGTCAAAAAACATGTTGTATTCTTTGTAATCTAATTTTGAAAGAGAGGAAAGATAACACAAAGGATACGAAGATATTCAGGGCTACCGGTGTCCAGAGCGTCCCTGATCTGCTTGATCTCCGAAGGGTGACCACGCTTCAGGAACATTGATACCTGAAGAAGTATATAGAGATGTTTGTTTTATTTATATGTTTATTTTTTTGTTTATTAAATGCCGCACTCGGCACTCTATTTCATCAGTATGACAGATTTCTGTATATAATCGCGTCTGAGGATATGCCACAAACATGAAGTGTATAAATTTGTTACATATTTTCTTGTATGTCAGTCCAAACACAATGGCGATTTGGAGCCTGTTCCCAAGAACACGGCGTCAATTGCGTTTCTTGTTCATTCCAAACCAATACAATTTATCTGCTCATCCTTATTGCACTTTTGTACTGACAGGGCTATTGTTATTCTGTATGAAATGTTTCACGTTTGAAAGCTTTCATTTCAGATTGGAGGACAATAACACTGCAACTTGCCTGTTCCCCGCCATATTTGTAGAGGTGATTGACAAGACGGAAGATTTCTTTGGGGCAGATGTATTTACGGCTGTTGTATGGGTCCGTTGAGTTCAAGAACGCACTGTCACCCTGGAGACAGAGATGGAGACCGAATAGTCATATGTTGGAATTTAAAACTCCACAGACAATTCACAAATGAGCATACTGAATGTCGATAGTGGAAGGACATTGGTGGTGTATTGAGCAAAAATGGAGGCTGCGATAAAAGTTATATATATTTTGTGGGTGAGTGGGTGAGTGAGCGAGTGAGATGGGTAAGTGTGCGAGTGAGTGGGATGGGTGAGCGTGTGGAATGGGTGAGTGAGTGAGAGGGTGGGATAGGAGGGTCGGTGAGTGAGTGAGCGAGTGAGATGGGTGGGTGGGTGGGTGAATAAGTGCGAGAGGGGTGGGTGGGTGAGTGAGCGAGAGGGATGGGTAAGTGTGCGAGCGAGTGAGATGGGTAAGTGTGCGAGTGAGTGGGATGGGTGAGTGAGTGAGAGGGTGGGATAGGAGGGTCGGTGAGTGAGTGAGCGAGTGAGATAGATGGGAGGGTGGGTGGGTGAATAGGTGCGAGAGGGGTGGGTGGGTGGGTGAGTGAGCGAGAGGGATAGGTGGGTGGGTGAGTGAGCGAGAGAGATGGGTGGGTGAGTGAGTGAGAAGGTTGAGTTAGTGGGATGGGTAAGTGAGTGAGTGAGTGAGCGAGTGAGATGAGAAGGTGGCTGAGTGAGAGGAAGTGAGCAAGTGGCATGGGAGGGTCAATGAATTATTGAGTCAGCTTCAAATTCGCTTTGAACAGTATTTGAGATATCCATACATCATCAAATCGTATCAGCTTTGTGTGACCAGAAAATTCAACTCTATTCAAGGCGTGGGAGTATAAGTGAGGGACATCCGTACCACTTGTATCAGCTCTGTAACAGGAACGTCTCTGATTGGTCCGTGGACATAGACGAGGGTCTCAATGGACGTACCGAAGCTGCTTGGTACATAAGTGGCATGAATAGGTATGTATACGGGTTAAGGAACTAATATACAGTTATTTGTAAATTTTCTTCTTTCGTTTTTTCTACTTTTTCTAACAAACTGGGAGGGGTTCACTCAGGTACGATAGTCATTTACGATTTCTAAAATTATACTCCTGCCAATAATGGTTGCCACCCCTTCCTACCCCAAACCCCCACACACACACACCACACTCCCAACCCACACCCCTCTCAAATAGAAAAAAAATTGAAGGGGGTGACAACCATTATTGGCATGAGTATATAATAAAACAATATGGTTTAATTTAAATTATCAAAGGAATGATATCTAGCAAATATATTATTAACCTCAGTTGCTTCAGGATCATAAACGTTATACATTGCAAAAACACAAATATATATTTTGTCTGTAAGTGATATCCATGGTTTGAAAACACATTGAACTAATGATCTGATGAGAAGCATTCAAGGATATGAATATCTCTCTCCCGCTGTTCAGGTGTAGAACGAGTATGTCATCAAGGCTGACTCTGAAGTTGAGATCCCTGACTACCTCCTTGTCAATTAAGACCTTCAGGCACACATAGGAGCTGTCTCCTGCAACAGAAGTATCACATGACAGGCAACGAAACCCACCACAGTGAGTAATACACATTGTACCCCTGTGAGGAATCGAACCCGGGTCTCCGGCGTGACGAGCGAAGGCTACCCACCGCCCCAATACACAGAGTAATTGTGTTATCCTGGTATGCACATTACATAAGTTACATTACAAATGGAACTTATTGTTTTAATAAATCACAATATCAAAATAATAATTTACTGTCATATCAAAGAGTTACAAATGGTACAATACCAACACCATAACGTTATCAAAATCGTCACAGACATTTAGATAATTCCTGATCATATATCTTTCTTGCACAAGATAAGAAAAAGAAATACGAACAGAAAAGCTTTGAGAAACGGACATACAGGTCCTATCGGATGCACCAGTTGTGTTTTACTTGTTGTTTGTTTGCTGTTTAATATGGCACTCAGCAAAATTGCATCTGTATGTAAATAATCAGTCTGGACCAGACAGTCCAGTGATTGACATCATGGGCAACAGGGATACGATGACATGTGTCAACCAAGTCAACGAGTCTAACCACCCGATCCTGTTAGTCGCCTTTTACAACAACCATAGGTTGCTGAAGATCAGTTCTAACCCGGATCTTCACGGGGTGGACCAATTGCAATGACGTTACTGCTAACAGTTCTAGTTCTTTGGGCATTCGTACTTTTAGCCGTAACATTAATTAGAGGGTTGTTAGAAACTAATGGCAAAACAATTAATCTATTCCGAAGCGTAAGAACCAACCTGGCATCACTGTATGTTTCCTGGGAGAGACGCTCACCCATGGTGTACAAAAGCTCACGCCATCCATCTCGTTGACAAACTTATATTCCACGGGTACCTACAATTGGAATACACACGAAAAGGTCTTTCATATAAATGTATTTTGCTCAGCTAAATTTGTATGTTGCACAGGCATCTTGGAATATGAATTAGACACAACCCATGATGGTATGAAAATTATATTTATTTTTGACATATATGAGTTTCATAATACAGTTGCACATATTTATGACGCACTCATAATTGTGTTTAAACGTTTCTGGAATCAGAATATTAAATTCATCACTTCTGTTTCTATCAAATGTTGACAAATAACATGATTAAGTAGTAACAATATTTGGTTTAACAGTGGGCGTGTTGAGTGAACATTGTCTCTGAAGGGAAGTTTCTGTCTAGCTCTTCACAAATGTCCAATAGTCTTTGAAATGCTATTCTGAGCAACCGACGGCACGTATAGCCAGGCTATCCATAGGTCAGCTAGCATACCACAGTCACAATTATAAAATAATCACAGTCACAAAAGATTATAAAATAATAGATCTCAATCTGTGAGCAAGTGGTAAACGTGTTAATAAACGTTTGTCGAAATATCTGTGTATTTTGAAAGATCGACACCCAAAGATCGACACCCGGTGTTGGTTTCTCGCCCTTCAGTTGTTTGAAGGGGCACCTCAAAAATTGAATCATTTCAACTCTTAAGCACTATGAATCATTTCAACTGAGGATCCAAGGTTCAAGTGTTTCCAAAGGAAGGACTGAACCAGATCTAAGGTTCAGTGAGTGAAATATTCAAGTGCAGGATCTGTTGGTCATAAAGTCCTCAAATCGCTCGATTGACTAGTACAGAAGGATATTCGGGAAGTGATGGTCACAGAGCGTGGACGTCTTCATGTGGTACGTTACTCAACGTTACCTAAAATGGCAAACAGGGATGTTTCATTAAGAGCTAAACAATGAATTTCAACCTACCCGCCCAGTGTTAGTGATGGCCAGCTCCTTTTGTTGTGGCTCAATGAACCTGACATTCTCAAAGTAGAACTGGAATGAAACAACAGAACGTTCGCACATACGTTTGCACTGAGGCTTTGGGACATGGAAACAAAACACAAATAGTATTACCCACCAAATGACGTTGTCTGTGTGTTTGTTTTATAGTGAGTATCAATAGAAAAGTGAATGAATAACAGATATACGAGAGTAATTATCACTGTTTTAAATTGTTCCCTATTTTTTGTCGGATTAACGTGATTGTCGGTTTAACGAGAGCTGACTGTATTAGATCCGCTTCACTAAGTCTAATCTTGAAATGGACCAGACAAATTATTCTTGGACGTGGTCGCTGCACCTTATGCTCCCACAGTCCTACTCTTTGATTAAAAGGGTTCCTGGTCCTAGGTCACTTTATATGATCTACACTGAGTGTACCACCGTGATATTGCTGGAATATTGCTAAAAGCGGCTAAAAACCCAACCCACTCACTCACTATATTGAGTGTGTGAGTGAGTATGGTTTTACACCGCTTTTAGCAATATTCCAGCATTATCATAGCGGGGCACCAGAAATGGGCTTCACACATTGTACCCATGTGGGGAACTGAACCCGGGTCGTCGGCGTGGCAAGCTAAAGTTTTATCCACTTGGCTACATCACTGCCCCTTTTGTTGTCTTGGGGCTAACTGGAATTCATTAAAATGTTTGTACCGACCTCTGTTGTATTTAGCTTGACCTGAGGTGTATATTCCTCCTCTATCCTGTCCAACTGCCCCATAGCATCCTTGGTGAGAGTCCTGTTGCTTCTGTCTCCTCCCACTCGGATCTGGAACCACGGAGACGATGGTTAGAAAGGTCTTCAGCAACCAATGGCTGGTTGTAAGAGGCAGCATGTGGTCAGAACATTAGTATTGGCTGGTCATGTGCCAGGATGAATCGTTATTAGGGGTGGGTATTGCAGAGAACTTTCATATTGCGATATATTGCGATGCGGAAGCATATATTGCGATATGTATTGCAATATATTGCAAGGATTATGTTTTTAACAAAAACTACTTATAATCGAGTTAATGCTTGATTATAAAGCAATAACACAACAAAATCACTATGATTGATTAACCTTTTATAAAAACTTTTAATCATGAAAAAATAAACATTTAAGTAACATTTGGCACTAATGAAACAGGGAAAAGAACAATTAAAAAAACGGAAATATCCGAAGATTTTCGAGCGTTACGAAGTTTTCTGAATGCATGTCAAAATACCGGTTTTCGATCAGCGTATCTCAATACGTATCGTTTTCATGTCTGAACCGGTTAATACCGGTAAACCGGTTATATTGCGCAGCCCTAATCGTTATCCATAGTTTCGGTCAAAGATAACACAATGAGAACAGATAACTTTCTTATTTCTGTATCTTTTAATGAAAACGTCATCAACTTGTGGGTATCAGTTGCTGTAAATAAGTAACTGAAATTATAGTTTTCTAATCTTTCAGAATCATGTTCATGAATGTCCAAATGAATGGTACCAACTTTATTGTCTTCGAACATTACAGACATTTAGGAGTCAAATTTTGCAGAGAAAATTACTTTCCAGAATTAACATAGAACAGTGTGGTCTTGTGACTTTTCTTATAACCAACGTGTCTAGCCTAAACAAATGTTTACATTTAAATGCATTAACATACTAGACAAGAATATGATCTTTACATATTCAGTTTGGAGCTATGTCCATTCTTCTTTCTACCGGTTCCAAAGCAATATTTATTTTTACCATCCCCGGTATCAATTTATTCATATAATGTGGACTTTTGCTTCCTTCTGATATGGCAGGACAAGGTTCTCAAGTAGATGAGCATCGCACATATACCCATGTTAAGAAAAGATCTCGGGTATGCGACATGTTCAGTGAAAGTTTCGACAAGGCTATCCCATTCCAACCATATTGTTATAGAAACCTAAATACAAATGTATATAATAATACAACGCTAGATAATAATTCTGCTGCTAAAACCTGTTCCATTTGACCATAGCGGTAAACAATTCTATGAAAGAATCACTGAAAATCCACGATAATACCAGGTATTCGAAAAGAGATTAAGCATGACATGTCCGTATGGTGGAACCAGCCATTCTCAATCAACTTGCATAAATATATGATAATATTGATAATGCTATCACTATTTAGATTCTGTATACATGTTAGTGCAAGTTAAAGTACCATATGGTTATTTTCTCATTGGTACTCCAAAAATACCTACTCCGGCATCAAACAGCGCACTGACGGGTTTGTGGTCGCTGATCTTTAGTTCTGGGTGGGAGTTGTAGCGCAGCTGTCGAATCCCAGAACCTTTCCACAGTATCCGGTCACACCATGCTGGCGGGCGCCGTTTCTCGCTGTGGACCGGAAATCATGACAGACCAAGAAGGTTTAACGTGTCAAGCTTCCAAGTAGCATGTACTAACAGAACAACAGATGCAAACACCTGGCTCGGTTCTTTAACGACCTTGTCAGTCTGTTGTTGATTCCTACGGAAGCGTCCTGGTGCCACAGTCTGAATTTTTATCTCCTAATTAGGAGATACTATCTTCTAATTAGGTCTTAATTATCTCCTAATTAGGACTTAATTATCTCCTAATTAGGACTTAACTAGCTAAGTCCTAATTAGGAGATAGTTAAGTTAGGAGATAGTTAAGTCCTAATTAGGAGATAGCTAAGTCCTAATTAGGAGATAGTAACTCCTAATAAGGAGATAGCTAAGTCCTAATTAGGAGATAGTTAAGTCCTAATTAGGAGATAATAAAAATTCAGACTGTGGCACTAGGACGCTTCCGTAGTTTTCAAACTTGTGGATGTTTTTGAGAATTTCAAATGTCACAATCTGCGCGCATCAAATACTCAATAACACCCGCAAAATATGCCAACACAAACTGCATATCGATATGCAATATTGTGACCTAAAGAAGTTGTGATCAATTATCCATTGTACTTCCATGTCGTGAACTCATATAGCAACAAACTGTAACTTAACGCCTTGACGCCATGATAAAATGCATGACGTTGTGTTTCCGAGACAAGTTAACCGCCTGATAAAAGTAATAACGACAATTATTATGAAGACCAGTTTAAACTCGGCGGAATGTAAGACATATACACACTAATTCACTATATTTATGTCTGGTTAGTGGGGGCAATATATAGCCTGTTTCTATATTGTATTGTCATCTATAGTTAAACTGTTTTAGATCTAATTACTAGTTTTAAATTCGAATCAGTGATAATCTAGTTTTTTTACTGTCCTTCGTTGACTGGTTTTTACAATTTACCATTAAATACTATGTATAAAATTAATTGCTTTCGTCACGATATGGCTGAAATATTTCGATGTGGCGATAAATTTTAACTCACTCACTCACTCTGGTTAGTGGGGGGAACTATGCTCAGGGCAATTATGTTTCAAAACACTCCCAACATATTATTAAGCATAATGTTGCTGGGTGCGGCATTATTAAACAAACGACTGGACAAGACAAGGAAATACCATGTTGATGACAGTGTAATCCATTGCAAATTGTCGTACGTTTGTTGCATAGTTTCCGATAAGATTCTGCTTTTTGAGTCAATTGTAATCTAGAAACTTTCTGAAGACATTGACTTTTCAGGTTAGATACACATAAAAGTGTTATTTTTGTCCCGGGATTTCAAGCCAAGGCCGGGTTTGGAAACATTGTTGCTTCCATGAGAACTTTCGTTGTTGCCATTGTTGTTTTATCAAATACTGCCTTGGAGTTTGTACTTCTACTCTACTGATTACTGTCATTTCCTTTGGTAACATTATTGTTTCAACTTGAAAATCACGGATCCCCCGTTTAAATGTATGGTTTACCTTGTGTCCCAGATGTCTGTGCCTGGGTCGTACCTATAGGATGGACGGAAGTTGATGACACCTTCAGTGTACCCGGCAAACACATCTGACTTGCCCAGCTGCTTGCACAACTGTAAACGAATGTTTATCTGATCTTAACTGTGGTAATATTGGAATACTCAATGCCAAAGAATATACTAAAATCTGTACGTTACTGAGAAAGTGTCTTCCCCTTGAACTCGGTACTTCTCCAAGTTATTTCACCTTTACTGCTCTTTTCTTTCATTACGTTTTCGACTGAACTTTCCTCCCCTGGCCGCGCAGTGAAACCGAACATGGAAAAACGCAATACAAATTCACTACTATTATTATAATGTAGTTACCTGATCGTGTGAGAGTATTCTTGTGAACTCATTATTGTGTACGCTGTTCTTCAGTTCATTCACACTCATGTCATCGATACGAAAGTTCAGATCTCCAAACCAAAATATGAGGCTGCAGTTGAAGATGAACATTTGTGTATTTACAAATTTTAAACTTATAATAGGAAATGTAAAATTTTATACACATATTATTTATGTAAGCGTATCAAACAGAATAAGCGATATTAGATTAAGTGGCCTATGTAGAACTTGGATTTAGTTGGTTGGTTTGTTGTTAAACGCCACACTCAGCAATATTCAAGCTATATGGTGGCGATCTGTATATAATCGAGTCTGGACCAGATAATCTAGTGATCAACATCATGAGCATCGATCTACGCAATTGGGATACGATGACATGTGGCAACCCAGCCAAAGATCGCGTTAGTCGCCTCTTACGACAGACATGGGTTAGTGAAGACCCATTCTAACCCGGATCTTCACGGAAGGTGGTAAGTCACAGAACAGAGTGAGTGAGTGGGTGGCTGGGTGGATGAGTGCTTGAGTGAGTGACAGATCGTGGGATCGAATTCAAGATTATGATTCTTGTTTTGTCAGCCCCAGTCAATTGTCCATTGGTTTTACCAAATAACAAAAGTCAAAAACCATTATGTTTCGCCCTGTAAAACTGCACGTCGTGAAACAACTGAAATTTTGTTCAGAGGAGCTTTCGACCCAACTCACTCACACTATAAATAAACACCTACTCGTGGTCATCTAGCGTCAGTGGCGGCGAGAACTGTTTGAATGTCATCTTGGAGGATATATCACGATAATCCTGGAACAAGACAACAGTAACGAAACAAAGAACATCCATTTGGATATCTGAACCTACCAATAAAACAATTGGCACCAAAAACGGTAGAAATATTTGTATTTTCACAAACTGGTACACCCAAAGACCAAAGAGCTTAATTATTAAACAAGCAAAAGAAATTATTGAACATCCGTCTTTTTCATGACTGTAGTCGTATGTAATCGCCCAAGGTGGGTGGGTATTGCTACAAACAACATTCATATTGTATGTGTTCTTTAACTGTTTTGAGTAGTATATATTTCGTAAACTACATTTATTTGCTGTGTCTGATTTGAGACGACCAAGCACTCGGAAACCTAGGAATGTCATGAATTCCCGTCGTGGTTTCCGAGAACTTGAGCGGCTCATAACCGACATATCAAATGTAATTATAGCTATTTGGTCAGTTGTGCATAGTTATCATTACACATCTTCATGGACACACGTTAATATATTCCATCGATGCCCGTATTCTGGTAATGCATTCCATTTTAGTGAGTGTGGGTGAGTGAATTTAATTTTACGCCGTTTTTAGCAATATTCCACGAATATCACAGCGGGAACACCGGAAATGGGCTTCATATATTGTACCCATATGGGGAGTCGAACCGGGATCGAACGCGAACGCTTTAACCACTAGGCTACCCCACCACCCGCTCGAGCTCATTCCATACTAAATAGGATCCTTCAGATGTCAAGCTCCTGAGTGCAGAGAAAGGGACAGCCAGGTGTTCGAGAGCGGATGGAGACGGCACAGCACAGGTTAATGAATAAATAACTTTGTCTGTGAACGTGCTTCTCGAACACCTGGCTGTCCCTTTCTCTGCACTCCTTCCTCGTAACAAACAGTGAACTGTGTCAATATTTTAATGACAGTTTGTTAAAACAACTTTATTATTTTTAGGGCAAAATTCTGCACAAACCTCACAGAGTTGGGTATGATGTTTTGATTATGATCAGCGTTTCATTGAGTATGTTATGTTTATTAGTTTTCGAGTTAGATTGCAATTCATCGGTCCGCTTTTGAGCCAAACGGACTGTAGCAGGTGCCATCGTAAACGTGATGCGTTATAATTACCTACAGAAGCATGTAATAGGTGGCTTGATTTGTAATAAGTAAGACAGTGTACCTGATTTCTTCTCTCTAATTCCTCCTCGCGAGCCGTCAGATGAGAGTTGATGAAACATATAGACGTGTTGCAGATCGTCATGCGAATACCAACGCCTCCCTTGTTTCCCTGAAACCGTTTATACAACTTCTAGCGTTACTAGTGTGTGAGTGAGTGGGTTTAGTTTCAGGCCGCAATACTTCAGCCATATCACGGCGGGGGACACTAGAAATGGGCTTCACACATTGTGCACATGTGGGAATCGAATTAGGGTCATCGGCGTGACGAGCGAAAATACAGAAAGGCATCAGAAATTATGGCATGCCACTGAAAAGCCAAGAATTCAACTGTAAGAGATGTTGTAACCCGTATGACGCTCTTTGAAATCTTGGTCGGCAGATCATGCTCGATTGTTCTTACGACTGTGAAAAGTACGGAGCTGCTGGAGTTTTGCTCGGCATAAAGGGGACGTTAATGGCTGGCATACCAAAGACCTCTCTTTTCTAACACACAATCAAGTTGGTGAACGTTGCAATATGTTCCATCGTATAATACGATTTTTTTTATATCTATCCTCTATATTACGTTCTGCTGCTTGAGGCATTACGAGGATTGATAGTAATTCTTCAATAGATGCTTATGATAAAGTTGGTATCTTACAGAGTAGGGGCTCCTTTCACGAAGCAACCTTTACTAAGGTTAACCTTAACTCCCATTCTTTAATATTGCACTAAGGTTACCTTAGTGACTCACGATCACCTTAGTGCTTTGTGAAAGCAGGCCTAGGTATTGTAGAGAATGATAATGAATGTGGAAAGGGTCGTGTCGATTTAATCTGTGTGGATTAACGCCGCTTTAAATAATTACAAATTCCAGTTAAGTGATGCAGCGGCTTGACCTCTTTGAGTACATGTATGACACGGAAACAGAGATGCATGACTTCCTGCTGGAGCAAAACTGGAATATATGAGGCTGAACTGTATTACATGCCTGGTTTATTTTAACAGTACACAATTGATCCAAATTTGGAAATCATATCATGTGTCTGTGAGTGTGCCTGTGTCTGTGTCTGGGTATGTGTCTGGGTACCTCTGTGTGTATGTCTCTGTCAGTGTGTCTGTGTGTCTCTTTGTCAGTCTGTCTGTGTGTGTGTCTCTCTGTCAGTCTGTCTGCGTGTCTCCCTGTCTGTGTCTGTGTGTGTCTCTCTGTCTGTCGATCGGTAGGTCTGTGTATGTCTCTCTGTCGGTCTGTCTATGTCTGTGTGTGTCTCTCTGTCGGTCAGTCTGTCTGTGTCTCTCTGTCAGTCTGCCTGTGTGTGTCTCTCTGTCAGTCTCTCTATGTGTGTGTCTCTGTCAGTCTGTCTGTCGGTGTGTCTCTCTGTCAGTATGTCTGTGTCTCTGCGTGCGTGCGTGCGTGCGTGCGTGCGTGCGTGTGTGTGTGTGTGTGTGTGTGTGTGTGTGTGTGTGTGTGTGTGTGTGTGTGTGTGTGTGCCCAATCCTTCCCCCAGGCGTCATCCCTGTGTCATCTACCTGTGCACAATGTAAGTTATACCGTCACCTACCATGAAGCCCATGATGCCAGTGGCCACCTGCTCGGTGTCTACATTAGTAGGTATGTGTTGTTCCTGTATATAGACCAGCAGCAGTATCCCCATCAATCGAGAAGACTTCACCTTGAACAGGACAAACTGTTTTTAACATCGGGAGTTAAACCTTTTGTCATTCCCAGGCAACTGTATACACTGATGTCAATGCATGGAGATTTAAAGAGAAGAAATGATGAAGTAGTTTTTACGCCGTATTTTGGAATATTCCAATGACGGTCACGCCACAATTGGTTTCACACGTTGGGAATCGAACTCAGGTCTAAGGGTGAAGAGGTTTAATGTCTAAAACAGGACATACTATGTTCGCAAGACATACTAAGAACTCAACTGTGTCTTAATGGAACAGATTGAAAATCTAACAATTTAACTGAATATTTGCAAAATCATCTCCTACGGTTCTTGAGGAACAACAAAGGATATCCTTGCGCCCCGTCTACTCTAGCAAACTACTGCCTGTTGTCTCTGTTGTCCTGTATTCAGCTATATTCCAGCCATACCACGGCATCCTGATAATTGGTCGGATAAACCAGTGGTTGATGCGATAAGCATCAGCGCATGCCGCAGGATTCGATGACAGACATAACCCATTTCAACGAGCCTGAATAGCCGATCCAACCTACGGCAACCAACTAAATGTTTGCAGATGTATTCGCACTGGTCCCACCTCTAAACAACCTCAGATGCTAACAGCACCGTGTTTCCTCAATTAAACGCAGGACTTCAAATAAATGCCTGGACTATTTACGATTAGTATACGAACAGGCGGAGAGGCGGCCATCACATCTCCTTAAAGTGATTGTCGAATCAAGTAACTAAAATGTATTTTATATATGAAATTATACAGGAAGGTTGATACTCTACCTTGATATACTTTGCTTTGGGATGGAGGTATGTTTTCACGGCATCCTCCCATTCCACTTCTTTCTTTGAGTCGGTGGAGAGCATAGCATCTATACTCATGTCTATCTCTTGGAACCTACAGTCGATACAAACGTCAACTAGTACGTACAGACAAACACATGCAGTTTACCGACAACGGACAACAGAGATAACTGATAACGGTAAGAGATAACTGATAACGGACAGAGATAACTGATAACGGTAAGAGATAACTGATAACGGTAAGAGATAACTGATAAGGGTAAGAGATAACTGATAACGGTATGAGATAACTGATAACGGTAAGAGATAACTGATAACGGTATAAGAGATAACTGATAACGGTAACGGTAAGAGAGATAACTGATAACGGTAAGAGATAACTGATAACGGTAAGAGATAACTGATAACGGTAAGAGATAACTGATAACGGTAAGAGATAACTGATAACGGTAAGAGATAACTGATAACGGTAAAAGATAACTGAGACTGAGTCACATTGTAAGATTTTAATCCGGCCTTAAATTAGAAGGCAGCAATATTTCAGCTGTACATGAGCGGCAGATGATTATGATACGAACTATGACATAGTTAAAACCGCCATATACCCGTGAAGATGCGGGTTAGATTTGATCTTAAGCAACCCATGGTTTTCGTAAGAGACGACAGACGGCATAGGGTGGTCAGGCTCGCTGACACATGTCTAGATCGATGCTCATGCTGTTGGTCACTGGATTGTCGGAGATCCAGACTCGATTATTTACAGACCGCCGCCATAGAGCTCGAATATTGCCGAGTGCGGCGTAAAACAACAAGCAAACAGATAAAACCGCTAAATGTTTTAAATGTCCCGACATACTACCAATACCTGGTTGAGATAACAAACAAAGATCATACTCTATCAATTCAATGTAAAACAGTATTGACAATACCCAATTAGATCCCAGTTAGATTTGATCTCCAGCAAATCATGCCTGTCCCAACAGACGACTAACGGGATCGGTTGATCAGGCTCGCTTACTTGGTTGACACATATGTCATCGTATCCCAATTGCGTAGATCGATGCTCATGATGTTGATCATTGGATTGTCTGGTAAAGACTCGATTATTTACAGACCGCCGCCATATAGCTGGAATATTGCTGAGTGCGGCGTTAAACAACGAACAAGCAGTATTGAGAAGGAGGATGGGATGTTTACCCTATTGCATATATGTCTGGGGGCACCTCGTCCTTCTCTAGCCATGTCCCCAGGGCTTCCATTGGAGACTGCTCGTTCACATTCCATGTCCCACAAAATACCCTGAAAAATCTGTAAACGACAAGGGGACATGCCGATATATGTGACCATTCTGTTTATTATCAAGTATTTAGTGAACAATCAAATGCAAAATCTATGAAACATCAAACTGATATTTCACTCGAGTGAAATTGTCACTTTATGCTGGCGTTCATTCCTTCAGCCTCACTGTCACAGACTGAAGGGAATACTGTTCAAAGCGGTGTAAAACCATACAAGACAAACCATACTAACATCGGGAACAGGAACCTTTGTCATCCCCAGCTAACTGTATACACTTAGATCAATGCTTGGAGATTTAAAGAGAATGAATGAAGCACTAGTGTTTTTCGCCGTATTTTACAATATTCCACATCACGACGGTCACGACACAAGTAGGTTTCACACGTTGGGATTCGAACTCACGCCTTAAGCTGAAGAAGTTTAATATCTAAAACAGGACAAACTGTGTTCGCGAGATACTACTACTACTAAGAACTCAATAGTGTCTTAATGGAACAGATTGAAAATCTAACAATTTCATTGAATATTTGCTAATCATCTTCTACGTTTCTTGAGGAACATACTACAACAAAGGATGTTTTTTGTGCGCCACCTTCTCTACCAAACTACTGTCTGTTGCCATAGCAGTGTAAAACCCAACTCACTCACTCATACACTGACTCACGGGCTAACATGATCACAACAATGGACTGAATATTCATGATAATAAGTCATATGACTGTTAACCTTCAAGCGCTTCACAGGCAGCTTGGGTTAACCAGGGTGACTACGTCTAAGCTTCTTGAGCATGCGCAATTATGTGGATAAAGGCGTGCTTCATAAATGTCCATTATTATTAATATCTATGTAACGCTTGGTTTAGTATTTGCGTCTAGTCTAGGCAATCCAGGGATTGATATTATGAGCAAACATACATACTGACCCGGCATAATCACGCGCAATAAGTGAGTGAGTATGGTTTTCCGCCACGTTTAGCAATATTCTAGCAAAATCACGGCGGGGACACCAGAAATGGTCTTCACGTTGTACCCATGTGGGGAATCGAACCAGGGTCTTCGGTGTGACGAGCGAACGCTGTAACCACTGGGCCACCCGACCACCTCCACGCGCAATGAAACAAGTCACCTAATCACCAACCGATTAAGTCGCCTCGTTCGACAATCATAAGTATGGACGTATATTCTGACAAATAATCTCCAGGGTGAAGTGAATATTTTTCAAATACGCCCCCTAAGTGCAATTTAAAATAAGCTTGATTTATGCGTTCTCGTAAATACACGGTTATGTATATAGATCAGATATTTTTTCAGTATGGGTGGTGTGGGGTGGTGGTGTGTGTGTGCTGGGGTAGCCTTGTGGTTAAAACGTTCGCTCGTTACGCCGAAGGTCAGGGTTCGAGTTAGGGTTCCCCGCCGTACTATGGCTGGAATATTGCTAAATGCGGCGTAAAACTAAACTCACTCACTCTTTCTGTATCCGTGCACGTTTTCATTAAACGACCTCACAAGAGCCCCTGTGATGACGGACTGTGACGTATATTTCTTGGAATATTAAGCTTCACAAGACTCGTTTCCGTGATACGATTTGTGTGACAACTACATTTATATTTATGGAACACCGGGAACAAGCAGCAATGATATTGTAATGACACCTCAAACGCTGTATGTCCTCAGTGAGTTACGACAGACGTAAAGTTAAGTATATTAGTGAGTATATTTTGAGCATCAAAATGCACCTACTTCACTGGCACCATTCCTTGTAAGTTCAGTTAAACTCCTTACCTCAACTGATCCCTTTGTACATGTTCTTTCTCTTCATCCTCTCTATCCACATCCATCATTCTGACAGGCTGTGTTGCAGGGCCAGTCTCCTTCCTCCTGACGGCGACACTGTTTGAAAACATGAACACCATATGTAACAGCGACAGCTTCCTTGACGAAACCAACAATTTTGTGTTCGTTTTCCACACCAATTTTCCATTGAAAAGAATCAATTTCATGAAACTAATCTCATCACTTGCTTGATAACGGTGTTGGAATCTACCCCGAAACGTCGCTCCTCGTTGTAATAAAGATGCTTATCCACATATTTTATCCTTATGTTGCATAAGCTGAAAGAAAGTGTTTGTTAGTTTCATTTCTTTCAAACTGGTGTATTTACGAGTATTTTTTCACATTTACCGTGAGTTAAACATAGCCATCCCACCGTACAGATATCAGGCGCGTATATATCCAAATATCGCATAAACAGGATGCAGATGATAATATAAGTCGTTCGTCTCTTTGTCATTAATAAACGTCATGACGTTGTGGAAATAAACATATTGTTATGATTAAACTTCCTCATCTCACAAAGCATGGACCGAAATTGTTAGTTTTCCTTGATAACAATGCTTGCGAATGTCAGAAGGTCATAAAAATACTTTATAATTTCAAGGCCACCGCCTCGCTTTCAAATCCACTTTCCCGTATGAGCGTTGTGGTAGTGGTCATAACGTTTCTTTGCTTTTTGTGAAACATATGGAATGATATAAAACATATTATACCATATAAAATAATAAAACAACCTTCCTTGAAGGACATGGTGTTACTGAGTGAGTGAGTGAGTTTAGTGGGTTGAGTTGAGTTTTACGCCGCACTCAGCAATATTCCAGCTATATGGTGGCGGTCTGTAAATAATCGAGTATGGACAAGACAATCCAGTGATCAACAGCATGAGCATCGATCTGCGCAATTGGGAAACGATGACATTTGTCAACCAAGTCAGCGAGCCTGACCACCCGATCCCGTTTGTCGCCTCTTGCGACAAGCATGGGTTACTGAACACCAATATTCTAACCCGGACCTTCACGGGTTGGTGTTACTGAGCTTGTGTTACAGACACAAAAGTGTTATGATATGTTTAACGAGGTCGCTTCGAAAGGTTTTGATACTGTTTCCTGGTCCGAACATTTCGTTACCGGAAGATTAACTATACTTTGTAGACTGCACCATGGGATTGTCACATGATAAGGAATAACAAAATGTCGGTCTCTGAAAACAGATGAATAGAGGAGTATAAGCTAAGCTTTGTTTGCGTTTTGTTTTGTTTTGTTTTTTTGTTGTTTAACGCAATCAACAATGTTCCAGATATATTCCGGCGTCGGTCATTAACATGGGTCAACCAATTCAGCGAGTTTGATCACCCGATCCCTTTAGTAGCCACTGACGATAAGCATGGTTAGCTGAAGACTCATTCTAACTCGGATCTTCACGGGTGAGCATTGTTTGTGAAATGTATAGGCTGGTTAGGACAATAGACGCTATTGTCAGCTGTTTGAGTGAATGAGTTTAGTTTAGTTTAGTTTTACGCTTTTAGCAATATTCCAGCAATATCACTGCGGGGGACACCAGGAACGGGCTTCACACATTGCACCAATGTGGGGACTCGAACCCCAATCTTCCGCGTGCCGAGCGAACTCTTTAACCACTAGGCTACCCCACCGCCCCTGAAACCTACGAAAGACATCAACTGTATCTGAAAAACATGCTTACTGTACACGTTCCTGTCAGTTCGTCTTCGCTGCGCTGAAAGATATAGCAATATAGCAGGAAGAGATACCAGGAAGTGGTTTGTTTTGTACACACATGGGAATAGAATCTGGGCCTTCTGCGTAATGCTTGACACCACTCAGCCATTAGGTTCATGATAATGTATGTTCGTCGCGCAGAGTGGAACCCCGATCTTTGGTTTGGCAAACTGCGCGAACCAACGCTTGAACCACTAACCTAACTCACCCACTTCATGAATATGTTTTCACTGCATTGTTTATCGATAACTATAAATGCATAACGAAACTTACAGAAATACAGTCAAATCCCGATGAGTCGAATCGCTGGGGACCAAGTAATAAATTCGACTTATCCATGTATTTGAGACATAGGTATGTCTATGAGGGCAGAAAAAAAGATGATCCAGTCCTAATTCCTCCGCCTAAGAATTTGCTTATCTAATGATTTCCATATCACTAATACGGGCACCTTATCAGTTCCAGTCTGATTAGCACAGACAGTGATTTCCGTAAAATCACTAATCTGCCTTAGTGATTATGCTATAATACGATAAAGCCTTGTCACTGAAGAACCACTTGGTCTAGTGGAAAGAGCGTCTTACCGGAAAGCGGATGGTCGATCCCCAGTCGTGTCACACAAAACCACGAGAAAAGGGTGGGTTTTTGGGGTTTTTACTCTGCCTAGCGCTCGTCTTTAACAAAAGGACACTACGTATACTATGCCCGTTCTATTACAAACAGACGCACACGTGTCTATATAAGTACAATAATAGGTTATACAATAAGTGCAACGCTAAACCCACCTTCAGCTCAAATCGCTTTAATCGCGAGGGACGTAAGGGTAGCCTGGTGGTTAATACGTACGCTCGTCACACTGAAGACCTGGGTTCGATTCCCCAAATGTGAAGCTAATTTCTTATGATATTGCTGGAGTATTCATAGAAGCGGCGTAAAACTAATCTCACTCACTCAAATCGCGAATCGTGCGAAAAACCGTGACTGTCTCATAAAAACTGCGTGTTCAGATCACCCAGATCAATGAGGGCATTGAATTGACACGCTTCGAGCCGGGAACCAATTCGGCTGACTTCCTGCCAATTAATTCCATGGCTCCAGACTTAAGAACACTACTCTCTAGGGAATATCACGTTTTAAATGTAACATTTACAGCTAACTCCACGTCAAAACACGTAAAACTAAGAACTATGCAACAAGCGCAGTCATAAAAATTCTCAACACGGAAGTAGATTCGACGACAAAGCGCCGTATTATTGATGTGATTCTGACATGTCAACAAAGGCTTGAGTGATCTGTGATAATAAGGTAAAGCGTTTGGTGTGTAAAAACCATAACACTGTATTGTTGAAAATGTTACTAGTAGTGAGTGAGTGACTTAAGTTTTACGCCGCTTTTAGCAATATTCAAGCAATATCACGGCGGTGGACACCAGAATTGAGCTTCACACATTGTGCCCATGTTGGGAATCGAACCTGGGTCTTCGGCGTGACGAGCGAACGCTTTATCCACTAGGCTACCCCACCGCTCCAATGTTACTAGTAAAATACAGTGATCGAGTATGGTATAACGCCGCTTTTAGTTAAATTCCAGGGCCTAGATTTTCGAAGTTCTCTTAGCGCTAAGATAGTCGTAAGTGCCATACATTAACATAGACTTACGACTTAGACATAAACATAGACTTACGACCGTAAATAATCGCCAGTGATTGACATCATGATCATCGGTCTACGCATTTCGCATGCGATGCATTAAAGAAGTCATCGAGCCTGACCACCCGATTCCGATATTCGGTTGCAGAAGACCCTTTCTCACCCGTATCTTCACGGGTCCTGCGAGCTTTGTACCCAGTCCAGGCCCTTCCTATAATTTTGATTCTGTTTGACGCCGCATTCATTCTAACCTGGAATAGCCATGGGGGATATACTATTCAAAAAGAAACGCATAACCCAGAAATCTGTTGCGAAAATGTTGTATTTTCAAACATGTATAACTCGTTCACAAATAGCCTTTAAGAAATGAATTTTTACATCAGTTTAGAAGAAGGTAATGTCTATACAACCAAGTGGATAATTTTAGATATCGCAGACGCTGAGCGCGATGGTGACCACGTAGCATGGTGCCGACGTCGGGTCTCCTGGCTCTAAGTCCAATCTCTCTGTTCCGTACACTTTGACCGGATATCCTCCGAAGTCCAGGCACCCTGTCTCACGCGTTGCAATACGATCACGCAAATGTAGTACCCGGATGTACCGATCTTGGACTGCTGTGACTCGAGATCTGCCTGTACGGGGACGGTCATTTGTTATACTTGTTTGGTTGTAACGAGCTGCAAGCCGTGATATCGTGCTCAGACTAACATTCAGACGCCTGGCAACAGAAAATTGGTAATCTCCAGTGCATTCTTTCAATGGCGATGTTCCGTGTCGCAGCGTCAAGACTTGGCGTAGTGATTTGACCTTGAAACTCCTTCAAAACGGATGCCGATTTCCGAAAGTAATCTGGATTTTTATAGCCAAACAGTGCATGCTCTTTGCTGGAAGGTGATTTCTGTTGCGTTGTGGCGATGCCTTTTTAATTCTTGTAAGAAATCTCATCAAAATCAACATTTTCAGGTAAAGTCGACTTTTCACTTGTGCAACTGTGTAAAATCATGTTATCAACACTTTTGTTACATACATGTATTTTGACGATTGTTTGAACACAATAGGTAATTAATAGAATTTTAAAAATACAAAACGCCTATGCGTTTCTTTTTTGGTGGATAGTATATGTCCTTGGCTCAGTCTTGGTCCAGAAGAGTCATTCTCACCGTCAGCGCAACTGGTTAGGCTGAGCGTCACCACAAGCACACTAGCGTTTGGACCGCCCAGCGTGACCTTATCTTCGTCCTCCATGTGTTTACAAGTCAACAACACCCCGGACTTGTCTAAGTTCATACTTGGACTACAATCGGTTTCGAGTAGCTACGGACGATCGGATGACAGAAATAATTACCATGGGTTCGAATCCGGTTCGTACCGATTAGGTTTCTGGGTTTGTCATGTGCCGTTGGGTCTCACCTTGGGTATAAGCATCTCAAATCTGCATCACTTCGGGCTTTCTTCCGTGGACTAACTGGAACATTGCCCAAGACGGCGTTAAACGTAACTCATTTACTCACTCACTCACTCCGCACGCACTCACTCACTCACTCACTCCATGTTACATCCTGAACCGATTCTCACATAAAATTCAGAACGAATGCGAAGCTAACTCACAACTTGCAGGAAAACGAAAAACATACCACAAAATACATACCCGTATCTGTAGATGACAAAATCGGCTGATTAATTCCAACCCGTGTTTGAAAGACCTCCGTTGATATATGTCTCCAGTTTCCTCTTGCTCCCAGAAGTCTTCGTAAGTGGAAAGAAGATACAAACCCGGTCTTTGTCTTTACTGATGACGTGCTCGAACCATCAATCACTCATGTGCTTAGCCAAGACATTTGTATACGCAGGCCGGAGTATACCAGCAGGAACTCAATGTAGAACGTATAGCATCCAACACATTTTAGTCCAGTTAGAACAAAGAATACCGAGTCTTGACAATACGCCAATACAAACGCGCAGCTTCCATAAATACGGGTTGTTACACAGTGTACGTCAAAGAATTATACAATCTACATGATACAATCAATACAATCTGTAGAGTCATTGTCAGCCTCTGTTCAATCAGTTTACAGGTTTTTACAGGTTGAATTTATATGGAAGCGTATTCGTGACACATTGAAAATGGTCTTTGTCACATTTATGTAGATGATACTTTCATATTTTTTTGTAGAAGATAGCTTCATCATCCATGCAGGTGATCTTCATATCTACCTAGTTGATACTCATGCAAACGTAAATATACCTGATATTATAATCTATTTCCGATAAGGTATAATCAAATTAATATCGAGTTGGTAACCATATTTTATCGAGCAGTTGACAAGAGTGTCGGTTATGATTATCATAACCCCTGGCTTAATTAATAATGTCTGATTTGTTTGTCCTTCAACCTTGGCATGTCTTTATTGAGAAACACAAAAAAGTAATTCTTCATTTAAATGTGTTGAAGTTTTGATAATAGAAGTTATGTGCGTTTGTTTGTTTTTTAAATATCAACGGTAATACTTTGAAACGATTTCAGTTGAAAAAAATACAAAAAAAGGTTCAATAGAACTATACGACCAAAATGCAGCCAAACATTTAAATATATCATACAAACTTTATATATATTTGTTTGAATTATAACTTTTGTTCAAACTGTATCTAGCCCGCGTCGTAACTTCATAACACAATACCACGGCCTCAGTAACGATACGCACGACTATGATATCATATATGGAGATGAAAGTATGATCTACGTGATGAAAATATCCCCTACGTAGATGAAAATGTCTTCTATGTAGAGGAAAGTATCTTTTCGTAGATGAAAGTATCATGTACGTAGATGAAAGTATCTTGTACGTAGATGAAAGTATCTTGTACGTAGATGAAAGTATCTTGTACGTAGATGAAAGTATCTTCTTCACGTATGAAAGTATCTTCAACGTAGATGAAAGTATTATCTACGTAGACGATCTTCGTCACTGATGAAAGTATCTTGCACGTAGATGAAAGTATCTTGTACGTAGATGAAAGTATCTTCTTCACTTATGAAAGTATCTTCAACGTAGATGAAAGTATTATCTACGTAGTGATCTTCGTCACTGATGATAGTATCTTGTACGTAGATGAAAGTATCTTGTACGTAGATGAAAGTATATTGTACGTAGATGAAAGTATCTTGTACGTAGATGAAAGTATCTTGTACGTAGATGAAAGTATCTTGTACGTAGATGAAAGTATCTTGTAGATGAAAGTATCGTAGATGAAGTAACGTAGATATCTTGTACGTAGATGAAAGTATCTTGTCACGTAGATGAAAGTATCTTGCACGTAGATGAAAGTATCTTGTACGTAGATGAAAGTATCTTGTACGTAGATGAAAGTATATCGTAGATGAAGTAGTATCTTGCACGTAGATGAAAGTAGATGAACGTAGATGAAAGTATCTTGTACGTAGATGAAAGTATCTTGTACGTAGATGAAAGTATCTTGCACGTAGATGAAAGTATCTTCAACGTAGATGAAAGTATTATCTACGTAGTGATCTTCGTCACTGATGATAGTATCTTGTACGTAGATGATAGTATCTTGTACGTAGATGAAAGTATCTTGTACGTAGATGAAAGTATCTTGTACGTAGATGACAGTATCTTGCACGTAGATGAAAGTATCTTGTACGTAGATGAAAGTATCTTGCACGTAGATGAAAGTATATTGTACGTGGATGAAAGTATCTTGTACGTAGATGAAAGTATCTTCTTGATGAAGTATCTTACGTAGATGATCTTCGTCAGATGAAAGTATCTTCAACGTAGAGAAAAAGTATCTTGTACGTAGATGAAAGTATCCCGCACGTAGATGAAAGTATCTTGTACATGTACGTAGATGAAAGTATCTTCTTCACGTAGATGATGGAAGTATTATCTATGTAGATGAAAGTATTATCTACGTAGTATGAAAGATATACATTACGTAGATGAGGGTATCTTCTTCACTGATGAAAGAATTATACGATGGAAGTATTATCGACGAAGATATACGTAGATAAAAGTATCTTATACGTAGATGATGAGAGTATCCAATAACGTAGATGAAAGTATCTTCTTCGTGATGAAAGTATTATCTACGTAGATGATCTTCGTCACTGATGAAAGTATCTTGCACGTAGATGAAAGTATCTTGTACGTAGATGAAAGTATCTTGCACGTAGATGAAAGTATCTTCTTCAGTTATGAAAGTATCTTCAACGTAGATGAAAGTATCTTGCACGTAGATGAAAGTATCTTATACGTAGATGAAAGTATCTTCAACGTAGATGAAAGTATATTGTACGTAGATGAAAGTATCTTCTTCAGTGATGAAAGTATTATCTACGTAGATGATAAGAACGTGTAGACTGTGCTGCGAGCTGTGGTACTAATAGGCTTCCATACATGCATGCGTTATCAGTTTAATCCACATGATTGTATTCAAGGCCATCTTATCTTCATTGTACACTACATCCTGTTGTCAGCTACCTCTGTAGTCAATATTGTGGTGGACACTGAGAGTCTATAGATCGATTGCTCACGGGTCGATGGTTTTAAGCCCTACACTATTTACAAACAGGAAAACAGGCAGGAAAAGTCACGCTATGTTCCCAGTCTGTGGGGTATGTTTACTGTAACGATATGCATGTGAACTTCGTTATAGCGGTATCTGTGACACGTTGACTATAACGGTATGTCTGTCAACTTCACTATAACACATATGGTTGGTTTGTTGTTTAACGCCGCACCCAGCAATATTCCAGCTATGTGGCAGCGGTCTGTAAATAATCGAGTCTGGACCAGACAATCCAGTGATCAACAGCATCATCATCGATCTAAATGTGTCAACCAAGTCAGCGAGCCTGGTCATCACATCCCTTTAGTCGCCTCTTACCACAAGCATGGGTTGCTGAAGATCAATTCTAACCGGATCTTCATTTATAACGCAAGTGAGAAACGCTCTATACTAAATCGAACAGCACAATTAAGCATGGGTTGCTGAAGATCGTTAATTACGACAAGCTAATTCTAACAGAAGGTGCACCTTATATACCTATTACCGTAGCGATCACAGAGTACGTAATATTTCATAAAAATAACAACCTTTGGATGCAGTTGTGTTGAACTGGTTATCAGTCATTTGGTATATCAGAGTAATGGAGCATACTGAAATAAAATAGTGAGAGTGAGTTAAGTTTTACGCCGCACTCAGCAATATTCCAGCTATAAGGCAGCGGTCTGTAAATAATCGAATCGGGACCAGACAATCAAGTGATCAACAGCATCATCATCGATCTACGACATGTGTCAACCAAGTCAGCGAGCCTGATCATCACAACCCTTTAGTCGCCTCTTACCACAAGCATGGGTTGCTGAAGATCAATTCTAACACGGACAAGCATGAGAAACGCTTCGGAAGATGGGAACCGATGACATGTCTAACAGTCAGGATCTTCCGATCCCGTTAGTCGCCTTTATAACAAGCATGGGTTCGGAAAATCAATTCTAACACGGATCGCGGGTTTATACTGCTATAGCTAAATATGTGACATCACTAAAGCATATGAGGGATACGTTTACTATAATGATAAGCAGTCTTCCTCCTGATGGTTTAAATATCTTCCCTAATAGAAAAGACGAGATCTTCATTTGTATAATGCTTGCTGGACACGTTCCTTCTTCCAGTACAGGGGCGGTGGGGTGGTTAAAGCGTTGGTTTTCACGCCGAAGACCCGAGTTAAATCCATGGGCACAATGGTGACTACAAAGGATTTTCAATGATTTTCAAACAAGTCATGCATTTAAGCATATGTTATATTTGGGATTTCACATTTAACATATGTTTTATTAGTAAAGTACAGATTCTAGTACAGTCACAGTCATGCATTGTAGCCATGGCGACAATAGACTTTGCACTGGTGCTCGTGCAACAACACACGTTTAGTGCGATTTCTCACGACGTTTGGTCATGATAATTTCTCACTCGGTTGTTGCCTTTAATATTCGTTCGTCATCTTCCTTGACTAGTATCTTATCCCATTTGCTTTGGGGTTTGTTGGGAGTACGTAATGAGTGAGTGTGTGAGACTGTGAGTTTAGTTTTACGCCGCTTTTAGCAATAATCCAGCAATATCACAGCGGGGACACCAGAAATTGGCTGCGCACATTGTGCATATGTGGGAATCAATCCCGGGTCTTCGGCATGACGAGCGAACGCCTTAACCACAAGGCTAACCCACCGTCCCGAGTACGTAATGAGTTTTAGGTAAAAAATGGTATATTTCCCCAGTGCAGGGCGTTGCTTTGATAAGGACTCAGTGATCAGTGCATTTCTCCGGCGCATGGCGAAACATTCACAGGGGCTTCTAAATACACAGTACATTTTCCTGGTGCGCATCATTTCCTGGTCACTCAATAACCTACTTGAAAGAGAAACTGTTATATCTATAAACCAGTAAAAGTGGAGAAATTAACAATAAAAAAAGACAATTTTAGGGGCGTGGCTACCATTATTAGAAAAAGCCTGGGCTTACACATGGTTTTGCTATCAAAGCTGGGCAAGAAGTCAATACTATCTAAATGTAAAGCTTTGCAACCTATCGGGCTTACACGAAAATAATGGTTTGCTACGCGCCTGAATTTGTTTGCCTTACATAGAGCACTGTCTGCCTTACCACTTACCCATCTTCCTTGATTGGCAATTTGTATTATTTGTTCGATGCTCATGACGTTGATCACCGTTTGTCTGGTCCAGACTTGTATTATTTATATACATGTAGCTAGAATATTGCTGAGTGCGGCGTAAAACAATCTTTTTGTGTGTTTGTTTTAGAGTACGGAATACGTTTTAGGTAAGCTGATCCAGATTGCAGATTGACAGAGGGATGATGGTGAAAAACTTTTACAGTTTTCCGAGCTGAACTTGCCAGGCGTACATTGGGCAACATCTGACGGATTGTCTGACAGGCTGCTCTGGTAGCCAATTTACAAAGCAACTGTATTTTTTGGTTTGGTTTTTATCATGTATAACAGACACTGATTCCGGGACAACTGAATGTCAGAGACAAAGCTCACGGGTTTTTATGAAATTTTCATTAGAATAACAATTTACGCAATACGGCATCTCCTCTTGAGATAGGGATGTATATGTACAAAATCCATTTTGAATCCGAGAAAAAGTTGAAAATAATTGAGTACCTGACAGCTATTCAATCATTTCTACTTCTCGATTGAGCAAAAAAGTGCTATCTTTCTTCCCCATTACACCAACAGAGATGACAGTTGAAGTGCGGGAAATGAAACGAGCTCTTGATAATGCTAATTCAAGGAGGGCTAAGGAAAAAAACAACAGCAAAAACGGCTCGGACAGGTTTGCGGGAACTATGGATTCCTGTCGATAATGCCGTGATGCTCCCATGGTCAACAGGCTGTGTAAAGTATGGCGTATTCTATAATTGGAGGTCCGTGACGATCGGGAGGTTAGAATTGATCTTCATTAACCCATGCTTGTCGTAAGAGGCGACTAACACGATCGGGTGGTCAGGCTAGCTATTCTCGAAACGTTCGTAGCCCTACGAACTTCTTAAGCCCATTCTTAACACATTGGCTACGATCAAAGTTAAGAATTCTTAGGGTTACGAACGTTTCGAGAATAAGGAGGTCAGGTTCGCTGACATTCTGACACATGTCATCGTATCTCAGTTGTTTAGATCAGTGCTCATGCTATTGATCAGTGGATTGTCTGGCGCAGACTCGATTATTTACAGACCGCCATTTAGCTGGAGTGCGGCGTAAAACTAAACTCACTCGCTATAACTGGAACACAGTGGCCCAACTGCCTGTTGTAGTGTAAAGTATGTTTGACATGGGTTTGAAGACAAGGATGGCCATGATTGTGGTTAATGAACCCTGGGCAATATATTTTCCCCAGGTTGGAACAGTATATCCGGCGGATTGTCCTTGTATGAAGATATATTGTGTTTGTGGGTGGAGGGACGGGTTATTGTCGTCTATTGTTGGAGGCGACTAAATTGGACAGATGACTGTACGGAGTGCCATCGTGCCTGGTCGTTGCTCATGTTCCCAACAACGTTTATGTCTGACCATAATAAATAAAACAAATACAATAAGAAAAAGAAATCACCATTGTTAGAGCGTTGTGATCAATAGGAACATTACTTACTGCGGCACAATTTGCAAAGCAGAGTTGCATCCCATAGCAGTGCTAGGATCCTGGTCATGAGTTCTAATTTGGTTTCACCAAAGAGGTAAACAAAGCAAAACCGAAATAAAATTAATTGGTTGTATTTCCCCGTTGAAGGGCGCTGTTTCCACAAGGGCTTTCTCGAGAATATTTCATTTTCCCATTTGAAAAGGGCTTTCGGGTGAATTACATTTCCCGAATATAGGACAAGGAAGGGATGCAGAACAAGGATTGACAGCCTACTGTCTGTTTAAGACATCAAATCTTACTTTCGGTTTTACATTTAATGCATACAATTTCCCTCAACACATTTATTGGTAGAGTGGTCCATAACATATGGCAATGAAGGGGGAAATTTGATAAAAAGCTTAAGTTGTCAGTCAGTGTGTTGACAGTAATACTTCAAAGTAAACCATCAATGTGAGGTTTCAAGTATTGAATTGAGAGCTACCGAGATATACATGTACATAAATAAACCCACAGAACTCTTACAAAACCAAATCATGTCATTCCAGAAAAATGAATGCTCCCTGTGTGATACAAAATGCATTGGCAGGTATGGTAAGGTGGAAAGATCATGAGAATTTCACACCATTTGTTAAACCACTCAAAACATTCTCGTCAGTCAGATTATTCCTGAAAATCTACAAACAGTCCTTTTCGTTCACACCATTGTAAACACCTGTTGCCTTCAATTCATTTCAGTGATCCAATCATATTATTTGTACTTCTATTTTGCTTTTGAGGTCGTTTAACGATTGGATTTGCTTGTTTATTTGATGTTTGTAGAAATATTATAGAATTTTGTAAATAATTGAGTATGAACCACAGAAACCACTGATCAAATCCATGAGCATCAATCTATGCAATTGGGATACGATGACATGCATCAACCAGCTAGCCTGACCATTTAGTCATCTATTACCACAAGCATTGGTTGCTGAAAAACAATTTTGACCTGGATCTTCAGTGTGGGCTCCAGTTTGGTAATACTATCTGTTAAAGTGTAATATTAGCAAATTACTGTAATTTGGAGAAAATACAACAAAGTAAAATTTTCAAGCTTATCTTCACTTTAATAATGCACATAATAATAAACCATTTACAACATATGAACATAAAGTAACATAATGCAGTACAACTGAGTACCTATAACAAGTGCCATTTGTATGCAAAGCATGGCATCACTTCACAATGTGTCCGTTTTGCACATTCACAGTTTTCACTTACAGTCAGTATCATGTTCAGTGTTATCTGGGGAAGTTAGTATAACTGGTTTAGTATACATTCTGTTTCACATTCAGATATAACTCTGTAGCTTGCATGGTTCCTGTGGGGGCAGTGGGGTAGCCTAGTGGTTAAAGCGTTGGCTCGTCACACGCAGAAGACCCGGGTTCGAATCCCCACATGGGTACAATGTGTGAAGCCCATTTCTGGTGTCCCCTGCCGTGATGTTGCTGGAATATTGCTAAAAGCGGCGTAAAAACCAAATTCAGTCTGTCAGTCATGGTTCCTGTGGGGTTACTGAAAGGAAAGGCCCACAATGCCACATATTTTGAATGGTGATCGGAAAGAAAGTCACAGGGAAAAAAGTCACGGACAAAAAGTCACAAATTTGGCTAGGAAAAAATGTCACAGGAGAAAAAGTCACAAGAGTGATTGTGTGGCTGTCCAATCTGACTTTTTATCTATGACTTTTTTCCAGTGACTTTCTTTCCTACATTCAATTGGATCTGGAACGACTGGGTGGTTACAATGAAAGATCTAGCTGACTGGGAGTCACTGTGCCCTGACAGCATGGATTGGTGTTCATGCTGTCAACCACTGTTTTGTCTGGCACAGATGTATGTTGTTTTCACAGCTTCAACCACTAGAAGCAGCTCATTCTTGGCACATCTGACATAGGCCCGTGTATAAAAATGCAGATTAATTTGTCATGTGTGCAGTAGTAGGAGGGAAAGGGTTAGATGTAGTGCCCCTTTGTCTGTCTGCTTGCAGGACCATATTAATCGGGTCTCTGACATTTACAAATTATTTGAAACCCACAAGCAGATATAGGAACAATCTAGAAACAGGGGGAACTTTATTATAGGTTCCTTGCATATCTATGACTGACTGAGTAACATTTTACACTTTTAGCAAAATTCCAGCAAGATTTTGAAATCAGAAATGCTCTTCACATATTGTACCCATGGGGGAATCAAACTCAGGTCTTCAGCATTCCTGAACGCTTAAACCACTGGGCTAAGCCAGTGCCCTGTATGTCAACTGCAGACCTGCAATGAATTTCAGAACCTTAGATGAATGGGTCACTGTGCCCCTAGCATGTCTAGACAAAACTCATGGGAATCAGGGTGAGAGATCATCTATGTAATAATGCATGACTGTGTAACATTACACCCGTCCAGAGACTATATACCGTATTTGATCTCGGACCAGTCATGCCAGTTTCTCAAGGTTAACAAAGACTGGCTTGATCAGGCTAATAGTGTACAACTGACTTATCTGTAAAATACCTTGGGAAAGTGTTCATATCCGGATACACATCTCTGATATTCCAGGACAGGTATGGTGGCCAAATTGTGATCTCTAGAGATCAAATTTCAAATCTGTTTTAACAATTCCCAGTAAATGAAAACTGGCAACACTGTCATTTCTTTACTGACTTTTACAACAGTTACAGTTATGAACCATTATCAGTGCCTTGTTTGAGTGGCATTTAGAAGTTGGTGTGATGAACAATGAGGATAGTTCTATGGATATACAACTTCTTTGATATAATATGAGCGACGTTTCGGTGTAGCTACTAACATTTGCTTGATAACAATGTTAGTAGCTACACTGAAACGTCGCTCATATTATATTAAAGAAGTTGTATATCCATAGAACTCTCCTCGATGTTCATTATCAGTGCAGAAATTAAAATATAAAAGACACTCTCTGTGCCTAATATCTGATTAGATAAGTCATACATTTATTCTTTATCTCTAACTATATCAGATAATGGCATGTGGCAACACAAATGCTTAAAGAGTGAAGAAACAGAATGATGTACGGACTCTCCAAGTTCATGGAATCTATGCACAACAATTTGAGCAACATATGTAAGGACAAAATACCACTGGTAACTTTTCATTCACAATTACCCGGATGTTTCGCTGTAGAATTCCTAGATGAGTCAGAGACACCTACAGCACGTCAGAGAGGCCTTCAACATTTTTCAGTTCAGAAAGAAACAGATGGTCTGGAAACATAACACTGTGTTTGCATGCCAGGAAAACCTTCACTTTTACCGGAATACTTGACAGCCTTAAATAAAGGTAGTTAATTCTTGCCTTGCAATCAGTGTGTGAAATAGCCACTGGCCCACTAGCCCATGGCTAGTAAAAAGCCAATTGGGCCAGTGAATCTCGACAGTCACTGGCCCGAATGGCTAGTGAATGTTCATGGGTCATTTTGTTAACATATCACACTCTCTGACTTGTTAAGTTATAATACACTTTTATCTCATGCAAGATTATGGCCTGATAAAAATGTCCATCATATTAGCATCTTACCTTTGTGTAATCCTTTGCTTAGTTTTTACATTCACATTTCGGACTAGTGAATTATTTTCTGACCTAGTAACTTTCAGGCATAGCTACCCCAACTGGCTAGCACAAGTTGGAAACTATTTTGCACACTGCTTGCAATACACATGCATATTTTGACCAGACATTTGTTGAAGCAAATACCACTAATTTTAACAGTTGTAAAGTCACACTCATTTTTTAAATGGTGCATATACTGATGGTTAAAAGTTAAGCAACTATCAGTGTACTTGTTCATTTATTGAAATTTCCTGTACCATATTAGCAGGTGGCCATGAAAGTGTACTGTTCGTTCGGTAAACAGTAAACCACTTCTGACAACATAACAACAACCATGACAACAAAAGCAATAATAAAGATAAATAACAACACTGTTTCGCTCCCAAAAGATGCAACCATTGTCAAAATGTAGAAAATCAAGTAAATTTTCAAACAATTCCCTTATATTCTCAAAGGATGAAAACCCACTTCACTTTCTTCAGTGGAAAATGAAAACACTGGAATTAAGCATGAAGATGCATTACTATTTACCATCAGTATAAAGGTCTGAGGTATTGAGATCCGCTTAAGCTTGCTGCACACTGGTCATATTTAAATTACAATTTAGCTTTTATAAAACAAAGTCATACCCTTCTAAAGCACACAAGCCCAGATAGCTCTCACACACTTAACACTTATCTAAACTGACCATTCACTAAGTATATCCACTGAAATACATATACACAATCAAATCTGTAAAATACATATGATCTTAGAATTCATTAATGTCATATTATTTCATCATTTACTGAATAAAAATCATAATATGCAACTGAGTTATTAAGAGAAATCACACACATCTTGCACACAATGGCGGAAACGTAGGGCCCTGTTTCATGAAGTTGTTGCTGTGCTTCGTCTACCACTCTGACCTAAACATTGGACTTATGACACTTGTAGCACTCAACTGCTTTGTGAAACTGGGACAGAACATTTACAATTTCCTCCTAGGGCAATAAATATTGACTATAAACAGTATGGGCTATTTACAATATATTTACAGAAGTTTTGTCGAAAATATTCCATACTGAAATGACACAAAGGCACACAACATCACAAAGGTGCTACAAGCACTCAATTTGTATCCTACTGTTACAGCAGGATCTTGGTCAATATGCCTTAACTATGAAAGTATTACACAATGTTTCCTTAAGAAAAAATAATGATACCTGAATCTGCTTCTGATTACTGTGAGTGTGTGAGTTGAGTTTTACGCCGCTTTCAGCAATATTCCAGCAATATCACGGCAGGGGACGCCAGACATGTGTTTCACACATTGTACCCATGTGGGGAATCGAACCTGGGTCTACGGCGTGACGAGCGGAGACTTTAATCATTAGTCTACCCACCGCCCTTCTGATTACAATGGACATCAGATATCACAATTTGATCACCAGAAATTCTCACAAAAGATTTGTATCTGGTGGTCTTGATGAAGAATTGTTTAAAAAATATTAAGTTCAGTCAAATCCAGTATATTCCCCTGTTTTGTATCAATATGTTACAGACGAAGGAACTTTATGATAAAAGTACTTTCAATTTAAACAATTCAGAGAAAATGGCAATGCCATATAAAATTTGAAATGAAAGGTCTTCAAAATTGAACAAACCTGTTTCCAAAGACTTACAACTACAAAATCTCTTAAAATAACTACATTTCCTCAATCCAATATTACCTAGTCAAAGTCATAATTCTAAAATTATAAATAATCCAGATGTGGAGACACAAACCTAGACAATAAAAATAACACTGAATCATATTGGAAAAACAAAATGAAACCACTGAAATCTATATGACCATCAAATAGTCAAAGTGAATGGGTCAAACATACCTTTTACATTCTAACAAAGAATGGTGTATATTGCCTAGCGTAATGAGTTGGATGGTAACAACTGAAGTACAAGGATATATTATATTTCATTCGAAAATTCTTTCAAGCTTCACATTCAAAATTCTGAATCTGGATGCCATTTTTTATGAACTCAAGCATAATCATCTGGCTCCTATCTTTTCAAGAGGAACTACAAAATGGTAATTTTAAAAAAATGAATACAAATTGTAGTTGCAATGGTAGATATCATCATGTTTTATTGTCTGTGTAAAAACGGAAGCAATCTGTCAGAATCCATGTTGTTTCACCAGTGATGTGGACCAGACAGTTGGTTCATTTTTATCTACTCTAATAAATACCATACCTCTCATGTAAAGGACGGACATATCACAAATATATTTTATATATTTTCGAAGCAAACCGAAGATGAGGGCGGGAAGAAAACAAAAATGTCGGTATTGAGTTAGGCAGGGATTCATCTTGGATGACCCTGGAGGGCAAATTGGGACTTAATTGTTATTGTCTTCAAAATTGGGACTTTCTTTTTTAACCACATTCAGAGTTATTTTACCATCGTGAATGATGTGAAGCTGGGACTAGATTTTCGATGCTCTCTTAGCGCTAAGATCAGTGTAAGAGCCATACATTAACATTAACTTACGACTATCGTAGTGTTAAGAGAGCTTCCGAAAATCTAGGCCCTGGGATTTAAAGTCTCTTCAACATGAACTGTTATCAGCGACATAGCCACAACATTAGATATAACTATATCAACATGAGTTTTGAAAATATTTAATTCCAATTTGTAACTTTAACATTTGCTGCAGATTTGGCTGAATGTTAGCCTCTGATTGGGTAGAAATAAACCCCAGTTTTGGTATCATTTTCCTTACTATTAATCTTGTAGACAAAATATTTCAATATACAATAAGATGTTATTAATTATTTCTAAATGCATTTATATTGTTTTGTCGTAAAAAGGACAGCTTCATCCTACCACAAGAAAAACATTGATATGATCAGTGGCTGATTTGGATTAAACATGAATGCTGCTAACACAAAGATATGCTTCCAGTGTCACACACAGCACTTGTAACCTACACAAAAGCTTGATAATCATCGCACGATAGATCTGAATTTCTCTCGGTTGACACATCAGTAACAAAAATTCACAAAATCAGTTTAGCACATTTCTTGCACCCCAAATACCACAGCAGATCTATATTCCAAATAACAAACAACTGAGAGATGTTCATGTACAGGTAGTTATCATGTTTAAGTACTGCCTCGCTGAATGATGATGTCAATATGGTCACTGATATTTATTGGAGGGTAAAGTTCAGTGATCTTTCAAGAGGAACAAACGTTGACAGCAATGATTTAAATCAGCTGGAAGCACAGAAGCTCACCTTTGTTGAATAAAATTTTGAGAGTTGAGATATTAAAAAAATATTATAAGCTCTCTGAGACAAATATTTTTTCGCTGAATCAAAAAATTTACTGACATTACCAATTTGCTATTTTTGTGTGTGGATACTGTCGTGACTTGCTCAAAAAACCTATAGACTGGACTCAGGCTCTACACTGAAGACTAGAAACATTTTGAATAACAGAATATTTTTAATATATCTATTTCATGGTTTGTTGCTGAAGTGAACATTGCTATTTTGCATGTTTACAGATTGTTTGGAGGAATGGTCTGATAGACAGGTTATGACATTATGGTCTGAAGAAGAAAAAAACATCTGCATAATTACAAACATTGTAGACAAGATTGCCATTTTTATTCAAGCCTGTCTGACTGAATATGTCACCCTATCATCACAATGTTGACGTATTTACAATATAAAACAGCTCAAAAGCCACCTATACAAATTGACATGAAACAAATTCCTGTTTCTATATGAAACAATATTGAAGTTGTTAACCATATAAAACTTCACATTCTACCAACTTCTATCAAGGACTGCACTCTATACAAATGTCATGGCAACTACACATTGAAACCACTTGTTTTCATTTACAGAAAAAATAAGTTTAGGAACCACCATCACGTGAAATACTTTTTGCTTGGTTTTACAAAAAAATCAACATAATTTGACAACCAGTTGCGTTTGGGCAAAACAATTCACCACCAAAGAATGATATTCTTATCTTGGAATGTAAAGCCTGTTTAAACAAGAAAACAATGTAGAGATTATTTATGACTATTTGTGGCTCTCTATAACATGTTTGTTTTGTTTCCCTAAAAACTTCAAATACCAAACACACAAAGCATAATTTACATAATTATTTGTATTATGCACATTTATAATATCACAGAAATTGACATTGATACATGAAGAACTTTCACTGATTAACCAAGCTACATTATTACATTTTGTTTACCTTTGGGATAAAACACTCTGAAGTGACATTACTGAAAATAATAATATTTTGAGAGCAAGTTTATGTTTCGTAATTCTGTATGGTTTTGGCACACCATGGTTGGACTAGGGTCATGTCCTTGTGAAATGAAATGAATAAAACAAATTTGTTTTGATCACACTTTTTCATGCATATGTTTTACCAAAATAAAATATTAGAGAAACAATCATTATATTTCCCAATAAGGTTTTCACTGATAAAGCTGAGGGTGATTTCTTTGATCATTGAGATATAGAAATCAAATGTTTGTATCCATTTAAACAATTACCTGTATCAATTTAACTAGTTACCTGTATCCGTTCAACTGATTACCTGTAGTCATTTGAATCAGCTGTTTGTAATTTACAAAAAAATGTAAAAAAAGGCACACAAAAAACATACTTTTTGGTACAGCAGGAAGTATCAGTAAAATAAAACATGTTTTTTTTCATATGCTAATGATTTTGAATGGGCTGCAAATACACCAATGTTTTACTCACATAACTATCATAGAGTCAGACCATTTGATAGCATAACAAGAACAAGCGAACACTTTTTGTGAATTTGACTATTTTCTATTTTTTGAAGGAGCAAGAACACAGCCTTCCATTTTATCATTTTACTGGTGTTCAATAAGATACAGTGCTTATCTTTCCAAACTTACTAATCTGCCTAGTCGAGAGATCAAGCGCTCCAGGAAAGGAAAAATCCCATTGCACAGAAAACTAAAATCGATTCCTTAGAATACATCATAAAGGTGATGCTACTCAGGTACAACCCTGAACAAGTCTACTGAAAGGCCTTACTGAAGACGAATGCAACCCTGCTCACTCTTGCTAGTGTGAGGAAACACTGAGAATATTGGGGTCATGTGTTCAGACGGTGATCTTACAAACAAACGGCAGGGAACAATGGTGAGCATTTGAACTTTTACATAAAACAGACTTTGTGTTTGCAAAAACATCTAAAAAGTATGGTGTGTTGACATAATAAACTTCTATCAGAATATGCAAGAAAAACATTAACCATGGACATAAATCCCGAAACTCTGATCTTGCAATTTAATGCATCCTGAACAGTACATTCGACGATAGGTACTCACAATCTCTTCCTGCTTTTCTCTGTGAGAATGTGACTCATTTCTTCTTGAAAACATTACCATACACGCTCGTTCATGTAGAGGATGGCAAAGTCAAGTGATCTCGAGTGAGATGTGTAACAGTCAAACTGGAGTGCCTTGATTTTGTGCACCATATTCGAGGACATGTGCATTTTTCATAGTCAAAATCTTTGGTTTCAAATGAGAGAACAATTTGTAAGTGATAGTCAGTGATAGGTAACTGTGAGACTATTTGTACTCAATTCATTCATCATAATCATTGGTGAGAAAATGATACACAAATGCAGCCTTCTTAGCCTCTTCCAACCGTGCCTTTTCCCTGCGGGCTAAAGGTGACCCGACCTCCTTGCCTGGCCTTGTCCTCAGGAACACATTGCCGAACAGGGATGCTGAAATGACAAGAAAATTTATGGCTTAGTACTTGGCTGGTTGGTTTGTTGTTTAACACTGCACTCAGCAATAATTTGGTTATATGGTGGCGGTCTGTAAAAAATCGAGTCTGGACCAGACAATTCAGTAACCAACAGCATGGGCATCGATCTACTTAATTGGGATGCGATGACATGTGTCATCAGTGAGCCTGACCACCCTGTCCTGTTAAGTCACCTCTTATGACAAGCATGAGTTACTGAAGATCAATTCTAAACCAGATCTTCACAGGTTATGGCTTAGGAAACAACAAATGGGATTCACACATCACATTTCACCCACTGAGAACAAAACTCAGGCCTCAGCATTATGAGTGAATTCTTTAACCACTTGGCTACCCAACTGCCATGCACAGGAAATATATATTATACTGAAAACTCTATGAACTAACCAAACTTAACATCTATACATTATCCTGTATCTGTAAAAGTACAATGGCCCGAATCTCATCACCCAACTTTGATAATATATTGATGCCATTACGTCATACAAGTCTTCCATATTTGCTCAACTGATGCGAAACTCCCTGTGAACTCAATCAACTCTATCAACTCAATCAACATAAAGTCTCCTCTTTGTCTCCTTAATCAATTACACTTCCCAGAACTAAATGCCTTCAAATGTATTTCTTTGTTATTAGACAAACAGGTTCCTTCTTCATCTTCCAAGAAGTAATGAATTGGCAAGAGGAAAATTACTCTGGAACTGTTTCATGATTTTCAACTGTCTGGTGCAGCTTTCTTGTGAAATGAGGTAAAGAAAGCCGATCGAAGATCATTTATCAAATGAAATTTGTTTGGATGAGATCAATAACAAAGCCCCAGTCATTCTATCAGCTCATGAATCGCTCCTCTCTGTGTGTCCACATTGCATATTTTGCTCATCAACTTCAGTGAGTTCCACTCCCCTGTGAAGGTGTCTGAGGAGGGATGTCAATTGCAGTGCTGTCAATGTACATATCTACTGGCCAGTATACAAGTGAGATCAAACAGGGAGGATGTCAGCCATGTATGGAGTGGCTTCAAAGCAACATGAACCTACTGGGTGTGTGGAAGTAATGCTAGCTTTGAAATGAGGAAGCTGTTTCACATCAAATTATCATTATTTATAATCATCTCTGACAGTAGATGTTACATGGTGCATACACAGTGAGTGAGTGAGTGAGTGAGTGAGTGAGTGAGTGAGTGAGTGAGTGAGGGTGGGTGGGTGGGTGGGTTTATTTGGTGATTGGGTGAGTGGGTGGGTGGGTGGGTGGGTGAGTGAGTGAGGTGAGTACTTCTCACACCAGGAGTACTTCTGCCATATTGTGACTAGAGCATTTATTTATTTCATGCCACATGAAAATCAACCACTAATTAATCCCAGAATTAAATGTAAAACTGTCAAGAACACCTAAAATACATGGGAGTTACCATCTTCCTAGTGCTATGTTTGTTGTAAGCCTACGTTATACCACATAACATGCTTATAACCATGAGTAACCTTATTATATACATCTTGTCAAAAAGCATGCACCGCCAGATTTATAGTGAATAGCAAAACCATGTGGAATGTCTATTCCTCCTGTGGGATTGTGTGTGTTGCCACACAATCTGCATGTAGAATGGTTGCCATCTTAAATGGCACAAATTTGATGTGGGTTCACATGATCCTTATGCACACCTCATGGGTGCCAACATATTTAGCTATCTTTAGTTCCAATGATTCTGACTGAATGTGCTACCAATCTGAAGATCTTACTTTGTAAACAACAGTAAATGTGAAATGCTTGAGTGTGCCATACATGTACCAAACTGGGCTCTCATGTTGGGTATAATGGAACAGTGTTGAGTGAGTGAGTGAGTATGGTTTTACGCCGCTTTTAGCAATATTCCAGCAATATCATGGTGGGGGACACCATAAATGGGCTTCACACATTGTACCTATGTGGGGAATCAAACCCGGGCCTTCGGCGTGACGAGTGAATGCTTTAACCACTAGGCTACCCCACTGCCCCGGAACAGTGTTGAATGTTATTATGCTAATCACAGCCGTTTAATTTGCAAACAGAACATGACTGGACAGGAGACGGATCTGCTGAAACAATTCAGGTAAAACTGGTCTTCAGCAACCCATGCTTGTCGTAAGTGGCAATTAAAGGGATCGGGTGGCCAGGCTTGCTGACTTGATTGACACATGTCATCGTACCCTAATTGTGTAGATCGATGCTCATGATGTTGATCACTGGATTGTCTGGTCCAGACTCGATTATTTACAGACCTCCACAAAATAGCTGGAATATTGCTGAGTGTGGCGTAAAACTAAACTCACTCACTCAAGCAAACCAAACTTGAGAGACAGGGATACAGCTTATCAACAACACAACCAAACAGGAAACTGTGCCATTGGATGGAGGCTCTGACATAGGTTTGCTGTTACCATGACTGCAAGCTTCACTTGCTGAAGGTCCACGGGGCATTAAATGTACAATAGTACCAGCATACTATATTGTAGTGGTGGTCCGATTAATTGAAATAATCGAAGATTGGTCGCAGTGACTAAACGACCAAGCAATCGATCATGTTTTCTCATAATCAAACAAACAATTCTAGAACACTTGTTTTCATTAACAGTATTTTTCACTAGGTTGGTTTTGTCTGTTACATTTCATAAGCACTACAAGCTCGTTCCAAGTCATGATTGAATTTATCTTAAAGACTCTAAGAAATTTATGTTCCTCCATACTAGTCATCCTTTAAAGATGTGAAATTTTGCCAAAAAAACCCCAAAGAACTACATGGTTTTTCCTTATTTTTTTGTGCATTAACACATTCATAAATGACGCTAATTATAACCAATTATTTCGATGATTGATCGGTTGTAATGAACCAATCATCAATTATGAGATTTTAACCAATTCCCAACACTACTATATTGGATAGTAATGTTGTGCCACATTTTGATAACCACCTACTGGCTTCACATCCTGGGTTGGTGGATGACAATGCTCAACCCCATCAAGTACAATCTGTAACAGGTCATATTCAGAACAATACCACAAAGACACTGCCTAAGCCTGCATGAAGTCCAGATCTAAACCCAACAGACCACCGATGGGATCAGTTGGGATGCACAGTTAGAGCAAGGGACAATCCAGCACAGATGTTCATAACCTGACCCAAGCACTGCCTGAGGAATGGCAACAGATTCTCCAGTGTTTGGTCATGTGGAGGCGATTAGCTGATGTGCTCTGTGCAAGGGGAGGCAACTGGTGGCTACTGGCTACCGCGTCCCTATGACATGTATGAAGTTTCTATGACACATAGGCGGATCCAGAAGGGGTGCAGGGTGCGCACCCCCTTTGTTCTGAAATTTTATTAAATGACCATTGAAACTCGGGTGAAAATGAAATGTGCACCCTCCCTTTTCTCAATAGTATGCACCCCCTTTCTAAAATGCTGTATCTGCCCCTGTGACACTTCTGCCTAGTTCTATCTGGTTCATCACTGACAGCTTTAATGCCAACAATGCCAACATATATTCTTTATAACAGTCCTTGAAGTCACTGGCAACTTAATGTGTCTTTTTTATGAGAAAATGCACATTTTGTTATTTTTCTTCAAACGAAAAATTTGTTTGATGTTCAGTGACAAATGTTTCATTGTAGGAAGGAAATATTCCTTCCTGTCTCTAATTAGCCATCTCCTTTCTAATGGTAAAAAATATTGGTGGTGCGATACTTTTGATGAGGTGTGCAGTCATATTACATCCCAACAACACTATTATAACTTCAACCAATGCACTTCATTGCCAACAATACACATCGACACCCACCGCCTCTGTGGTGTAGTGGTTAGAGCGTCCGCCCGGAGAGCGGAAGGTCGCGGGTTCGATCCCCGACCGCGTCATACCAATAGATGTTAAAATATGATACTTGTTGGTGCCTGCCTGGCACTCGGCATTAATGGGTACAACAAGGACTGGTCGGCTTGGAGTCAGTATAATGTGTCTGAGTGGGGTATTCATGCTTCACTGCAGCATGGTATCTCAGTGGGCTAGCACTATAAAACCAGCTTCAGTCTGGGCTAGTACAAGCAGCCGCACATATACATACACACGCATGCACGTCGTCATATGAGCGAAATATTCTCAAGCACGACCTTAAACCCAATTTCACCTCACCCAACATATCGACACCCATGTTACATATCTACAACCATATAGCATATTCACAACCATTTATCACATATACTATCATACTACATATCAACCCCAATATACCATGCCTAGACCCATGTTACATACATTATAGATTTCATTATGGGTGTTTTCATATTTTCCCTGTTATATACTTCAATGTCAGTCCTATTGGTCTGAGGCAGGCTGTATTGGGTCACGGCTACAAGCAGAACAGCACAACTGCTACTGCATGGGCCAAGTGTAGGAATGTCACGTTTCAAAGACAGGGACTGACTGAGTGAGTGAGTGAGTTAAGTTTTACGCCGCTTTTAGCAATATTCCAGCAATATCACGGCGGGGGACACCAGAAATGGACTTAACACATTGTGCCCATGTAGGGAATCGAACCCGGGTTTTCGGCGTGACGAGCCAACGCTTTAACCATTAGGCTACCCCACCGCCCCCAAAGACAGGGATGCTTGACTATAAAGAAATATGAGAACACGTTTTGACCTTGTCATTGTTGGCGCCAAAGGTAGGTTTCTGTTAAATGCAAAACACACAATGCACTTCGCTTGGATGAATCAGTGAGCATGGTTTTCATCCGCTATTAGCAATATTCCAGTCCATCATGGCGGGACTTTGATGACAGGTGCAAGAGACATTAAGATCACTGAGAGTGGCCAAAAGATATATATTAATGTATAGTTACCAAGGAATTTGGCTTCAAGATTGTTCTTATCACTGAATTTAAGTAGTTCTCTGAGGAAAGCACACAGGTATTTGAAGACGTTTCTGTGACTCTGCGGAATCTTTTGTAATGCCTGAAACAAAATAAACACATGGTCACCAATTACATATCAAACAGAATAATCTGTCTTGAAATATAATAAATAATACATAAGTAATTTTTCATTAAAGTTAGAAGTCTATCAGTGTGTCTACATGCGCGGGAAAGGGCAAAAGGGAAGTAACTCGTGGGTGAGTGTATTTATACGTCCGCTTCGGGAACGTTAAGGGATTCAAGTGTTTCCACTACCATTCGAAAGGGAAAGGGAGATAAGCAAAGATCATGAGTCAGGATAAGTATAAAATATCAATTTATGCTAGATACATAAGCTGATGAGTTGCAGTGGGATTGGATACAAAGTAGTGAATGATATCTCTCTTCTTTTCAAAGTCTAAGACGCAACATATGCGCTTAGTAGCCATGATTCTTCCATGGCAAACTGGGGGTGAGTAGGACTACTTAAAGCATTAATGTGAGTAGGACTACTTAAAGCATTAATGAGTTTGGTCAATTAATCTGAGTCATGTCAATTAACCAGTTAAGGTGTGTATACTACATGACATACTTGACTTAATCCTCTATACTCCTTGAGGAGCACCGGGCCTCACCATGGATACTACATGCAGCCAGTGTAATTGGCACTATAACCAGGGGGAAATGACTTTTGTTCAAAAACCATTGGCAAATGGCATCATATCCAGTTTGGCATTATAACCAGGGTGCACTGTATTGGCATACACTGTAGGGGATGATGCAACAGTTGTGATGCACTGATGCCAGTATGACCTAATTTATTTGATCTTTCCTCTTAAGTGAATCAGGCAACCAAGTACATCCTATTCCATCTTCAAAATACCAACATAGTGTGTTTGGTTGATATCCTGACTACACAGACATACCTGTTTGCTGAGCAGGAAGTTATTGGAACAGTCCAGGCAGGTCTGATATTGGGCAAAAGGGATGACCGGCTGGGGGAGGGACTCAAGGAACAGCAGCATCGCCTCGGCCACGGAGTGGACACTGCCAGCTGGGGGAGGTCAAGGATGTTACACACAAGGGTTGGATGAGAAAAATGATTTTCATAAATTCTCTAAAAACCTCCCTTCCTCAATCGGGCCATTAAACGCAATCACCCTCATCATCATCATTATAATATCAGGGGCGGATACAGCTTTTTGAGAAAGGGGGGATGCACACTTTTGAGAAAAGGAGGTGTGCACACTTCATTTTCACCCGAGTTTCAATGGTCATTTAACAAACTTTCAGCACAAAAGGGGGGTGCGCACCCCTGCACCCCCTCTCTCTCTCTCTCTCTCTCTCTCTCTCTCTCTCTCTCTCTCTCTCTCTCTCTCTCTTCTCTCTCTCTCTCTCTCTCTCTCTCTCTCTCTCTCTCTCTCTCTCTCTCTCTCTCTCTCACTCACTCACTCACTCACTCTCTGGTTCCGTCTATAAATATCAACATTACTGTTCAACTTTACAGGTGTATGGTTGGGCTTATGGATAGGCTGCTTGTGTACACAGGTATCCCTCGCCATAATGCAGGTCTTGGGGTCCATAATACGAAATGCGGAATACAGGCAAAGTAAAATCATATTTTCCATGTGCATTGCATAACTGTTATTTCGTGTATTGTGCCCAGTCACAATGATGTCATATCATCGGAGGTGAACACACTAAAGAGTTTACAAATTATTAAGAAGAAAGAACTGATAAACTGAAATACTGTTGTCTTGGCTTTATTGTAGAACAAGATGAATGTTATCAGAGAAAGGATACGAATGAGATCAGGGTTGCCAGTGTCCAGCGCATCTCGTATCATCTGTATTTCTGCCTGTTTGCCTGGTTGAAGAAACAGGTCCTCCTGCAACATTGAGTTAGTGAGTCAGTTTTAATGTCAGGATGGGTGTTATACCCAAAGATAACAGTTCTGTTATTGACATAAGTAACACACTCGCAATTATTACTTAGTACAAAGACATAAAAAATGTTATGTTCCTTTAGCATGTATTCAACATAAGATGACACATTGACGAATGCATGTTTGAGTGTCAAGGTTACTCTGGCTCATGAGGCCATGGCCGTGTTTTACTACTGTATTGTCTTGTCTGTTTCCTATGCATTGGGAGGGGCGGTGGGGTAGCCTAATGGTTAAAGCGTTGGCTCGTCACGCCGAAGACCCGGGTTCGAATCCCCACATGGGCACAATGTGTGAAGCCCATTTCTGGTGTCCCCCGCCGTGATGTTGCTGGAATATTGCTAAAAGCGGCGTAAAACCAAACTCAGTCAGTCAGTCAGTCCTATGCATTGGGGGTGGTGGGGTAGCCTAGTGGTTAAAGCGTTGGCTCGTCACGCCATAGACCCGGGTTTGAATCCCCACATGGGTACAATGTGTGAAGCCCATTTCTGGTGTCCCCATGTGTGAAGCCCATTTCTGGTGTCCCCCGCCGTGATGTTGCTGGAATATTGCAAAAAGCGGCGTAAAACCAAACTCAGTCAGTCAGTCCTATGCATTGGGGTGTTGGGCCAGCCTAGTGATTAAAGCGTTCACTCATCATGCAGAAGACCTGGGTTAATTCTCCACTTAGGTACAATGTGTGAAGCCCATTTCTAGTGTTCTCTGCCATGATATTGCTGTAATATTGCTAAAAGAGGTGTAAAACCACACTCACTCACTCACTCACTTCTATGCATCATGGCAGCTTAGTGATGAAGCAATACCCAAGCTGGTGCATGTCATAGACACTTAACCCCTTGAGTGATACAACACTGCTCCAAGAGTATCAACAGATTGAATCTTGTATTAATTTTGAAAGTCATTGCCATCTCATCCTGCACTGCAAGGGATACAACTCTAAGCAGAAAATCAGGAACTCTGCACCAAACATAACAATGTGGCAAGTTGGTATAATTGATAACATAATAATTGCAATAATTTTCAAAATTCCATCAGGCACCTTACAAAAACAAAACAAACTTACCTGCTCCTTGCCATATTTGAAGAGGTGATTCACAAGACGTGATATTTCTTTTGGACAGATATACGGTTGAAGAGAGCTGTCAGCAGTGGTGTTTGTCCTCATAGATGTCCCCTGAGAATATGGGAGGAGAATCATTTACATATGTCATACAGCATCTATGTTCGAATACAACAAGGCATTCAGAGATTGAATAGAAAAACTTGACAGTTAACGCAATCATCATTAGAATGTAAACATTATTGTACAATTTAACAGGCGTGAGGTTGGGCTACAGACAGGTTGCATGAGTATAAATAAGGTGAGGTGAGGTGAGGTGAAATTGGGTTTTAACGTCGTGCTTGAGATTATTTCGCTCATATGACGACGTGCATGCGTGTGTATGTGTATGTGCGGCTGCTTGTAATAGCCCAGACTTAAGCTGGTTTTATAGTGCTAGCCCACTGAGATACCATGCTGCAGTGAAGCATGAATACCCCACTCAGACACATTATACTGACTCCAAGCCGACCAGTCCTTGTTGTACCCATTAATGCCGAGAGCCAGGCAGGGACCAATAAGTACCATATTTTAACGTCTTTTGGTATGACGCAGTCGGGGATCGAACCCGCGACCTTCCACTCTCCGGGCGGACGCTCTTACCACTACACCACGAAGGCGGCTAGTATAAATAAGGCCTTATCAATTATTAAGATGGGATAAATTTTCAAATTCAAACGATGTGAAACAGTTTGGATATTCTGCTGACTTCTAACATATTCCAATGGTTCCTTTCAGGTAGTAGTAGTAGTAGTAGTAGTAGTAGTAGTAGTAGTAGTAGTAGTAGTAGTATCATATCATTATTCCCAATTATCTGCAGGATTTTTAGCTTATTCTGAACAACTTAAGCAGCCTTTACACGGCAAACTAAAGTTTGACAACACGTGTTGTCAAACTCGAGTTTGAGAGTGTGAACATTCCAACAACTCGCCACCAACACCAATTTCAGAGTTGTCAAACTGTTGTCGAGAAATAGGATCGGTCTCTATTCTCACCAACTTTTCCATCAAACTTTGGGTGTTGTCAAACTCGAGTTTGACGTGTGAAGTGTTGTCAAACTCGTGTTGTTCAGAAACAACCAATCACAGTCAACGAAATTGTCACGTGACTGCACCGATACAGACATGGCGCTCAAATGACACGAAAGTTTGACAACATGTGTTTGGCGTGTGAATACGCGAGTTTGACAACTTTTAAAATTTCAACAACAGGTGTTGTCAAACTTTAGTTTGCCGTGTGAAGACCGCTTTAACCTATTAGAACAACCTAAGGTGATACCTTTCCCATAGTTTCACACCCCAGTGACTGATGTTAGAGCCTTATCCAGCCTGCACATAATCAGCATGGACAACCAAGTGATTGATATTATAAGCATGCCAAGCCACTGGGAACAGTAATCAGTAATCAACACAGTCACTCAGCCTGACCATCCATCCAAATTGTACACCATCCAGACCAGTGATAGAGAGGTGGGGACTATTCAGACTCGTATCTCCACTGGTAGAATTGCAGTGAAATATTCTTACAAATGAGATGAGGTCTCCAACTGCGACTTCTCTGATTGGCCCATGCATCTGGACAAGTGTCTCGATTGGTGTTCCATAACTACTGGGGATGTACTTTCCACTGACAGGAATGTGTGGTGGTTAAGGAGTGAAATTGGTAAAATGATTCATTAGCCATTACAGGGGTGGAAATAACCCATTGCCCGACGTCCGAGTCCAGTGGTTTTTCTGTCGGGCAAGCAAATTTGTATATCACACTGTACCGGTGTCCAGTTGACTTTCCAATGTTAATTATGTAGTTTATTAAAAAAATCAACAAGAAAGCGGACGGTATAGTGAGAAAATTATCAGGGCAAGTGATTTTACATGTGCCACTGTACCGGAGTACACTAGCAATTTTAAAGTTATTTCCACCCCTGTCATTAAACACACAATTACACTTTTATAATTTACATCCAAGACACTTGCAAGAATAGCTTCTTTAAATGACATTTAGAAATTGGTGTAATTAACAAGGGAGATAATTCTATGGATATACAGCATCTTTCTGTGGCACAAATGGACTTTATTTGTGGCCCAAGTCACCCTCAAACTATACCACCCAAATATCTTTATTACAGTCAGTGTGATGTTTCGTTGGGACACTGAGGATGTTACGCGATGATGACAGTGTACAGTCAGTGCTTTTCAAGTCGGGCAAGCAAATTTGTATATACTGTACGGTGTCAGTTGACTTTCAATGTTAATTATGTTGTTTATTTAAAAGATCTATAGTGAGTCAGGGCAAGTGATTTTACATGTGCCACTGTACCGAAGTACACTAGCAATTTTAAAGTTATTTCCACCCCTGTCATTAAACACACAATTACACTTTTATAATTTACATCCAAGACACTTGCAAGAATAGCTTCTTTAAATGACATTTAGAAATTGGTGTAATTAACAAGGGAGATAATTCTATGGATATACAGCATCTTTCTGTGGCACAAATGGACCTTATAGTAAACGGACGGTATAGTGGAAAAATTATCAGGGCAAGTGATTTTACATGTGCCACTGTACCGGAGTAGACTAGCAATTTTAAAGTTATTTCCTCCCCTGCAGTCTTTGGGCATGATGATGGTGTTATCCACGCTGAAATGTCTCTGACACAATTGGCCAAATGACACATTTAACAAGCAGCAATGAATGATATTCCAGCTATTTCATGGCAGCCTGTAAATAGTGAAGCCAGACAAACGAGTAGTCCACAATATAAACAATGTTCCAAACAACTGGTTTGGGATGAGACTAAAAGATAGAGGTTTACTAATCAGACAAAATAATAAAATCCAATTTAGAGCTATTGGTTCCTACAACAGGCAGAGGGTGTCAAAGGTCCTCATCTCAGTGAACAGGAAGCATAGTGTAAAGGATATGAAGAAATCTTTGCCACCAGTCAGGTGAAGCACCAGAATATCATCCATCTTCTCGGCCTTGGAATTGAGATCACCAGCAGTGTCCTTGTCCACAAACACCATTAGAGATATGTCGCAGCAGTCCCCTGCAGATAAACATACAAACACCATTAGTGATATGTCGCAGCTGTCCCCTGCAGATAAACATACAAACACCATTAGTGATATGTCGCAGCTGTCCCCTGCAGATAAACATACAAACACCATTAGTGATATGTCGCAGCTGTCCCCTGCAGATAAACATACAAACACCATTAGTGATATGTCGCAGCAGTCCCCTGCAGATAAACATACAAACACCATTAGTGATATGTCGCAGCAGTCCCCTGCAGATAAACATACAAACACCATTAGTGATATGTCGCAGCAGTCCCCTGCAGATAAACATACAAACACCATTAGTGATAGCTGTCCCCTGCAGATAAACATACAAACACCATTAGTGATATGTTGCAGCTGTCCCCTGCAGATAAACATACAAACACCATTAGTGATATGTCGCAGCTGTCCCCTGCAGATAAACATACAAACACCATTAGTGATATGTCGCAGCTGTCCCCTGCAGATAAACATACAAACACCATTAGTGATATGTCGCAGCTGTCCCCTGCAGATAAACATACAAACACCATTAGTGATATGTCGCAGCTGTCCCCTGCAGATAAACATACAAACACCATTAGTGATATGTGCGCAGCTGTCCCCTGCAGATAAACATACAAACACCATTAGTGATATGTTGCAGCAGTCCCCTGCAGATAAACATACAAACACCATTAGTGATATGTTGCAGCTGTCCCCTGCAGATAAACATACAAACACCATTAGTGATATGTCGCAGCTGTCCCCTGCAGATAAACATACAAACACCATTAGTGATATGTCGCAGCAGTCCCCTGCAGATAAACATACAGACACCATTAGTGATATGTCGCAGCAGTCCCCTGCAGATAAACATACAAACACCATAAGTGATATGTCGCAGCAGTCCCCTGCAGATAAACATACAAACACCATTAGTGATATGTCGCAGCAGTCCCCTGCAGATAAACATACAAACACCATTAGTGATATGTCGCAGCAGTCCCCTGCAGATACAAAACATACAGATAAACATACAAACACCATTAGTGATATGTCGCAGCAGTCCCCTGCAGATACACATACAAACACCATTAGTGATATGTCGCAGCAGTCCCCTGCAGATAAACATACAAACACCATTAGTGATATGTCCCAGCAGTCCCCTGCAGATAAACATACAAACACCATTAGTGATATGTCGCAGCTGTCCCCTGCAGATAAACATACAAACACCATAAGTGATATGTCGCAGCTGTCCCCTGCAGATAAACATACAAACACCTTTGGTGAGACATACACACACGCACGCACGCAGGCAGGCAGGCACACACATCAGAGACATTACAAAGACATTATCAGAAAGCTGTACACTCAGGTTGCAATGCCACACTCACCAGTTGTGGCTCCAACTTTGTGGAACAGCCTACCAACATATATTAAATCTGCGTCCAGTCATTCCGCCGTGACTTGAAAACCTATCTCTTCAACCAATAACTCTGTTTATTTTATTATTTTATTCTTATTTTTAACCTTGTGAAGCACCACTGAGCAGCCATCGGTTGGAAATTAGGTGCTTTTATACAAGTGCATTATTATTATTATTATTATTATTATTTATTATTATCTCACTCATTCACTCACCTACATCCACTCACACACTCACCCGGCAGGATGCTGTCTTTACAAGGTGTGACATTCAACCAGGGCTTGCAGAAGCTGATGTCATCCAACTTGTTGATGAATTCAAACTCCACAGGCACCTGTAACAAGAACGCCATTGGCCAGTCAAGACAAGAAGTAATAGTCAGAGATATCTGACATATCAACCAATATTTATTTAATAATTACGACGCCAAATGGCATGTAAATATATCAGACTCGGAAGAAGCCACTTTTGAAAAAACGGATCTAATGTATTCTTCAATGAAGTGGAAAGATATTTAGAGTGCATGAATGACAAAGTGAGCAATATTCCAGCTATATCACAGCTGAGAAACAAGATAACCGCTGGTTTCATTTTATGAGTATCATACCTTGATGATACTGTGTTGCATGTAATCCCAGGATCTCAAGACATATGAAGACTCTGGACCCATCCTAACCCCAGTTCTGATAAGCAACAATACATGTATGTCCCTAAAAGAGGAGAAAGATTCTATAAAATGTATGGACAGAAACATTTACTCACCTGACCAATGTTGGCCACAGTCAGAACCCTCTTCTGTGGCTCGTTGAACTTGACGTCTTCAAAGACAAACTGAAATAGAAGCACAAGATTATATTCATAAACAATGGGCATAATTTTGTAAAATATTGATATTAACAATATTTTTTTAAAGTTTTGTCTACATAACCCTTGTGTTAATAGGGGTTTCTGTTAATAAAAGATCCAACAAGGGCCGTAACTCTGGGAAACAAACAAAAATTTGATGATGGCAATGATATGGATTCTTCAAGAACAAAACCTTGTCATCTGTTATGTTTAAATTAAAAATTACAGTTATTGATTCTCCAGTGAGACAACGTCCAAAGTAAACAACAAAGTTGTTTAATCTTCAATTATAAATTCACACTTATTTCCTGGGTTATTTTCCTCAGTTTCGTGTAAAGAAAATGTTTACATATTACTGCATAGGTGGGTAAGTTTCAAGTCATATTTCCTTACATTAGTTTCATTCACAAACCTAAATCTTCCTCTCTGAACAATAGGACATTAATTATCTTATGTTATCATGACTTGTTTGTTTGTTTGTTTGTTTTTCATGCTCCACTCAGTATTATTCCAGCTATCCAGTCTGGAACAAAAATCCAGTGATCAACATCATGAGCATCCATCCATGCAATTGGGATACGATGACATGTGTCAACCAAGTCAGCAAACCTGACCACCCAATTCCGATAGTCGCCTCTTACGACAAGCGTGGGTACCAATTCTAACCCAGGTCTGCTCGGGTTTATCCACCGACAGTGACCAACCTCTGTGTTGTCCAGCTTGACTTGTGGCAGATACTCATTCTCAATCCTGTCAAGCTTCTTCATCACATCCTCGTACACCTTCTTGGACTTCTCCACATCGATTACTCGGATCTGAAATACAGAATTATTCAGAACTATCAACAGATCTCCACACTGATTCTTCGGATCTGAAATACCGTCATTCGGAACTATCAACAGATCTCCACATCGATTACTGAGATCTGAAATACAGAATTATTCAGAACTATCAACAGATCTCCACACTGATTCTTCGGATCTGAAATACCGTCATTCGGAACTATCAACAGATCTCCACATCGATTACTGAGATCTGAAAAACAGAATTATTCAGAACTATCAACAGATCTCCACACTGATTACTCGGATCTGAAATACCGTCATTCGGAACTATCAACAGATCTCCACATCGATTACTGAGATCTGAAATACAGAATTATTCAGAACTATCAACAGATCTCCACACTGATTCTTCGGATCTGAAATACCGTCATTCGGAACTATCAACAGATCTCCATATCGGTTACTCAGATCTGAAATACCGTCATTCGGAACTATCAACAGATCTCCACATCGATTACTCAGATCTGAAATACCGTCATTCGGAACTATCAACAGATCTCCACATCGATTACTGAGATCTGAAATACAGAATTATTCAGAACTATCAACAGATCTCCACACTGATTACTCGGATCTGAAATACAGTCATTCAGAACTATGACTATTTTTCTCTAAAATCTTTGAATTTAGAAGCGGAAGGCATAAGAAAAGCTTTTCGTATTTCTCTGCATTATACACAACTCTCACTATTTTTTGCATCAATTACATAGATCTGAAATACTTACTCATTCATAACTATCAACATTTTTCACATGAATTACATAGATCTGAAATTTATAGTCATTCATAACTAGCGACATTTCTCACATCAACTACATGGATCTGAAATGAAGAGTCATTCAAAACTATTAGCATATCTCAACATCGATAACTGCATTCCTTAACTTCTTTTGTGCAGTATGGAAGTGACAGTCATTGTCTTCAGTGATGACAGTATCAACCCACCTACGTCTCCATCTCTTCCGACTGTAGCAACACATTCCACAACCTATTCTCTGACAAACTTACCAGGTCTGTCTGTATACTGGAGTCTGGACGAGACAGAAGACCCATCTCTTCAGCATGTACTTTATCCTTAACCGTCTTCCCTACGTACCCTCGTATTCTCTTCATGTTTAGACTGAGAAAAAGCATGCATGAAAGACACATGCATCCTGTTGTCCCAACAACAGAAACCGTGACCCTATATTTCCTTGTGTTGAACAATGTGACTCAGTGTTAGATTGTTAAAGTGACTGATGGCTGATGACCAGTGTTATTACTTTCTTAGTTTGAAGTACACGCAGGGGCCATCTCATAAATCTGACTTTCATTTTACCAGCACAGACACCACAAGACATCACCAGTAAGGTAGGTTCACCAAAACATTTTTCTATATTTTATTTATTAGTCTCAATTTTGTATCTATTTTATCATGTTTTGTGTATGGTCCATGTTTAACAATTCATAACACAGGATCAAATATCTGTGTATATAAGAGCCTTATAACATTACTTCTTTGAGAGGAATACAGAAGTTGGAGCAGTAAGGAACGGTAACAGTAGATGCAGGGGTTCAAAAATCCCATCGCCCGACGCCCGGGACAAGTCAGTTTTCATTTGGGGCAATCAAATAATGGTATCTTACTTGTCCGTGGGCTACTAGATAATTTCCACTAATGATTTCAAACCGCAAATAAACTTGGATTTAATTTCATGTCTGCTCAAAATGTAGCTATTACATTTCGCAATGATAATAAAGTAGAGTTATCTTTCTTTGCTATTTATAACTTTTCAATAAATAGTCCAGTAAACATTAACATCAAATATCAAGTTGATTTCTTCTTTCATAATTACATCATCATAATTATGTCATAAAATCAGGGCAAGTGGAAAATTAGTCTGGACAAGTTACTTTCCTAAAGTCACTTGCCCTGTGGCAAGTGGCTTTTTAAAATAATTTTGAACCCCTGAGATGGATGAACAACTTGTTTATTACAGTGAGAGTGACATTTCAGTTAAGGCTCTCGCTTGCTTGATAACAGTGTTAGAGCCTACACCAAAATATCACCGTAATAAAGAAGTTGTTCATCCATACATTGGTATCCCTCCCCCTGACATGATGCAATGGAGTCAGGATACAGACAAATTGACAACTCATTTCCTGAACATTATGGGCTGATGTTACAGGGGGTATGTTGTCGTGTTCGTTATTTGTGAGGTTTCTAGACCATCTTCCTGTTTCCTGGTTTAAATATAACCTAGCTTCCTGTAATATTGTAATATGGTACTGACTCATTGTGGTAATCACCAGATGTACCTTTGTCTACTGGTGGTGAATAACTGCATGTTGTGTAATGCCACTGTCAGGAATATTGTTGGTATGTCACTGTGACATGAAAGTTATCAAACCTGGACCAGTGAGAGACAGGATGATTGGTTGGTTGGTTTGTTGTTTAACGCCGCACGCAGCAATATTCCAGCTTTATGGTGGCGGTCTGTAATTAGTCGAGTCTGGACCAGACAATCCAGTGATCAACATCATGAGCACCGATCTACGCAATTGGGATATGATGACATGTGTCAATCAATACAGCAAGCCTGACCACCTGTTCCTAAAGGTCATATCTTACGACAAGCCTGGGCTGCCGAAGACAGGCGACTAACACAAGCAGGTGGACATGCTGGTCACCTTATCCCAATTGCTTAGATCGATGCTAAAGTGTTAATCACTGGATTGTCTGTCAATGGATTTTATTATTTACAGGCTGCTACTATGTAACTGGGATATTGCAGCATTAAACAAACACTACACGCAATCAGTCATGTTGCAGATCCTGTCCGCAGTGACCAAACGACCAAGCAATCGATCACATTTTGTCATAATCGAACACAAACGATTTTGGTACTACTGTTTTAGTGTTTGAAATAATTGACGATGGAACATATCTTAGAAGTTGTCAGGGCATGAAAACATGTTTAATTCTTAGAAAACGCACTTCACTGACTGAAAAGTCATGACTGAATATTTCTTGAAGAGTCAAGGAAATTTATGTTCACAATATATTAGTCATCACTTTAAACTAGCAAGCTGCATCATTTTGCATTGGATATGAAGTTTGCAAATGCTATTGGCACAGTTTCTAAATAAAACAAAAAACAACAGAGAACCATGTTATACTTATCTGCAATAACAACCTGAATAGGAAAATCTGAAAAATGAAACTAACCAATTTTTTTCGATGATTGCTTGTTGGTAATGAACCAATAATCAATTGTGAGATTTCAACCAATTCCCAACACTAATTTAGTTGACTCTTTATGTTGCTGTGGAACATTTTATACCAGAATAACAGGGTGTCTTAAGACAATAAAAATGTAATTTTGCTCAAATACAATGTTAAAACCAAATCAACTAACTCTCACAACAAGTATGGCATATTTTGTCTCCAAATGTCCCCAGAGTTCCACTGGAGGAACATCAGTTGAATATGTCACTGCGCTAACATTATCAGGAAGATTACACTCAAAATCAACAATGACAATATTTGTTTCTGTATTTTGCATCCTGTTTGTAACACTGACAAAGGAATTCTGTCTACATGGTAAACTTAAATGAGAAGAAATATCAACCAAATGCCCCTTCACTTATACATAAAATTGTCTACACATAAGATACAACTGAAACATTTACCTCTCCCATGTTGAACATGTGTCTCCTGTGACCCGATCAGGTTAGAGTGACATTGCTTGATATGAAACACATGATCTCAGAGCTTATCTAGGTGATAGGACTAACTGACTACAGGTAAATATTACCCAGGTGGAAATAAACAAACATGAAAAAACCCAAAATATTCCAGCAAGAAATAATGAAACTGGTAACTGCTTCTAATTTTCAAGTTTAAGGTAATAAAACTGGCAACTGCTTCTATTTTTCTAGTTTGAGGTGATAAAACTTGTAACTGCTTCTTTTATTTTTCAATTTGAGGTGATAAAACTAGTAACCACTCCATAACATGGACTTTCCTTCCAACAGAATCAGTGACTGATGCATCAGCTACAGGATCATTTGTCCTGGATACAGGATTATTTAGTGGTCTGCAATTCACTGGGCAGAGTTGTTTCCCTTAGCCATGTTAGGTTCAATCCCAGATTTGCAAGGACATGTATTTGTCTGTGAAGAACACCTTATCATGAAAGTATCTGTAAACAGAATCACTTCCACTCCCACTAAGTTGACAAACATTGAAAGCCTCATTAATTTCTGATTCTCATGCTATGAGAAGATTTTGGGAATTTTATAACTCGGGTGGTACATGTTTGAGGATGCAGATATGTCCTTTGGAAAAGACAGCACTGATAGGAAATATCATGAGAGTGTCATTGGTCAGCGTAACATGAATGGGAGTTTGCTTCAATTGGTTAGTTTATATATACGTTTTCTCAATTCTATCATTTTTAAAGATTTGAACATTGTTAAAAAACAAAAACAAGTGCTCCCCTGTAACAACAAACCATTTTACAGCTATTTCATTAAAATAAATCTATACCAAGTTTGATCAATCTATATCAGAACAACATGGATGTGGTATTTTTATCACATCCTGTTAACGAAGGAAGATTGTGTTGTCAAGGAAAGATGTACCATCAGCTTGCCTGCTTGACAATATGTCTCCCTCACAACTGCTCTGACGAGAAAGAGAAAATACTATGGACAACTTGTATTTAAAATGTTGACAAACACTATTAAAAGTAAGTGTAGCTGAGTATTTCCCCCAAAATTGTTCTCTCTTTATGCAGATTCCACCATTTAACTACAAGTAACACTGACAACAAAGGATATTTATGTTTATGTTTATCTCCTGACTGACTTACAAATTGTGTTGGGTGGTAGCCTAGTGGTTAAAGTATTTGCTCCTAATGGCCACAGACCGCCTCCGTGGTGTAGTGGTTAGAGCGTCCGCCCGGAGAGCGGAAGGTCGCGGGTTTGATCCCCGACCGCGATATACCAAAAGACGTTAAAATATGGTACTTGTTGGTCCCTGCCTGGCGCTCGGCATTAATGGGTACAACAAGGACTGGTCGGCTCGGAGTCAGTATAATGTGTCTGAGTGGGGTATTCATGCTTCACTGCGGCATGGTATCTCAGTGGGCTAGCATTATAAAACCAGCTTAAGTCTGGGCTAGTACAAGTAGCCGCACATACACATACACACGCATACATGTCGACACAACGTCATATGAGCGAAATATTCTCAAGCACAACGTTAAACCCAATTCCACCACCACCACCACCTAATGCCCACATGAGTCTAATGTATGAAGCCTATTTCTGGTGTCCCCTACCAAGATTTTGCTGGAGTATTGATAAAAATGGTCACTCACTCACTCACTCACTATGAATTGTCCTGTTTTGAAATTCCATGAGAAACCAAGCTCTATCTCATTGTGTAACTCCTTCCTTAACATCCCAGATAAGGTCAAGGAAATTATTTATCGCTGTAAGGAGTTTTATTGCAAAGCTCAAAAGCAAATATACCAGTTGCAGTTCTGTATGACAAAAGCACCTATGGGTTCTCAAAACTAACTGGTGCGAGAAGAGTTTTAAGAATATTAACATATTTTGTTCAGATCAAATTAAAGAAAAATACAGTCCTGCAGTCACTATTGGCCAGGTAGCATCCTCTTTCAAATACCCTTTGTGCCAGAAGAGTGAGTGAGTGAGTTCAGTTTCACGCCACTTTTTAGCAATATTCCAGGAATATCATGGCAGACACACCACAAATGAGCTTCACCCATTGTACCCATGTGGGGAATTGAACCCAGGTCTTCGGTGTGATGAGCGAATGCTGTAACTGCTAGGATACCCCACCACCCCTTGTGCCAGAAGAAGTTATTGTGTCTGAATCATTATTATTATTATTATTATTATATAGTATATTTATATAGAGCACACATCCATACAACTAGTGCATGCTCAAGGCGCTGGTATTTTTCCCTCGATCACTGGATGTCAATCTTAATGGCACATCGTATTATCAATCTCAACTCCCTGGGGAGTATACAACTCTTGCTGCCACTTGGCGCACCAAGTTATTGTGGCTTCTCATCCTAACGAGCTACCCATTCACAGCTGGGTGGACTGGGACACATAGTTTCTGATGAAAAAGGCCATAACAGTTAATGCTTTAATCAGCAGATTTTCAATATAGCTGTTTGAGAAACAAACTGAAACTAATTAATCATATGGTAAACAACATTAGATAATGGTTTATATTTCCAAATAACAAATATTTGCTTGAATAAAAGTTGGTGTAGCGTTGACTATTCGCATACAAAATATATTTGCAAATCATAATATCAAATTCTCATCAAATCCAGCTTTGCATTGATATACACAAACTTCAGCATACCTCAGATAAGCCTATTTTATGGTATGAAGGGTTGACAATGTAAGTGTAAGAAAGTCAACATCAAAGGGTAATGTTGGAGATACCGATCTCAGCATCAAAAGAGTGCTAAGGGCAGATAATTCAAGTCAGTGAAAGGAAAGGTCAAGTACAAATGATGAAGGTACCTCCTCGGCATCAAAGAGAGCACTAAGGGAAGATGATTGACAAGAAATCAGAAATCAGCATCCAAAGGTCAAGGACAGAAGATGGCGGTACTTACCCCAGCATCAAAAAGAGCACTGACTGGCTTGTGGTCGCTGACTCTGAGCTGTGGGTGTGAGTCGTACCGTATCTGTCGAACCCCAGCCCCCTTCCACAGTATTCTGTCACACCATGCTGGGACGCGACACTTCTCACTAGAAGCAACAAAAGGGTCAGAAATGTACACTCATAGTGTAAGGATCAAAAGAGTGAGTGAGTGAGTGAGTACTGTTTTACGTTGCTTTTAGCAATATTCCAGCAATATCAAAGTGGGTCACACCAAAGATGGGTTTCACACATTGTACCCATATGGGGAATCGACCCGACCTCATGACCTAACATGACAATACCATAGTGAGATAACAAGACTATACTGTAGTGAGATATCATGACTATACTATAGTGAGATAACATGACTATACCGTAGTGAGATAACATGACTATACTGTAGTGAGAAAACATGACTATACTGCAGTGAAATAACGTAACTATACTGTAGTGAGATAACATGACTATACTGTAGTGAGATAACATGACTATACTGTAGTGAGATGAGACTACACTCCAGTGAGATAATGTGACTATACTTTAGTGAGATAACATGACTATACTGTAGCGAGATACTGTGACTATACTGTAGTGAGATAACATGACTATACTGTAGTGAGATACTGTGACTATACTTTAGTGAGATAATGACTATACTGTAGTGAGATACTGTGACTATACTGTAGTGAGATATGACTATACTGACTATACTGTAGTGAGATAACATGACTATACGATAGTGAGATAACATGACTACTATACTGCAGTGAGATAACATGACTATACTGCAGTGAGATAACATGACTATACTGTAGTGAGATAACATGACTATACTGTAGTGAGATAACATGACTATACTGTAGTGAGATAACATGACTATACTGTAGTGAGATAACATGACTATACTGTAGTGAGATAACATGACTAGTGAGATAACATGACTATACTGCAGTGAGATAACTGTGACTATACTGTAGTGAGATGTACTACTATACTGTAGTGAGATAGGGAGATAATGTGACTATACTGCAGTGAGATACTGTGACTATTCCATAGTGAGATAATGTGACTATACTGTAGTGAGATACTGTGACTATACTGTAGTGAGATAATGTGACTATACTGTAGTGAGATAATGTGACTATACTGCAGTGAGATACTGTGACTATACTGTAGTGAGATAATGTGACTATACTGTAGTGAGATAATGTGACTATACTGCAGTGAGATACTGTGACTATACTGTAGTGAGATAATGTGACTATACTGTAGTGAGATACTGTGACTATTCTGTAGTGAGATAATGTGACTATACTGTAGTGAGATAACATGACTATACTGTAGTGAGATACATGTGACTATACTGAGTGAGACTATGTGACTATACTGCAGTGAGATAATGTGACTATACTGTAGTGAGATAATGTGACTATACTGTAGTGAGATAACATGACTAGTGAGATAACATGACTATACTGTAGTGATGTGACTATACTGTGAGTGAGATAATGTGACTATACTGTAGTGAGATAACATGACTATACTGTAGTGAGATAATGTGACTATACTGCAGTGAGTGTGATAACAGATAATGACTATACTGTAGTGAGATAATGTGACTATACTGTAGTGAGATAATGTGACTATACTGTAGTGAGATAACATGACTATACTGTAGTGAGATAATCTGTGACTATACTGTAGTGAGATAATGTGACTATACTGTAGTGAGATACTGTGACTATACTGTAGTGAGATAATGTGACTATACTGTAGTGAGATAATGTGACTATACTGTAGTGAGATAATGTGACTATACTGTAGTGAGATAATGTGACTATACTGTAGTGAGATAACATGACTATACTGCAGTGAGATAATGTGACTATACTGCAGTGAGATAATGTGACTATACTGTAGTGAGATAATGTGACTATACTGTAGTGAGATAATGTGACTATACTGTAGTGAGATAATGTGACTATACTGTAGTGAGATAACATGACTATACTGTAGAGTGAGATAATGTGACTATACTGTAGTGAGATAACATGACTATACTGTAGTGAGATAATGTGACTATACTGTAGTGAGATAATGTGACTATACTGTAGTGAGATAACATGACTATACTGTAGTGAGATAACATGACTACACTGCAGTGAGATAATGTGACTATACTGTAGTGAGATAATGTGACTATACTGTAGTGAGATAACATGACTATACTGTAGTGAGATAACATGACTATACTGTAGTGAGATAACATGACTATACTGCAGTGAGATAACATGACTATACTGCAGTGAGATAACATGACTATACTGTAGTGAGATAACATGACTATACTGTAGTGAGATAACATGACTATACTGTAGTGAGATAATGTGACTATACTACAGTGAGATAACATGACTATACTGCAGTGAGATAATGTGACTATACTGTAGTGAGATAATGTGACTATACTGTAGTGAGTGAGATAATGTGACTATACTGTAGTGAGATAATGTGACTATACTGCAGTGAGATATGTGACTATACTGCAGTGAGATAACATGTGACTATACTGACTATAGTGAGATAAATGACTATACTGTAGTGAGATAACATGACTATACTGCAGTGAGACTATACTGTAGTGAGATAACATGACTATACTGTAGTGATGATAACTGTGTGAGATATACTGCAGTGAGATACTGTGACTATACTGTAGTGAGATAATGTGACTATACTGTAGTGAGATAACATGACTATACTGTGAGTGAGATAACATGACTATACTGACTATACTGTAGTGAGATAACATGACTATACTGCAGTGAGATAACATGACTATACAGTGATAACATGACTATACTGCAGTGAGATAATGACTATACTGTAGTGAGATAACATGACTATACTGTAGTGAGATAATGTGACTATACTGCAGTGAGATAACATGACTATACTGTAGTGAGATAACATGACTATACTGTAGTGAGATAACATGACTATACATGACTATACTGTAGTGAGATAACAGTGACTATACTGTAGTGAGATACTGTGACTATACTGTAGTGAGATAAATGTGACTATACTGTAAGTGACTATAATGTGACTATACTGCAGTGAGATACTGTGACTATACTGTAGTGAGATAACATGACTATACTGTAGTGAGATAATGTGACTATACTGTAGTGAGATAATGTGACTATACTGTAGTGAGATAATGTGACTATACTGTAGTGAGATAATGTGACTATACTGTAGTGAGATAATGTGACTATACTGTAGTGAGATAATGTGACTATACTGTAGTGAGATAATGTGACTATACTGTAGTGAGATAACTGTAGTGTGACTATACTGTAGTGAGAGTGAGATGTGACTATACTGTAGTGAGATAATGTGACTATACTGCAGTGAGATAAGACTATACTGTAGTGAGATATGACTAGTGTAGTGAGATAATGTGACTATACTGTAGTGAGATAACATGACTATACTGTAGTGAGATAACATGACTATACTGTAGTGAGATAACATGACTATACTGTCAGTGAGATAACATGACTATACTGCAGTGAGATAACATGACTACACTGTAGTGAGATAACATGACTATACTGTAGTGAGATAACATGACTATACTGTAGTGAGATAACATGACTATACTGTAGTGAGATAATGTGACTATACTGCAGTGAGATAACATGACTATACTGCAGTGAGATAATGTGACTATACTGTAGTGAGATAATGTGACTATACTGCAGTGAGATAATGTGACTATACTGTAGTGAGATAATGTGACTATACTGTAGTGAGATAATGTGACTATACTGTAGTGAGATAATGTGACTATACTGCAGTGAGATAATGTGACTATACTGTAGTGAGATAATGTGACTATACTGTAGTGAGATAACATGACTATACTGTAGTGAGATAACATGACTATACTGTAGTGAGATAACGTGACTATACTGTAGTGAGATAACATGACTATACTGCAGTGAGATAATGTGACTATACTGTAGTGAGATAATGTGACTATACTGCAGTGAGATAATGTGACTATACTGCAGTGAGATAATGTGACTATACTGCAGTGAGATAACATGACTATACTGTAGTGAGATTACATGACTACACTGCAGTGAGATAATGTGACTACACTGCAGTGAGATAATGTGACTATACTGTAGTGAGATTATGTGTATAAACTGCAGTGGCTTTACTGCAGTGAGACATATGTTAACACTGTCCTTACCTTGTGTCAAAGTTGTCCGAACCAACATCATATTTGTACGTGGGTTGGAAATGAATGGGACCTTCTGAGTAGCCACTGAACACATCTGACTTGCCAAGTTGCATGTACAGCTGGAAGAGAATCATACAGTACATCAATAAAGGCACAATACCTATACCAGTCTACACCTGTTCATTCAGAAAAAGGCTGGAACTTAAACACAAAGTTTAACATAACTGGTCTGTTTGTCCCTTGTCCTTTCATGTCAAAAGCATATATCAAATATGAAACTCAAAATACCTATGTTGTGTATTTGATAACTGTAACAAACATCTTATCACACAAAAATCTTTTTAAAGTAAGAATCTCAAGAAATATTGAGTAAAGAGGAAAGGATACTCCTTTGAAACCCCAATCAATATCGTTCGTCTCCTGGCAACAGATACGAAGATTGATTTACTTCAAAGCTTCTGCTTAAATACACACAAATATTATCTATGTCTCTTCTACTGGATATATTTTGACAACTCCAAACAAGTTATAACTACAAAATAATGTCAAAAACCTTTTAACTCTTGTACCCAATGTATGTATAGGAGGTAGAAAGATGGGTCACAAACATTATAACTGATTTCTGATCAAGAAAGTTAATACATTAATCCTTCACATTTTGGACAAGGTACGACTGCTTTCACTACACACTATTACCTTTACAAAGACTATTTCTAACCACTTACACAAAAGCGGTTTACCAACACTGGCATGTGTGAAGGAAGGGAGGTAACTCTAACATACCTGGTCATATGGTAGCAGTTTACCATTGAGGCCATTGCTGATATTGTACTTGACCTCATCAATCGGCATGCCATAGATACGGTAGTTCAGATCTCCTATAAAGAAGGTGATGCTGAAACAGAGAACATTTTCTACAATTAAACGGGAAAACCAGCTGCTAAAACGACTGAAGATTGTACAATATACGTGGAGTTCTGTTAAATGTTTATGATGTACATTACTGCAGGGATATAGTCATAAAACTGTTGTAAAGTGTACAAAACAAAATATTTAACAAAACATACACGAATATACAAGAAAACATTATAGAAAGAAACATAAAAACAATCACAATTTAGTTGAATACATAACGTCTAAAAACATTTTATCATCTGATGCATCCAATGGTATCCTTTCATAATTAACAAGGTAAAAGGTTATAATAACCATTTCATCTTGAATTATATGTTCATTAATCATTAGCATTATCATCATTCAAAATTCACAAGAAATATTTGTGAACACAGGAACTTACTCATGTTCCTTAATTGTTAATGGTGGTGAAAACTGCTTGAATTTCATCTTGGCGTCAATGTCTCGATAATCCTGAAAGGTTCATCAATGTTACATTAAAACCTACATATATCTTTCACTCATCTTCAAATAATTTGACTTTACACAGGAATTATTTTTGTCACCCTTGCAGCTTATTTTACCACTTAATGGCACTTTGTGGCAGTAACTGGAAAAAACGAAGGGCAAATTACAGAGTTTTTGGTGCTTCCTTGTGTCTTATTTACTTATTGGATATGTAGCAGTAAACACCAACTCCTGCCAACCTCGAACACTATAACGGAGACAGACCTGTTTCAAATGTCACAAACTCTGGGCATCTTAAGTTCTGAGAGAGAGAGTGAGGAGCTTGTCGCCCATCAATGGAAGGGAAGTAACTCTATTATTTCTTCTTTGAGTGGCATTTTAGAAGTTGGGATGTACAATATTGAACAAACTTTATCTATCAGTATTCCATATGCCTTTTCACAGCAGAAACTAAAATCATGGATTTTATCTGAGCAACCAGATTAACACATACTTGATTCCTCCTCTCGAACTCCTCCTGATGTGCAGCTAGATGTGAATTGATGAAACAGAAAGACGTGTTGTGGACACTCATTCGTATACCGACACCTCCCTTGTTCCCCTGAAACAAATAAACTGTTACTGATTCTGTGCATTTGATCAGCTAAATATGCAGCTGCTGTGAACTATCCCCTAAAACAAATTCAACAGGACCACTGATATTAGGTCGTTATAACTGCAGCTTGTCACACTCATATCGATGTGGACATACAGCAAGTGGCAGGGACCAAAACAGTTTGTTATGAATGTAGCTTGCTATATTTCACAGTATCAAAGTATACTAACAAATTTCTGTTAACTGATTGGCTGATGGACAATAGCTGATTGTATGGACAATGAGTAAGTGAGTTTACTTTTATGCCCGCTTTAGCAATATTCCAGCAGCATCACGGCGGGGGACACCAGACGAGTGAGTGAGTGAGTGAGTGAGAGTGAGTGAGTGAGTGAGTTTAGTTTTACGCTTTTAGCAATATTCCAGCAATATTACGACAGGGGACACAAGAAATGGGCTTCACACATTGAACCCATGTGGGGAATCGAACCTGGATCTTCAGCATGACGAGCGAACACTTAAACCATTAGGGTACCCCACAGCCCCGTATGGACAGTGACTGATTGTATGGACAGGGCTTATGGTGCATTATTGGGCTGGACTATGTCACTGATTTCATATTGATGTCTACACTGTTCTTATGCTGATGACTAGTAAGCGCATTGTGAAGTTTATATTGCTGATACATTCATATAAAAGAGTTGACTTGTGACTAAAAAACACCAAAAACGTTGGCAGTAAATTCTTAAATAACATGCAGGTGTCAGTCTAATCAAGATTTGATGCAGTCAGGGTGTGAAGACACACAATCAACTTTGTCACAAAGTCTAACCGACCGATTAAAAATAGTTGCCATGAATACCACCTCTCTTTCAAGGGCACTTCATTAAGGGATACCTACTGTCTCCTAAATTCCTACACACAATAATTTGTGAATTCCAAGATAACACACATGCAAGGACTATTTTGTATCCAAGCTACACTTGTCTGAACAAAGTTACCAGTGGATGTACAATTTTTAAACCATGGTATGGAACAAATACAGGTTTGTAATTACTGGGCTTATCTTAGCTTGTTTGTTTATAATGTCCTTAGAAAGATTCCACTTGTTTGATAATACACTGTAGATAAATCTAGATTAGACAATCTAGTGATTAACATCATTAGCATTGAAATAGGAAATTGGGATGTAAAGACATAAAAAAGAGTCAGAAAGCATGACCACCCATTTGGTCTGTGGCCTCTTAAAGGTCACATAAACCCTAGGGGGTACAAATACATAAATCACTAACTGGCATCGTTATAAATGAAACCCCGTCATTAAAACTACTCATTTCGACCTTTAATTGACTTAAATCGATTTTTTTGACAACAGTGCACAATTCTAACCCGCGAACGAAATTTCAACCAATCAGAGCGGCGCGACTCTGTGACGTCATATGAGGAATAGCTTTGAGGGCCGATGCAGAATTCATCTACATTTTAGGGGGTAAATTATCTTGTTTACAGGCTTGTATAAACCTGAAATCGTGACAACTGTTGTGGAAAATGAAAGCTATATGTTCTCACAATCTACTGTCATTTAATTTTGTCTCCTGCTTTGCCTAGTTTCGAGTTACAACTTGTTTTCATAGGCGCTTCTGTCACAATTGATTGGTGTCGTTAGGCCCTATTTGTATAATGACTGATCCAAATTGATCCCATTTCTGTGTTTTTTACCTCGATATTTAATCATGTCATGTAAAAATCTGTTTGTATTCTCAAAACAGTGTCGGCCCATAAGTTTTCACATGCAATACAGCAATTAATACTCCCTTGTTGTAACCCGTGTTAGGTGGTATAAACCTACACATGTTATTTGTCATCATTCACTTGATGGTCAGTTAATGAATTTATAACAGGTATAATTAGTGGTAACACACTTAGATTACCGACAAAGGTTCCCATTTGGCATTTCTTGTGTCTGGAGTAAATATTCAACATTATGAACATCGATCAAAGGATTAACCGATAACACGCTGATTGATTAATTACTTTTATCTTACACAGCGGAATTGTCAAAAGGTAGTGTTTATGTATATAGATTTACTAATCTATACTGAATACACTCTGCCGTGTCGGTGTCTGCATGTAAAAACAATGTCCTTCTTTCAAAGGATTAACCCGGCAATACATTGATTGATTGCCCATTATTGGCTAACTAAATTACTGTTTTAAAGAAAGGCGGACATTATGCAATTAGTTGCCAGGTGTGCTATCTTGGGTGACCAATGAGACTATACACCAATACCTGAAAAGATTTATCACTTTTTCGTATATTAAACTGTTAAAAGACACATCATTTGGAACAGTTTTGTGGATATTGATGGATACATTCCTCGAACAAGGTAATGGCCTGATATTGTTCCTATAACTTTAAGCTGTTTTAATTTTAATATTTGCATTTTGTTTTTATTCATTTGTCGTAGCATTCAACAGAATCATTGTTTTCGCCGTGAAGTGTAATGAGACAGACAACATGCACTAGGGTGTGTGTGCGAATTATGATTCACATTGGCAAACTATAAAATGTCTAGATATTATAGTTCTGTTATAAATTCACTATAAGTATCAGCAGATCGTCTGCTTTTTATTTAGTTTCAAAATAATCTCATTAATTCTAACAGATTTTTTTATTTTTAAAAATGGCGGCGCCCTGTCGGGAACATCCGCCAGTCTGAGGATAAATGGTATTTAGGTTTGTTTTCACCGAGTTACAAAATCAAAACTACTTTCTACTGGTAGTAAAATATGTATTTTATTGATGGCCAATAGGATTTTGCATGACATAGCATATATCATAACAATTTCTCTCGTGGCAGCGAGGTGGGTGTCAATATAATACTACTTACAATATTATTGTTACTTCGACCACAACCTCACTTCCGAGGAAGAAATCGTTATGTTACAAGTTGTGTCATAGAAAATCTTTAATGTCATCAATCATATGCATATTTTACTACAACTAGTAAGTAGTTTTGATTCTTTAACTTCCGTGAAGCGATCTGAACACAAGTAAGATATCGTTTCAGGCTTCCACAGCTTCGCCAGCACTCACAAACATAACCCATTTAGCACGAACTGCGGGTCCTGTGGAAATCTGTGCATGGGGACACCATCGCCCGACCCTAGGAGCAGTTGGCGACAAAGCAACAATTCGGCATGTCGTCGTTGATGTCGAAATCATCAAAATGATGAGCGTGCTACACATTTTCTATACAACTAACTGAAAATCGTTCCTCATATGACGTCACTGCAGTGCTCTGGCGACAGAGTTACGTAACCTGTCTGTGGTTTCGTTGGCGGGTGAGAGGGAAGCAGGCGACTTTTTGGCCACTTTTAATCGCTCGGTATTAATTAACCACAAGTTTTTAAAGAATAAATTTGGTGTTCCGCATAAAACTAACCACAAATCTTTCATATGTAATGGTTAAAAGAGTAACAAAAAACAAAGTTTAGTGGTTCTTTAAGACAAGCAACGATGTTGAAGACCATCTCTTAAAGGGATCTTTAACATGATCTTTACAATATCAATATCTGTTATTGATTTTATTTCTAATCAATAATCATATTTGAAGACGTCAGCAATCACACGAGGAACTAACCATGATTCCCATGATCCCCGTGGCAACCTGGTCTGAATCTAAGAAGTGAAGATTTGGTATGTGTTTCTCTTGTATAAACACAATCAGCAATATCCCAACAAGACGACAGGACTTCACCTTCATGAGAAAGAAATTAATCAATTATTAATACCATCCAAGGGAAATCAATAAAATTATTCCATATATGGCAGATGTGAAATCCTTCTTTCAACGTTACAATCATTTATAAATTCTCTTTGCAAGAAATCAATGTGAAAAGCCAAGAAGTGCTGCTAGAATTTCATCCAATCTTGCAAAGAGAAGATCGAGCATATTTTAATGTCAGTGTCATTATGACAGATGTATCTTAAAAATCTTAATGTGAAATCTGAACATGTTTTTATTTACTTGTGTAAAAATCATGTGCACTACCTCATATTCTGTCCTGAATCTGCACAATGTCAAACTGACACAGAAAGAAGTCTGACAGGACCTACCTTCCGATACTTTGCCTTAGGGTGGAGATAGTTCTTCACAGCTTTTTGCCATTCTGCTTCCCGGGGAGAGTCCGTGAATATAAATGCCTCCTTACTCAGATCTAGTTCCTGAAATCTAAGATGGAGAAAGGACCCCTGTAAAATGTCTCCCTGTACAACACCTTCATGAAATCTACATGGAGAGAGAACCCTGTAAAATGTCTCCTTTAGGAAATTACAACATCTACTAGATGAAATCTAACATTCCTGTAAAATGTCAACAGTTAAAACAAGGAATTGGACAGAGGAATCAGTTTTATACAAACAAACTATCATATATCACAACATAAAAGTGTAACCGTGTACCCTATAGCATATATATCTGGAGGTTCATCATCAACCACCAGCCATTCCTTGAGGGGCTCCTTTGGGGACTGTCCGTTAACATTCCATGTGCCGCAAAACACCCTGGAAATAGAGCAGTGTTCACAAATGGTGTTTCACAGTAATGTTTCAGATGTCATGAAACTGATTAGAACTTTCAAAAACATTTACCATGCACAAAGAAACTGGCTGTAGTGCAGCGATATTTTAATAACCAATTAATCAGACACACTCACTCACCACACACGCAATTAGCTTACTGTAAATGAATGCCTACACTTTGACAGACAGACAGACAGACAGACACTATTCACTGACTGCTTGAAGGTAACTAAAATCACTCTCTCACACATATTTCATGAATGAAAAGTAGATTATCATCGATTAGCCATAATATCCTATCACTAGGTAACACTTTCTCTACTTCTGACTTTTCAAATACTTCTCTTAAAGAGGCCAGGCGATAGTGGAATTTCCATTTTGTCATGTCCTTCAATGGGATGAACTAAAACTCAATGAACCAATCAGCACCACCTCCTTACTCCAGTCTCTCTGTATTGGTAAACTCCTCCTCTTTAGGTGATACATTTCTTAATCTTGGTTTTCAAACATTTCTGTTAAAGATTATGGTCACAAATGTACATTACTATAAAATTACAACTCCCTCACGAAATTAACTGAAAGAGTCAATAAGCTTCATTTCTTACGTTAGCTTTTCTATATTGGTGAATTCCTCCTCTCTCTGAGCCATGTAGCGTTTCACGAACACCTCCCTTGCCGTCACCGGCTTCTGCCCTACCGGCATCTCCAGGCCATACCCAATCCCCAGCTGCCTCTGAATGTTGTACACTGTATCAGGCTCATCCTCGTCTCGGTCAAGCATGTCCAGTGAGTCCCTGCTCTGGCTGTTGGCCAGATTGGAAGCATTCAGAGTCAACATATTGCTGAAGTCGTCCTCGAAACCTTGTCTTTCAGCAGCTGCAACATCCACTGCAACAAAACCAAGCCTTTCAATCCTTCACATAAGACAATGGAGTGAGTGAGCCACTTATTCAACACTTTGTTTGATTCAAGCAAATAAATGTTGTCAAGCACCCTATGTTAATCATAGTGTTACTTTATGTATTGCATTCTACAAATGATTTCAAAGATGTCATTAGACTCTAGCTCAAAACTTTTTCTGATCAGGATAACAAAGTTCGAGGCTGAAGTAAACTTTTCGCAACATTTTATCAGTCCCTCCTGGATTCCGCTGCGAATTTTTAAGAATTCCGCGGTAAATTTAAGTAAATTCTGCATCCCATTTTTCAAAATTCTGCAAAAGATTCTGCAGTTAAATACTTGAAAAAATAACAAACAATTATGATAAATTTCAAACTTTAATTCTTAAACTCAGAGCTGTAAATGTTTTAGAGCTTCATGACATCCAAGGTACAGCTGGCAGCTCATGTTTTTCTTGCAAGATGTTTTATTTTTATTTAGAAAGATGATCTTACGAGTGTGATCAGGAATGACATTACAAACTCTACAAAATATTGTTTTGATTCAACTTTCAAAATAAGTAAATACCGAGGCACGTATTCTGCATGAAATTGCATTTTCCGTGAACCAGGCGTTTTTCTGCATGAAAAGGTATTTTCCGTGATTTATTCTGCAACCGCGGAATCGCGGAATTCAGGAGGGACTGTTTTATGGTAGACGTGGAGGACATTTCCAACTCTGACATATCAGTGACAAAAGTGACGTTTGATGCTATTCCCCATGTTGATGAGCACCATTTGTTCCCCTTTTCTTTTCAGGTGCATAATTGTCTTGCCTTTGCATGTGTTTGTGATGAGTGCCAGTGGTTAGACCAGGAGGCTTGGTTGATTGTATGTCACTGTAGCCACACCGGATCAATGCTTATGATGTCAATCACTGGATTGTCTGGTCCAGACTCGATTATTTACAGACCACCGCCATAAAGCTGGAATATTGCTGAGTGCAGCGTAAAACTAAACTTACTCACTCACTCACCAGACATGATCGTGATGTTATGCACTGGATAGACTGGTCCAAACAAGATAACGATGTTAATCACTGGGTCGACTGGTCCATACATGATAATGATGTTTTTCCCTTAATCGACTGGTCTAAACATGACTATGATGTTACTGATTGGATTGACAGATCCAAACATGAATTTAATCACTGGATCGACTGGTCCACACATGATGATGATGTTAATCACTGGACTGACTAGTCCAGATATGATCATGTTCAATCCTAAAACGCTGTTTGAAGATAAAAGTGCTGCATTTAACAACAAACCCCCCATATATTCTATATAACACAGTGTGACCACCAACCTGTCTGTCCTATACCATTGCTGGTGAGGTTCATGTGTGCCAGGGGATCAAAGACGTCATCTTGGAAAGGGTTTTTTGATGCACCAGAATACTTGCTTAGCCAGCTGAAGGTTGACCGACAACCGAATCCTGCATTCTGAGTGTACACTGAAACAAAACATGTCTTGCCGTAACCATGGTAACAAGAATCAGCATACACAGCTTTAGGAAATGTAAAATTACTTTTATTGTCTCAAAAATTTGCAATTATGAAACAAAATGTCAAAAGATATGTAACGGGTGAAAAGGTTATCTGTACTTTGAATGTATGGGGTGGGTGAGTGAGATGTTTTAAACCGCTCAGCAATTACCAAAATCACAGCACCACACCACAAATGGGCTTCATACATTGTACCCATGTGGGGAACCGAGCCCAGGCATTCAGTGGGGCAAGCAAACTCTTTAAAGGTCACCCGAAAAATCAAACATAATTAAAACACAATTATCACGTATTCATGACATATAATATACATTGCTGATTATGAAAAAGCATACAAACAAAATTATAAGCGTACAGTCACAAATCAAAAGTGCAATGTTTTGTACTTGGGTTTACTTCTCTCGAAACGAAGCACCCGGGAAACCGAACCCAGTCAGCAGGTGGGTGTGCACTCAAGTGTAACAAAGCCTTTCATTGGCTGGTTCATTTGTCGATGCCCTCACGGCTCATTGTGTGTATGTATACATAATACGTATATAGAGATGTTGGGGTTTGTAAATACATGCTCAGTTTTTGTGTATAACATTTTGCAATCAACAGACATCATAACATGTCATGTGTACAAGTATCACACCTGCCTGTCTGTGTAATTACATAATGTGACAGAGACCCGGACTCGGGCCATAAATCAATGCGTTTTGTTTATGGTGTATAGCCTGATAGGTGTTACGTTCAAATTGCATGTGGTCAGTGATCGAAGTTGTGTATTGAATATTGTCATTAGCAGACAGGCAGGCAGACACATAGGTGTCAATAAAACAGACGTTGAGTTTTGTCTGTGACAACGACATATCTATATCACAGTTAGAAATTCTGCTAAATAATGACATTGCTTTTTAAGTATCGAACTGAGAAAGTGACTCTAGTAAGAAGACAGATCACAATCAAAACATCAGACCAAGTGCAGTGAAATACACATTAAAAATGAAATTATATAACTGACTGACTGACTGACTGAGTTTATTTTTACGCACTGTTTTAGCAATATTCCAGCAATATCACCACGGTACTGGGGACACCAGAAATGGGCTTAAACACATTGTGCCCATGTGGGGAATCGAACACCTGGGGTCTTCCTCCTTCGTGACAAATAGTGAACTGTGTCAATATTTTAATGATAGGTTGTTAAACAACTTTTTAATTTTAACCACTGCAAACAGGCTACAGAGTTGGTCCGAAATTATATAAACAGTTAAATCAGTAATCTACTGTCATAACATATAAAAAGCTAGAGCCTGTGAAATATCAACAAAACATTTGAAAAATAGCTCACACCAAAGCCTTCACCGAATATTCATCGCCAGCGAAGGTTTTCCGTCTTGAAATGTCGAACGCCTCACTGGTTGACACATAGCTGAGTAGATCTAGATCCTAACAAGGTTCTTGTATGTAATGAGTAGATTATTTACTATTTGTTTTGATTAGACTACTCCTGCTCAGGACCTTATAATCCGGACATCCCGCTTCCAAGCTGCGCGAACCTATTTCACTGCATATGCGCTATGAGCGTACAGCACAGCTCAGCACAGCACAGCTCAGCGCAGCACAGCTGTTGAAACCACTTTTCATAGTGCTGGGGTGAATTTCGTGAATCGTTTGAACTCCGATTTCGCGGGAGGGTTTTCATCGCATTATTTTTCAACTTTACAAGTTGAATTTGCATTTTTAATGATTTGTATCTGTAAGTCCATACGGAAAGGTTTTAGAATCTGCAAAGTTGTGTTTTACGTTGCATGTGACCTTTAACTACTGGGCTATGCCCTTGAACAGAATATGATGGAAAACTGTAATAGTTATTGCAATGGGAAAATATAAAGGAACTCTACTTACAATCCTTTGCACTCTTTATCTGACCGAGCAGATCTGTTGTTGACTGTTGCTGAGGCAACTCCAGGAGCAGGTCGTGTTGGGTGGATTTCAGCCGTAATCGAAATGCTGAAACATTGATTGTGAAAGAATTTGTTGAGATAGTTCTTGGGGAAAAAGGCTACTATTTATGATACAAATGATACAGTGTCCTTCCTGTCTTGATTATATTCCATTTTGCATATCTCGTTTCGATAAATAAAACCTAATTTAAATAAAGACACTTCTTTAAAAAAAGAATCATGAATATTCGATTCTTGTGATCGCGAATAAGAAAATTAATCCAAGATGAGATAGGGTTAAATTCACTGAAAACACAAGTGAATTGAAACGGCCTTCATGGACATCCTTCTCAAACACAACTGCAGCACACAATGGTATATTGACTCCGAGCTAATCACTCTTTGTTTTATCACTTTAATGCTACATCACTAGGAATACATCGAAATATCATCATAATCATGTATCATTTTCTAATCACCAACCTTGAGGATTGTCACTGGATTTGACAGTGTTGGAGGAATCTGAAAATACAAACAATCATTAATATTGATATATGTTGCATTTAATACAAATTCATCAAATGTTTGGAACTCCAGGAAGAAATGGTCCCCAGTAGCCTATACTACTGACTTAAAGGGTGTTAGTGAGTGAATGAGTTTAGTTTTAAGGTTCTGTTAGCAATATCACAGCAGGGGGACACCAGAATGAGTTTAGTTTTTGCTTCTTTAAGCAATGTTCCAGCAATATCACCACAGAGGCTGACACCAGAAATGGGCTTTACACATTGTACTCGTAAAATCCCCTAGTGGCAAAATTGAAACAAATTATCTCCCATCTTTCTATCCAATGTACATCGACTTAGATTCAATTTGACTAACACAAGCAAACAGGGCCACAAATATCCCCATCTGCCATGTGTTGATGTTACACACAAGACGTTTAATGGCTAGCTTGTCCGTTGTCAACGTAAGGACCCATTGCTATTACATGACTGAGTTCTGTCTAGAAGAAGCGTGCGCATCGGCGCTCGAAGATTGCAGCAGATATCTCATTACGGAAATTACCGATGAGCGAATGATCACTTTTGAAACAACGCCGCTGAACACAGCTTGTGGACAGCCTTGAACCAGACAAAGAAAGCTTCATTCTTTGATATGACATGAGTAACCTCAGTACCCATGGCGGATACACTGACTGAATGTGAGTTTAGTTTACCGCTTATGCAAATTCCAGCAAATCTAGAAATGAGCTTCACACATTGTACCCATGTGGGGATTCAAATATCTTTGGATCCACGCTTTAACCATTAGGCTACCCCACCGCCCCTTTTGGCGTGTAGAGCAAATGCTAGGCGAACCACTAGGCTACCCCATTGCCCCTGACTTAAAGGGACTGGGTGGTCAAGTTCCTTGAATTAACCGATCGTTTACCATTATGCCCTGATGGTGTAGCTCTTATTGCTTGTCTTTCCACAGTTACCGTTTTGTAAGCTTGTCATATGCAACTATTGATGTTGACGCCAACAATAATTAACAATCCTCATTCAGGGCTAACTGACATGCTGTTCTACTGCCCCCTATGTTAAGTATTGGTGGTCCAGTTAATTGAAATTATCGAAGGTTGGTCACAGTGACCAAACGACCAAGCAATCGATCACATTTTGGACCTACTTGATGGTGGAACATATTATAAAAGTTGTCAGGGCCTTAAAACAGGTTTAATTCTTAGAAAACACACTTAATTTACTGAAAAGTCATAACTGAATATTTCTTGAAGAACCTGGAAGGTTTATGTTAAACTAATATTAGTCATCACTTTAAAGTAGCAAGTTGCATCATTTTACATTATATGTGAAATTTGCAAATGCAATTTGTGCAATTAAGCAAAACAAAAACAACAGAGAACCATGTTATACTTATCTGCAATAACAACCTGAATAGGAAAATCTTAAAAATGATGCTAACCAATTTTTTTTCGATGATTGCTTGTTGGTAATAAACCAATCATCAATTGTGAGATTTCAACCAATTCCCAACAGTATTGTTAAGAAACATGTTTCCAGTAAAACAAATGATAAAAAGTGTCAAGACAGTTTAAGGTCAGGTTAAAATCTTTCTCTTTATCATTTCAATATAATGTTTTAAATTAAATAGGCATTTTTTAATTGAAATGTAAATATTTCCACTAGTAATGTTAGCTGACTGAAGCAACTGCAACTATGAAATGGGTGCAAACGTTTATAGTTGCACTGTAACAGTCTGTACTTGGCAACCCGTGAAGCTCTGGGTTAGAATGAACCTTCAGTAACCCATGCTTGTGGAAAGAGGCGACTAACGGGATCAGGTGGTCAGGCTCGCTGGCTTTGTTGACACATGTCATCAGTTCCCAAATGCGCAGATCGATGCACATACTGTTGATCACTGGATTGTCTGGTCCAGACTTGATTAGTTGCAGACATATAGCTGGAATATTGCTGAGTGCGGTGTAAAACTAAACTCACTCACTCACTGTACTAGACAGTGACAACTGACATGAATCATGATATCTATACCAATAATACCTTTGATTATGAGGGGGCAGACTAGAATGGCATAGTGACGTCATTAGAGGGAGTGAGTTTAGTTTTACGCCGCACTCAGCAATATTCAGCTATATGCTGGCGGGACGAAAGATATATATATGTAAATAAACAGTTTTGATTGCACATTAGTATTAAGTATGTTGTAACATTGTTGTATTCTAGGTTGGTAATTATTCAACATTTTTTACATTCTGTTCATAAATACATCTGTAAATTTGCATATGTCTGAAATAATTAGTAAACAAAGAATTGGCAAGAGGAATGTACTTGTTAACCTCAGAAAAGACAATGTTCCACTTAAACAACTTGTCTCAATGTTGCCCAATAAGATCATTCAAATGATATTGCTATACGATCCCAGGCATGTTTCTGTATAAAGAAATGTACCCTGAACAAAATCAAAATACAGCGATATTACCTCACTCCTTCACTTGTTAAGCAATGCATATGACCAGACAATCCAGTGAATGATAGTTTGAACAATGTGATGCTATGTCCAGTTACCATGACACACAAGTCAACCGAAATCACAAAGATGGTCCCATGGCAACAAGATCAGGCTACCAGGGACCTACTGAAACTCGGAATCCCCTCTACAAATCACAGTAACAGATCACCAGGTACCTGAAATATGTCTATAATATATGGTACAACATCATAATATCAAGTCAAGCTGTTCCTGACATTATGATAATATTGAAAAAACTAGCAGCAGCATGTCACAATGTTGTAATACAAATCATTTCACACATGAACAGCTGTTTCCCAAATATTATCCAGACACTGTTAAAACATGAGAAAATCAAACCCGATATTGATTTTTTCTTTGTGTGTGTAATATTTGTTCAACTGACTGACTGACTGAGTTTGTTTTACGCCGCTTTTAGCAATATTCCAGCAATATCACGGCGGGGGACACCAGAAATGGGCTTCACTCATTGTACCCATGTGTACCCGGGTCTTCGGCGTGACGAGCCAACGCTTTAACCACTAGGCTACCCACCGCCCCAATATTTGTTCAAAATATAGGGAGATACAGAAAGGGAGAAAACAATTCCACACATACACACATACTGAAGTCAAAAACATATTTTCAGAGAGAGTGAGAAAGAAAGAGTGAGTGAGTGAGTTAAGTTTTAAGCCGCTTTTAGCAATATTCCAGCAATATCACGGCTGGGGACACCAGAAATGGGCTTCACAAATTGTACCCATATGGGGGCGGTGGGGTAGCCTAGTGGTTAAAGCGTTGGCTCATCACGCCAAAGACCTGGGTTCGAATCCCCACAAGGGTACAATGTGTGAAGACCATTTCTGGTGTTCCCCATGATGTTTCTGGAATATTGGAATATAGCGGCGTAAAACCAAACTCAGTTAGTGTACCCATATGGGGAATCGAACCCGGTGTAACAGGCTAAACTTTGCCCCTGGTCAAACCTTCCCCGACGAAACTTTGGCCTAGGACAAACTTACCCCCCTAGGCTTAATCTTCCCCGGGGAAAGTTTGTCCTAGGCCAAAGTTTCCCCCATTGAATCAACTTTAAAGGCTACTTCTTTCCCACCCTTTTTCTTGTATCAAAAGGGAGAGATTCTTCATAGGAATGGCGGCAGGAGCAGGATGGATTTAGAGATGCTCTTCAAACATGTATGCATTCAAATCACTACACCCAAGTCAGAATCAAGAATGGCTTATTTGACAAAAATGTGTACCAAAATTTAAGTCAAAACTACTGTCGGTTTGATGTTTGCAATAACTTTTTCTACCCCTTTCGATATAACAGCAATGGTGGGGAAGAAGTAGCCTAGGTAGGCCAGAATCTCCCCCTTTCGATATAGAAACAAGGGTGGGGAAGAAGTGGCCTAGCTAGGCCAGAATCTCCCCCCTTTCATAGAAAACAGAACAAACTATCCTAGGGGGCCTTAGCCTAGCCCAAACTTTCCCCGGGGTAAGAATATCCTAGGACAAAACTTCCCCGTGGAAAGTTTGGCTTTGGCCAGATTCTCCCCACGGAAAGTCTTCAGCGTGACGAGCGGAGGCTTTAACCACTAGACTACCCTACCACCCAAGAGACAGACAGAGAGACATACAAACATGCTGAAGACATACTTTGTGACAGACAGACACACACACACACACAGACACACACACATACAGAAGTTAAAGACATATTTTGAAAGACAGACAGAAGTTAGACATATTTTGTGAGAGAGAGAGAGATGTTAAACATATTTTAAGAGACAGACATATGCACAAACTGAAGACATATTTTGCAAGACAGAGACACACAGATAGCTACATATATAGAAGTTAAAGACATATATTGAAAGACAATCAGACAGAAGTTAAAGACATATTTTGAAAGAGAGAGACAGAGACAGACAGACAGACAGAAGAGGGAGAGAGACAAAAGACAGACAGTTTACTACGTCAATAATATCCACCTTAAAGCATATACAGTTACATCAGGATAACTTGTCAAGGGTGCATTACTTCTAACTGTGATGTGATCATGTTCAACCCTGATTTTAGTCACATTATACAACGCAGTGAATGCTGTCATCCACATTCTCTTCAGGAAAATCCTTATTAATCAGGATGTGTGCAGCTGCTCAAAACAATATCTTTCACAGGTCACCCTGACACATACTGCTGCTAAAAGTAATCCAGCGCATATTCAACTGATGTAAGAATCTGCTCGTAGTCATACTTGGTAACCATAGTACCAATATCTCCATCACATTATCACTGTACATTAACAAATATAAAATGATGCATCTCATATCTTGAAGCTATTGCACATTCATGTTCATTTAACGCCATTTAATTGCCCTCAGCATTTCACAGTTAGTGAACCTGTTCCCATTTGTTTTGTGAGATTAATCTGATTCAAAACAATGTGTCCAGACAGCTAATTTGGGAAATACATATTTTGGGGTTCAAAACTGAGATTTGTTCTACTTTCTTAAACCTAGAGGCATTTTAACATTGCACAGAGATTCCTTTCCGTGCAATAACATAAAACTAGGCCTTTATACCTCTTCTTCTTTATTGTTCCTGTTATCAGTGAAATACAGTTACCTCATAAACATGTTGAAAACCCATAAAATAAGCAAGCATATGAATTGGGTAATTTCAGTTGGTATTTTCTGCAGGCTATGGGTTGAGTTGAGTTGAGTTGGGCTTTATCGGCATTATTCAAGCCATATAGTGACGAGAACAAGTCTGCATTAATAAACATTGTAAGTACAGAGTCAAAATGAGATTTATTTTTAAAAAGCAGGCTATGGGACCATTATCGGAACATCACTGGCCCCTGAGCAGGTTGGGTGGCTGGTTTGTGTTTTAATGCCACACTCAGCAATATCCCAGCTATATGGTGGCAGTCTGTATATAATCAAGTCTGGACCAGACAATCCAGTGATCAACAGCATGAGCATTGACCAACGCAATTGGGATATGATGACATGTGTCAATCAAGTCAATAAGCCTGACCACCCCATCATGTTAATGATCCAAGCATAAGTGTACTGAAGATCAATTCTAACCTGGATCTTCACGGGTCTCCCTGAGCAGGTCTTGATAAATCAATATCTCCTTCAATAAAGTGATGGAAACAGGTGTGTGATGGGTATGGGTGGTATGGGTGGGGTAATGGGTGGGGTGGTTGTTGGTGTTGTCAGGTGATACTAAACCCCACCCTGATGTGCGCACATGCCGTTCTAACACAAACACTGCTTTTGCTTTTTGCAATGTTACAGCTTTATGACTGCAGTCTGTCTGGACCAGTCTGGACCAGACAATCCAGTGATTGACATCATGAGCATCAATATCATGAACTACATACAAACAAACAAACCTCGCATTGGCACAACCAAATATTGCTGTCTTATTGACATGTGGATGTGGGGTAGCCTAGTGGATAAAGCGTTCACTCATCACACCACAGACCCGGGTTCGTTTCAACACATGGGTACAATGTGTGAAGCCCATTTCTGTGTCCCCCGGTGTGATTGCTGAAATTTTTGCTAAAAGCGGCATAAAACGATACTCACTCACTCTTGGTGACATGACGTCAAACATGACCTAGGAAGTCTAGAGTGTTGGATTGCTTAACAAAGCATTTCCAAAGAGATTGTTTTTCGAAGCACATTAAAATTCTGGCAAACTTCATTTTGCGGAATTTCTGTTTGCAGATAACCAATTGCATGTAGACTTTGTTTTCCAGTCGGATCTGCCTAAGCGTTTTTATGGTAAAAAGTATTCTAATGAGTAATAACTACACAATTTTTGTGAATTCACACTAGAAAACATGTGTATGAATTGAAGCTCCCAACAAACACAGAAATATGTAAATTGTAAATAAATCCATGGAGACATCATCATAAATATGTATTGAAACATACATTACTTAACTTAGAATACATCATATTTACTCAACTTAACATAAAGTTACATACACAGTTACTTTTTCCTGCTGGCATATTACTGAAATACGGACATACCCATTGAACACTTCAAATGTATTTTTCAAGTTGTTAGTTTTAGAGGTATGATTCCTGACAACAATGTCTACCAGTAAAGCTAAAGATTGCTCCTACCAAAAAAGCCACACAAATCTTATATGGCTAAAATAACCCAATTAATATGGAGTCACAATATGGCGGAAAAATGAAGATGCAACATAAAAGTTTAACTCACTCACTCACTCAACTGATATGGCTGAGCAAGCTGAATGTTAGCTGAAAGTGAGTGAATATAAAGTTGTTAAAATGGCAGCATCAAAAACAGATCTGACACTTTCTATAAACCTTAAACGTTACCTTAATATTATCACAATATCCAACAGCCTTTCTCACTTTGCAAAAACACTGAGGTGAGGTGAGGTGAAATTGGGTTTTATGTCGCGGCTTGAGAATATTCCAGCCATATGATGACCGCATCGATCTGCGGTGTATCGTAGTCTGACTGCTTGTACTAGCCCAGACTTAAGCTGGTTTTATAGTGCTAACCCACTGAGATACCATGCCGCAGTGAAGCATGAATACCCCACTCAGACACATTATACTGACTCGAAGCCGACCAGTCCTTGTTGTACCATTAATGCCGAAAGCACCAGGCAGGGACCAACAAGTACCATATTTTAACGCTTTTGGTATGACGCTGTAGAGATTAACCTGGTTTTATAGTGCTAACCTTCCGCTATCCGAAGCATGGACGCAGCTCAACCACTACACCACATAAAACATTTATAGGCAGGGAGAACAATCACGTCTTTTGGCATTTGGTATGAATAACCACTACACCACATAAAAACACCGAAGAACAATCAGGCATTTGGTATGAATTTGTTGTAGCTGGGCCACAGTAAGGCATATCAATGTAATAATATGCACTGGATAATAAGCACTGTTGTGGCAAAACATGGCAATTGATTTCCTGAAAAATTATCACCACATTCATTTGGACATTGCTTTCTGTAAGATTATCATTCAGTCAGTGACATGATCATCATGAGAGGCTTACTGAACTACCATGAACAATACCACAGTATATAATAGTAATATTACATGTCACTTTGATGAGTGAGTGAGTGAGTGAGTGAGTGACTGACTGATTGACTGATTGAATGATCGTGTGATGAGCGAACGCTTTAACCACTAGGCTATCCCACCACCCCATGATGATGATGATGATGCACGCTTGCATTCATTCTCAACTCCCTAGGGAGTATATTACCCATGCTGTCTTATAAGGGGCTATTATGTTAAAAAGTCACTACCATCTCATCCTTGTACTGCTCAGTCAGCAGAGGCTGTGGGAGAAAAGGGCATGGTGTTGTAGGCCTCAGACATTGACCTATTTGCTGAAACCCACAAGCAGGTATATTTTTGGTCTGAGAAACCTCCAAACAGGACGATTTAAGAAACGGAGTGACTGTGGCTTTGCCCTGCTTTTAGCAATATTCCAGCAGCATCACGGATGGGGACTCCAGAAATTAGCTTCATAAATTGTACCTGTGTAGAGAATTGAATGCGGGCCTTTGGCATGACGAATGAACGTTTTAACTACCAGACTAGAATCGAACCTGGGTCTTTGGTGCGACAAGCAAACGCATTAACCACTTGGCTACCCCACCAAGCCAGATTTATGAGCATTAGATCTGTGTTTCAAGTGGTCAGATTCGAGCAGTTGGTGGATTGCATTTCTGCAGGAGTGGATCAGTGCTCATAATATCCATCACTAGATGCCCAGGCTTTGTACAGGCTGGCATCACATAGCTGGGATAGTAAACAACAAATCACATCTTACCTAAGAAACAGCCCAGGTCTGAGTCAACAGGTAGAACTTGATCAACAGAAAGGTCCCCAGCACTTAGAACAGGAACCCGACTTGTAGTGAACAAAAATATCCTGAAAAAGATTACAGACATAAACATTTGTGCTTCCTTCTTAAAGGTATGAATAATATCCTAAGGGACCATTCATAATTTATGGCTAGGGGGGTGATGATGATTTTTATGGCGAAGCATGTACAATGTGAATGACCCCCCCATAAACTTCATGTACAGAGTAAGTGACCCCCACTGCATGTTATGTACAAAATCAATGCCCCCCTCCCATATTTTTAAAGCATGATTTTAAAATATTTTTATGTACAAAATTTAGGGGATCTGAGGATTCAAAATCTAAAATTAATACAATTACAATATAAATAACATAAATTAATATAATCACTTCCCAAAAGGCATTGTGTAGTCACAGCTTTCAACCGTTGGAGCTGTGCCAATTTACACTTGTCAAAGAAGTACAGGATCTTGACTACCAGCTGTCACACTTCCATGTTTGTGGATGCTGCGATGGTTGTGTGGGTTAGATTGCTGACTGTGTCAGGCAATGAGATGCCTGACTTTGATAGTTTGGGTTTGAATCCTACATGGGACTCAATCCCCTAAAATACCAGAATCTGTACTCTACTGAGAAAGTGTAATCCCAGAAAAACAAACACATTATATTTTACCATAACCTAAAAGGCTGACTGACTGGCTGAGTTTAGTTTTATGCCGCTTTTAGCAACATTCCAGCTATATCACGGCAGGGGACACCACAAATGGGCTTCACACATTATACCCATGTGGGGAATCGAACCGGGGTCTTCCGCGGGGCGTGACAAGACAACGCTTTAACCACTAGGCTACCCCACCGCCCCTAACCTAAAAGGCATTGTGTAAGCATTGTGTACATATAAGCAAACACCAGACACCAGAAATAGGTTTCACACATTATACCCACATAGGGAATCAAACCCGTGTCTTGGGCATGACGAATGAACGCTTTAACCACTAGACTATTCCACCGTCCCCTGGGACTACCTTAACTCCAAACACCTCTGTAGCACCTACACATTGTACACTCCAAGCCATAGCTGCTAGTGATCTCACCGTGAGTCAAGATGCCAGTTCCTTACTTCTGGCTATCCTTCAGTATGCCAAGGGGAATATTGATCTGTCCTCTCCCTTTCATTCAACTGCACATCACCAGAGAGGTGGTCATTCTGACATTTTATGGTCACAAGGTTCAAGAAGAATAGCGACACAGCCATGATATACCATACCCACTGACTTTACTGACAAATGTCTGGGGTCAGGCTCCTAACCATGTTAACTACTAATGGCCCTGCTACAGAGCCATGAAAATATTGGTATTTTCCTACCTGAAATAGATTTAGAATCACTAATGTCACTCGAGTAATATAAATTCCCCTGGGCTGTTAAAATTCATTGCATTATAGTGCTAATGGCATGATTAACATCAAAATGGCATTAATATATTCAATCAACATGACAGTGACAGGTAAATAAGTGAGTGAGTGAGTGGGTGAGTGATTGACTGAGTGAGTTTGATTTCAGATAGGATTAGTGTGAGTGAGTGATATATTGTATATCAATTAATAATAACTATCAGTAGTCTTAATGTGAAATTTACCCAAATAGACCTGGTACTTAATGCTCTGTTTGAACTGAACTGATCTATTTATGTTGAAAATTGAATTTTCTGCCTTTCATGGTCCATTTTCACCATGGTTACCCTCAATAAATGAAAATGTTTCTGTGGCAGTGAACTATAAATTTTAGTATTGATTTTCATAAAATTGTATGCAGTGCTAGGGTAATACCATTTACAACATATGATAATTACATTTTCAGGATCATAATGCCCCTTTATCAGCAATAATTATAATCATGATGTTTGCAACAACAGACTGACATTTCAAAATATTCATCTTTAACCACTATAGACTGAAGCAGTTGAATTGTCGATTGTATCGTTCCTGTAAACATGATGAAGGTGAGGTGTAATGGGGTTTAAGTTTAACATCGTACATAAGAATATTTCAGCTCATATGACGATGTACGGGCCGGGGGAATAAACATGATGAAAACTACTCATTAATAAAAGTAATAATATCTTCAACCAAACATTCTACATAGTTTCTATTGAGGAAATGACAGATTTTAGAAAGGCCTCGCCTACCATATCACAAACACTAATGGGTTTTTGACCTGGTTACTTAAAATGGGGAATTCTTCTGAAACATGAACATCTTCATACGTGGAAGGAAATATTGTGGAATCATAATATATTGAAGTGTGAAACCATTCTGCGAGAAAATAATTCAGCCTTGCTTAGGGGAATTTGTTTCCACTGACAATGACAGATTAAAATAGCTTGTGCAGAATAAGTTCATAAGCAGATTGCATTGAGTGCAAGGGGCTAAATAGTCCACATATCAGCAAATAAATATCACCTCCTTCAAACTTATATCTTATTTTCAAGATCTAACCAAATAGAATTTGAGTCAATTTGGACGATTTACATCCTGTCTATGCTGTCTATAAACTGCCAACTTTCACTGTTTCTACATGGACCAATCATACCTTACTTTGTCATTACATACATACACATCAATGTCCACAAGAAATATGGAAAATGATGATCAGTGAAATCCCTCAATTATTTCTCAATGCCAAGGAAAGAAAGACAAATATAATCAAGTTTTTAAAAGCTACAGAACAAAATGGCAGTCCGCATTTGATAAAAAAAACTGTGTCCTTGACGGGATACAGAAATTAGACAGAAGGCTATAAAATAATTGAGCATTTATAATTTATATAAAGATGTCAAAGTTGTTAAAAAAAGAAATAGTCATAACTGTTTGCCAGTTAAAAAATTATTTAAAAGCTCACAAAATCAGCTGATCGGCAGATAATGACATGCCAAGCAGACAGTTTAAATGTGGAGTCTATGTCTAAACTGAAAGAAACAGATGATGCTGTTTGCCAGTTAAAAATATAAAATCAAACACAGTTGACATGGTTATCGAAGTTGTGATGAAATTGTGCTGTTTAAATGGGGGGTCTTGATCTAACACAGTAAAACAGTAATGCAGTAAGACTGTTACAAACTTCTGCAGATTTGAAGAATGCAAAGAAAAAGAGTTAATATATATAATATTTATCCACATGGAGTGAGGGGCAGGGTTGACTTAATCAAGAAAGTGTGATATATATAGTATATGTGTAACAAAATAGGTAGACAAAAGCGATCAGGACTGTCAAAAGCTGATCATGATTAATTTAACATGGTAATCATTATGAGGTCATTATGATTATGTAACAAGGTAATGTTGAAGTGTAACCATGTCCAGTCACTGCTTGGTGTAATATTAAAAATGTGTCACATGAGCAGCACTCAAACATTGTCTGATATCATGTCGGTTGTTTTTTTTAATTTTCATTAAAGTATCTAGTGCAGATAGTTTATCTGTTGTGCAGTCAGTTGTTAAATATAGTTTTAGGTTTCGGAAAAAGACAATCATAATTATCATTGATGGGAAGAAAAGTTAACAATTATTGACATGACAGTTGTGTCATTGATAATACCAAGCATAATCTATTGTAATGAAGCAAAGTTTCAATAATGTTATTATACCAAAGTAGACTTGTCAACGGCCAAGGTTAATATTTATTGTCCACAAACTAATCCAGGCATAAGCATGCCACCACACCTAGTGATCTGAAATATGCAGTTTTCTTTTCTAGCTTTTGTATATTTGCTCAAAAATTCTCCAATATTGATAATTGATCGAAATTAAGTTAAGGATTTTTGGCATCTCCGCAGTCTGCACAGTCTGCTGTTGAGAGACATAAATAAGAAATCGCACTCTGCTTACGCATGGTCGTCTTGTTTCTCCACAACGGCAAGGTATCTGGGGGATTTACCATAGTCCAGGAGCAGGGCAGTCTCTGTACACTGAATGTTGTCAAGGACAGGATCAGTAGCACTGACATCATTTCAACATAACCAAAATATTCATAATTGTTTTAAAATCTTACCATGAAGTCTTTGAAAAGGATTTAGAGTGAGTGAGTTTAGTTTTACGCCACACTCAGCAATATTTCAGCTATATGGCCGCAGTCTGTAAATAATCAAGTCTGGATCAGACAATCCAGTGATCAACAGCATCAGCATCGAACTGCGCAATTGGGAACCGATGACATATGTCAACCAAGTCAGCAAGCCTGACCACCCGATCCCATTAGTCGCCTCTTACGACAAGCATGGCAGATCGATATTCTAACCAGGACCTTCACGGGTAGAAAAGGATTTAGAAGGGACACAAATAAAAAGTGAAAATTTAAGGCAGTGAACTTTCTCATGAGGAACTTGATATTTCAGAGTATATTCTTACCTGATGAAGGCATAAGAATATACTCAAAAATGTCCTGTTCCTCATAATAAAGAAGTTGACATCCATATATTTTCACCTTTTATTCATACCATGAAGTGAAATTACAGATAGATGACTCTTAGTTCTAACAAAAATATTTCAAGTGTTCCCTGTCATTTGTTTGGCTTACAAACTAATTATGTTTGCATTCAAGCTTCCATAAACATAATAAATAATAACAAATAATTGGTCACTGCAGGTCTATTGTTTCCTTATTGGCTGGGCTTGTGTTCCATTAGTGCACTGACCAATGCTTTCTTATTGTCCTTTAGTGTTACTGATTAAATAAGTAATAACGGTAGTTGTCGTTGTTGACTTATACCATGTATACATTTATAAAAGCTAGTGCACAAACTTTGCTTGATAACTACATGCTTATTTACAGCGTATAAAGTGGTATCAGAGACCCTATATAGTCTCTGGTGATATCAATGATTACACCTCCATAACACAAAATGTACTGAAGTCAATTTTTAAGAATCTTTTGATGAGCATGATGAGGAAGAATGAGTGACTTAGGACAAAATTCCTGTTTCAACTTCACTTTCAATGAAAGCATAGGCCTACATATTTGAAATTAATGATTAACGAATATATATTACATTGCTTTCTCAAATGTGGAGTGATTTACACATATTGCATCCCATTTGAAATTTATATGTGCTTTTAAACCCGACAGTGACAGACTTTTCAAACAGATTCTGTAGACCCAGGTATTACATACAGAAAACAGGAAACTGTTATATCCAGTCTATGAAAAATATGTTAATTTTAAGTGAATAACATATGACCATGCTCTACAGAAACTTTCATATGGTATGCAGTTGCAAGAGATGAGTATTGGCGTGAGTGAAAATATAGTCAGTAGATGTCATCCACATGCTCATTTCCATGCCACTATCGTAAAAGATACAATCAAACATGTTTCATCGGCTGAAAGTTTCTTCTGAACAACAGCGCGTGGATCCATAATCACAAGTGTTTAATCTTCAAGAGACGTGACTAGTAGGGGTACTAGTGAAGAAAGATTTCTTCAGTTCAAGTGTCATTCAAGTGCTTTAGGGTGTGTGATCAGACACATGTCAGTATCGAATCTTGCTAATGTGGAGAAAGGGATTTCATTACGTCACACGTGCGCATGCACCCATACAATAAATATATATCCAGTCTTCTTCGACACTTGAGCTCAACCGTTGGCTCCCAACTGACACTGACAGATCAATGACGGAGAAAATGGAGCTAGAATCCTTTGGAATGTATCAACTAATCACACATGTAATGCATCGTTCCTCGAATTTGTTATCCTCATTCACAACCAAAAATGATCCGTCCACCAAAATGACACGATCGATATTTTTAGGTCAAATGTCACCGCATTCTTTGTTATGCTTCTTGCAAACACGAAGTCACTTTCCATGCGGAAGTAAATAACCGGAAATGCAGTTACGTACGAAGCTGTCAAATATTACAAGTTTCGAATCTAAAATTGAGCCGAATCGGTTAAACGTTAATGAAAACACAAACGAACATAGTATATTTATCAACTAAGAGATATATTTGCAAACTAAGCTTTTTCTTACAATTGATGCGTGATTACCAAACAAAACACAACAGCTCCGTTTGTACAGTGTCACCTCTCCTAGGTGACGAGGTCAGGGGTCATTCCCAGTTCAATGAATAACATGACTTATCTTGCTGGTCGTTGTATTGCCTATCCGTCATTATTTTAGCGTCTGGGTAAGTGATTTGTACTTGTTATCTCAGATTCAAGACGTACGGTGTGTTAAATGGTTTTACATATACGATACATTTGCTACCGCAGTTCAGTCCAAGATAATTTAGATTAGTCATTTTAAAAATCGATTATATTCTGATAAGTACGGCTGCAATACTGCAATGTCCGTCGCGATCATGACATCCTAGGACAAAGCCAGTTTCGGATAATATCGATGATAATCAGACATTTACCTATGATTTGATTTAATTAAATATTGGGAAATCTTTTGTGGTGTTAGGTAAATTTTTTCATGCCATATTCTTCTGCTGTAATTTGCAATGAACCATAAGTGTTTCGAAGGGGCTAACTTACATAACATGCAAGTACCTCATTTTACACCTTACTGTTATTGTCACGGTTGAATGGCCCTTTGTTTTGTGAAGTCAAGGCGAGGGAGACATGGTACGACCGTAACAGTGACTGCTCGTGAGTGTGGTATTTCTGTTCTAACGTAACCTAATACTGTAGGGCACGACGTGAGCTTCGAATGTGTCAACAAGTTCTATGAATTGTTGACACGCCTCAGACGCGGAGTTGAACGTGTCGTGTTTCTTTTGTCAATACTGTTATGACTTTGTTGCCGAATCCAAGGAAAATATACACCTTCAGCGTAATTGTGGATATCTGAGTGCAAGCCAAACATATATGAAGTATTATAAATATATACATAAGCAAGGGCGTGTTTTAAACAAATATTAGTTTTATTCTTATTATGAGTATCAATATTATTAAAACTATAATTGTTTCACCATCTTAAGTGTAAATAATGTTTTGTTAAATGTTATCAAAAGAAACGCCACTTTGAAATATAAAATCAAAAGGAAATACAATTATGCAGTTAAGAAATGTATCGTTCATGGGTAACCGGTACCTTTATCTAAGTTAAGAAACTTTGAGGCTTTTATATCTAAATTGTTGGCAATCAAACCTAATGCAGCGTTAGGATATTATTTTAATACACATAATATAAAAATAATATGTGGAAAATACTTTCTTATATTATGGGTGGTCAGCAATTAGTACAGTGTATTAAAGTGACCGAGTGAGTTTAGTTTAACGCCGCACTCAGCAATATTCCAGCTATATGGCGTCGTATTAAAATATGTATACATCTCAGTAACTATATCCTTAGGGCAAGACCGGTTGAAGTAAATATCTTACGCAAATCTATCCCCAAAATACACGAAATTACAAAGGGACAAAAAATATATAAACACTTTTGATAATATAAGAATTACTAAATTATTTGTTACATCTTGTCCATTACCGTAGTTTATCGTGAATAATCCATTCCCACCATTTCGGGGTTCTCGTTTGGAGAGAAAAATGTCACCCCTTGACGTTAGGTGAAGGGAAAAATAAGACTCAACTCAAATCAACAAAACAATAAATTAAATCTGGTGCATTTTTTACATGGATAGAAATGAGATTTTTTTCCAAAAATGTCTTGAACCAGGTCACTGCATGCAAAACAGAACCGTTGCTCATTGCATGTTAAGTTGAATTGATTTGATAATTAATATTTGAAAGGTGGCTCACTTTCAAGGTCGATACCTGGACAGTAGTATTAATAATTGAGAGAGCTTGTCAGAGGCCATCTGTCTGTTACTGCACGTGAGTGTATGCACATGCGGGTGTTTACAGACTTCCTACCCAGAGAAAGAAACATATGGGCTCAGAAGGATCGTATCAGGTAGTTATGCATTATTATAACAATTGGCGTCCATGTTTCTCTATACAGATGTATATCAACCATCTCTTCAGCTGAACACACACAACGATTTTGTCATTTCATTTGAAAGGTTACTGTTTCCTTGAAAGGCTATGTGTTATTGATTAACTTCACTCACGACCAGTGCTACGGGTTCAACGAAAACCTGGATTCACTAATGAAAACCTGGATTCCCTAACCCTTACAGGGAATAGTGGTAAATGTTATTTAATTAATCACTTCCGCTGCTTTATCTTTTCTGTCTATTTTGACAGACAACCATTAATATGTACTCGACTGTACTGGCGTTTCAACCTAATGTTACAAGATGTGTATTAAAATTGTCGGAATATTTGAATATATTCATTTTCAAAAGTGTTAAGTTCAGTGTTAACTGTAATTGCATCCAAATAGTTGAGCTTTAATATTAATGAACTTGAAAATTCTCGCCTTCGTTCAAGTGTTCCTTGCATGAACATATAGGTCACTGAGGCAATCTCTTTGCTGCAAAATATATAGGTCACTGAGGCAATCTCTTTGTTGCAAAGCAAACTTATACATTTGTCTAAACCAATACTGACACCTTTGTAATAGACAAATGCTGTAACTGAAGAGTAAGAAATCGCCCAAGACCGCGCGTTGCGAGAGCTCTCATTAAACCATGACTGCTAAGGATAATTGATGTAACATATTCATCCAGATCAAGACAAGAACGGTGTGTGGAGCCTACCAGACCAGGTGTCAATGTGTCGGGGTTAATCGCCTCAAGAGGGGTCCTTTGTGCTTGCCAGGAGACACCAAGCATTGCTTAATATTGCCGTATTTTACAGCTTAGATCAATGGTCAGGTACAAAGCTTACCGGTAATATGTTCAAATATGTCACCGTCGTCTCAACTGCTTGCAGTTTTGGTAGAGAACAAATTGCAGGATATATATATAAGTAACATTTGTGCCTGTCATGACAAAAAAAGACATTTGTTTTTTAAACGAATCTCGCTTAATCTTCACACGATTACTTTTGAGACGCCCCCTGTGTTTGTAAGAACGATTTGTTTGGTTCTGTGTGTGCCGACGAATACGGTTGCCCGGTGTTGGACATTCCCAGCTAATGGCCACATTGTCGTGGGTCGGTAAGTCGTGAAAAGTACAGACAAAAATGACAGATGATTATTGACATCTTTTTCCTCAAAAAAGTTTCATTTATATGCAAACATTTCAGATGCCAGTACAAACATTATCCAAATAAACACCGATGTATTTTTTTTGTAAATATCGACTTCACGTAGATTGATCTGTCATACCAACAAATCGAAAATGTGTCGCAAGAGTGTGATGTTATTTTTATAAGCGCAAAGATAATGGCGATCTGTTGTACAGTCACGCCAACGTGGGATGGATTGCTACAGTTAGATTCTAATGGATTTCTCCGTAGCTCAGTTTTCCAGGTTGACACTGCTTAACTGTAACTTAAATATGTGACATTGCTTTGTAACTCACAGCGGCTGCCTCATTGCAAAGTGTACTTACTTCATTGGAGGCAAGTATCTGATACAGATACCAAAGTGAAATTCAACTGATACGTCTGGTACATCCTTAAATGCTTATGCGATGAATATAATTAAAGTGCGCGATTGGCTACTATCAAGTAGGGTTGCTACGATTCGGATCGATTTGAACATCGAAAATCGAATCTGACACCTTAGTTTCGATTTTCGATAACCATTATCACTATTTCGGTTCGATTTTTGAATGCCTATTAAAATTATTTCCACACACCCAGAACGTAATTTTTACTCCAACTCGAGCAGTTTCGAGCGCTGAAATAAGGCGAAACGTGATTGGTTGACGCCGGGCTAATTATTGTTGAGAATTGTTGTTATTAGACATCGCCAAGTTGACGATGGGTTTCACGCTAAAAAAGCCGACTCAATTGAACTCTGAGAGTTAAATGAAATCTGATGTTTTACTTGTTTTGGGGTTTTTTTAAAATGATCGAATCGTGGGTCCAATATCGAAAATCGAATCGAATCGAGGTCTTGGTGAATCGTTGCAGCCCTTCTATCAAGTTTCATCACGGCGGAAGCTCAGTTCGGGAGAAAAGCTCGAAGCAAATATCAATCGTTTACGGCTTTAGTGAAACCCACGAACACGGGTATGATGCTTGCAAATCTAGAAACATAATCAAGTGGACCCGGGATTCGAACTCACAATCATAGGTTTATGGCGTACTCCAGTGGAGGCAACTTTGCAAAGCGAATTCGGCGCCTGAGACGATGTAACAGCTATCCATTGCAGTTGTGACAAATGATGCCGTCGACTGCGCATGCAAACCTTTTGCGAAACATAACCCATTCAGATGTCTGTGTTCTCTGATTGTATAGAGGAATCACTGGTATAATGGTTACATTCGTGAAGAATGGAAACTGTTCAATGTGCGATTCCGTGATACGTGTTCATCCTAACAAATCTGTACACTTTAAGAGGCATCCCTTCATTCAGGAGTAGGGGCGGTGGGGTAGCCTAGTAGTTAAAGCGTTTGCTCGTCACGCCGAAGACCCGGGTTCGATTCCCCACATGGGTACAATGTGTGAAGCCCATTTCTGGTGTCCCCCGCTGCGATATTGCTGGAATATTGCTAAAAAGCGGCGTAAAACCATACTCACTCACTCACTCATTCAGGAGTGTCTCTCTGTTGTTTATTGCCACTCTCAGAAATATTCCAACCATAAGGCGGCGACCTGTTAAAAATCGAGTCGGCACTAGACAATGACGTCATTGACATTATGAGCGTCGACCAAGTCCGCTAGTCTCACCACCCGGTCCCGCTAATCGCCCAACGAAAGGCAATAAGTTGAGTGATCTGTAAACTTTTGTGGAATTCCATGATTACAGGAATGAAAACGTTACTTGGCTGAAAACAGTCGCCAAAACACTGCACACCTAAGGTCGAAAACACAGGAATGGCACGCGTATGAAATCCAACACCTTTAAATAACCATATCTTTTTGTATTTCATTTTAGTTACTATCAGTCATGGGTGTATACTGTCTTTTGCCCGACAGTTTTTATGTATTTAATTGTGTGTATCTTATGAAAATTTGACAAATTTGCATATTTTGACGAAATTTGTTAATTTGTTAGACTCATGTTCACCTTATCAGTATGTATTACTGTGCTTCTCGTTGGCAGTAGACCAGTGTTCTGTGATATGTCAAACTTGTTTTGTCTCATATGTCACACCGAGGACGTAATATCCATTGTAGCATTATATCCCCAATTATATCTGTCCGACCAACCCATAAAATTACCGTAATTGAGATATGGTACGCCATCTTTGTAGCCCTACCGTAAACTCGCGTCCTTCGAGTGATTACGAGACTTGGAAAGAGATCCTTCTCACTATATGTTGATCCAGCTAATACTTTTCTGTATATTTCAGTTTCGAACAAAGGGTCTGGAGAAAAACAGGGTTCTGCAAGCAGATCGTCAAAAGATCGCCATGGCCTCAACACGAGAGCAGGCGAAACAGTACCTAGCTAACCATAAAATACCTCAAATGTTTGAAGGACTTCTCAGTTGTCTCATGCTTGAGAGACCAGAAGACCCAGTCGCATATATTGAGAAGAAAATGGCAATGATCAAAGAGATCGGCCTGGAACAGGTGAACTGGGAAACATTTGTCTACCATCTTCACCCATACAGGGATCCGGTACGGCGACAATTGGTGCACGATGGAAGCAAATTTGATAAAGAATTTGAAAACGAGCAAGAACTCAAACAGGAAATGTCTTCACAAAGCAGCAATGGCGGAACCTCCCAGAATGAAGCATACAAACCTGAGCTATTCCAGCTGACAGAAGCCCAATCATAGCCTTAATGGTTTTCTCAACTATTTTGGAAACAGTGCGGGTTGTAATATGTGGCCTTGCTTTATCCCAATCAAAATTTTCTAATTCCGAGTTCTGCCATCAATGATTGTGTGTATTGTCTATATGCAATCTTAACACTGTGATTTTCTATACCAAAAATCATTCTACCAAATGTGCGGAAGCATGCATGTATTTATTTTCATTTACACATTATATGAAATCATGTAAAATTGTACTTAGTTGTACCTTAATGTACCTGCCATAATGTATATTTATCAATGTACAAATGAACATGAATTATTTGCTGGTTTCCGCAACATCGAGTCATAGTCCATGCATTTATGGATATCTGTTTATATTATGAATTCTTATGTTCAACGCTGTATTATCTGCCTTGTTGGCACATGCATACGGGCACCTGCATTTTTTCTGAGAATGGTCACTTTGTGTACATTTATGTGTGCTTGATGCAAGTTGTAAATGCAGAGTCATGTGAATGTAATAAATTTATTCTTTTTCACATTCATTATTTTTCTTTGTTTCCGACCGTTTGGCTGGAATTGATCAAAGAAATTTTGTAAAAGAGTTCGAGTGAGTGAGGGGGGCATCTCTTCTTTGAACAGTATTCCAGTTATATCTGTCCGTGTCTGTTTTATGTTGGGGGCTAATTGCAATAAATACATCTGTGATGTACAACACCTTTGTGAACCCACGGCCACAGGTATGGTATGGACATACCTAGAACCACAATTGAGGCGAACCGGGATCATAGGGTAGAGAAGGGAAGCCATGTCCTCAAATGTTGGAGCTCTGTTCACGAAGAACGTGTATAAAAGACCCAAGAGAGTCCACAGTCTGGTGCTCAAGTAATAGTTGTAGTGATCTGACAGACAGATTTACGGGTAGTCCACCACTAGAATTATTATACATCATGAAATATTAATATTATTACATCGGCATTTAGCACACTGAACAACGTAAACAACGTCCCTGCTTCTGGTTCTTTGAGTGAGTGAGTTAAAATTTAACGTCACACCGGCAATGTTTCAGCCATATTTCTGGTTATTTGCCAGAGTTTGGTTCGTCGTGAAATATAAATGGCATCATACATATATATGCATGTCACGGATGTGGCGGTCCTTGGTTGACAAAGTGTCTTTGAGTTTAGTAGCCATGGCCTCAGTAAAGCTTTCAAAAAGTTTTGTGGTAGACATGTGAAGGAAATTTAAAATTTGATGCACCAGCAACAAAAAACGATGTCCGATGCAATTCCCTATTTTGACTTGTAGCATACGTTCCTGTATTTATTCAGATGACTGACTGACTGAGTTTGGTTTTACGCCGCTTTTAGCAATATTCCAGCAATATCACGGCGGGGGACACCAGAAATGGGCTTCACTCATTGTACCCATGTGGGGATTCGAACCCGGGTCTTCGGCGTGACGAGCCAACGCTTTAACCACTAGACTACCCCACCGCCCCTTTATTCAGATGAACAGTTGGCAAGCATTTGCATATGTATATGGCAGGTACCACCGGTGGTGCAGGATACGCCCACCTTTTGGATAGATATTTAATAGTGATTCATAAACATATGCTCAGTGATGATATATCATAGTGTCAATCACTGGATTGTCTGGTCCAGGCTCGATTGTTTGCAGACCGCCTCGTGCAGCTGTGATACTGCTGAATGTGGCGTTAAACAAACATATGCCTTTGATATACTAGTAGTCAAAATTGTACAATCGACTCTTATGAAAGTGGAAAGGGTTTTGACGTTTCTATTTTGCAGATACGATACGGTGTCGGAATAATGACGTGGCCGTGTCAGAAATGTTGAGCAGGGTTGTGGTTCTGGAATAACTACCAAATGAACGCATTTCACTTACGAATAAGTTTCAAGTGATTCCGTAGCATTTAATTTGAGCAAGTAATATGTTATGCGTGCATCGGGAAACACTTGCTCAATGGCTATAGGACTGGTGTTTTCCGATTGGCTGAGAATAGAATGGGCGGGGCTAGTGTGGCATTATAGCATCATACTTTTTGTCTTCATTTCTATGTCAGTTTAAGATCAAATATGCAGGCTGCAAATATATTTTGGCCAATTTATTTATAAGAATTGCCGTCTATATATCTTTTCCGTTTGGGGTTCTGAACGTAAAAACCGATGTACACATTCCACTCAGACTTTGTATGCACACGATCTTTAAATTAGTGATATACTAGTATTTCATACGTCCAAATACACTCGTATTTTAGTAGATTTGTTCAACTGCGGACACTATCCACAAGCGCCTTTATTCTGTTTCCATCTCAATAAGCATAAAGCCACCATGTAATGACAAGTGTACAGTACAACCAGAAATTATTGAGAATTTAAAGATTGTAAATTATTTTTTTTCACTCATTACTCAGGTATTTAATGTGAATATTAGCAGAACATAACTCCAGATTCAAAGACAGGTGAACAGTTAGTATTTTGTCAAGTCACCATGGCCAGCAGTGCAGGCTTCAATGCGGCGGGGCATACTACTGATCAAAGAAGTTAGAAAGTCGTCCCCAACCATTTTCTATTGGATTTAGGTCAGGGATATAGCTTGGCCAATCTAATAATGTCATATTTTGGGTCCGAAACCAGGCCTGTGAATGCTTTGAACGATGTTTTGGGTCGTTGTCCTGCTGGAAAATCCAAACATTTCCATAGAACACTGAGCAGATGGAAGTAAATGTCCCTCGAGAATATCTGTGTACCGCTCACTGTTCATTTTCCCTTCAAATACACAGAGGAGCGTTGCCCCCAACACAGATATGCCGACCCACACGTTAAATTTCGGACTGTACTTTGGGCGCTGATACAAAGGTTTTTCAGTTTGTTTGGTCCAGAATTTCAGTGTATTAGGAAACAGCCACACAGATTTTTCATCTGAGAAAATCACATTGGCCCAGTTACAATTTTTATGCTGTAAGCACCAGTTCAACCTTCGCTCCTTTTGTTCAGGTTTCATAATCGGTGATGGAATTCCTCGACTTTTCTGCCAACCCATTGCATGCAGCTCAGTTCTAATTGTCTCCTTACAGACAGCCACAGTTCCTCTATCAATCATATCCAGCCTTAAGTTTTCTTAACTCCTTCGTTTGTTTTTAGAAACAAGAATACCAAGCCGCCTCCTGTCACCGACAGTCAATTTTCTGGGCCTACCTGCGCCTCCCCGGTGCTCAATGCCATATCTATTTGCAATATTTTTCAAAACACGATAAACAGTGGGCAAAGGGATGCCTGTTCTACTTGAAATCACTTTAGCTGATCGGATGTCCTTGTTATAATACTCTTAACTTCCTCTTCTCTAAATCATCCATACCGAGGATCACTGAAATGTCGTCTGCTGGCAAGTAAACAAAGGGGGATAACTCTTCACAAACTAATGAAAAAGGATTAACGGGGTTGTCTCTCTCGAATGAAACCAAGCACTTGATAGCTGGTCAGGGTTGTTTATACTAGAAATCCAATTAAACATATTCCTAAAATTCTCAATAATTTCTGGTCATACTATATTTGATAACGATGTTGAACAATGGCTATAATCTTTACAAGTACTGTTGGAATATATGTGGGTTGCAAGTGGTCATGTGATGCTTCTTCTGAACCTTACATATTGGGTGTTTTTACTTCGAGTATCATTACAGCAGTGGACTAACCCACGATGATGAGATGCTACAAACTCAAAAACACATCTATCACCAAAAAGCCCACGATCAAAGAGATGTTAATCAATGGCTACAATGCAATATAACAAAACTTACACTTACACAACACTTACTTTCTCAATTGTTTTCGACCTCCAATTCCCAGTTTGAGAATCAGCTAAAATTAGTAAGGGAGTTTGGTAGAACATAGAGAAGGAAAGGGCAAACATTCATGAACTGAGAATGATCACTCCACTTAGTGTTTTTTCTTTTACAAATTGATTGGAGTTTTCACTGCAATATATGATTGACAAATTCGGTAATAAAATACTTGTATTACACCGTTCATCATGAATCACCAGAGTATAGGTTGGAAGTCAATAAAAACATTGAAAATGGCATCTCGAATACGATGTGTTTTCAAACACAGAATTCAATTCCAATTCCAAAAGGATCATTTTCAGCTCGAGCAATAGATGGGGGTGTATAATGATATATTGTCTATTTCCCTCAATTTTCAAATATCTGTAATATCTAAGTGATTTTATACTTTTTCCAGAATTCTACGAGGAATTGATGCGAAATCTGAATGATTGCAATTACACTGTAACAGTTCACACAAAACGATGCCGCCAGTATCCGGTAGTACTTGTATGATGGTGAATATTTGTACTTCTTACAATTCCTGACTTTATTCATCACAGGGCATACACCCGAAGCACAAGCTTGTGTCACTCCGACAACACCCGAAATACGCCAAAGGATCGCGATGACAGTTGAAAAAACATTTTGTGTAATGGTCAACCTGTTTTAAATGTATCGCCAGCATGGTTTTCAAGTTACACATTCTGTCACATATATCGTTTTATGTTGCATATATACCTCTACATTGCTCGTTATAATCGTTTCATGTTGCATATATACCTCTACATTGCTCGTTATAATCGTTTCATGCTGCATATATACATCTACATTGCTCGTTATAATCGTTTCATGTTGCATATATACCTCTACATTGCTCGTTATAATCGTTTCATGTTGCATATATACATCTACATTGTTCCTTATGATCGTTTCATGCTGCACATATACATCTACATTCTCCCCTATGATCGTTTAATGTTGCATATGTACCTCTACATTGTTCCTTATGATCGTTTCATGCTGCATATATACCTCTACATTGTTTCTTTTGATCGTTTGATGCTGCATATATATATCTACATTGTTCCTTATGATCGTTTAATGTTGCATATATACCTCTACATTGTTCCTTATGATCGTTTAATGTTGCATATATACCTCTACATTGTTCCTTATGATCGTTTGATGCTGCATATATATATCTACATTGTTCCTTATGATCGTTTGATGCTGCACATATATATCTACATTGTTCCTTATGATCGTTTAATGTTGCATATATACCTCTACATTGTTCCTTATGATCGTTTAATGTTGCATATATACCTCTACATTGTTCCTTATGATCGTTTAATGTTGCATATATACCTCTACATTGTTCCTTATGATCGTTTGATGCTGCATATATATATCTACATTGTTCCTTATGATCGTTTGATGCTGCATATATACATCTACATTGTTCCTTATGATCGTTTCATGCTGCACATATACATCTACATTCTCCCCTATGATCGTTTAATGTTGCATATGTACCTCTACATTGTTCCTTATGATCGTTTGATGCTGCATATATACCTCTACATTGTTCCTTTTGATCGTTTCATGCTGCATATATATATCTACATTGTTCCTTATGATCGTTTAATGTTGCATATATCCCTCTACATTGTTCCTTATGATCGTTTAATGTTGCATATATACCTCTACATTGTTCCTTATGATCGTTTAATGTTGCATATATACCTCTACATTGTTCCTTATGATCGTTTGATGCTGCATATATATCTACATTGTTCCTTATGATCGTTTGATGCTGCATATATACCTCTACATTGTTCCTTATGATCGTTTAATGTTGCATATATACCTCTACATTGTTCCTTATGATCGTTTAATGTTGCATATATACCTCTACATTGTTCCTTATGATCGTTTGATGCTGCATATATACCTCTACATTGTTCCTTATGATCGTTTATGTTGCATATATACCTCTACATTGTTCCTTATGATCGTTTGATGCTGCATATATACCTCTACATTGTTCCTTATGATCGTTTGATGCTGCATATATACCTCTACATTGTTCCTTATGATCGTTTGATGCTGCATATATACCTCTACATTGTTCCTTATGATCGTTTGATGCTGCATATATACCTCTACATTGTTCCTTATGATCGTTTGATGCTGCATATATACCTCTACATTGTTCCTTATGATCGTTTGATGCTGCATATATACCTCTACATTGCTCGTTATGATCGTTTGATGCTGCATATATACCTCTACATTGTTCCTTATGATCGTTTGATGCTGCATATATACCTCTACATTGTTCCTTATGATCGTTTGATGCTGCATATATACCTCTACATTGTTCCTTATGATCGTTTGATGCTGCACATATATATCTACATTCTCCCCTATGATCGTTTAATGTTGCATATATACCTCTACATTGTTCCTTATGATCGTTTGATGCTGCACATATATATCTACATTCTCCCCTATGATCGTTTAATGTTGCATCTGTACCTCTACATTGCTCCTTATGATCGTTTGATGCTGCATATATACCTCTACATTGTTCCTAATGATCGTTTGATGTTGCATATACATTGTATACCTCTACATTGCTCGTTATGATCGTTTGATGCTGCACATATATATCTACATTCTCCCCTATGATCGTTTCATGTTGCATATGTACCTCTACATATTCACTCACTCACTCCTCCTTATGATCTTTTCATCTTGCATATATACCTCCACACTGCTATTCGTGATCGTGAAGTGTTTATCATAATGATCTACATTGTTTCGACATTGCTCATAATTATGGCATTATTCTGCTTACCGCGTTATTTGCGCTGATAATTTGTGCACGTGCGGTACGTGATGAGCGTTAACTTAGACCAACCCTACGTGTTCTCGGTGTTTTATTTAATGTGCATACACCCTTGTAATACAACCCAATAATAACAATTTGAAACTATGATCGTTTGTTAAACAACTTTTATCCTAGGTTAATAAAATTCTGATATTTAAATGTTCAGTTGGCAAGGTAAAATTATGAGGATTTGCAATCTTATTTTCAATTTATTCGATTTACTTTCTTGTTTAAAGTGAAATTCATCGGTACGTTTTCATTGCAAACAGACTATAGGTTGACTGAACATCCGTACAGCAAAATGTAATATTCTTGTGTATATATTTAATTAAATCTTTCAAATCGAAACACACATTGTCATCACAAAATTACTACCCATTTATACAGAATCATAGACATGTTCATTTATTGCATTAGCCTCTCTTGCAATAGCGTCACTCGATCTGGGTCAGTGTCAGACAGTACATTGGACGATGAAAGGTCAATCCCGTGATAGGCGAACCCGGATGTTACTGTCGACAAAACATTAATAACTGACTACTTGTTTGGACTCATTGAAACATTTCTAAACTATATTCTCACTGTTTCCATGGTAACGTTGTTAAAATGTAATGATGATTGGCAGTCATATGACAATGATCATAAACTATGAGCAACAATCATATATTACATGTTATACATATGGATTAATTAGTACTAATTACGTGATAATTATGAAAGAATGTACCATATGTCGTTGTGAAAATGAATTACCTACTTGTTACAAACGTAAATCCGTCATCGAATTGGAGATGTATATATCCCACGCCATATACAAGTATCCCAACTCTGTGTTATCAGGTGGGTTGGGACATTTGATACAGATACAGCTCTCAAGTAACCTTCTCTTGTCCACATACACGGTATGTAGTTATCAGTTCAAGGCAATGTGCTCCACTTGTCTATGGTAGGCAGGACTGATAAGTGTCTAATAGATGAAGTGTTCGCTCATCATTTCGGTGATCCGGGTTCGATTCCATTTGAAGTTAGGATTTTTGCTTTGTATATGACAAAATATACTAATTTCCTTGAAACCTGTGGTTGAAAATTTCAACCCGGAACCAGAAGCTTTATTTACGAATCGGTTTATTAAAGCTCAATGGTTCAGTTAATTCTAATGCATAATTAGTTGTTATGAAACAGTCAGGAATGAATGGTACTTTAAGTGTAAGAATTCCATTCGTGAGTCATTAAATTAGACTTTTCCCCAGTTATTGTCCCGCTTTTCCGTTTTAGCAAACAAAAGTCTTCCCCTTCCTGTCAATTGCCGCGGTATGAGTCGTATATGTAGCCCTTCTCCAACACGAACATTTTATGAATTTGCTAATTGCAGCACTCCTGACGTTCATTTTGTGATATACTTATTATGTAGGGTTATATGCAAAACGCGAGTGAGTGAATTTGTGAATGAGCGAATGAGTGAGTGGGCGGGTTTGGGTGAGATAGAGTGAGTGAGTGAGTGAGTGAGGTTTTACGCCGCTTTTACCAATATTCCAGCAACATCACGGCGGGGAAAGATGTTATTGACGGACATGTCATAAACTAAAGTACCTGGCAACAGAACGAATTCACTCACGGTTAATGGCTAATATGAATCAAAATAGAAATGTTTATTAAATGTTGTCGAATTGATACGAATATCAGTGAGTGAGTGAGTGAGTGAGTTTAGTTTTACGTCGCATTCAGCAATATTCCAGCTACTGTATATGGTGGCGGTCTGTAAATAATCGAGTCTGGACCAGACAATCCAGGGATCAACAGCATGAACGTCGATCTACGCATACGAATATCAGAGTTGTGTTTTGACCTCTAATGTTGCAGTGTTTCCAGACTAGTAACTTTTTGATAAAGGTTATAATCTGTTGGTCAAATATTTTTTCAAATGTTTATTCTGTGGCCCGATGGAAGATATGCGTGACGCGCCAACATCTAATGTCATGTGTTTAGTCTTACGTGCGCCACTGTTATTTAGTTGAAATGTATTAAGTCACACACCTCTGGATATATGTGTAGCGCTGTAAATGTACTGAGGGAAACAAATAAGGGAACATCATTTCATGGCAGTGTTCCTGTATTTATTCTCAGATTTTCTCCCACAGCGCTATTCATAGCTGGTGATGAAAACTGGAAAATATTAAAGGGGCACTTGAATTTTCCTGTGTTCCTTTGTTTGTTTCTCTCACTATAGATGTGTCAGTATCTATTAGAAGAAATGTCGTATAGAGTTAGTCATGTAGGTGTCAGCATCTGTTGGTGAAAATGTACGTATGTGGTCATAATTTATGTGTGTCAGCATCTATTGCTAGAAATGCACGTGTCTTGCCATACGTATGCCATTACCTATGGTAGAAATGTAAAACATATGTTAGTATCTATTGGAAGAAATGTCAGTCTCCTAAGACATGTGTTATCATCTGTTTTCAGAAATGTACGCATTACGCCATGTACGTGTCGCCATTACGTCATGTACGTGTCACCATTACGTCATGTACGTGTCACCATTACGTCATGTACATGTCACCATTACACCATCAACGTGTCACCATTACGCCATGTAAATATACGTGTCACCATTACGCCATGTAAATATACGTGTCACCATTACGCCATGTACGTGTCACCAGTACGCCAGGTACGTGTCACCATTACGTCATGTACGTGTCACCATTTAGCCCTGTACATGTCACCACTACGTCATGTACGTGTCACCATTACGTCATGTACATGTCACCATTTAGTACGTGTCACCATTACGTCATGTACGTATCACCATTACGTCATGTACGTGTCACCATTAAAATCACCTTCTTTAAGTGAATTAAATCCGAAATGCCTTAGATTCATCACTTCTAAATGCCCTTCAAAGTAAGTACTGCTTATATTCGAGTGAGTGAGTAACTTTTTACACCGCTTTTAGCAATATTCCCGCAATATCACGGGACACCAGAAATAGGCTCCACACATGTCATCGTATCCCAATTGCGTAGATCGATGCTCATGATGTTGATCACTGGATTGTCTGGTCCAGACCGCCGCCATATAGCTGGAATATTGCTGAGTGTGGCGTAAAACTAAACTCACTCACACAATGAAGTACATTAACGGACTGGAAAGATTTTATGGCCACTTCACAAGTAATGTCATGTCGATCTGACACAGATGATTAAAAATTATGAATAATAGCACAGAATATAATTGGATTTCTTCTTCATGTATAATTGAAGGTATGAAGCATTTCATCGTAAATTTGCCCGTATTTCTCCTATTGGACACACGGTGACTGAGGATACGAAGATATTGAGTGAAACACGTTTCTGAAACTTTCTGTCTATATATTTATTTTCATTTTTACCATTTCCACATTGAAACGCAAAGGTTAATGCGGAAATCGGTTTGCATAGAACCTACTTGTGAATTCAGTGAAGTACCACACAGGGGCAGGACGATCAATAAAGTACAGGCATACATTAGGTCAAATATATGGCAGCAACGTTTTGTTTGTTTGTTTGTTTGTTTGTTGTTCAACGCTTGGCTCCATCTATATGGCGACCGTCAGTAAAATAATCGAGTCTGGACCAGACAGTCCAGTGATCAACATCATGAGCATCGATCTTGGCAGTTGGGATACAAGGACACGTGTCAACCAAGTCAGCGAGCCAGACCACCGATCCCGTTGGTGGCCGAAGTAACAGGACCTAGAAGTAACGTTAATGCACCGACGAATGTCCAGAATTCAAACACGGGTCGTCTGTCCTAACCAATCATGTGTAAGGAAGGAGAACAATGTGTGAATGGACAACATCTTTATTACAGCGAGAGTGACGTTTCGGTGTAGGTTCCAACATTGTTATCAAGCAAGTGACAGCACCGGAATTAACGTCGCTTTCGTTGTAATAAAGAAGTTGTTCATCCATATATTGTTATCCTTCCTTATTGCTCCAACTTCTCAATGTCTCTCATTCATGGGTAAATGAGAGAAATGTTTTACTGTTTATTTCTTGGTTATAATGTTCATTGACTCTAATGTCACAAATGCTGAATGGGCGGTAGGGAAGCCTTGTGCTGAACTGACTGACTGTTGTGCTGAAAGCGTTGTGACTAAAACCGGATTTCATCTTACATCGTTACAACATTTGTGAAGCCATATCTGATATTATTGTGCGAAATAGTTTCCAAAGTTTGCTAATCAGTCGGGCTAGCTAGGCCTGAAAGTTACTAGCCCACAAAATAACTCACTAGCCCGAAATTTGAATGTAATCACTAAGCAAAAGATTACTAAAATAGATGAGAATACGATATTGACGGCATGACACGGTTTTATCATTAAGTTGATAATGTGATGAACATTTTTATCAGGTCATAATCTTGCATGATGTGATAGTGAATTGTAACTTAACAAGTCGGAGAGAGTGATATACTTACAAAATGACTCCATGAAAATTCAATAGCTAGTCGGGGCAGTGACTGTGGAGATTTACTTGCCCGACTGGATTTTTACTAGCCACGGGCTAGCGGGCCAGTGGCTTTTTCGCACACTGCGTGATATTGCTGGAACATTGCGAAAAGGATTCCGAAACAGTACCTCAGCTGTATGAGATGTCGTATTTGAACGAGTAAGGTTGCGACCCTTAGCCGGATTATGCCTCATATAACGTGGGTTCGAATCCCAGATTTGTTCCGATTATGAAACTTGGTTTATCAGTGCTAAATATCTACCTGATACAACTAAAATGCTGCACAAACTACACACATATAAAACTTATTCACTCTATAATTTTCACATTCTGGAAAAAACCCACGGCACTGGAAAATGTGGACAGCGAACGAAAGCGACAAGAGAGTGGTCAAAGGGGAGTAACTCGTACCGCACTATACGATATATATGGCGTTCAGTGTGCTCTTGTCGAAGTTATGGTATGTCCTGTATGTAATTGTCACGATGAAGATGCCATCATGATGATTATGTTTATCAGTTTGAGTTTGAGTTTGATGCTGTATATGTCTATATTTATATAAAGTCCAACAGTTATGAGAAACCTAATCAATTACTTCACTGACATGCGTGTTTCATGAACTCAAACATTGCCTGTATTATTTATGGGTTCTGTTGCCGTCGTTCGAGTTCAGAAAACCTTAAAGTCGTGGTATGGAATCACTGGGTCGGTGGGGTAGCCTAGTGGTTAAGGCGTTCGCCCGTCACGCCGCAGATCCGGGTTCGATTCCCCACATGGTTACAATGTGTGAAGCCCAATTCTGGTGCAGTGATATTGCTGGAATGTTGCTAAAAGCGGCGTAAAACTAAACTCACTCACTCACTACCATCACAGGAAAATTGTGTAAGTTGTCAAACATTTAGCATACATTTCACACACGAGTGAGTGAATTTAGTTTTACACCGCCCTGAGCAATATTCCAGCTACTAGCGTATGGTGGCGGTCTGAAACTTATCGAGTCTGGACCAGACAATCCAGTGATCAACAGCATCAGCATCGATCTGCGCAATTGGGAACCGATGACATGTGTCAACCAAGCCAGCGAGCCTGACCACCCGATCCCGTTAGTCGCCTAGTATGGTTACTGAACGTCCAGTCTAACCCGGACCTTCACGGGTTTTTCACACACGAGTATATGGTGACCCGTTAAGTCGATCGATTCTAAAGTGGTGGATGATTATGAGAGGGGTGCTACCACCGCACGCTAGAAGTGAGTATATGATTTTACGCCGCTTTAAACAATGTTCCAGCCATATCACAGTATCGGCACACGCATTGTGCCTATGTTGGGGATCAAACCCGGGGCTTCAGTGTGACGAGAGACCGCTTTAACCACTAGGCTACCCCACCACCCGCATGCTAGGGATGACACTTCTTGCATCGGAAGCTATAGAAATAAAGATAAATAAATATGTAGTTTATACATTAGATTTTTTTAGATGTCACTGAAAGATTTTTTGCTTTGATAGTACAGGAAATCTATATTCTGGACAAGAGCCCCAGACCTAATACTGTAGTTGAGTGAGTGAGTGAGTACGTGAGTTAGGTTTAACGCCGCTTTCAGCAGCATTCTAGCAATATCACGGCGGGGACACCAAAAATGGGCTTCACACTTTTTACACATGTTGGGAATCGAACCCGGGCCTTCGGCGCGAAGAGCGAAGGCTTTAACCACTAGGCTATCCCACTGCCCCCACTGTAGTTAACGGTGAAATTAACATTGACATTACACCTCAGTCAGACACATGACGTCTATTACCGTTCACACTCAGAATATCTGTCGACATCTACGTCATTGCTGTTGAATTTATACACGCGGTGTAACCCATAGTCTCTCGTACAGACCCTGAAGAAAGTCTCAGGGCTCCTTTTCATTATATTATATTTTTCTTTACTATGAACATTTTTCAGTAAAATATGTTCATTTCAGAGACTAGTTGTTAGTCTATGTAACCCATTAAACGGACACTAAAACATGGGACAGTAGACGTGTTTGTTTTTAACCTTTGTATGCACCGGAAAACAAAGTTGTTTGCGATAAATCGACAAACAAAGAACATAATAGGAAGAAAAAACAACGAATGCTATCGGAGAGTATATATTTTTAACAGTAGCATCATGTTTTAAAAACAGGAAGTGAGTGAGTGAGTTTAGCTTTACGTCGTACTCAGCAATGTTCCAGCTATATGGCGGCGGTCTATAAATAATCGAGTCTGGACCAGACAATCCAGTGATCAACAACATGAGTATCGATCTTCGCAATTGGGATTCGATGATATGTGTCAATTCTAGCCTGAGTCTTCACGGGTACATAAAATTCTCATAGTTACCTTATTCTCTATACTTTCTTGGACATGTTGGATGGGATAAAAATGCAACAAAAATTAAATTATTATTTGATGTATTTGATACGTATGATAATGGAAATACTATAACTGGACCTCTTCAGTTAGAATATTGTTATTTCAATACAGTTTTGTATGTATGGGTCCTCGAAACAGTTGGAGATCCTATTCAAACAATGTTGTAGAGATATATTTTACCAAGAATGGTCATCGATATTGCAAGCTCCACATATTATCTGTAAGCATATTCATTAATTAAAAATGACATTGTCCACGAAACATATCTAAAAGTATTACCCTCTATGCAACTTCCAAGATCTCTTACAATATTTAGATGCGGCATTAGTAAACTGAATGTACAAACCTATAGAAGATCGAAAGATGATCATATCAGTTCTGCCATGTGCGCCCATTGCCTCAATATTGTTGAAGAGTGAGTGAGTTTAGTTTTACGCCGCTTGTAGCAATATTCCAGCAATATCACGGCGGGGGACACCACAAATAGGCTTCACACATAGTACCCATGTTGGGAATCGAACCCAGGTTTTGAGCCTGACGAGCTTTAACCACTAGGCTACCCCACCGCCCCTATTGTTGAGGATGAGCACCATGTAGACAATTAAAATGCCCTGTTTACGAAGCACATATAATCCCCAACAGTATCATGTAAGCCCTAACATACACAAGTTTGTGAATTTACTTAAAAACCAAAATGCAAATGTTATTTTACGCCCAGCTATATTTGTAAACAAACTACATAAGGTTTTGTGATGCTTATACCAATGTATTTTCCATGCCAGCGCTCCAAAGAAAATTATGTAAAACTGCCATTGTACTTTTGGCGTCATGGCCACTCTACGAAATAGATCTGTCTGTCTGTCTGTCTGCGTATGTCTTTGCTGTTTGCGGACAGTAAGTTTGTTGTGTTTGGGAGGCTGTTTGAACGAACTGACGTTTCGATAACGATATTAATTTTGGGTCAAGTCCACTTTTCATGAATGTGATCTATTATCATGCAGTATATGTAATTATATAAGTCAGTATATTTCTTTGTTATTTTTCTCAACGTATTATCAAGTGTCATGACTTACATAATATATGGAATACTACATATGGCATACAACTAAGATAGCGTTAGAACGAAGGAAACCACTCGGCGAATATGTTGCACTTACACAAAGTAAACATAAATTTTACGTTGTATTTTATCTATTCTGTTCTTCTATATGTTCTACAATCGCATGCAAAGTCTGTATGCAACCTGACGTTCATGCATGCACACTTATATCAGTCAAATCACCCGACTATATGCTATATCGTAACTTTCAGCTCTGGATCACAGGCCCTCGCGTCTTTGCGAGGATTAATGATTAAAAACATATTGTTTTTGAGATGACCCCGACTCGAAATGCTTCACAGTGCAATACATCATAATGTATTATACTGTGAAGCATTTCGAGTCGGGGGTCATCTCAAATTTTTGTATATATTTTATAAAATCGTTAATCCTCGCAAAGACACGCGGGCCTGTGCTCTGGACATCACCTTCAGAGAGACTATATAGCATTACACCCGTCGCACCCCGTGGAGCAAGCCTCGTCTATTGTCGGTTTAGAGGACTGAAACAGGTTTTGCATCTTTTGGGTAGTGAACACATAAAGAAAGCCTTTTGTTGCAAAACACCGTCATTGTCCGACATTGCTAGACCTGTTTAGGAACCCGTTAACATTCGGGTTAAAACTGGTCCTCAGCAACCCATCCTTGTTACAAGGGACTAACGGGATCGGGTGGTCAGCAACCCATGCTTGTTACAAGGGACTAACGGGATCGGGTGGTCAGCAACCCATGCTTGTTACAAGGGACTAACGGGATCGGGTGGTCAGCAACCCATGCTTGTTACAAGGGACTAACGGGATCGGGTGGTCAGCCTCCCTGGCTTGTTACAAGGGACTAACGGGATCGGGTGGTCAGCTTCCCTGGCTTGTTACAAGGGACTAACGGGATCGGGTGGTCAGCATCCCTGGCTTGTTACAAGGGACTAACGGGATCGGGTGGTCAGCTCCCTGGCTTGTTACAAGGGACTAACGGGATCGGGTTGGTCAGCCTCCCTGGTTTGTTACAAGGGACTAACGGGATCGGGTGGTCAGCCTCCTGGCTTGTTACAAGGGACTAACGGGATCGGGTGGTCAGCCTCCCTGGCCTGTTACAAGGGACTAACGGGATCGGGTACAAGGGTCAGCTTACAAAGGGACTAACCTGGCTTGTTACAAGGGACTAACGGGATCGGGTGGTCAGCTTCCCTGGCTTGTTACAAGGGACTAACGGGATCGGGTGGTCAGCCTCCCTGGCTTGTTACAAGGGACTAACGGGATCGGGTGGTCAGCTTCCCTGGCCTGTTACAAGGGACTAACGGGATCGGGTGGTCAGACTAACGGGATCCTGGCCTTGTTACAAGGGACTAACGGGATCGGGTGGTCAGCCTCCTGGCTTGTTACAAGGGACTAACGGGATCGGGTGGTCAGCTTCCTGGCTTGTTACAAGGGACTAACGGGATCGGGTGGTCAGCCTCCCTGGCTTGTTACAAGGGACTAACGGGATCGGGTGGTCAGCCTCCCTGGCTTGTTACAAGGGACTAACGGGATCGGGTGGTCAGCATCCCTGGCTTGTTACAAGGGACTAACGGGATCGGGTGGTCAGCCTCCCTGGCTTGTTACAAGGGACTAACGGGATCGGGTGGTCAGCTTCCCTGGCTTGTTACAAGGGACTAACGGGATCGGGTGGTCAGCCTCCCTGGCTTGTTACAAGGGACTAACGGGATCGGGTGGTCAGCCTCCCTGGCTTGTTACAAGGGACTAACGGGATCGGGTGGTCAGCTTCCCTGGCTTGTGTCATTGTGTCCGAACTCTGAGTGCAGCGTTAAAACCCTCAAACCAACAATATTCAAAACAAACAAAACATCTTCGGAAATGAAGGTACACGGTGTCTAATCTGACAAAAGAATCTGAATGATTTGTGACTCGATTCTCATGAAGTCATTCAACTGATTGCCTGGTCCAAACAAAGAAATATGTAACACCACGTTTGATAATTATTTTGCCATAATTATTTTGGCTCCCTACTCCTCCAACGAAACAAAACAAAACAATAGAAAAAGATAATAAGAGTAAAAAAACCAAAACATCATCCAGTAATGGTTTCAACAAAACAACATTAACATACTGTTTTGATTTTATCATGAGGATTGCAACATTAATCATCATAAAAATATCCATGGCCATAAAAAGAATAGATTTTGCCCATTCTGAAAACGTATGTCCTTCCTTTCATTATTGTCCCTTCCCTCGCGGTTTTTCCCTGCGTATTGTCATCTAAACATTTTAATAAACCACGCATTTTATAGTGTTAGATGTATTACAGCATGAAAGTCTATATGGACGTTGATTTGCACACTATTATAGGCACACATATTTTATTATGGCAGCATTCACTTACTTATATTATTTCTGCGGCATTAAGGGCATTCTATTATTTTTACCATTCTACAATGCGTAATAAAAGCTATCGGGTACAAAAATGCTCACAAAATGGTTATGTAATAATGATATTACAGTCTATATAATGTGATTTCAAAATAAAATAAAAATATGTTGACATTTTAGAGGCTAGATCTATTTGAAAATCACTGAAAGATAATACAAATGTTTACAGTTACAAGCATAAAACAACACGAGGCATGTTGTTCAACGATGGTGGACTATAGTTGTCCAGAGAGGTCCTCAGCCAACCGTATTTATCCATGTCTTCAAAGTAAAGTCTGCTTGTGTGATGGGGCAGTTAGGGTATATAGTCTCTCGGGGTAACACCTGCCAAATTAATATTCTGTACATCCCCTACTGGTATATATGAAAACTGGTGCAGTATATATAGGTAATATTTTGCAAGCGCGGTAATGCCGGTATGAACATCCACACATCAAAGCCGGTGATTCGCCCCGACAGCCAGAAGATTGCGCGGAGAGTGTTTCCCCATCTACTCGTGTGCTAAAAATAGAATAAAGCGCCACCTATGTAGGAAGACGTCGAACAAGTCGACTTGATATAAACAAGTCGGCAAATGTCACGGGAAAGTGTGTTTGGTTGAGGATTAACTGAAAATTATCGGCGGAAGTCCCAACAGTACCGGTAAGTGTTGACATGTATTACATAACTATAGATTATTGACGCAAAATCTATCTAATTAGCTAGAATTGGCCTTGTTTTAGTTTACTGTTATCTCGGAGTTGGGCCATCATTTCGCGAGCGGGGTGACTGGGTAGGTTTGGCAGTGGGGAGAATCGTCTGGTTTGAGAGGTATTCTGAGACTACCTCGACCTTCTGTAGAATTTCATTGGTACTGTGCCTATATTCCAGGTTCTGTGCGTGTGACTCGGAGTTTACCTTAGACGATGGAGGGGCAGAATGGGAGTTACATTTCTCGGATTCCAGTCGCTGGACCCCCGCCTCAAGGCGTTGCGGCACCGCCACCCATTGGATTCGAAATGCAAAACATGGACCCATCCCCGCCAGGACCTGACCCAGGGAGTGAGTATTCTTTTAGGGTGTGGTCATTTCTTATTGCTGTCTGAATAGTACTAATATGCAACAGGCTGATTGATTGATAACATGGTGTCTCTTTCGGAATGCGTTGACGCGCTTTGACAGTTCTTGGACATCGCCCATAAACGGCGTGGATCTGTAGAATGTATTAACAAAGATGGTGCGGTAGGAAGCATGTACACTCCACAGAATTTTAATAGTCAGCTGGTAATAAGGTCATGGCGTGGTAGTTATCTCTAACAGTCATTCGTAGTATATGTACTGCAGTATAGTTTTGAACGTACGTGTACTGGGTCGTATTGTTATGGGTATTTGAGCCGAGTTCTGTTACACCCTTGTTGTTGTGAAATCATTGTCAGGTTAAAATGAGTGACAAGTTTTGTGGGCTGGTCCCAGTAACAACACAATGTCATAAGAAAGGGGCGAGGGAATGCCTTATACTTCTATAGCTCTACTGTACCACGCCCTCCCTGGATCACTAATACTTTGACACGGATGAAGGATGGAGTTTCAAGCAAGACATATTTCGTTGCTTCCGACACCGGATACCCTTTTCGTCAATGTTTGTGTAATCTCTCATATCTATTGACAAGGAATAAATTTATTTATGCATACAGGACAGTCCTACCCTTTGACAGAAACTTTGTGTACCTACTTAAACAGTCATAGGTCTTGACATTCACAGAGAATGTAAAACCTGTTGTGAATGATGAATAAAACATATCTATTCATTCCCTATTTTCCCACTTACTTTCTGAAATGAATATATTTATTTAAAACAATATGAAAAGAGTTAAATTTGATTTTTGTCACTATAGGTATTTATCCTATTTAAGTAGCTGGACTTACGTTTTTATGACTGAAGTCTCTTCTGAGATAAATATTGTTGTTTGATAACTTTCTCGCAACATCTGTTGGAAAACCACCATAATAATTAAATTACTTCTTTTCCAGAAAAAACACTTTCTAAAATATGTTTTCATAGCATTTGTCAAATTTAAAAAATCTTTGATTCATGTCACTTGATAATATACTGGAAAATCTGAGACCAGGAATAAGCTCAAATGTTACACATTGGCTGGTTGATTAAATAATCATTAAATTCATCACTATGAAAAAATGAGCATTGTAAGGCATTTATGTATTTATATTAGTCTGTGATACAGACCCTGAAGCAAATATATCCAAGAAAGCCCACGCAAATCTAGTAAAATGTGGCAAGTCTAGATTTCCACAGCTTCAGGAATGAAAATGAAGAAAGTCTGAGAGTTCCTTTTCATTATATTTTATTTTTTTAACTATGAACTTTTTTTCTGTAAGTTATGTTTATTTCAGAGTCTAGTTGTTAGTCTAGTATTTTTAAATGCAGATGTTTATAACAGCTATTCATTTATGAGGTTGGTTTTACTACCACCACTTAACAAAGTATTCGGGTTACAAGAGTTACAGGAAAAAACTAAACTGCTGCAAATCTCTGGTCAAGTGTTTTGTTTACTGTTGGTTGAAGGATGTGATTTACATGATGGTTGGTAGGACTGAATAAATAAATAATATATATATATATATATATACTCATGTATTAAACCTACAGAATTCAGTGTCTCAAAATGAAATTGTGGAACTTGTGAATATATACTTGAAACTTCATGTATAAAGTTCAAAAACAGGAAACAATTATTTCATGTACGCTCTAACATGGACTGCTCCAAGAAAAACATATTATTTATGTTATTATATGCCAAGGGTGTCATGAAGAACACAGAATGTGGCGTCCATAAACAACAGATTGTCACATTGACAAATGCGCAGCACTTTTTCATCAAAGAATTGTGTCCATGTTAAATAGGTAACGCAATGTGTCTGAAAAGCTACTAGTAAATTTGTATACAGTTGCATTGTGACGTCATAACATAATCCGTTTAACTGTAATCACTTCTCCCTGAAGATAAAAGTGAAACATGTTGGAGAAGATCCGTCGTGTGATTATTTCAGAAACTTCTTCTTATATATGTACTACTGTACGCTCGGTATTCTCATCACTTTCTTTATATATATATATATATATATATATATATATATATACACACACATGTCATATGCAAAAAGAAAAGAGATATTTGCTTCATCGCTTGTGTCTGTGACATTTAAAAATGCGGGGGAGGTGTTTTTCAGTGAGATGAAAGGTTGATGGGCCAATATGAAAATATGATTATTTATTGTGTAATCTGTAAACTCTGAATACATGATATAAATATTTTGATATTTTGAAACTGAAATTCATGATATTTCTACTTGTAAACATTCTGCCAGCTGTCACGTGAAGAAAATGTTGCTTTTACATAAATGTGCTTTTTCGCCTTCGCATAGAGTGCATTTCACATGTCAATATATACAGTGTATAAAAATATTCATTACATGCAAATTGCAATAACGGAAACAGTTGCTGTTCTAGTTTTTATCAGCCTCATTGTTCATAGGGCTGTGCTTGTGCTTAAAGCCTACTGGGTGACATACATGTGCTTATTATATTCTGCAGTCATCAGGATATATTACAGTAAGCTATACTGTGCTAGTTCTTGTCAAATATGACTTACAACCCTGATAATGACACATCCAAAGTGGTGCACATCATGTAGATTTCCCTATTTGTAGCAATCATGTAGATTTCACTACATATATGGATGGAGTCACTGGTATTGTAACATTTTCAGCGTGTTGTTTATTGCTGTGTGACCTTTATACTGTTGCCAGCAGCAAAGGTTATTAAGTTATCTGGCGGAGACAGTAATATCCGGAAGTTTGGACAGATGGAACGTTGTTGTAAATAAATCTGACTTGACCTCGCTATCATGTTCACTCCATATTGTTGTTTACAGAAAAAAGGTATCTCAAATTATTTGATACCTTAAAGTGTTGAATCTGGGTCTCTTTATGTCTTTGACTTTAAACATTAGGGCTATCCTCTTGACTTTCAAGCTCTATTTTCAACAAAATATGTGTACAAAATGTCAATAAAATAAATGTGAAAAATCCTCATTTTTAGGTTTTTACCGTTTGGGCTGCATAGGATAGTATGATCTGGAGTCAATTTGAGATGGAGTGAATATCTTGTCACTCCGAAAGATACATGCTTGATTCACTACATAGGTGCAGTATGTGAAGCTCATTCTGGTGTCCCTGGCTGTGATGTTGCTGGAATATTGCTGAAAGCAGCATAAAACTATATTCATTCATTCAATAAAAGCTAATTGCCATCTGGGTTCAAATAGGGGAAAGATTGTTTGCATATTGATGGCTGCCCATGTCTAGTTCCTTGTGGGTTGTACTTCAGAAAGGGGATTTATGAATCAGTTTCAGTTTCAGAGTACTCTGTAAATGAGTGTGTCTCTGAACATGAAAATGATTACAAAATGTTGTAGTATTTCTTCTCATGACTTTGACCAGTTTGACTTTTTGTTCTTGAAATATGCCATTTTGTGGTAGTTCATTATGTTGCTCAATAAGATTTTGTCCACTTTTGTGTGAGTGTGTGCTGGATTTCAAAGTCCTTGTGTTAAACAGACCACAGCAGGATAAGATCAAAACAGCAAATTTAATATTAAAATAGGTTATACATGGCTTTATCACATGCTTAGAAACCACGTTTTAAAAACAAGCAAAGCATGTTAACTTTACAAGCACACAGAATATTATTATACTGGTATATTAGTTCATACAGTTTTGTTAATGTTTTCTTTTACTTTGAAATATATTCTTCTGGTTGGAACAATTAAATACCAATGGGCAGACCAAAATAACTTTAAAAATGCTTTGTGCCACACTTGAAAATACATACATGTCTTCTGATCTCATGAAACAATGATTGTAAGTTTGTGTATAGTATAATTAATAGTATCAGCTCAAGTGCTGTTAAGCAGGTTGAATTTAAGATTTGAGATGTTGATGTGACAAATTTATCTCTGGGACAATGCCAAAAGGTTTTGTTGGGATATATTTTAAATCTCTGTAATCATGACAACAGACATATGAACATGATAAGTAGGGCTTAATCAACCATTTCCCTCTTGATGTTGCAACAGCTGAAGTAGATTTAGCATGATATAAATAACTGACCGAACGTTGAGGTCAGATTTCAACAAGTACTTTCTTTATCTATTTAGCCCCGCCCTATCTCTGCATAGCTAGACTGTATTCATTCTTGAGAGTAAAATTGTTTGGAGCCGGTGAATGTGGCTGATTTGTTGTGTGTTACTGTGAGGAATGTTTCGGCTGTATATCAGGGACGGGGATAGGGAAGTAGTCCATAGGCGTTACAACTTACATTGTCTTGGCCATAAACATGATAAACATCGCACTGGGTCTAGCATTGGGCATAGTAGACTTCCACAAGTCTCTAAGGTAATAATTTATAGTTTAAATGATAATTTCGTAAAAATGAAATGAAAAGTACACATTGTCCCTCTAACAGAATGGTGTCCGCTGATCTAGACTTGGCTCTTTAAAGGATAGACCCGTGAAGGTCCGGGTTAGAATATTGATCTTTATTAACACATGCTTGTCGTAAGAGGCAACTAACGGGATCGGGTGGACAGGCTTGCTGACTTGGTTGACACATGTCATCGGTTCCCAATTGCGATCAATGCTCATGCTGTTGATAACTGGATTGTCTGGTCCAGACTCGATTATTTACAGACCGCCGCCATATAGCTGGAATATTGCTGAGTGCGGCGTAAAACTAAACTCACTCTTTCACTCACTCACTCCTGCAATGTAATGCTCAGCACAAAATACAATCAGTTTCAGATAATCAAGGTCATTTTCTAAGATTATTTTTCTACAGCCTTAAAAAAATAGAACCATAAAATTAAAAAACAGTATGTCAGTTTACACCAAAACACCAAACTTTGTACCAGATTGATCGGAGTTATTTTCTTCTATGAATTTTCGGGGGAAAATTAGTTGTAGTGAGTTGGTCAAGTGGCGTGTGAGCAGAGACATGAAACAGAACCAGGCCAAAACTCACTCACTCGCTCTTTAAAGGATAGAATTATACATCCGTGGGCTTAGTATTCAGACTACAGCCTTGAGCAAGACTATGGGCATAGCATTGGGGTAACTTTGGGCATAGTATTGGAGACCTAGTTTGTCATTAAGTTGTAAGATGTAATTTTGGGCAAGTGTGGTGGTTTATGGTACAGTTGTATTATCAGCATGATCAGTGTGTGAATTTCTGAGTATTTAACATTATACATTAGTTCCCTTTCTAGATCAACGCCCCTTGATTCCTTTCAATCACTGCAATAAAGACTTGAGTACGAAAAGTTAGGTTTTAAATATAATGGAATCTTATTTACTGTTCTAGATTAAATATCTAAGTCAAGCAGTTCTCGTCATTAACCAAAGTTTGGAGGTAAAGATTTAGGCAGTCCTATATGAAAATGGTCCAATTTTGGACAATAGGTTAATGTATCGTAATTTCATACTAAGAGGAAGCTACTAGTTCATTGAAGATAACTCCCATTTTGATTTTTGTTTGTTTGTTGTTTAATGCCACGCTCAGCAATATTCCAGCTGTATGACCGTGGTCTGTAAATAATCAAGTCTGGACCGGAATCCAGTGGTCAACATCATGAGCATCGATCTGCACAATTGGGATACAAGGACACTAGATCCACTGACCACTAGATCCCATTAGTCGCCTCTTACAACAAACATGCCCTCATTTTGAACTGTTTGTTTGGGTTGTATTCCTGCTAAATGATGGTCGGCTGTAGTTAACAGATGCCAGACAATAATGAGCATCGATCCAGGTATTTGTTGTATGACATGCATCAACCACGTCAGGTTGTCAGGTGGGCGTACCACCAGATTCCGTTTGTCATCCCTTAAGACTAGCATGGTTTGCTGAAGACCAGTTATTACGCAGGCTTTCATGAAGGTTGTTTTCAGTTTGCATTGTGAGATTTATTAATAGCCATTATCTTTTCACAGTACAATAATTTACACATTTAGTGTATTTGGGAAATTTGATATGAAAAAGTATTCAGAAGCGCTAAGTCTTTGAATGGCATTTAGAAGTGATTCATGTGAAGGGGAGATGTATGGATGTCAACTTCTGTGACATAAAGCACCAGTGTCCACCCACGAATGCATGCTCATGGCTCTGAGAAACTTGTTCAGCATAACAAGAGATTTTTATCATGGACTTATAACCATTCTGCACTCTGTTTTGTTAGATCAAAAGGATCTCGAATATTTAAAAAAGTAATATTTTAAAGGCACATTACATTGAAATCTCAAAATTAAATTCTTGTGATGTGTTTGAGAATTATATAGAATGTTTAGACCCCTGACAAAAGTGCGCCTTTTGATGTATTGTTTGTGTTACGGAGAGCGAGAGAATGGTACATTGTCATCATGGTACAGACATATTCATTGCATCATGTGCTGCGTGAGGTTTTATCTTTACTCACTATTAATAAACATTATCAGTGTATGTTGACTGGGTGAATAGCCAATCTAAATATAGATCACACACTATTGAGTATTACGATGCTTATGATCATGTTCACTTTCCGGTGACACGCCTTGACCTAATACAAACCTACAAGCGCCTTAAGAATGTTGAAAACCACCTAAAAACTTGCTAGACATGTTTTGAGATATATTCTATAGGCGACAAGTTCAACTATATATATAGCACATTGTATTACAAAAGCGAGAAAATTCAGAGTTTCCGCAATATTTGGTGGTTTATTCCAGTGGGAAGAACTTGTCAGTATTTGGACGGTCAGTATTTTATGTGTGACCTTCCTTGGAGTTATTTGGCTAATGGGAGAAGCTACGCATATCTAGGATACCACTAAGCTGAGTGTGTTGGGATAATGTATGAAGCTGACAATATGGCAGATGCGGAAGGCTTAGGTGACAAGTTGGTGGAAGGTAAAAACTTTGTTTGTGTGTGGATGAAATATATCCCAAGGGTACATGATGTAAATGGTTTGTTTAACATTGAGGTATTACAGATCAAGAAGCAGGTTAAAGTACAGTTAACAAGGTGATAGTTAATGTGGCTTTTAAGCTCCCCTGTCAAATTGTGTATGGGTTAACTGGTATGATGGCCATAAAAACGAACTTGAAAGACATAGGGCTGCAGCGAATGCATTCGTAGGCGAATTGGAGACATATCATGGATATTGGGTGATATAAAAAGTCAGCAGTTGGGGTTGTTCTTCAGCGAAACATTAAAAAAATGATTATTTCACATGTTTTAACTATGTTTACGATGTCAATTAATCATGACATGACCACCTTACTGTCGGGGCGATGGGGTTGTCTCTTGGTTAGGGCGTTCTCGTCACGTAGAAGACCCGGGTTCGATTCCCCACATGTGCACAATATGTGAAACCCATTTCTGGTGTCCCTTGCCGCGATGTTGCTGGAGTATTGCTAAAAGCGACATAAGACTAAATTCACTCACTCACATTACTGTTGAACTTAATCTATAAGAGTTGGCTATTGTCCAGCTGGGCTTGGATTATCTTCCTTGTTGCGTATCTTGTTTTGATAAACACTCAAATTCAACTGAAAACATACCTTACAATTTCAGGATTTATTGATTTAGCAATCGTGAATAACAAATTGAATTCATGAATGGATATGTTACAATTCAGTGAATGTGCGAGTGAATACACTCCAAGAAATATGTACATACCATATAACATGTATAACAACAGTGCCTAATTCTACGATACGATTCTATGAATATGGAAGTAAATCGTAACAGCCCAAGAAACTCTGTATACCATATAAGGACAGTGCCTAATTTTGCAAACATGAAGTATACTGCTACCATTGCATGAACTTGACACAGCCTGATGAGTGTGGATTTCTTGTCCTTGTCATGTTTGAAATATAAAATTATATTTCTCCTGGTTTGAATCTTTGAAAGAAGAATGTAAGAACAGATTTCAAAAACCTTTCTTTCCTTGTTAGTTTTAATATTGTTGATTGTTTTATGATTTGGTAGCTACGTTTGCACTGAAAGTTATTCTCGAGTGACATGTCAGCATGTGTTGCTCAAGCATTACACAAATTACGACATTAACATAATGTGAACTGCAACTGCATGATAATGAGTAGTTCCCGGATATGATTAAGCACTATTTTCCCATCCACACAAAGACAATTAAGTGTTACAATTATTATTGTTAACATGCTAAAGCATATAGTTAAGGTCAAAGTGGTGTTAAAATCAGTGAAGTCATGCAGCTTTGTACATGTTCTGTATGATGCAGACTTTAGATTTAAACATAGATTTGTATAATTACTATAATTTACTTTCCTTTACAACTGCTTAAATATCGACGTGGAAGGTATGTATTATCATCCACAGCCAACATTTGGCCATTAAAGTCCCAGTGGAAAAGTGTTTTCTTCCGCCAAGTTGACAACACGGGTTTGATTCCCTTCAATGTGTGGTGCCTATTTCTGGTGTACCTAGCCATGATTTTGCAGGAATATTGCTGAAAGATAAAACATAGAGAGGAAGCCTGTGCCAGCAGCAGAGTTGTGCCATGATTTCTGGTCACATGTGCAGCTTTGTTTTTATGCTGTATTGTATAAAACACGCTTTTCTGTTCTAAGAAAATCTTGAAACAAACTAGCGTTAGCAAACTATATTGTCACTAGAATTAATTCTTAAAAATGGCAATATGCTTTCATCATAGGCTTATGAATGTTGTAGTGCCGCGAAAGATTTTGTGGATCTTTCTTAAAGAAGGAAGCCTGAAACGATATCTTACTTGTGTTCAGATCGCTTCACGGAAGTTAAAGAATCAAAACTACTTACTAGTTGTAGTAAAATATGCATATGATTGATTACCATAAAGATTTTCCATGACACAACTTGTAACATAACGATTTCTGAGGTGAGGTTGTGGTCGAAGTAACAATAATATTGTAAGTAGTATTATATTGACACCCACGCTGCCAACGAGAGAAATTGTTATGATATCACGCTATGTCATGCAAAAAATCCTATTGGCCATCAATAAAATACATATTTTACTACCAGTAGAAAGTGTTTTGATTTGTAACTTCGGTGAAAACAAACTTAAATACCATTTTATCCTCAGACTGGCGGATGTTCCCGACAAGCGCCCGCCATTTTAAAAAATAAAGAAATCTGTTAGAATTAATGAGATTATAGTTTGTTTTCATCAAGTTAGAAAATCAAGACTACTTTCTACTCGTTGTTAAATATGTATTGGAATCATAACCAAACTGGATTTTGCATGACACAACTTATAACATAACGATTTCTTCCGCAAGCGAGGTGGGGTCGAAGTCACAATACTGCGCGATAAATTTCTTGCTACATTCCCATGGTTAATGTCCACTCACCAGTATGTAGATACTAGTCAATGTGCGTCTTTATATTTGGTCTTATAATCCTAATTAGTTTATTATCACACTTGTATGCATTTTGAAACTAAATAAAAAGCAGGCGATCTGCTGATACTTATAGTGAATTTATAACAGAACTGTAATATCTAGACATTTTATAGTTTGCCAATGTGAATCATAATTATCATGCACACACACACCTAGTGCATGTTGTCTGTCTCATTAAACTTCACGGCGAAAACAATGATTCTGTTGAATGCTACGACAAATGAATAAAACAAAATGCAAATATTAAAATTAAAACAGATTAAAGTTATAGGAACAATATCAGGCCATTACCTTGTTCGAGGAATGTATCCATCAATATCCACAAAACTGTTCCAAATGATGTGTCTTTTTAACAGTTTAATATACGAAAAAGTGATAAATCTTTTCAGGTATTGGTGTATAGTCTCATTGGTCACCCAAGATAGCACACCTGGCAACTAATTGCATAATGTCCGCCTTTCTTTAAAAACAGTAATTTAGTTAGCCAATAATGGGCAATCAATCAATGTATTGCGGTTAATCCTTTGAAAGAAGGACGTTGTTTTTACATGAACACCATTACGACAGAGTGTATTCAGTATAGATTAGTAAATCTACATACATAAACACTACCTTTTGACAGTTCCGCTGTGTAAGATAAAAGTAATTAATCAATCGGCGTGTTATCGGTTAATCCTTTGATCGATGTTTATAATGTTGAATATTTACTCAGACACAAGAAATGCCAAATGGGAACCTTTGTCGGGTAATCTAAGTGTGTTACCACTAATTATACCTGTTATAAATTCATTAACTGACCATCAAGTGAATGATGACAAATAACATGTGTAGGTTTATACCACCTAACACGGGTTACAACGAGGAGTATTAATTGCTGTATTCCATGTGAAAACTTATGGGCCGACACTGTTTGAGAATACAAACAGATTTTTACATGACATGATTAAATATCGAGGTAAAACAAACACAGAAATGGGATCAATTTGGATCAGTCATTATACAAATAGGGCCTAACGACACCAATCGATTTTGACAGAATCGTCTATGAAAACAAGTTGTAACTTCGGAAACTAGGCAAAGCAGGAGACAAAATTAAATGACAGTAGATTGTGAGAACATATAGCTTTCATTTTCCACAACAATTGTCACGATTTCAGGTTTATACAAGCCTGTAAACAAGATAATTTACCCCCTAAAATGTAGATGAATTCTGCATCGGCTCTCAAAGCTATTCCTCATATGACATCACAGAGGCGCGCCGCTCTGATTGGTTGAAATTTCGTTCGCGGGTGAGAATTGTGCACTGTTGTCAAAAAGGTCGATTTAAGTCAATTAAAGGTCGAAATGAGTAGTTTTAATGACGGGGTTTCATTTATAACGATGCCAGTTAATGATTTATGTATTTGTACCCCCTAGGGTTTATGTGACCTTTAAGGAAACAAATACCAAAAACACAAGGCAACAAGAATATTGCTGGAATTCGTTATCTCAGAGAGCTAGCGAACATGGAATGTAAGGTTCTCTTCTGATTCTGTGGTGGCTGAGTGGGTTAGATGGATGACTTTGTGTAAAAGCAATTAGGTGCCCAACTCTGCAACTGGTTGCCATGGTTGTGTTCACTGGCCCTAAGCAATATTATTCCCCACAGTTCTGCTCTGTTAATCTACAGTAGGGTCATAAAGAGTTGTGAGCTATCTGATATATAGAGTTTGTTGAGGGGGACATTGTTCAATATTAGCCATATGGACCTGGAGATACAGTGCAATATTTCACTGATAATTGCACTCGCTGCTGTCTGGATCATATTGCTGTGATTACTCATGATACGAGTCATTTTACAATTCCTGATAAGAGACTCTAATTAATGGCCAATTATTCTCAAAGAAAAGTCATGTCAGATTGTTGTGTGTAAAGGGCAGTGTGTATGATAGGGCATATATGGTTTTCATCATATTACTGTCTAGATGCTACTTATAACTATATCGTCACGATATGGCTGAAATATTGCCGATGTGACGTTAAATAATAACTCACTCACTCACTTATAACTATCACTAAATTGTTACTTGGAAATGCAGTGTGATGTTTAGAAGTTTAGAAACTTGTGCATGAAAACCTGTATTCCTTTGTCAAAAGGCCATATATTTTTTGTTTGTAACGGGCAACTGATGGATCTGCAAGGCTTTCTGATGTAGTGGATGCTTGTCATCATATCCTGATTGTATAGATTGATGATGATGATGATGATGATGATGATGTCAATCACTTGTCTGGTCCTGATTCAATTATTGAATTATTAATTCAATTATTAATTACAGACGAGATATTTAGCTTAATATTGGAGGAGTTCCTCAACAAACAAAATGAGCAGGACCTTTCTCTGTAATAACAGCGTTCGACCGCCCGCTTGATGGGTTATTTTCAACACGGACTGCCAGATTTTCAGATTCACCTACCGGACGGTCTTGTTGAAATTTATATTAGTATTTTTTGTGGGCAGGTAAGTTTTGGCCCAGAATGCCAAGTTTTACAATTACATCTAACCAGCCCTGTGGCCTGGCTGAAATTTTTGGGGAGTTTCATACCTTGGTAATAAACACTGGTAAGTGTTCCGAGTGTTCCATCTTCTTTGCTTTGATTGCCAGGGACCTTGGTCAGTGAGCGGTTCACTCCCAAAAGACAGACCTCCCATAAGACAGACTCAATGAGTACCATAAATAGCTGAGCCATGCTGTCCCCCCTATTTAATTAATGAGCTGGCCTAAGAAGAGCAGAGTATTAAAAAAATCATAATTCATTACATGTATTAATAAAACTATAGTTAATACCTAATGTTGTCTTTTTCATGTGGGCACATACCATTATTATCAAGGGTACAGCTTAATTAAGCCGTATGCAACCAACCATAAAATGTGTTGTTTTAAGCAGTCTGTGGGAGGTCTGTCTTATGGGAAGATACCCAGTGAGCCCTGAAGAAGACAAACAACACCATTACTGAACAGTATGGTCTGTCAATATTTCTGTGAACCTTGTACCCAGTGAGCCCCTATCTGAACAGTATGTTCAATGACTCACCTTGACACTGTTCAATGATCAACACCAGTCAGTCCTAACATGATAGGGAGCTGCATCCCATCAATGTAAATGTATTGTTCCATTGCAAATCAGAATTCATTGATGTGTGTCAGGGTGATGGTCATATACAGGTCATAGGTGGCGACCTAGAAAAATATATTGTTCAAGGTTTAGAAATATAACCGTTTCAACAGTAGTTGAAATATCAGGAATTTGTAAGTGCTGTTTTTGTGTAGCATGTATTGTCGGATGTTAAATGACATGGCAAAATGGTTGAAAAAAGGTTCTCATCTGCCACTAGTTGCTTGTGTGATCTTATTATTCAGGAAACTGCAATTATGTGTGCAACATTGTACCATGATACACAGATAGACTGTTTTTGTACCATCATACACAGCAAGATTGCATTTGACAAAGTAAAAGAACTGTCTTCAGACGTTTGGTGAAATGGATTTTAATGTCACATTCCAGACTTTTTCACAAACAATGCCAAGCGGAACCGCAGTATGTGTTCGTTGGCACCTTATTTGCTGAAGAGATAAGATATAGGGTTTTGTCTGCGTATAATACACAAAATGATTTGTTCTCCATAATACTGGATCTGGATGCCAAGCATGCACCTTGTGGAGGGATACAGCGTTTAATAAATACTCATTTTTATTAGTGGGGGTGGGGGTGGGGTGCGCATTATACTCAGTGTGAACTAAACACAAGAAAATATGGGCCGTAATGTGCATGCAAGTGTGTGTGTGCATGCAAGTGTGTGTGTGCATGCAAGTGTGTGTGTATGTATGTGAGGCTGCTTGTGCGAAGTCTGAACTAATGGCAGTCTTTAAGTGCTAGCGCACCTTCCAAACCTACAATCTCAAACCCTCCCAGGAGAGGGTGTGCCTAGGTTGGATAACTTCTGCCCAATCCATTTCATTTTTGAATGAAATATGTTTAAAAGTAATAAAACAAAAACAACCCTCCCAGACAGAATAATATCTGTTCCAACAAGTCCTTGTTCCATCCCCTCAGTATCAGGCAGGGTTACAACCGGTACCATGTATTTTCATATGACACAGACAATTCTCCAGAGGGAAGCTTAGTCTAGTATTTTAACGAAAGAGCTACATACATGACAACTCGACTTTTGAACAATGGATACTTGTCTAAAATTAACTCTGGGCAAGTGTCTGAAGGAGGTTTCATCTCAACTGCTTCAATGTTATAATAATGAGCCACTCCATTGTGGCTTCCTGTCTATTAACTGGGGTGAAGCAAGTGTCATTAGATGAAGGGACAAATGAGGCAAGGGAGGGATGCAGAACAGCCGGTAGCAGAGAGTTTGCAAACGTCCCACCAGACCTCCATCCTCCCTATAGACTCCTGTCAGTATCAAATCTCCATCCTGATATCTCAATAGCATTGCCTCTAGTGTTCAGCAGTCAGTTGAGCAGCGGCATAGTATTTCAGTCACTGATGTTTCAAGGCCAGAATTCTTTGAATTTTGCGGTCTGAAAAATGGTTGCAGGATCCAGGCTGGTGATTCCACTCAACATCTGATAAAATAACATAATTTCCCATCCAACATGTCCATTATCACCTTATCCTTGAGGTATGATAGATGAATATCATATTTTCATTATTTTGTGTTTTGATTCGTGTGTTTGTAGATTGGTAAATGTACTTGAAACTTGATTAGATGCTGTTGTGATGTAATTCTTGCATCTGGGATTTCCTCAGTACTTTATCATTGAATCACTTAGTGATTGTCCAAGATACAGCTGTGCTGCTGATGAGGAATGTCTGCAATTTAGTCTGAAATTGCAGAAATGTTCTTGGGATGCTCCATGCATATTTTTCTGTCTCACACTCACAGACCGAGAATAAATTCATAAAGGAGTTTAAAACAAGAATTATATTCAGCATCTCTAGATTGCCTCAGCATTCTGAAAATAAAAATTTGGTGGTGGGGGTTAGGGGGGTTGGGGGTTTGCTCCTTTTCGATTTTATTCATTTTTTCCCTGGAGATGTATTTTTTTCAAATATGATAGATATCTTTATGCCTGGGACTCGGTGATACTCTTCATAAATATCTTTCTTTGTGGCTGTGCATTTAACTGTAGTTGCAGCCTCAGTGTTAGGCTGTCATAAAGACCCTGAAGCACACATATACAAGAATGCACACGCAAGTCTAGAAAATGTGGCAAGTCTAGATTTCCACAGCTTACATGAAGAAAGTCTCAGGGCTCCATTTCATTATATTTTATTTTTTTACTATGAACTTTATTTCTGTAAAATATGTTCATTTCAGCGGCTAGTTGTTCGTCTACCTCAGTGTGTGACTACTGCTTGAAGTCCTTTGTCAGTTACAATGCCGTCCAGAAATTCCGCGCACCTAAGCACATCGATCGCAACACGGCAACTAACGTCTCTTAGTTTTTGTGGTTTAAGTGACTAAACATGCTGGTATGCATCATATTTACCTAGAAATATAAGTTTATTGACGACTATAAGATTCTAACGTTGCATTAAGTCATACGGTTGACCTTACTGGCGTTCTGACGACATTGCTTACTGTCCGGTAATTCTGCGCAGCAACTGATGCATAACATCCAGCTGGACATCCGAAGTATGGAAGCGTATTAAGGGCCAGATTATTTTCAAATATCACTTCATCAAAGTAAGGAAGAGTGTTTCATATTAAATCCAATTATGAATAATGAAGAAAAAGGTTTAAAAGTCTGAAGAAAACGAATTTTCATAAAGCTGTCAATTTATCTGTCAATTACTGTTATTTACTTACCTTTAGTTATTAAAAGCCAGTCCCTTATAGAATTGTCCCAATTTCAAGCGTAAATGTGGTAGCAGACGATGTTTACCTTCGTACGGAAACGTACGGAAGTACGCTATTGCAGCTGCGCAGAATTACCAGACTCACTGTTGAGCAGGGTGGGGTAGCCTAGTGGTTAAAGTGTTCACCCGTGATGCTGTAGGTCCGACTTTGAATTCAATTTGCGACTCCTGTGATGTTGCTGGATTGTTGCTAAAAGCAGCTTAAAACCTCATTCACATAAGGCCTGTTGTGACCTGGAGTAGAATGAGGCCCTTTGATCAACACCAGCAACAACTCACAAAACTTGCAGTTGCACACAAAAAACATGCAATTAGCCAACAAACAGTAACACAGCCTGACCAACGAGTCATGTGCACACTGACCCATTGACTGGGGACATAATAATGTAGTACTATGACCATTCACTATGAGTGGAATTTGGTGGAGTAGATTTCTTCTTCCTTAGAAAGGGGCGGTGGGGTATTCTAGTGGTTAAAGCGTTTGCTCGTCAAGCTGAAGGCCCGGGTTCGAATCCCCACATGGGTACAATGAGTGAAGCCCATTTCTGGTGTCCCCCGCCGTGATATTGCTGGAATATTGGTAAAATCGGTGTAAAACCAAACTCAGTCAGTCAGTCTTCCTTAGAAAACCCTGAATGTACTCGGACAAGTACATCTGGAACCCTCCATGTTTAAATCGATGTACATTTAGAACATGCTTTTAAAATACTCTTGCCCACTTGCTGGAATCAATGGATCTTAATGAATAGAAGACAGTATCTTGTTATTTTTGGCACGTCCTGAAAAATCCAAGTTATATCCCTGGGTGTAGATGCAGTGGGAATGATTGTCTATCACATTAATTCAGAGATATAAAAAGAAATGACTAATTGTGATGGTGTTCCAGATGGGGGAAGACATCTTGAATCTATGATAGGTCAATCAGACCAGGCCAAGAACACTACCTGCCATCAATTATGTACACCATTCCCAGGATCTGAAGCAATGGGTGTGAGATCACCTGGGGGTCACAGTCATACTCTTACTGACAAAGAATTGTATATATATGTAGATATATTCTAACCAAATAAGTTTGCTTGAAGCCATAGTGTTGGGACATTTATCACTGGTGAGTTTATTCCTCCATTGTGTGCATGCCTATCAGCAGAGACCATATAATAGAGGGACGGCCCTCCCCAACAGTTTATCACTAACCATCAGCGCTACGGCCTGGCATATGTAACTGATACACATCGACACCCTGCTGCTAACTTCCCTCTACCGGTACACATGCGCAACAAATGCGCAGACATTCGAAAATGAGCACTCTGGTAACCACGTAAACAATATTGCGTAATATCCGGGCCGAGAGTTAATTCCCTTAGCGGGATTTCACCGGCTGCGTTTGACAGTTAAACATTACATGGACAGCTCCATTAAACTGATTACAATAATCTTAATTTTTATCTTATCTCTCATTTGCACATGTCAACTGACAACATCGCAGAACATGTATCATTCGCTAAATGCGTGTCGTCATAAGCCTGGAATATTTGTTTCAACATTCGGCATGGCCATGGGATCGACTTAATTCATTCACTAGGATGATTCCGACTTGGACCTCGATACTTACTTGGAGAATTCACAGACTACGACAGGACAGAGAATATAAACCAAAAATACAAAATCAAACTTACCCAGTCAGGTAAAGGCAGTTTTAACATTACAGTTGCCAATATCCCCCATGCTTCGCTAAGCGTATCATCACATGGCTAATCTCAAGATTTACTTGCAAGTATTCGTTGGCACAAAACGAGGTTGTGGTCAAGCAGTCGATGAAAGTAAAAATTCCCGCGAATTTATAAAGAATGTGCAGATTTGCAAGCGTTAGCCAATCAGAGGACTTGCTTCGACCACACCCCTTTTGTGTGCGGACATATCGTCATCCATTTGTGTCAAGATCGTTTAGTTGAGAGTCAAAATTGGTTTTCAATCGACTTGCAGAAATAACAATAAAGAATTGGTAGGTGTCATGAGTGTTGCTCGATAGGCCAATCATCCATGATTATGTTTACATCAATTGCATGCGATGGTAGCGTAGCGATCGGCAACGCAGTCGGGTAGGGTGCACCCTAGAAGTGTCCGGCCTGTCATTATGTATTGTACTGTGAAGCGTTTGAGTCGGGTGTCATCTCAAAACAATATTATTAAAATCATGAATCCTCGAGGAAAACCACGAGAGGCCTGTGACTGACTGGTGTTTATTATAAAGTTTATAGTCCCAACGAAACACGATTTCACATTTTCCAAGAGCGTTAATGTTTTTATAATGCCAGATTGGGGCTAGCAGTGATTATGCTTTGGGCCGTATGGAGACACTTGTTGTTTTTTTTCAAAGGGAAGCCACTAAATACTAAAGTCACTTGCCTCCGAGCCCATGAAATATATGTGTTAAATGGGCTGTACTACATGACCCTATCAATTAAAAAATTTCAGCAAAGTGTCAACTTTAACTTGGCAGGAAAATGCAACCAATAACATTAAAACACAACATCACACGTTCTTATATGTACAATGTATTTATTGTAAAATAGGACCATAAATCTATATGTACAATCATGTATTACTAAATTCAACCATTTAGATATTCTTTCATTAAAAACACAGTAAATGTGAATTTCAACTGTTGCAAATAAACTCTAAACTGAATTTGAAATTAAAATTATGCAATAGTTGGTTGCCAATGCTCTTTCAAACAAGGTATATCTACTTAATCAAGATGGGAATATTGTACTTAATAGTGGGCTCTTTGAGTAGCCCTTCCGATGAAACTTTCTTTTTCCTTGGCATCTACAAAACAAATGATAATTTTATGATATAAATATAATGTTGAATAATGAGTTCATTTTTCATTTTTGTTGTTGCATAAGACAGGCTGTTGGTACTGTCTAAGCCCAGGTAAACTCATAATCAAACTTCATTAGGAAGAATAATGATAACAGAAAAATATATTAATTGTAGTCATGATAAAATAAGGGAAGATGATAACTTATAAACTTCTTGCAACACAACCTGCATAGTTATGTTGTCCATTTAGGACTGATTGTGAATGTAAAACATAAAATCATACAAATCTGTACACAATCTTAATATAACTTCATTAACAGATATTTTAGATATCCATGAAGTGAACTGTACATTGGATTTTAATTTCCATAATTTCTACTCATGTACTTTATTACATGTTAAATTATTAGGCAGATATTGTTGAAATAGCTCCTTTCACTTATGCCTGCACCAACTGGAATCAAGTCTGCAAATCTGTCTTCATAATTGCCGACGCAAACATGGTATGTAGACAGTTTTGATAAAAGTTTCTTCATATCTCTTAGAGTGGAGAAAAATGCAGGTAAACCAATCCAGAATTCATGATTTGGGCCAAAAGTCGCGTCGATGTGCATATATTGCTGCTGTAAAAGGATGGCTTGATGACTACTGAAATCTGACTGAGCCCTACGTCAGTCATAAACTGCACAATAGTAATGTTTTCACGCTTGTTTCTTGCAATTGTAAAATTGCCTAGCTCTACTACATGCTGAAACAGCTCCTTTTTTAATGTTAAATATTGCTGGTATCGCAGGATGCCATCAACAAATTCATCTACATTGTTGTAAACGGATGATACTGGTGAATTGTGTCAAATAAACCCAAAGAATTCATCAGCCGAACAAACATCAGAATCTGTCGCTTTCTTCCAGGCATGGGTATCTGTGGGTTCATCGGTGAGGTCAATGAAGAATGACTTCCATGCTTTGTCCCACAGTGCATCTCTTGAACTGAAAATGGAGTTACACAACATTAATATTAAAAAAATAAATTTGAAGTGTTCTAAATAGTTGTTAAAATTATGCAATAGTTGGTTGCCAATGCTCTTTCAAACAAGGTCTAGTTACTTACTCAAGATGGGAATATTGTATTTAACAATTTACACTATACTGTTGTTTTTACATAAGAAAAGAAACAATATTAATATTTGATTATACAATTGCTTTGATATTTTAAACTTATTTCTGCAGGTACCAGATATACAAGTACCAATAAAATAAATAAATACCAATAACTACAAAATATCAACACAAAATTACTCATTTTTTTTCAAAGACATCATTTGTGAATTTCTTACTTCCATTATTACTTACCTGCAATCGTCGAGAACAGTTGATTGAACTGATGAATAATAATGTCAGAGAGAGAGGAAGAACTGACACCTTGTTGTCTCGGACCCCACTTTGAGTAGCCCTTCCGGCGACTGCTGATGAAAACTTTCTTTTTCCTGGGCATCTGCCAAACAAATGATAATTTATTATATAAACAGTGTAATGATATAAATAAAATGTTGATTCATTGTTGCATAAAGTCAGGCTGCTGGTACTGTATAATAATATAATAATATATAGCAATGTAACTCTAACTTCAGTAGGAAGAATAATGATAACAGAAAAATATATGAATTGTTACATGATAAATAAGGACCTTTTCCACAAATATAATCATCAAAATGAACAATAATGGAAATATGTACTTTTTTTCAAACGATTAGGTGAATGAGACTTTTGTAGAATGATTTAAATATATATTCACGCTATATTAATGAACAAATGAATGTTATGTCGCTGCTACATGATAATTGAAATGTTCAGTATTCAATTTAAATATGGGTTTACGCCAAAAATCATAAAAAATAAAAATACCGATCGTAGCCATATAAAAAGTGTACCATGCAAAAGAGGAAATCGCCGTGAATGTTCACATGTTTATTTTAAACATGCTAGTAATAAGCTGTTCTTGTGCAAGCGTGCGATAAAATCAAGTGTTGTGGAGTAAAATATTTCGAAAACATCATATTTCATCGCGATTGCACGAGCCAAAATAAGGAATGACGAACGCCACAGACTTATAAATGCCCCTATACAAATCTTTATCTTATTTTCTTTCATTACACCCCGGTAAAGGGTCCTATCTATTATATGGTCTCTGATGTGATTATTACACGTCTGAGTGGGTTTATTGACTCCATTATGTGATGAGCTGTTGTGATGGAGACACCGTGAATGTTGATTTTGTGCAGTGGAGGAGGCTACAGGATATAGCAAGCCTGCGGTAATTATCGTGTTTCACACATAGCATAAGCTAATTGCTTCGTTAATCTGTCCCTAGTCAGGAATGTATGCTCCAACACTTTAGATAGCATCCTGTACTGAATGTCCTGATGGCCTTGAACTTGGACAGTAGTGTGAATATGGTGATTGAGACAATAGCTCTGCTGGCTTCCGGCTGAAGTCATCTGTGTTACCAACACAGGAACAGACAATAGACATGTTGGACAATAAAATAACGATTGATTTGAAATAGTCTTAAGATGTTATACAGTTCAGACATATAAAACTTGTTGATCCAACTAGTGTGTGAGTGAGTTGGGTTTTATGCCGCGTTTAGGAGATAATCCTATTGTGTTTACATTTTGGAAGTGATTATAGTTGGTTGAACGCTGCTATATGTCATTTAAAACCGAACGCGTTAGGATTATCTCCATTCTACCATGACATATGCACCATGAATATAATGCGTTTTAAATATGCACTCATTACCATTGCGTAGTGTATTGACACTACATGCAGTGAACCGGCTCTGAGAAGTGGTTATTAAAATTTTTCACTTCTAACTTTTTAGTAACAGCCAATCAAAAACGAACATACTTAAATGTCATGGTAGAATTGCCATTATTCCAGCAGTATCACGGCAGGGGACACCAGAAATGGACTTACACAATTGACCACTTTAACCACTAGGCGACCCCACACCCTGTTAACTTAAAGATAAGAGGTCACCATTGTGAAATAACCTGAGGTAACGGAGGATGTGATAGGTTTGATAGATAAAAGTAAATAAGCTGAGACGTCACATTTCCTGTGACACATATGAAGACAGGAGAAAAGTGGATTTCAATCTGTTTACCTTTTCAGTGTGACTAACCCTAACCCTAATATGTGCGTATTTCAGTCACTTTACTCACCTAAGTATTACGTCATTGAGTAACTTTACTAAGCATGTATGTTCTGCCTTATGTCATGCCTAATCAAAACCAACTTAAATATAATGGAAATTATTTCATAAAAAATCACTCATCCTATACTGACAGTACAACACTTGTCCTATACTAACAGTACAACTTGATAGCAATCGATGTCTTTTTAATTACGCAAGCGAATTTTTATAAATATATTCCGTACGCATTTGTTTTAAACTTTTTGCGTATCTAACATTTTAAATGCGTAATTAGTATGCAACAATTATTTTTCAATGCGTAATTCTATGCGTATTTTACCTGGATACGCAGCTTATCTGGGCCTCTGGACCGCCTCCGTGGTGTAGTGGTTAGAGCGTCCGCCCGGAGAGCGGAAGGTCGCGGGTTCGATCCCCGACCGCGTCATACCAAAAGACGTTAAAATATGGTACTTGTTGGTCCCTGCCTGGCGCTCAGCATTAATGGGTACAACAAGGACTGGTCGGCTCAGAGTCAGTATGATGTGTCTGAGTGGGGTATTCATGCTTCACTGCGGCATGGTATCTCAGTGGGCTAGCACTATAAAACCAGCTTAAGTCTGGGCTAGTTATTACAAGCAGCCGCACATACACATACACACGCATGCACGTCATCATATGAGCGAAATATTCTCAAGCACGACGTTAAACCCAATTTCACCTCACCTCACCTCTGGGCCTCTGGTACAATCATAATGTTTCTTCTTTGTTGTTTTAAGGCATCTACATTTTTTATCATTCCTTATTCGACTAATGGGATCAGGTAGTCAGGCTCGCTGATTTGATTGACACATGTCTTCGTATCCCAGTTGTGGAGATCGATGCTCATGCTGTTGATCAGTGGATTGTCTGGTCCAGGTTTGCTTTTTTTTTCAGACCACTGCCATAAAGCCCAGGAATATTGCTTAGTGTGGTGTTAAACAACAAATAAACAAAACCTTATGTCACCCATTTCAATCAAGGAGTTTATTCAGTACTTTGGCCACATGGCCTATTGTACAACAACCATGACAACACGACAGCATACAATTTGGTCACGTGTGGGACCTGGTATTAAATACATTTTATTAGATATAATGCAACAGATTTAGTAACGTCACCCACTTGCTATATAGTGCGATACAGTCGGATCCTGTTGTTTTGATTATCTGGAAAAAGTGTCAAAACTATTCATATCGTAACATGATATAAATGTCTTGAATTCAAGATGTACAATAATTTATCTTCGACCTGTGTAGCCATGACATCTAGGACATTTTGTTAGTGAGGCTGGAAGCACAGTGTTAGATCACTGATAAGGCTCCTACTCCAGGTTCCTGCAAGATGAGGTGGTGACCAACAGCTGGAGGATATTTCCCAGATTTATTGATTTCTAATTATGGTAACAGGAGATTCCTCTTCATCATTGCTGCTGAAAATGTTTGGTTCATTTTGGAAATCGTTGTATCTTTGGCTTATATCGCTAACCAACATAAAACTCTTAACTGACTTGAATACTAATGAGCTCTCTGTTTCTAATTCATTATTCCTTCTATGTTTAATTGTGTCTGTATAAATGTAGCAGGTTAAGGGGTGGTTTTGTTCAATGAAGACTTACATGCCTCTTACATAGTCTCTGCTTCATCCTGTTAAGAGTCATTTTAATGTTACGGCTGATAATACAATTCCTGCTGTATTGTAATGCTAATGTCTCAAGTGTCAAGATATAGCTGGGTTAATTTCTCCTAAATCAAGATAAAGATGTTTGATTGTTCTGCTATGTGACCTTATTAGGAATTCCAGGTTTGAATTGGTCCCCAGCAACGTATGCAGGCTGTTATAGGAAACTCAAAGGATCGGGTGGTCAGGCTTGGTGTCTTGTTTTGATTGCGTGTCACTGGATCGGATTAAACACTGACTCAGTAGTCTGTGGTCTTGTTGTGTTCGTGTTAGTGACAGTGTGTGCTAGATAGATATTTTTCACTGTTTAGTTTCAGATGGATGTGGCCATATTTTTACCATACCAAATACAAATAGTGAGTGAGTATGGTTTTACACCGCTTTTAGCAATATTCCAGCAATATCACAGCGGGTACACCAGAAATCACACATTGTACCCATGTGGGGAATCGAACCCGAGTCTTCGGCGTGACGAGCAGACGTCCAAGTACAAATAGAAATTTAGAAGCAGAGGCAACGGAAATTTGTTAATCAAGGTCAGAACTTCAATCTGAGACAGGTTTCTGTCACTTGTGCAAGTTGTATCAACTACATAGCATAAATTGTTTGTACATATTTTCCTTATTTTTTCATTGAACATTTCCCATGTTAAATGGAGGAAATGATTTTTTTATGTAACTCACTGCATATAAAATTAAGCTACCTAGTCAAGCTAGCTTGCTTTTCACTTGCCTGGAAGTGTAGAAATAAGCTATGGGCTACTAGGAATGCCAATATTTCTAGTTCTGGCTGAAAAGATTGATAATCTGAAACATTGTCAATGGAAACAATGTTAATGATTCGATATGAAAGTGTCATTGATATGATAATATCATAAGCATTAGGTGAAATACAGTTTTAGTTGACACAGACAATGCAGAAGTTAGGTTATAGTTTATAGTCATTGGCTGTTTCTAATTTATGTTCAGGACAGTGTTTTGTTGGTAATCCAAGCTTGAATATGTCACAACTCAGCAGGGATGTAAAATATTTTGATTTCTTTCAGATTTAAAAAATAAATTGCTCAAAGTTACTTCTGTGATATGTATCAATAATTGATTGATTTTCAGTTAATGAATACATTTGATCTCTCTGATCTATATTGAGAGCCAGTCCTGTATATTTACACACTGATTCCTGACAATCACACTAGCAAGGCTGCTGTGCCACAGGGGTGGAAATAACTTAAAAATTGCTAGTGTACTCTGGTACAGTGTCACATGTAAAAACACTTGCCCTGATAATGTTTCCGCTATACCGTCCGTTTTCTTGTTGATTTTTTAAATAAACAACATAATTAACATTGGAAAGTCAACTGGACACCGGTACAGCATGATATACAAATTTGCTTGCCCGACAAAAAAACCCACTGGACTCGGACGTCGGGCAATGGGTTATTTCCACCCCTGTGCCATATGTCTGCTTCCATGTTCGGTCCAGAATCAGTACTTCCATTTCTCCAGCATCTCATACATGACAGTGCCAAGCCTGATTGTGCACTCTGTATAGCAAACAGATCATGGTAATCTATGTACATTTAAAAGTCTCATTGATTCAGCAGTATGTTCTCTGTATAACAAGCAGATCACGATAATCTGTGTGCATTTAAAAGACTCATTGATTCAGCAGTTGGTTCTGTATAATTCTTTCATTTCTATGGTGATCACACAGGATGCTGCATTGTCATGACGATTTTGTTTGCAGGAATACAGAATATGTGTGTAAAGAGAATGTGTGTTGATGTGTCTTATGGGACTTGATTGAGTGGGCTTCCAGTGTGGGTTGTCGACTGGTGGTAGGGGTTATTGTGGTGTAGTGCGATTGTGGCATTTTCAGGGGATGGAGTTGGAGAGGGTGGAGTTTTGTGTTGTTACTGTAGTTGAAACAGAGGAGGATATTGTGCCTGTAAATATTAATAGTTTTTGTTTGTTTGTTGTTTAATGTCCAAATCAATAATTTAGCTAGATGTCATCTGTCTGTAAATAACTGAGCCTGGACCAGACAATCCAGTTATCAACATCACGAGCATCGATTTAGGTAATTTGGATATTGACATGTGTTAACCAAGTCAGCGAGCCTGACCACCCGATCCTGTTAGTCGCATCTTACGACAAGCATGGGTTACTGAAGACCAATTCAAACCTAGGTCTTTACAGATTAAATAGCTTTTGATGATGGTTATTGTGAGGTTGATTATCTTGATATATGACTGACTGACTGACTGAGTTTGGTTTTACGCCGCTTTTAGCAATATTCCAGCAATATCACGGCGGGGGACACCAGAAATGGGCTTCACACATTGTACCCATGTGAAGATTCGAACCCGGGTCTTTGGCGTGACGAGCCAACGCTTTAACCACTAGGCTACCCCACCTCCCCCTTGATATATGATGTTGATATGTAATGATAAAGACGTTGCAAGTGATTCCTTGACACTGGATTGGGTAATGAAGCAAATGTTTTACGTTTGCTTCTTTAAACAAAACAATTTGGCCAGACCAACTATAAGACTGCTGTCTCTGAGTGGTTGGTGTTGGAATGGGTCCTGCTTTTTGCTAAATGTTTTTGACTGTTATATGAGAGATTTTATATGTTACTGACTTTGTAATCTGTCTGTGAAGGTATGTTGTTATCATGCAATATTTTTATGACAACTGAGTTTATATGATAAATAATCATTATGATGATTTCTCATTGTGGATGTGAATCTGATAATGATATTTTTGATATCAGAATATATCAGAATGATATTCAGAATAGTCTCTACAATTATCTAGAAAGTATAATTCTTAACTAAATGGTGAGATTGATGGTGAAGATTTTTAAAGATCATGCATGGTTGGTGGGTTGGTTTCTGTGTCAATATATGTGAACAATTACAGCATTTAACTTGACATACTATACTATCTGTGAATGATGGGGTAATGTTTATTATTATTATTATAGGATATTTATATAGCACACATATCTAGGCAACTAGTGCATGCTCAAGGCGCTGATATTTTTTCCCTCAATCATTTGATGTCAATCTCAATGGCACATCGTATTATCAATCTCAACTCCCTAGGGAGTATACAACTCTTGCAGCCACTAGGAGCACCAAGTTATTGTTGCTTTCTCATCCTTACGAGGTACCCATTCACAGCTGGGTGGACTGGGACACATAGTCACAGTACTTTGTCCAAGTTCACTGCACGTTGCTGTATCTGCAACTAGGTGTTTGCATGTATTCGTGTGGACACCACCTGGTCATATACCAACGGATTCATGGGTTCTTTTAAGTGCACAGGGTTGTGTACTGTACACTAGGGGTTGTGACAACACTGAAAGAGTCTGCACACAAAGTTGACTCCAAGGTTTTTACACCCGGTCACAGGTGGGCTTGATCCGGACACCTCAACCTAGCTGGATCACTAGCCTGTCGCCTTAGCCAGCTCCTTAGCCAGCTGGCCCACCTGGCTCCCAATGTGAGTTTCTGGGGCTGAAACCTGAAACCTATTATGCTTTCCTACAGCTACTTGACATACTGACATGTTTAGTGGAAGTCGTATCATCTTTCACTCTCAAGTGATAGTATGAGGATAGACTCACAAGTAGTCTATTATTTAGATACCAGTTTGTTGTTCAATATAGAACAAACTTTATGCATAACAACCTATTTTATTCATGAGTGTGACATTTCGACAGATTCTTGTACCGTTGTCAAGCAGGAATCAATGGTACAAGAATCTGCATCAAAACGTCGCACTCACAAATAAAAGAAGTTGTTATCCATAAAGTTTGTTCTATATTGTACTTAACTTCTAAATGCTACTAAAAGAAGCAGTTTGTTGTTTTCAATCATGAAATAGTAATCATTTGTCAGTTAACATGACGATAATGATTGTTTTGCAACATTAGTTATAATCATTTCTGATAACGTTCAGGCTGGTGACTAGGAATAAAACTTTTCACTTTTGCCTATCATTTGTGTGTTCTCTGTACCCAGTGTCACCCATGCAGACTGTACTCTGGTATCATCATCACCCCATGCCATTATCAGTGTCAGTATGAGCATCTGTATCATCACCACAGATATATTGATTATGCTGATCTCACACCTACCGTGATATAGCACCGACAGATGGAGACGTGACAACTGTAAGCTGTCAATCAGCATGTAATTGATTCATGTACATTGCTGCTATATTACGGTAATGGAATATAAACTCCAAGAGGCTGCATGGCCATTATGGCCCTAATATAGCTGCCAACATGACAGTGGCAATAAAGATGAATGTATATTTAAAAATATTGCTGGTAAAAATGTTTTTTAGATATTTATTGAGATATTTGTCATGTCATAGAACATGATAGAAAGGGGAAGACTTAGATGAGGAGTATCTAGACTAAGATGGACAAAGGATTGTCAACACAGGTATTGTGTGTGTTTACTTATTGTATTTCTGTTTGTATATATACTTCTGTGGGGTTTTACAGTGACTTACAAAAGTGGGGGCCGAGGGGACCACCATCATTAAATGTTATGGGTCCTTGTTGGAAATGTGAGGGTCCTGTAAAGTATTCAAATGGCATGGCGTGGCGTGGCGTGGCGTGGCGTGGCGTAATGTCGTGTAGTGTAGTGTAGTGTCGTGTGTGCTGTAGTGTCGCGTTGTGTGCTGTAGTGTATACAGTGGAGTGTGCTGTAGTTTAATGTCGTAACGTGTTGTGGTGTAGTGTGGTGTCGTGTGTCGTGTGTGCGTGTGTCATGTCGTATCCGTTCAGATAATTATGTCAGAGCCTGGAATGAATCAGTGATCATGTTGACAGTTATCAAGACTGATGGGTGAAACAACAGACACAGATAACTATGATTCTTGATGCGCTGTAGGTACGCTCTTGGTATTTATGTGTGTATCTCCGGATGCTGTATTTTGGGTTTTCTGCATCCACTCACTACATTTGTGCATCCTGGGTGCACATCCTGCTTCCAGACAGGTCCATTCAGTTGATGTGTTTGTGAACGGTTACCACAAACGAATCTTGCTTCACACACAAGTGTTACAGGATGCAAACAAGATGCATATGCACCACGTGCTGAGCAGATTGGGCTGTCGTCGTCAGTTGGGCATGAGATATTGGTTAGGCGACTCTTAAGACAGGAATGGTTGCATGAAGATGGCCTTGAAATGTTGTTTAGGCAATATCGTTAATAATTCTCGTAATGTTGTATTAGTGATAGTTTAAAAAAGTTGGGTTTTAAACATTAGGTAACATTGTTTTACTATTCTGTCAGGTGATATGTTATTCATAAAATTTAAATAAACAAAAATACATTGAGTAAAAATAAACATTAAAATGGTTTGATGGTTTTTCATTCAATATTAGTGCTATTATGTCAATGGACATGTCGCCGTCGAAGAAAAATGTCTGCCTCCAATAAGATATGACATCCAGACATGTTGTCAGACCTTGAGAGGACTCAGAAAAGCCTTCAGAATAAACTGGCAAAACTGGTCACTCCCAAAGGAACAATTGGCTAACATGCATGATAGATATATTTTTACAAGAGAGCAACAGATTTGCTTATTGTCTGTGATAGTGTCCCTGCTGTGGAGCTATTAGTGGTATTACCCAACACTGAATTGACTGAAAACACTTTAAACTAATATCAGCAGCAAAACGCTTGTTAGGGTAATGGCGAGCAATTATTGCTAAAAGTATAGCATAAATATCCTGTGCAATAGTGATTAGTCTGGGTGAGTGAGTGAGAATCCTGTGTGGGTTATGCCAGGTTTTGATGGATGTGGTGTTGTAGACACAGATTGGTCCTGATAGTTTCTGGCTTGACATGAGTGTGAGTGAGTTTAGTTTTACCCCGACTCAGCAATAGTGTCATGCATCATGTTTTTCCAGCTTCTAAATGCCTTACTAAGACTTTGCCATTGCATGTGTCATATTGACAGATGGGCGCTTATTAAAACCGTATTCATCATAAAAAAGATGGACCATAAAACAAAAATATTGTTCATGAATTTAATTTGTCCTTTACTTGAAACAATATGTCTGTACATCTACTGTTTTGAATTCATAATTAAGAGTGAGTGAGTGAGTTTAGTTTTACGCCGCACTCACCAATATTGCAGCTATATGGCAGTGGTCTGTAAACAATCGAGTCCGGACCAGACAATCCAGTGATGAACAGCATGAGCATTGTTCTACGCAGTTGGGATATGATGATGTGTCAACCAAGTCAGCGAGCCTGACTACCCGATCCCCTTAGTTGCCTCTTGTGACCAGCATGGGTTACTGAAGACCAATTCTAACCCGGACCTTCACGGGTTGGGTTGACACAAACCAAAATTGTGTTCGTGTCTTTAACCATAGCGGTAAACAACTGTGACCAGATTACTGCCTCCTTGGTCTAGTGGATAGAGTGTCTGCCTGGAAAACAAAATGTCATGGTTTGATCCCTGTCTGGGTCACACCATCAGAATGGTAATTGTTGTTACTTTTCCTTGCCCATGAGGGGTTAAAACTAGGATTAGTAGGCCTTCAACTACAGTGTACTGCAAGTGGGGTATCCATGTTTGAACGTGGCATGGCACATGTATCTTTGGAATGAGTGAGTGAGTGAGTATAGTTTTTTCCGCTTTTAGCAATAGTCCAGCAATATCACTGCGGGGAACACCAGAAATGGACTTCACACATTGTACCCATGTGGAGAATCAAACCCTGGTCTTCCTTATGACGAGCGAAAGCTTTAACCACTTGGCTACCCCACCGCCCATGTTTCTTTTGAGGCTAGCACTGTAAAGCTAGGGTTGTGACAAGAACAGTTTTCCCCTGCTGGTTAATGATAAGCAGGGCAGTAGACCTCAGATAGATTAGCCTATATAACATGCCGGTATGGCCAAGCCCTGCGTCAACAATCCCTTGTTGTGGGGTGTGGCTGGAGATAGACTGTCACCTGTAGGGGTATATGTAGGCGTATGTTTATCCTAGGTATACGGGATGTTGCTGTCTGAGTTTATCTCATTGACTTACCTATATGGTCAGCTGTGTTTGTCAGGGTGACTCCGACCTGTTCATTTATTACATGAACAGAATCAGGGTCACAGGGCAGTGCTTGAAATTAACCGAGTACTAAAGCAGCAATCTCAAGGACCTATTTTTGTGTGTACGCATTTAGGATCCAATATATTGAGTATGTACAAAAATTCAAGCGTACTTGTACACAACAGACATAATAGGAATTGAGTTTTCACATAAATATTTTACGCAGATACGCAACTTATCTGTACCACTGTGTCATCATATCCCAAATGTGTAGACCAATGTTCATGCTGTTGATCACTGGATTGTCTGGCCCAGACTCGAATGTTTACAGACGATCAACAATCCCTTGTTGTGGGGCGTGGCTGGAAATAGACTGTCACCTGTAGGGGTATATGTAGGCGTATGTTTATCCTAGGTACACTGGATGTTGCTGTTTGAGTTTATCTCATTGACTTACCTATATGGTCAGCTGTGTTTGTCAGGGTGATTCCGAACCGGTCATTTATTACATGAACAGTATCAGGGTCACCCCACAGGTATCACATGCCTCAAGCAGTGCTTGAAATGTGTACTGAAGTAGCAATCTCAAGGACCTTGGGACATAATTTTGAAAACTGCTTGGTGATAGTACTTGTACACAGTGTTGAGTGGTTTTTGACGGTTAGTCTCCGACCTGTAACTACAGTACAACCAGAAATTATTGAGAATTTAAAGATTGTAAATTTTTAATTTTTTCACTCATTACTCACGTATTAAATGTGAATATTAGCAGAACATAACTCCAGATTCAAAGACAGGTGAACAGTTAGTATTTTGTCAAGTCACCATGGGCAGCAATGCAGGCTTCAATGCGGCGGGGCATACTACTGATCAAAGAAGTTAGAAAGTCGTGGTCCATGCTGTCCCAATATCGGACCACCTCTTCTTTCATTTCAGCAATATTTGTCAGATTTTTCTTATTGACACTTTCCTTCATAAGTCCCCAAACATTTTCTATTGGATTTAGGTCAGGGCTATAGCTTGGCCAATCTAATAATGTCATATTTTAGGTCCGAAACAAGGCCTGTGAATGCTTTGAACAATGTTTTGGGTCGTTGTCCTACTGGAAAATACAAAAAATTCCATAGAACACGTGAGCAGATGGAAGTAAATGTCCCTCGAGAATATCTGTGTACCGCTCACTGTTCATATTCCCTTCAAATACACAGAGGGGCGTTGTCCCTAACACAGATATGCCACCCTATACGTTAAATTTCGGACTGTACTTTGGGCGCTGATACAAAGGTTTTTCAGTTTGTTTGGTCCAGACTTTCAGTGTATTAGGAAACAGCCACACAGACCTTTCATCTGAGAAAATCACATTGTCCCAGTTAAAATGTCTATGCTGTAAGTGTCAACGCGTGGATATGCGTCAACTGGGGAATTAGCTCATAATTAAGATGAAGTGTGCGTTGATGAAGACGAAGGCATAGTTGAGTTCAAACGTCTTTAGTACATGACAAACAAATACACAAGACATACATAAGGTGAGCGGAGTACCTGCTCAACCCCAGGGCGTTTCCTACGAGCGGCATTATCCTGCTCGTGGTCGTCCCAACAGACAGTCGGAATACCGGGCTCGTACTCCTTCTCTGTCTAGATGTGAGCATACCTAGTATATATACAGTTTTTGACAACAATGGACAGGCGACGACTCATCAATGGACAGACAGAAAAACAATAGCACTTCCTTGACCAGTTGATGTGATGGCAGACACGGCCAAGGGGGATTACCAATGAAGGTTATAAATGTCTTATACAATAATTAATGGGCTGACAAGTCAATTTAAAATGCGGTAGTGATAAGGATGTACAGTAGTGATTAAAAATACAGCTTAGTGTCATATATATATTACAATAAAGTCTCACGTGTCTTGAGTACATAGTTTTGGACTTTTTAAATATTTGGACGATGGCTGTCCTGAAGTAGTCCCTATAACATAAGCACCAGTTCAACCTTTGCTCCTTTTGTTCAGGTTTCAGGTTTGTTCAGGATCGGTGATGGAATTCCTCAACTTTTCTGCCAACCCATTGCATGCAGCTCAGTTCTAATTGTCTCCTTACAGACAGCCACAGTTCCTCTATCAATAATATCCAGCCTTAAGTTTTCTAAACTCCTTCGTTTGTTTTTAGAAACAAGAATACCAAGCCGCCTCCTGTCACCGACGGTCAATTTTCTGGACCTACCTGCGCCTCCCTGGTGCTCAATGCCATATCCATTTGCAATATTTTTCAAAACACGATAAACAGTGGACAAAGGGATGCCTGTTCTACTTGAAATCACTTTAGCTAATCTGATGTCCTTGTTATGATACTCTAAAATCAACTTCCTCTTCTCTAAATCATCCATACTGAGGATCACTGAAAATGTCGTCTGCTAGCAAGTAAACAAAGGGGGTAACTCTTCACAAACTAATGAAAAAGGATTAACGGAGTTGTCTCTCTTGAATGAAACCAAGCACTTGATAGCTGGTCAAGGTTGTTTATACTAGAAATCCAATTAAACATATTCCTAAAATTCTCAATAATTTCTGGTCATACTATACAATGACTGCAACCGATTGACAACATGATACAGTGGACTGGCTGCATGACTACAACCGATGATACAATGGGTTGACTGCAACCGATTGATTTATAATGTTATTCAATGGCCTGACTACATGACTACAACCGATGATACAATGGGTTGGCTGCATGACTGCAACTGATTGGCTACATGACTACAAATGATTAACTGCATGCATACAACCAGTTGACTGCATGACCACAACTGATTGACTACATGATGCACTGGACTGACTACATGACTACAAATGATTGACTACCTGATGCAATTGACTGACTACATGACTACAAACGATTGACTACATGATGCACTGGACTGATTACTTGACTACAAATGATTGACTACACGGTGCACTGGACTGACTACATGACTACAAATGATTGACTACATGATGCACTGGACTGACTACATGACTACAGATGATTGACTACACAATGCACTGAACTGACTACATAACTAGAAACGATTGACTACATGATGCACTAGACTGACTACATGACTACAAATGATTGACTACATGATGCAATTGACTGACTACATGACTACAGATGATTGACTACACGATGCACTGAACTGACTACATGACTACAAATGATTGACTACATGATGCACTGGACTGACTACATGACTACAGATGATTGACTACACGATGCACTGAACTGACTACATAACTACAAAAGATTGACTACATGATGCAATGGACTGACTACATGACTACAAATGATTGACTACATGATGCAATTGACTGACTACATGACTACAAACGATTGACTACATGATGCAATGGACTGACTACATGACTACAAATGACTGACTACATGATGCACTGGACTGACAACATAATTACAAAAGATTGACTACATGATGCACTGGACTGACTACATGACTACAAATGATTGACTACATGATGCACTGGACTGACTACATGACTACAAATGATTGACTACATGATGCACTGGACTGACTACATGACTACAAATGATTGACTACATGATGCACTGGACTGACTACATGACTACAGATGATTGACTACATGATGCACTGGACTGACTACATGACTACAGATGATTCACTACACGATGCACTGAACTGACTACATGACTACAAATGACTGACTACATGATGCACTGGACTGACTACATGACTACAGATGATTGACTACACGATGCACTGGACTGACTACATAACTACAAAAGATTGACTACATGATGCACTGGACTGACTACATGACTACAAATGATTGACTACATGATGCAATTGACTGACTACATGACTACAAATCGATTGACTACATGATGCAATGGACTGACTACATGACTACAAATGATTGACTACATGATGCACTGGACTGACTACATAACTACAAACGATTGACTATGTGATACAATGGACTGACTACATGACTACAAACAATTGACTACACGATGCAATTGACTGACTCCATGACTACAGATGATTGACTACGTGATGCAATGGACAGACTACATAACTACAAACGATTGACTGTGATACAATGGACTGACTACATGACTACAAATGATTGACCACGTGATGCAATTGACTGACTACATGACTACAAACGATTGACTATGTGATGCAATGGACTGACTACATGACTACAAACGATTGACTACATGATGCACTGAGACTGACTACATGACTACAAATGATTGACTACGTGATGCAATGGACTGACATGACTACAAATGATTGACTATGTGATGCAATGGACTGACTACATGACTACAAACGATTGACTACATGATGGAATGGACTGACTACAAATGATTGACTACGTGATGCTATTGACTGACTACATGACTACAAATGATTGACTACGCAATGCAATGGACAGACTACATGACTACAAACGATTGACTACGCAATGCAATGGACAGACTACATGACTACAAACGATTGACCTCATGACCATGCAATGAAAGATGACAATTCTTCTGTTACAATAATTACAACCAACAAACATGTTCAAAAGTTTCATTAGAAAACAATGATATAAGTTTTATAACTGAAAGAGGATGTTAAAAACATGGTGTTCAAATAGGGATGTAGGCAATGACTTGTTGGTTCAGTGAAGATACACTGTCCCTATGCTCAGTGTGTTTACTGGGTGTGAGATATAATAGAAGGTGTGGTCGGAGATGGATAAGTAAGGATAAACACACAGGTATGTTCTAAGCAGGGTTATATTTGTTGATAACCTATATGTGGACAGGTTTTACCTGTCTGTTTTATTGGAAATCGATACCATTATTGATACTAGCTTTAAGAACCTTGGCTTTTATTATTTTGATCATTCCTAAAATGTTAAAACATTTTAACATGTCTCACCTTTCCATGATCGAAACTTTTGGGAAAAATGTCCATAAATTATGAATAATTAACTTCATTAGCACTCCCTCCTAAAGAAAATAACCTTTCCCTTTTTCTGTATTCTAATATTTGACCAATTAAACCCTATCACGATTCCAGGGTGGAATTGCTCTTCTGGTAGAAAGAGGCAACTGGATTGGGTGATCGGGCTTGGAGATATCAAGCCATATCAAAATATCAGTTGATCTTATAGTTTAATTCAAATTGAACTTAGAATCGTCAGTGAAGTATTCAGTTTGCGAATTTAAGTATGAGAGTCAATTTTACGGGGCCTAAATTCAAATACTGCAAAACCAAACATTAATCACCCAGGATCCCTTTTGATTTCTAATGAGGTCTGCTGTATCAAAGTAAAACTCAAACCTTTAATAATACTCTGCTAAAAACAGTCCATTGTATGATTCCTACTATATCATGTGTATGTGTTTATGAATCAGCAGAAAACAAACAGGTTACTAAGGAACCAGATGAAATCTTATGTTTACTTATGACTTTACATACATCATGACATACTGAGAGAAACAAATAAAGGAACACAGGAAAATTCAAGTGTTCCTTTAATATTTTCCAGTTTTCATCACCAGCTTTGAATAGCCCTGTTGGAGGAAATCTGAGAACAAATAAAGAAACACTGCCATGAAGTGGTGTTCCCTTATTTGTTTCCTCAGTATACATTCAGCCTTATTGTGTCACTCAAATGTCATTCTGTGAGTATTGTATGATGTGAAAGTGAGTTGCTTGATTTATTGTGTTTATGATTGTCATGTTCTAAATCATGAGGAAATTATGTGATGCTTTATGATGATGTCATCTGAATGTTTTTCTCTCAAGTTTTGACATAGTGTTATAAACTGTTGTTATCGTTATGGTATATTTCTTGCTCTTTAACAAGTGTGAAGTAATGAGGGCCCCATTTCTCAAAGCAATCTTATAGCTTAATAATTACCATCGTAAGTATATGTGTTATGGCCATTATTATAATCTTAGCGCTAAGATGGCTTTGTGAAACGGGCCCCTGGGATTTTAACCATGGATATTCATCAACTGGTGCTACACATAAGCATGACCCATGATGTATTTATGACTGTTGTAAAGATATGTTATAGCGTGGGCATTACCAATGTCTTAGCGCTAAGTTGTTGAACGGGCCCCGGGGCTTTAACCATGGATATTCACAAACTGAAGCTAAATATAAGCATGTCCCATGATGTATTTGCTAAGTACAAGCATTCATTTAAGTCATGGTGACGTATTACTTCTGTTAAAAATTTATAAGTGCACTGAGCAGTTCTGTTTTCTGCCATTGTGGTGGAACTTGTTACCAGGCACAGACTTCAGAAAGTCTCTAAAGGGTTTCATCTGTGTATTCTATTCTTTTGTTTAGGGACTCTATGAAGAAAAATATTTTGTGACAATGATGGTGTGTACAACAAACATATGAGTAACTTTTGAATAAGGGTAAGGCGTATATGTACATAGTTACTAGGTTACCGACAAATATTTAACTTTTCTGATCAATGCAAGCCTGAAGGGATCTGGAGAGACTTATAATGTATGCTGATCAATGAGAATTGATGTCGTTCTTACCGCAGGACAAGGTGGATGGTTACTGACATTGATATGTTGAAATGTACATGCGTACATTTCACATTTATTGTTCCAGAATGTGATGTTGATGAGGTGGTTGATGTATTTCGTGGATATGTGGGACTTAAATGTGTTCAAAATGAAACACGACAGGTGTTGAGTGTTGAGTGTCTGTGTCGATGTTGATGTGATGGTGATGTGGATACGTGTCAGTTACATCATGTGACAATTCAAGTGTGTATTTCATACTGATAAGGGAGATATATTTCATACTGATCTACTGAAGATATTCTTCATACTGACTGGACACGTGTCATCCTGATTGGATATATTTCATACTGACTGGATATATTTCATACTGATTTGATTTATTTCATACTGACTTGATATACATGTATTTTATACTGATTGGATATATTCCATCCTGATTGGATATTTTTCATACTGATTGGATATATTTCACACAAATATCACATATTTTAATGATGCGTTGTGTGTGGTATCATTCCAATGGCGACATAATTCACAAGATTGGAGCTACTGTGTGTCAAAGTATGATTATATGACAGAGACTATATCAGTCTATTTATGTAATTTATCTAAAGTTGTCATAAATGTTTAATATATATGGTTTATACATTCACGAAGATCAGTGCTTGCATTAAGATCAACCAAACACTGTTTTTTTACACTGTCTGCCGAACTGTTCAATATTCTACTCATAAAGAGCCTGTAAAAATATTCCATTTGTGCATTTACTGGAAAAAAAAGATAATTGTTACACATGATATCATTCAGCAAAGTGGTGTATAAATACAAGGATTGTATACCTGTCACGACAACTGACCCCAACTCCCCCTGTATTTGCTTTCTAAGTATAGAAAAGATAGCGACATAGGCAAATTGCCTGGTAGCGTTCCCCCTGTTATTAAATTGATAGATGTGAAGTATATTGTGTACGTCATAAGGACCTTGTTATCAAGACCGTGATGCGAGACTTGTACTGAGGTGTATCAAGTCGTGTATCAACCAGTTGTTTATATAAACATTCAAGTGATTGGATTTACTGGAACTTTGGCTTGTGAAAATGCTCCACAATGAGTGTCAATAGTAAGTATTTTTCCCGTGACATATATTCAGATTGAGTCTGTATAATGTATAACATTTTCGTGTACATTGCACACTTTTTCCCAAATATGTTAAGCTGTAGAATGGATATAAAAGCATGCTTGACTTTATTCCCAATGAGACATTGAAGAGGATGTGACACCATAAATAACTTGTTATGAAATAGAAAAGGTAGGCAAGTTCATCTTGTTATTACACATCGTATTCCTGTTATTATTTAATCTTATCATACAAAATGCACATTCTATATCTGTACTTACATTTGTAGTATATCATATTAATCAGGGTAGAAATTAGTACTTGCCAATTAGGCCTGACTAGTTTTGTTAATGTTAAAGGTATCCTGAGGGCTAGTAGAATTTCAAACACTTTTGGAGGGGTGTGAGTGGTTGGGGAGTATTGGTTTTGCTGTACAGTAAACTACCGGTATGTTTATACCAACACGTTTATAATGGATATAACAAACTGAAATTTTGGTCTTGACCACTTGCATATATTAGCAGAAATGTGTACTATGAACTACGGTTACCATGAACTTCAACAGTCCTCCCTCTGAGTTCCTTATGACTGTGCTTTACTGAATGTGTTAACACTGTTCAAGCAAGTACATTCACGGTTAATTTCCATCCCTGTTAATTTTAGTCACAATTTCATGCATTATTGTAAACTTTAGTTTCCATGAAATCTTGTGTGAACTAAACTGTGAGCAGTGTTTCCAACAATGTACCAATAAATGATGGTTGAGCATTATGCTCAGGTGTACCATACACAAACAAGTTCTGATATGCATGTATGTAAACATGATACAGGTGCTGTTGTCATAACAGGTTCTTGTATTGGTTTCAAACTGGTGACAGGTACGTTAATTATCACAATCGTCAGTGTTTAATGATCCGTTAATTCATTTATTCAGGTGTATACAGGTATTGGGGATTGTGGGAATACATAAAGCTTTCTCTGGGAAGTTAAGAATTGAAATGTCAGTGTAATTTGATATTTGTGTGATTGAAATCATTTTTTGTTTGATCATTCAAATTACCAATAGTTATATATTCTGGCATGATATCGCGCATATAAAACAAATTGATATTACCATTGCAAATAACATAACTTGATAAGTCTACTTTATTGAGTGGCATTTTAAAAGTTGGGAAGTACGATATTGGACAAACTTTATCGATTTCATATAAAGTCATAAATATGAAATAAAAAGTAGTTGCTATCCATAAAGTTTGTGAAGTATTTTTACTTGATGTTCACATTCGTGACCAACGCATGTTATTCCATGACAAGCCGAATCTTCTTGCAGGTTGTGGAAAGGAGTGAATGGTTACGAATATGATGTTAAGTAAAGCAGAACGATCTACATGTTAAAACTTCATAAACTTGATACACTGCATACAGTAACCTAATTCTTGTACCACTGCATGGAGCTGGCAAATGTTCATTGACGCGGACAATAAGTTTAGTTATTTGAGTATCATTGCAAAGGGGAAATTACCAATCCAGGAAACAGGAGAGCAAAGCCAACCTAATTCATAATAAAATGCATTAGGACTGGAGGCATTTTCTGTGGCAGGTTGTTTACATGGAACAACAGGAAGTAAAGTAAATATTACGATGTCAAACAATATAGTGTGGTTGTCATGGATACGCTAGTCTGTCTCACAGTCTCCGAACCTCATTATTTTCCCTTTTTTCTATCCCTATCTGCAATGCTATGCCCTTAAATGCGCAAAGTCCAGATTTCTTCAGGTTCTGAATCTACCATCTCACTGGGGTCCTTTTCAATTCTAAAGGAATTATATGTGTCTATTAAATTTATATATACAGACTCATACAGAGTCTAAGTCTTAGACTATGGATAGGCCAACAAGAGAATGAACTTGAGAGAAACATCACTTCGCGTTTCTAATGTTTTATCGATTGATTACACAGGGTAAAATCAGAGGTGAATGAAAGTCAGTGTAGATTTTAACTTAACCCATAGAGATAATGGCCAAGCTTGTAAACGTTTTCACCCTATTACAGACTAACTAAATATGCAGCCTCCATAAATTATAAAATCAACACGTTTTATACGTACTGGTCAAGTTGCCATTTACTTTTTTGTTAGTTGTTATGAATTGTAATGAGCATGCAGTACTGTAAAAATCAACAAAGATAAATAATTCTACAGAAAAAATTGTTTTCGCCCAATACTATATAGGTACCGGTACTCAGAAATAATGTTTTGAAATTTGCAATTTGTTTTGAAATGAGTCTCTTGGTATACCAATACCACAGATAGTTGATCCTGCTTTAAAGACACTGTATTGCCTGGATCTGTTGCATGTCTCTGCTCGGAGGCCACTTGAATAACACACTGCAACTGATTTGCCCCCCAAAATTCATAGAAGAAAATAACTCCGATCAAACTGGTACAAAGTTTGGTGTATTGCTGTTAACTGACAAACTGTTTTTATGGTTCTATTTTTTTAAGGCTGTAGACTGACTGACTGAGTTTGGTTTTACACCGATTTTAGCAATATTCCAGCAACATCACAGCGGGGGACACCAGAAATAGGCTTCACACATTGTACCCATGTGGGGATTCAAATCCGGGTCTTCGGTGTGACGAGCCAACGCTTTAACCACTAGGCTACCCCACTGCCCCTAAGGCTGTAGTAAAATAATCTTAGAATATGACCTCGATTATCTGATGAAACTGATTCTATTTTGTGCTAAGCATTACATTGCAGGAATTACCATTCAAGGTCAAGAAGTTTATGGATGAGTTCTCAACTCTGACTGTGTTGTAGTTACGCCCTGTTTACTCAGAATTAAATGTTTAGTTACAAGGAGGAAGTATTATATGACTGAATGGTCAGTTTGTGTTGTTTCAGCTGTTGCTGTAGCCACTGACCAGCTGGACACACCATGGTGTCAATCAGTTCACCAGTTTTATCAGATAGAGGTTCATCCATGTTGGAATCCAATAATATAGATCCAGCTCAAGTAATAGCATCAGGGTTAGACCCAGCTGTCAGACACAGCTGTTTATCTGTGATTCCTGAGTCTCACTTGAATGAGTTAAGTTCAACTCATCTTTGAACTGTGTTTCAGTTTTATCAGCTTGTGTCAGCTGGAGGTCTCTTAGCCTTGCCCCAAGGCTGTACTGAATGCTAAGCCCATGGATGTATAGTAATTCTATCCTTTAGAGAGGAAAATCTAGTTTAGCGGTACAAGGAGACAAGGAGACCAGTCTGTTAGAGAAATATCTATATTATTTAGAAAATATCATTTAAACTAAATTAATTATTACGTTAGAGACTTGTGCAAGGTCAAAGGCATTCAGTCTGGCATTGATAAATCTAGAGAAAAGATGAGAGGAATTTGATACTCAGACCCATGGTCATGTGTTGCTGATGTGCCAAGGTGATGCAGGGTGGAGTAGATGGGTATCCGGGTTCAATTTCCCACACTATGTGTGAAGCCCATTTCTGGTGTCCCCTGCCATGATATTGCTGGAATTTGCTAAAAACAGTGTAAAACTAAACTCACTCACACAAGGTGATGCAGCCCTACAGTGCAAAGTGTGGTGACTTCGACAACTGGATAGATTAACAACTAGTTTCTGAAATGAACAATTATTTTACAGAAAAAAAAACAGTTCATGATACAAAAAAATAAATTTAATGAGAAGGAACCCTGAGACTTTCTTCATTTCAGAAACTGTGGAAACCTAGACTTTACACATATTCTAGACTTGCATGGGCTTTCTTGGATATATGTATTTCAGGATCTGTATGATAGACTAACGACTGGGCCACTGATGCGATTGATGGATAGATAGTTTTTCCAAAACTGTGTATTTTTTACGTTAATGCCTAATATTCAACTTAAACTGATTGGATTAGTGAGATGTATCTTATGGTGTCTACTGCTCTTGATATCCTAGCTACAAGCAATCTAGCTCACAAGTGAAGGTTCTATAAACTAAAAGTTGTGAGGATAAAACAAATATTGGTCCTCATTCCATGTAATCTTCATCCCCTGATAATAGCGGTATTCATGAAGGCATGTTTCAGTTTACTTCATAAGTTGTTCACTGGTCTCGAGGGGGACATGGGCCGCGAGGGACCAGTGAACATAGTATTTAGCTTACCGAACACCTCAATTTTGAACTATTTGAAGCACAGGTATCGGATCATAGGATGGAGTACAAGACGACAAGAAAAACAAATTTAGAGTTATCTCCCTTCCATCAATTTGCATTCGCAAAGCATCTGTAATTTCCGTACATCATACGTGATTCAATGTTATTCGAGATAAAGAATTACTACTACGAAGTACCAAATGAGTTCGGCATTCCCAGCAGGGTACATAGAAAATGTTACTCGCTTGTAAGCTGGGTACATTGAAAATAATAGAAGAGCGTTCAGCCAATCAGAAAACGACATTTATGTGTGAGGCAAGATAATGATATTAGTACCACTCATGTCTTTAATCTGTGTATCTAAAGCATAGACTGCCAGTGAGCCAGAATTCTCAATACAGAGGTTATGGCCATTACACCTACAAGGTTGCTGGTTCCAAGCCCATATTCTCTCTGATAATCATCCTTGCACTAAAGTGGGAACCATATTTGATCTGTGACTGTTCCTCTCTCACTGAGCAGACATGTGACAATGTTAATGCCATATGAATGATAGAAACATTAAACGTATTTCCACATTAATGTAACATGAGTCAATGCAAACCAACATCAGGGACAATAGCTCAGGTTGCAGAATAACATGAGAAGCATGTTGATGTAGTTTTGCTCCAAGTTTCTAATAATAATCTGTCTATGGATACATAGTAATTAGATCCTTATGACACACAAGTCTAATCACACTCAAAGGGACAGCTTGTTCTCTTTTAGTATTCACAGGGATTTATCTCGATCTGCTCAGAGGCTGATAATTGCACCTGAATAAATAATTTCTTAGTGCCTCAGAATTTACAAACAAAAGAACATCAAAATAATCCAATGCTGAAAAATATGTCGCTTTTTTCACAAATGAGTGCCATGGGCCTTTACTTTGCAATCTAGATAAATCCCTGATTCAACATAGAATTATTACGTAATCATTTCTTAGAGACCTGTGTAAGACTTGAGTTAACAATGGTGTGTCTGTTTCAGGAGTAAGTCCGGTGCCACCGCCACCACCTCCAGAGTACAACAACGGAGTGGCGGTAGACATGGAGCAGCCTGCACCAATCGGATTTGAGGGAGCAGGTCAGTATCCATAGCAACGCTGACAACTTCCTGTTTCTGTTTGGTGTTTTTCAGTTAAGTTTGGGTGGTCCAACCGTAATTATTGACAGGACACATAATACCCATAATAGCACTGACTGTGGTGTTAAGCAAGGCTCTACTTACTGGGGTATTAGTGAAATTGGTAGTTAAATGTTATATATAGTGGGCGTTTTTGTGCTGTTGGTTCGCCCCACATGCTACAGGAAGCTGGACCTTGTATCTGGATTCTATAATAAAGATGGCACTGCACCTCATATTCTGTATATACACAGCCTGCACCAATCGGATTTGAGGGAGCAGGTCAGTATCCATAGCAACGCTGACAACTTCCTGTTTCAGTTTGGTGATTATGAGATTATCATGTTCTGTTTTCAGGTGTTCATGTCAGTCTCATATACACATTTGTTATTTTTTTTCACATGTGCCTATAGGATTTAAATTTTATGTTGGTAAGAAATATTCAAGGATGCATGCATTTATGTATCAGTATTATGAATTTTCATAAGGTTATTTTACCTATTATTATATTAATATTTCAAAATGGAAAAATATGGTTTTAAGATGTAACTTACAAACCAAAAGGGTTGATTATCATTAATTCATAAGTTATATAAATTGTCTTTTCCTATATTTGAGATATAAACTGAAATATTACTCACACTGAAATTTAATCTTAAGTTTTGTCCTTTATTCTCAAAGCTGGGACCCATGAAGATCCAGGGTAGAATAGGTCATCAGCAACCCATGCTTGCCACAAAAGGCGACTATGCTTGTCGTAAGAGGCAACTAACAGGATCGGGTGGTCATGCTCGCTGACTTGGTTGACACATGTCATCGGTTCCCAATTGCGCAGATCAATGCTCATGCTGTTGATCACTGGATTGTCTGGTTCAGACTTGATTATTTACAGACCACCGCCATATAGCTGGAATAATGCTGAGTGTGGCGTAAAACTAAACTCACTCACTCACTCACTCATTTAAAGCTGGCTTTGGAGACCTCTTTCCAGATGCCCTTGCTATTCTTAGGGGCTCTGAATACTGTCACAAATGTTTGATAGACACAAATTCCAATCAAAATCAATCCTGACTAAAAGCATATTGAACACTGTTCAGCATATATTGAATTAGTTGTTAGAACATGTCCTGATTCAGGTGTGTAATGAGATACAGTAGCAATTGAGTTCTCATGTAATGATTCAGAAGTTGCAAAAACAATCTGACATTTGATAAACTCTATGATGACAGTCATAACGGTGCTAATCTGGAAACCCCATCTACCTGGCCATACCTGTTGGGTATGCTTGCCCGTATACCAGGTATGGCTGCAATACGATACATCCAAGGTGAATACGATAAATATTATGGTTGGAATTGATTTGCAGTAACCCATGCTTGTCGTAAGAGGCGACAAATGGGATCGGGTGGTCAGGCTCGCTGACTTGGTTGACACATGTCATCAGTTCCCAATTGCGTAGATCAATGCTCATGCTGTTGATCACTGGATTGTCTGGTCCAGACTCGATTATTTACAGACCGCCACCATATAGCTGGAATAATGCTGAGTGCGGCGTAAAACTTAACTCACTCACTGTTATTCTGCCGAATGGTGTCATGTACCATCGTGACCACATGGTGATTGTTTGGTATAACATCCTTATAAGAGATGCTACATTAAACATTTCCTGATGATGCATGCAAGGGGGCAAACCCATATTTGCTTTTCACATTTGAATGAGAAACGTACATGAATATCCTCGTCCATATCAGTATCAGCTGTTTGGAAGTGACATGGTAATCGATGTACAGGTCCTACTCAGCTTGTCATCTGGTTGCCATAGTATTTGCTTCTGTGCTTCCTGTCACCAATGCTGCATAATTAATAGGAAGCAAGTTACAATAAATATTACATTTTTGTTATGGAAATGGCCAATAAAGATGAAATCTCATGGCAATATCCAGGAGTTTGTATTCAGGAAATATATATTTTTTTTCAAAATTAATTTCCTCAACTGATGTAGAATGTCCCATATTCTGTGAGGGCTGAGGGCTGAGAGAATCCTCGCTTCAAGTGATGATGGAGAGAGTGGTGTGACTTGAATTTTTTACCATGATTTCAATAATAGCAGCCCAGTATTTCAACCCAGAATTGTTTACAGTTGTGTATGATATGCCATGTGTAATCACTGCGTAATAATTTGTTAGTAACAGAACGAGGTATGTGAAACAATAAGCGAATGGAAGAATAAGTGAGTGAAGGAACAAGTGTGAAGGATTTACAAGTAAAGAAATGAGTGACTGAAGGAATGAGTGACTGATTGATCAGTGAATGAATGGAATTGAATGAATGAGCGTGTGAATGAATGAGTGAGAGAAGGAATGAGTGACTGATTGATCAGTGAATGAATAGAATTGAATGAATGAATGAGCGTGTGAATGAATGAGTGAGAGAAGGAATGAGTGACTGATTGATCAGTGTGAATGAATGAATTGAATGAAGTGAGAGAGTGAGAGAATGAGTGACTGATTGATCAGTGAATGAATAGAATTGAATGAATGAGCGTGTGAATGAATGAGTGAATGAATGGAAAGGAATGAGTGACTGATTGATCAGTGAATGAATAGAATTGAATGAATGAGCGTGTGAAGGAATGAGTGAGAGAAGGAATGAGTGACTGATTGATCAGTGAATGAATAGAATTGAATGAATGAGCGTGTGAATGAATGAGTGAGAGAAGGAATGAGTGACTGATTGATCAGTGAATGAATAGAATTGAATGAATGAGCGTGTGAATGAATGAATGAGTGAAGGGATGAGTGAATGAAGGAATGAGTGAGAGAAGGAATGAGTAATTACAGCGTGTAAAATTCCCGCCTGCCCCACCGTCCAGAACGATTTCATAATATCAGACAGGTTCTCTTGTCGTCAGTTTGAAGTGTTTAAGGTATTATGAAAATTATGTTAAACTACCTACGATTGGACAGTTCATGTTACATAACCAATCACAACATTTTGGGTTATTTTATTGTTGAAAACTGGACAGGCAAGTTTGTATCCGGACTGTTAAGTTTTTCAAGTTACCAATCTGCCTGTCTGGCTTGGAATTTTTGGAGTTTTAAACACTGGAAATTATTTGACAAGTGAATGAATAAGTGTGTGAATGAATGAGTGAGTTTAGGAATGAGAGTCAGGTCGAAGAAAGAGAGTCATGAATTCATAGTGGACAAAAGAAGAAATGAATGTCTGAAGGAAAGAGTGAGAAAAATGAGTGAACAAATGAATTATTGAGAAGGAACTAGTGAGTGAGTGTCATGATGGACAAGTGGAAGAATGTGACAAGGAATGAGTGATAACATAAAAGAATGAGTGAATTACACAACACATCTTTAATCATCATTTAACTCTAACACGTTTATGAAAGTAAGCCTATGGTCTTGGATAGAGAAACACTGTGACCAGTGATACGCATTGTGATTAAATCTTGCAAGGTCCCTATTAATTATGCACCAATTATCATTTGTCAGACATTGATAGTTATGTCTTTTTCCACCCATCCACTCATTTGAGGATGGTTTTTCTTAATTATGAGACCTGTAAAGGTCCGGGTTAGAATTGATCTTCAGTAACCCATGCTTGTCGTAAGAGACGACTAACGGGATTGGATGGTCAGGCTCGCTGACTTGGTTGACACATGTCATCGGTTTGGTTGTTTCGAGTAAAGGACAAATTAAATTCATTAACAATATTTTTGTTTTATGGTCCATCTTTTTATGATGAATACAGCTTTAATAAACACCCATCTGTCAATATGGCACGTGCAATGGCAAAGTCTTTGTAAGGCATTTAGAAGCTGGAAAAACATGATGCAGGACACTTTATGGATTAAATAGGTTGTTATTCATAAGAAAGTGTCATGTAAACATGGTATGTGAAATATTAAGAAAACAAGTGTACAAGAACCCATACATGCTCTTCTGTTACTAACAATTAAATTTCACTTAGCTTGTTTTCAGCAAATATGTTGTTTTCACATCACTTGGTTGTGTTCATTTCATTAACATGAAACTGCACTCTCTTGTATCTTTTATTTCAGAAGTATTATTTTCTCATCCTTGATAATGTTTATTTCCTGTTGACAGCACATCATTTACCTTCTTTTTTTGATATTCTCTTATGTTTGTTTTTTATTTCAATTCCTGTAAATGCAAAGGGGAAGGTCATGCAAATGCTGGATTTGAAACTGAACCTGATCTTGAAACTACTCCCAACGTTGAGCCAGTTGAGGCAGTAGGCATGCCCTCTGCCGAGCATTTCCCTGACCCCCCTGACCCCCAGCCTGTCGGTCAGCCCATTGGCTTTGAAGGTCAAGGTCACCCACCGCCCCCTAAAGGTCATGACCTTGCCCTTGCATCTGCAGGTGCAGGATATGTAGCTGCACCAGATCTTGTTCATGTACCAGGTAAAACTATGATTTATTGCACAATCTGCACTGAGATTTTCACGTCCATATTCTTGGAAAGGGACCTTTGACTAATATAGGTGAAGCTTTTTAATTCTTTTGATTGGTTTTGCCTATTTTGTAACGGTAGTAGGAAATAGGTGCTTTTTCACATGAGTCATATATTTTGCTTTTGTACTAAAGCCTATTATATTTTAGATTCATTTAATCTAGGTGTGAAGGATGTTTTACTTTTATGTTACATTTGTGATGGGGCTTTACACATATGTTGCAGAGAATTACTACCATTTTCTCAGTAAGAGTTTGTATGTTTTTAAATCTTTGTGGTGATTCTGGGTAAAGATAAGTCATCAGATTATGCTGGTTGTATGAGTGTCTAAATGGATCCAGGTGTCAATATTGACAGTTAATTAAATGTCATCAGACTCAGCCTCAGGGATGATGCTCATGATATCAATCACCAGAATGTCTGGTCCACTCAACTCTTTGCAGGGTGCTGTCATAGGGCTAGACTGTATTTGAGTCTTGTGTAAAAATAAGAAAAATAGGATTGGAGAAAAAGTGTGAAAATTACAGCAGTTGTGGTTTGCATTTAAGACAAGTTGTCATCAATGCTGATTTTTTGTTTTGATGTTTTCTTGTGTAATCTGTTTGCATCTGTTGAAAATGCTGCTTTAGAATAAGTTGATCAAAAGAGATACAGTCAAATCCCGATGAGTCGAATGCCGGTGTCTCGAATATTATGCATAACTCGAAGTATCTGTCGGTCCCGACCATTCCCTGTTATAGTTGTCATCATTTGAATACCGGTTACACGAATTAGTCTCATAAATACACACGATGACTCGAGAAGGACATTTGGTCCCATGAGATTCAAACAACAGCAATCTTGTATACATAAGCCGAAGTCAGTCAATGAGAAGTTGATTGGTGTAGCAAACTGATCCAATTAACAAACCAGCGCGGCTCACACCTTTCCGCCATTGACGGGTGAGTTCAAAAGGCAGATTAGTGATTTTACGGAAATCACTGTCTGTGCTAATCAGACTGGAACTGATAAGGTGTCCCTATTAGTGATATGGAAATCATTAGATAAACAAATGCTTAGGCGGAGGAATTAGGACTGGATCATCATTTTTTCTACCCTCATAGACATACCTATGTCTCGAATACATCGATAAGTCGAATTTATTACTTGGTCCCCAGCGATTCGACTCATCGGGATTTGACTGTAGTTAATATCTGAGACGGGAGGTTGTTCGAAGAGGTCCCTACAAGGTGTCGTCCAACGAGGCCTAAAATTATTCAGTTAGCTAGGCACAGTTCAATTCTTGTTGTGATGGCCGACAGAATTGGTTCAGATATTTTATTTTCATCGTTCATTTTTGGTTTTATGTTGTTTATTCTGATGGTGGGCTCAGTTTTTTGGTTATGTTTGGCTGGTCCAACCTTAATTATTGACAGGACACATAACAGCCAGAATAGCACTGACTGTGGTGTTAAGCAAGGCTCTACTTACTGGGGTATTAGTGAAATTGGTAGTTAATGTTATATATAGTGGGCGTTTTTGCGCTGTTGGTTCACCCCACATGCTACAGGAAGCTGAACCTTGTATCTGGATTCTGTAATAAAGATAGCACTGCACCTCATATTCAGTATATACACAGTTTGCCTGCCTAGGAGCCTTCAATATCATCCTCACTATCAGAAAGGCACTGCACAGATGATTGAGACATGTGGTTAAGTTCATTTACCATGGACCCATTTCAACACATGGTCAGAGAGGACTTTTGATAACACTGAATGAAAATACTTGATCCAGTTGCAGAGTACTCTTACAAGAACTGTCATCAGGATTAAATTTTTTTAAAGAAGATCTGGGTTAGAATTGGTCTTCAGCAAGTCATGTTTGTTGTAAGACCCAACTACAATGTATCTGGATCCAGAGGTCAGTCTCGCTGTCATTGTATATCATTTTGATGATCAATGCTCATGACATCAGTCACTGGTTTGCATTGCCCAGATTGGATTATTTACAGATTGTCATCATATAGCTGGAAAACTGCAGTGTCATACAACAAACATAGCTATTTGATTTTACTACTCTGCTAAAATGATCTTCAGAAATGGCATATGTAGTTGAACCCTGTTATGATCTGCACAGATAATTATTATTGTACCTCTGTGGACATGTCTTCTTGTATCGAACTCAAAACACAAAACATACTGAGCTCCCTATGCAGGAACCATATATACAACATGACAAGCATGGTACTTAGTGTTACCCTGCCTGGTGGTCAGCTTGGAGGGAATAAAACTGGCTTGCCAGAGTCAGTATACTCTGAACAGAGTATCAATATTAAACTGCTGCGTGATATCTCAGTTGGATCACAATATAAAACCAGAGTTCGTCCGGCCCTGTACAAGCAGTCGACAAACAACGACATGCATGTGGTTATGTAAGTTATATATTCTTGAATTTGATGTTAATCCTCACCTCACCTCTCCACCAAGCAGCATATTGTATATCACATCACAATCACATAATATCAGTTATTTTTATGCCAATTGCACTGAGGGCTCCTGAGATACACTGAAAAAGGGAATGATATCTGCTTTGCTTCACATTACTGGCCATACTATAGCTTCATACTGCTTTTATGGGGCATTAACGAGCTCAGCATTGTTTACCTGTTGTAGCTTCAACAGTTTATATGATGTTTTGTTTGATGTGTTTGATGCTATACTATATTTAATTGAGGATGCTATTCAGTGAAAATACGATTGATTAATTCCATAATATTTTTATCTATATCAAAGTTTCAGTCTGTGAAAATGGCATTGTTTTCTGAATCAGGATATAATGCATGGAAATGTAAAGTTTACATAAATATCAAATTATTGAAAGTGTTAGTTTTACTTTTGAGATTTATTCAAATATTTGGGGTCATTTCCGTGTATTAAATATATCCACGATGTATCAAATATAAAGGGTTTCCGTATGTATCAAATATGAAGGGTTTCCTGTGTATCAAATATGAAGGGTTTCCCGTGTATCAAATATGAAGGGTTTCCCGTGTATCAAATATGAAGGGTTTCCCGTGTATCAAATATAAAGGGTTACCCATGTATTAAATATTAAGGGTTTTCCGTGTATTAAACATAAAGGGTTTCCCGGGTATTGAATGTAAAGGGTTTCCCGTGTATTGGATGTGAATTGTTTCACATGTTTTGAATGTTCGTGTTTCACATGTATGTACAATTATGCAGGTGTTGGTTAGTGTGTATGTTATGTTTCGAAACAAAAATAATGAAACCTGTAGAGTAAATTTCAGAAATCATTATTTAAGTTTATTGTCCCCCGCTGCAACGCGGAACGGGGGACTATGTATTCAGCAGCGTCCATCCGTTCGTCTGTCCATCCCAATTCTTGTTAACGCGATATCTCATGAGCCTACATTGGGGGATTATCCAGACACCAGTCGATTTTGGTGACCTTGACCTTATTTTCAAGGTCACCACGATACTTTGACCACTTTTCAGACTCTTGTTAAGGCGATATCTCATGAACTGTCGTACTCAATGTCTTCAAATTTGGTGACAGCGTACATTGAGGGATTACGCCGACACCAGTTTATTTGGGTGACCTTAACCTTATCTTCAAGGTCACCACGACACTTTGAACACTTTTCAAACTCTTGTTAACAGGACATCTCATGCACTGTTGTACCCAATGTCTTCAAATTTGGGGACAGCCTACATTTTGGGATTACACAGACACCAAGTGATTTGGGTGACCTTGACCTTATCTTCAAGGTCACCTTGACACTTTGACCACTTTTCAAACTTATGTAAATGCGATATCTCATAAAACATAGCACCCAGTGTCTTCAATTATGTCGACAGTCTACATTGGGTGATTATGCAGACACCAGTGATTTCAGGCATCTTGTATGTGAGCAAAAAATAAAAAGTGGTAAATATGTTATGAATATTCCATCCTTAGCGGCGGGGGACATTGCCATATTTTAGAGGCAAACACTTGTTTTTAATCTATGTGTGTGCCTGCTTGAGCACTTGGTTCTTTGGGAATCTAGATTCTCCATTTAAACATAAGTGTGGGTGCAATAACCATGATAAAGTTAGTCACTATGGTAACATGCATTCAGACAATAGCATTCAGAATACTCTATTCAGTAGACTGATAGAGACAAAACTCTCTATCATATGTGTTGATTTGACTGATTTGAAATTTGAAATTTATTTAGTTATATCCCCCAATCTTTGAATAATTTAGAAAACGAATAAAAATGTAGTTTCCCCCTAAATTGAATTAGGCCTAATAAGATAAGAAATTAATGATACACACAAATTTGTTTGTTATTTTTGGACACCGATCATTCTCTTACTCTGCACCTGTGCTTTGGAACTCTCTCCCATGTGCCCTTAAAAGCTCTGACACAATTGACATTTTTAAGTCCAGACTTAAAACCCACCTTTTCTCAGTATATTATGTATAACTTCATCTGTAAATACTCCAGTGTAAATATTCTGTAGCGCTTTGAGCATGCCTTAGGGTGTGGAAGGGGCGCATTATAAATATGCATTTATTATTATTATTATTATTATTATTATTTTTACCTAACCAATAAGCTGACTGGTTATCTTACAATCCATAAGCAAAATATGAACTGTTTGAGCCTATAAAGTTTACTTGGTAAATCCTTGCTTTGAGGAGATGTCTGTTGTTTAGTGCTTAGAGGTTAGGTCATCACGCCACTGACCCAAATGGGTTATCCCTATAAGGGATACATAATACAAATGTCATTTTTGCCCCTATGTCCTTTTTTGAATATTGCTGGATTTTTGTTCATTGACATAAAACTCTATTCACTAACTTGTGCAATCAATGTTTATATTATCTGGTGTTTAATTTTTCTATTGACGATAATTCATAACAGACAGAATATCCTATTGACTTGGAATTTGTTAATGAAAATATTGCTTAGTATCACCAAAAACTGAGTTGATTCAAGAACGATATTTTCTTTCACAGGTTTGTGTGTTAAGTAGTGACACAGATGTTGCTTGAGTGTATGACATTTAGATTTCACTGCTATTGACATTTTGTAACAACATCGAACAGCCTTATGGTTATATCGGCAACATAAGGAGAGGTGGCATTCAAGTGATGTCAGTTGACCATGAGTCTTATCAATATGTCAATTTATTGTCTACATAGACCAAGTACTTGCCACCATAAACTCTCACAACACACCCAGCAGTTATAGGTTGAAATGTACATTAAATAGACGTTTGTTTCATTTCGGAGGAAATACGCCACCTTGATACAAACATGACCATCAAGCCAGGTACTTTTACAACTGATACTAGGATAATATGCTTTTGAAAATATCATGAATGTACGTATTTGGGTATTTATTTTTAGGGTAAGTTTGTGATAGAAGTAGTTCTTGTTTTTGAGGACACAGAAAGTATGTGAGTCATGTTTGGTAGTATGTTGTACCATGAATTCGAAATGATTCTACTCAACTAACTTGATTTCTTACTGTTGCTAACTGATGTCATCAGGATGTAATGACCGCCTCCGTGGTGTAGTGGTTAGAGCGTCCCCCCGGAGAGCAGAAGGTCGCTGGGTTCGATCCCCGGCCGCGTCATACCAAAACACGTTAAAATATGGTACTTGTTGGTCCCCGCCTGGCGCTCGGCATTAATGGGTACAACAAGGACTGGTCGGCTCACAGTCAGTATAATGTGTCTGAGTGGGGTATCTATGCTTCACTGCGGCATGGTATCTCAGTGTGCTAGCACCATAAAACCAGCTTAAGTCTGGGCTAGTACAAGCAGCCACACACACACACACACGGATGCACGTCGTCATATGAGCGAAATATTCTCAAGTACGACGTTAAATCCAATTTCACCTCACCTCAGGATGTAATCTTATTGTCATGAAAGAAAGAGTGGAAGAAATCAGAAAATCATGTAATAATATGCATGAGTGAGTGAGATATGTCAGGATGCAGGTCATTGTTTTCTATGACTGACATTTCAGAAATACACGACAAGGGTACTTGTTTATCATACAGTAAAACACTGCAGACAGAACTTTTGAAAAAAAAAGAGTTTTTCATGGCAACATGACCGAATGTTTGCTTACATCGTGTGTTGAATTAGTGACAATGTTGTTTAATGGGTAGTTGGTTCCATTGACACAGTTATACTTTTATCACAGTTCCACAATCATGGACATCTTCACTTTTTCACACCTTCGTAGACCTTAACAGGGACAAATTGTTTATTTTGATGTCATTGTTATTTTTTGTCGTGTTAACATTTAACACACTGATTTGTCATGTATTCCACACTGTGTATGTGGCAGTAATTGTGTCATGAATTGGTAAAATTGGAATTTTTGCTTGCATTGCCAGCAGTCATGGGCTCAAGATAAAACTGTGTACGAAAAAACTGTCCATTGTGAAATGAAAAATATTATTACTCTTTATGTCACATTTTATCAACGAAAAACCCAATATCCGTTGAATGACTGAGAGGTTATTATGTACCTGAAATGATAGATCATGCTTTACGTCATTCCATTGAGAAATGAAAAATTTTACTACTCTTTATGTGACATTTTATCATTTATATATGTCATGACTTGTGAGAGTAAATGTGGCATATGAATCTGTTGTACGGCTTGTAAACCCTAATGAATGTGTATGTGCATCGTGTGTCGCTGTCAACTAATATCTTACATTCTGTACAACAGGAATGACGACAGCTAATAACCTGACAGATACAGGCGTGTCACTTATTGGAATACGACCAATATTAACAGGTTCCTTCACCTCGTTGCATGATCTGTTTGTTGTTGTTTATAACCTTCAATCACCAATAATCTCATCCATTTCGAAATTAAAATCAAGTATCTTTACTTGTGTAAGTCTGAACTGACATTTGGGTCCTGGGTGTTGAGAAACAGAATTGTATTGGCATCGAAGAGTGTCCTTCTGTTTTGTTTTTAGCTTTTTTCAGGGATGCTTGTCATCATCATCATCATCATAGCAAGTCACTTGGATGTCAGATGTTGAATGTCTGTCACAGTGTTGTATATCATGTTTATTAATGGATATAGCAGAACTAAGCAGCATATGGCAGTGTGTCAAGATGGCAGTGTGTCAAGATGGCAGTATGTCAAGATGAAAGTCTTATTAATACATCCTCTGGCCTACCAACAGACTGCAATCCAAAACTTTCAAATGCCTTCACACGAAATCATCAGCATCAAATAATGAAAATGTAACCTAAAAATGAAGAAACATTGTTATGAATCTGTTAGCTTGCTGCCAGTAGGCATGGAATGGTAGAGCTAAAACACACAAAACACAATCCAAGTTAGACATGTTGAACAGGAAGGATGTTGACCGTTGTGTGACAAGGACAACTTTAAATAGTAAATTTATATCTTACAGAGCTAATGTGAAAATACACATCTAGAATATTCTGAGTTCTTGCTGTCAGATGAAAATTAATCTCTGTTGTTGATTGTTACAACATTACAGTCAACTTTCTTCCAGCTCTGCACAATCCCAGTTTGGAAGATTTTTTATTGTGTATTTTAGAGCTGCTGTTTCCATGTTTACGGCAACTGGGTCTTAGATGTATGACAATGTTTCATTTTTGGGCATGTTCTCATTGTTTTATGTTGCCGATTCCTGAGACATCTGAGTCTTTCATTGCTGTCTGTATTTCTTTTTTAGGCTATTGTTAGCCTACTGACACATGCAGATTTGGATTTCACAGTGAAATGTGCATCTGCCACCTTATGCATGACTACTGCTTAAGAGAAAGTTGTTGCCAGCCAAATTCTTAATCTGAGACTTTTCATTCAGCTGAGATAATTGTCTTAAAATTGTCCAGTGGTTTCACTTATTGATTCAAAATCATATTCAAACTTGTGTACCAGGGCCCTGTTCCACAAAGTGATCTTAGCATCAATATGATAGTCATTTATACAGCATAGACTTACAGTAGCACTAAGATTGCTTTGTGAAACTGGTCCCTGACCTACTGACCGGTCTGGTCATATCATTATAACTTTGGACAATTGATTTTAACAGGCTCACCTCTTATAAAATGGAAAAAACCCATTGTTTTGAAGAACTACTTGTGCAAAAATAATGTTACTTGTGGCATAAAACTTTGACATTTGCTAATCTCTTTATAATGCCAAATTCACTTTTATGCCAGAATCTTTTTATTGTCAGAGATGGCATTTTAAGTGTGACTGTTGAGAGAGAATGAAAGAAAGAAGAAAATATCAGTAAAAGAAAAATAGCAATCAACTAAAATTGTACCCTTGTTGCCAAAGTACAATGGCATGTATAACATGGTAGCAATAATATGCAGATCAGAAATCAGGAACATAGATATTTCATGAATAATTCATGTTAATCATAAAAAAGACTAATGTGTTATCATGGAGAAATGAGCTATTATGTGTGGATCACACACTGATTAATGTCAGATATTTGTTGCGATTCAGATTACCATCCACATATTCTTCACAGCATGCGTTCATAATGCTATGCATGTCAATATCAATGCATATTCATTGTCTATGCAACTAACACTATCCAGATGAAACTGGTTCTGTTGCTATTATATGTAATAAGTATACACTTCATGTTGTTATAAATGTCATTCATGTAAATGTTGAATTAATGAACATTAAATATTTATGTTGTTAGTGAATTGATGACTAAAATTGTTATGCCATGCAGAGAAAGTTTACATGAATGTTGCATAACTGCATTAATTGTGAGCTTTTCTATCTGATTATTAATCTTAATTAATTTTATATATTGTATTTTGTACAAGAACAGATTTGTTATTCTGAGCTTATTAATTTAGTTGCAGATGGAATGAGATTTGATGAATTGAAACTTTGGAAGGTTAATGGGAAGCTTTGTGTATGAATTATTTCAAGTCCCAAAAGAAGTGGGTTGTAGGATTGATAGGTAGTTCAGATTTGTAAGGCAATGCAAGTTGCTGTACAGAGTTGTGTCCCCTGGCTGTGACAGGATCTGTGATTGAGTTTAAATCATGGATATGACATGATCCTTAGTTAGCTAAAGAGGTCATTGTCACCATGTGACGTGACTTTGCTGAAAAAGTGTTCAAGATGGCAGCAGATATTTATCCACCTAAGATTAGTTATCCTAAGGCGATTTAACATGTTAAGATATGTTTCAAAAACATAGTGCAACAGATATAAATAGTTATTCACATGAATACTTTTATCAAGGAATAAACGTATCAAATGTAAAATAATTGCTAAGATTGAAACATTTTAATATTTTTTGTAAGGCAATAAAACAATACATCACCACAATGCCACTTTCGCCTAATGACAATACTACTTGGGGCCAAGGCAACATGACACACGCCATGGCTTGTACCTATTCCTTTTTACGTTTCTCACATTGATAGATAACATATGAGTTCTAAGTTAACACACTTGTAAAATATATTCGTAAATATTCGATTTCTGGTGGCCATGAGTAACAATTTTCAATTTCGATGCGGTTCGATTCAGTGAATATGCAAGTGAATTGTGACAGGACTAGTATACACGAACACTTTGTGTATGATCAGGTATATCTACTGACCTAAATGTAGAGATCTGTCAGTGGCAAACTTTTCCTACATGTTTTCATGCTTCAGTTATTTTGTATTGCTCAGCCATGAAGCTAAGCAGGTCATGTGAAATACACTACACTTGTCAGTCATGCATGAGTAATCAACACGTTCATGTCACGTAAATACATGAAGATGTGATTGTTGTTCTGTAGGATTTACAGGTTTATCAATATTAGATTCTTTCAAATAATCTCAGTAACAAAACTTGTGTTTTCATATTTCATTTTAGTAGGAGCATTTAGTATAGTGAGTAGTGACATGTGACTTTGTAGATAAAATGACTTTGTAGACAAATAGCAATTAATTACAGTGTTAGTGTTTTATTTTAAAATAAATGTTGAGTAAATGGTGGATCATATTGGTTTGGAAAGAACTTTAAAATCTTTTTGCTATTGGCATCAACATGAAAGATCAGGGCCTAGATTTTCGAAGCTCTCTTAGCGCTAAGATAGTTGTAAGTTAATGTTAATGTATGGCACTTACGACCATCTTAGTGCAAAGAGAGCTTTGAAAATCTAGGCCCTGTACAATGACTTATCAAAATTTTATTCACAGCTGACCCGCATTAAGTGGACATTGTAGCCCCAGTGTCCAGTCCTCTAAATCTACTTACCCATCTATGGGAGTTTTCATGTTTACACTTCTCACATTTCACTTGGACTTGATATTTGGGGCTAAATTAATTTTCTTTGAAACATGTTGGGCTATATCAAATTATTTTTTAGAAACAGTTATATGTAAATTAGTAGCTGAATCCTGGGTAGTAAATCTGAGAGGTGTGTTCATGAGTTAATCAGCTGAATCCAGTATGCTGACTCAGCAATTTATAAACTTTCCAAGTACTCTATTGATGTATTAAGAAATTATGCATTTCTACTTCATCGATTCTAAGTACTTAACATACTAATGGTGATAATTTCAAATGTGTTTATCAGAGACCTGAAGTGTCTACCATTTTTCCTCTGCTTGTATTCTAACTACTTCAAGAGAGTTGATTGTTCTATATTCTTTCAGTGCAGATGGAACAGGTGGATGTTTTGATTACATTGCAAATGAAGAAAAAGAACTAACTTAACACTATGATAGAAAATATGTTACAGTCTGTCAATAACATGTTTTCTCTAACAGCATGAGCTTGCATGATGTACAATCTATATGAAATAATGATATATGCTCTCACTTGTCAGCAATATGTAATAATTTTTATGAGTCATAGAACTGCATGATGACATTTAATTCGCCAATAAACATACACTCTCATATAGGTGACGATGATCTGTGTTTCAGGATCAGTAGAAAATGGAGAGAAACCAAATGCTACCAAACATGAGGTAAGAACATCCTGGTGAAATGTACCATTGTGAAATGTACGCCTTTCCCTTGAAATATACAACACCAGGGAAGGGGAGATATGCTTGTGTGTATAAAATCCAGTTGTCTATATCAACAACCCAACCCCCCTCCCCCCCACAATCTGACACCTGTGTTGTGATATATATGAATGATAAGTCATACTTGGGGTATAATTATTGTTTCAGAAATTCAGAACAGGGGAAAATTCTTGTATATTTTTTGTCAAAATGAAAAAGGATTACTAGTCTAAATATCTGAGAAGATTTTAGACCATTAGATAAAGTTTCTAACAGATTTACCTTAAATTTGATCACTGCAGATAATTATCAGCAAAGCATGTTATGTTAAATTATTTTGCATTGCTCGCAGTTATTCATTTCTGCGTTGTCATGGTTATCATAGAGTTGTTTGTTGGCATGACATTTTGGACTGATTGATTTATTCATTTTATGCAACCTTAATAATTGTTCATGTTTTACTGATGATTGCAAACTTGTCACTTACCACTTTGATTGTGATAGATTGTGTTTGTGAGAATCTACCTGTACACAAGCTTACATACAGAACACAACCTGGGATATGACAGTCATTTGCAGGAACATCGTCCTGGAGATTTTCAATCATCTGAAATGCCAAGTCAAGTCAGGTTTCAAATGGGTAATAGGTTGAAGGGGGTTTATCGTAGCACATACACTGCACATATTCAGATGAATCTTTGAAGTATAAATGTTGAAGTAAAAATATATAGGATATTGATACAGATTATAGCCATCGATGACTAATTATTAATCAATTTTCAATAAATATTGGAGTAGTAACTTTGAGCAAAAATGCCAAAAAAACTCTGAAAGAAATTATAATATTTTACACCACTGGTAAATGGTGACATGTTTTTACATGGATTCCGAATGAAACAGCATCCTGAACATAGTTCAGAAGCAGCCCATGAATAAAAACCTAACTTTGTGTATTGTGTGAGTAAACTAAATGTATATTCTATCACAAAAGTTTATGTACGATATCATTGATGATGCTATTTTCCGATTATCAATCTTTTTAGCCAGCCCTAAAAATATATCGTATTCTACATTGATATTATTTTTTCTTACCTACCTACCAGGATGTTGTGCTAAACAGTATTTAATGGATAAATAAATCTAAATCTGCCCCATAGGTTTTGGGTAGAGCCACAGTGGTTTTCAATCTTTTATGTAAGCAGTCGCTCATAAACAGCAAATGCCACTGACTATACAATGCTATAACTTTAAGACCCAACACTGGTGAATCCATTGATCTGCCAGCTGTCATTATGAATAGATATGTACTTACACCTAGAGAATACAGTCAAAACTCCCACGATATGTATTGAATAAACATACAAACCTACTCTGTATGACAGGAGACGTACACAACTGGAGACATACAATTACAGCAACACAGGAAGAATTTTAAGAGTCTAGTCCTTCTTTCTCATACCACCTGGATGGTTGTTCATGCATGATCAGATCATGAACTTTCACGAACCAAGAGCCTGTGACCTGGGAGGGTGTGACTTGATTGCATGTTAAGGCCTATTTAACACATTAGAGTCCTTAACTAGTAGTGTTATGATTGTGATAGCTTGTACATTGACAATGGTGGGAAAATCCAAGATTATAAGGATCATTTGTATGTGACTTGAGCTTCTGTCCACAGCTGGTGATTTAGAAAGAATCTCAGATGAGTGTCTGTAGATAATAAATGTATCAATATAGGTTGTTTAAAGTCTTTTTTAAAGTTTTTTTTATCTAAGTTGATATATTTGATATCGTAGGACATGATGGTGAAATCTAATTTATCTTCTTTCAAAGTCTGTCAGTTTGTAAACACTGTACCTGATGTTGAAAGTGAAAGAGAGCAACTAACAGGTATCTAAGCAGAGATTTGTGATATCATTATACATGTATTATGGTAACGGTGAGGTCACAATAGTTGGAAAAGCATTCTGATGCAATTTCGTTGTAGTGGTATCTCCCAGATAACAACAAAGCGATAACTTATGGAAGCCAATTTTAGATGATAATCAGAATAATCAGATCTAAACTGATAATAGCCGAAGATTATAAGAATGGTTTTGTTTGATTTTTCATCTTGATATATTTTCCTGTTCATCAAATTTCAGTATATCTTAAACATTTATTGATATTAATAGATAGAAGTTAAAACCTTTATGCTTAAGATGGTACAACTCCCAGTGAGATCTTCTAGATTTAAAGATTCCTGATTAACCGCGACATGCGTCTTTGTATTTTTGTTGTTTCCAAATATTTTTAAGAATCAAGCTGCTTTTTACAGTGGCAAGTGACTTGTTTTTAGTGTGATAAAGAAAATGGTAAAATATTCAGACTTGTATCATTCAATCTGTCACTTACGCCATGTATCATAAAGTGAAATCAGATGCTGATGTGTAAAAAGATGTTCATGGGATTTTGTGGTTCAGCTTTCATTTTATAAAGTAGAAGGTGAAGGATGGTTGTTGAATATGTTGGTGAAGGTGCTTGCATATCTAAGGGATGAGAATGGGCACACAGATGAAAATATAGCGTATACAGAACTTCATTAAATAGAGAATGACTTTCATTTTACACAGCTCCGATAGGTATTCCAGTTAAATCTTGGCATGTCTGCTAAATGAGCAAGAAAACCCAAAGTAATGACGTAGGAGAAACACGTATGATACTGACAGAACATAATTCGCAATATATGCCAAGCTGGCACTGGAACCCCAAGATTCTTATCATGCATTAGGGATGTAGCACTATATATCAAACTGATGTGCTGGATTGGTGCTGATTTGGCCACTGTTTCTCTATACATTAGACCTTTTAAGTTTATTATAACATTTGTGTACAAATAATCAGTTATGCTGCATACTATTTAACCTAAGTAATTAATAAGTCTTCCTTTGGCACCAGTCTTGAATTTTAAGAAATCCTGCATTTTGAGACCTATACCCATTCATCCAGAGACAAGATCAGAATGCTTTTTGTACATATTTTCAATGTATTCAATATTTTGACCGATGGTCTACACAATGTCTCAGAAATAATTCTGTCTTTGTGCCCAGGGTTGTATGTAAGCTTGTGTACAGTGATGTGATGTGATGATGTGGTATGTCATGTCCCAGCAGGCTCCTCAACACCATGCTGCATCGATAGTACTGGCATACTCAGCATGTCCGGAATTGGTAGGAACATGGGCTTTGAGCTTTGTGTTTGAAACCAGACCCTAAATCATTAATTTTCACCTAAAAGGAGTTAAGATGAAGAATTCATCAATCATAACAAATTATTTCAATCACAGCATGTACATCATCACCAGCAACACATGCACCATAATAGCATGACAGATGACATGACATACATGACGTCAGATAATTGTATCAAGAACACAGCAAGAACAGTCTCTTGTAAGAACCTGACAAAGAGTATTTTAGATGGCCCGATCATATATGTGGGGAATATCAGTATTTAGACTTGCTTGGATACTTGTTCATAATATCAATCACTGGACCGTGTGGTCCAGACTAGATTATTTATTTCTTATCATACAGCTGGGATATTGCAGATTGCAGTATTACACAACAAATACACAGACAAACAGCATTGTGTCATGTTTTGTTTGATACTCTTGAACATATTCCCATTTCTGTTCAATTATATTTTAGTCTTCATATTTCCCCCATTTTCAGAGATTTAAAATGTTTACTATTATGTGTACAAGGTGCTGAGTGTGCTATTCTATTATAAAACATTTCACAGCACAGACAGCCTGACCATGAGAAAAATGTTTCAGGTTTGGGGCCCTACTTTCAATTTTCTCAGCCTTTGTTAAGAAATTCTTTCTCACTACTTGAGTGAAGGTATGCATATAGTTTTCACTCAGAAGTCTCTACAACTTTAAAACTCTCTTCCAAATTTTCCTTCTTTAAACCTTTTCTATCTTTAAATCATGAAATTCAAACCAGCCCCAAACCTGTATTCCTGACTTCTGGGGATGGTCAGGCTCGACCTGTACCCTTGTTTGACCTTGACCAGTGTCACCTCCACCTTCACACGTCCAGTTGCAGGACCCTGAAGAGAGTCGGGAAGACCTGGTCCTCTTGTCCCGTGAGGACAATGACCAGCTGCATCTTAAGGTGACACATGCACTGACCTCTTGTACCTTCCGTCTGTCCATCCATTGTACGTCCACCTTCTGTCCATCCATCCATCTGTATGCTGTGTTCTCCATATTGTAGCCTTATTGTTTGAAAGACCAAGACCAAGGTTATTATGCGGTGTTCCAAGGAAGTGTTCCTTGTGCTTTCCCTAAAATATTTGAGTGACTGATTTTGTTCTAACTCTCAGTAATCATAGTTTTTCTACATATAATATCAGTATAAAGGTTTGAAGGATCACATTCAATTAATGAATAAAGCAGATTGACTGATAAAGCTTTAACGGATGTAAACACGTAAACAATCTGTTATTACCAGTCATTTGACAGGCAAAGTCAGTGACTCATTTTGGTTCAGACATATAGAGAATGGCATTATTAAGATACGATTCAGAAGTTTGCTTGTCACAGTGATCAGGGTTTGATTCCCATCAGGACTCATTCTGTGAAACTCTTCAAGACACAACCTGTAAAGCTCTTTGGCATTACCTGTGGAACCCTCCACGGTACATTCTGTGATACCTTTCAGGGCATATTCTTTAAAACCCATTGAAGTATTCCGGATGCGGTTGTGCAGAATTAAATGTCTTTGAAATAATGAGTCTGATCATTTCCTGTAAAACCATTGTCCCGGCCGGTGTTCTTGAAGCTGCTGTGCAGAATTTAATGTTTTTGAAATAAAGAGTCAGATTAGTTCCTGTAAAGTTCCTGAAATGGCTCAGGGATATTGCTGCTTGTAGTGAGATGTTATGGCGCTTTAAGAGCTTTCAGAGCTTTATAAAGGTGTATTCATTCAATACTGATAGGAATGTATTTGTTTCTCAATCAGTAATTTCATTTAAGATTTAATCTGTAAGTCTCTAAGACTTTTAATGTGACTATTTAGAACCAGAAATCTCAAGGCTAGAACTGCTATTTTCAGTCTAATGCTAAAGATTCCCTCCCTTTCCATCTTCTGTTCATAATATGGTTAGATAGTTCTTTATGATTACATACATAGATAATTCATCACAGTTATATGCTTAGATAGTCCATGACGAGCCACACTTATTGTATCCTCCCCTACTTGTAGTGCCAGAAGGTCTGTAATGACATTCAGCAAAAATGATAAATCTATATTACAACATCATATGTCAATATCTGAATATCACCGTATCTGTGCTTTGAATAGCCTGCATGCCTGTATCACAGCATTGGGGGCAGAGGTAGAACTTTCAGATTGCATTTTGGAGCCAACAGTTCAAATCAGGACTTTGTTCAATATGTAATTTGCTTTTGTAAAAATAGTTGATCTGAACGATGTTTAAGCAGTTGAGTAAAGGTAAAATATGAAGTCATGTTACAATGAAATCCAAATGGTATGGTAAAATATGCTTTATCATATTGCAATAGAGATAGGAGAATAATAACATATGTTCTGATGATACATTACCATGAGAAAGTACAGATCCGACTTGTGACATTACTTAGCTGACTAAAGTATATTCCCAGATGCTGCAAAATATATGGCATGCATCATGTATAAAATTGGAGGACACAGTATAACTGTCAAGACAACCAACTAACAATACCCTGCATGAACTACTGATGCAATGGAGCTGGACATCTTAGAACACGTAAACACTGTAAGTGATGCTGCAGTGGACCACAGTAGCATTGAGAGCATGGCGTCATGTAGGGTGAGACAAACCTGCATGTCAAGCATGGCACCATGCAGGGTGAGACAAAGCATGGCATGTAGTTGTGAGGCAAAGCTGCATGTCGAGCATGACGTCATGTAGGGGTGAGACAAGGTTGCATGCTTTCATGGTCATCATTGTTCCATACTGCACAACTTATCAGATGCACTCATGTTTTGACTGATAGTGTTGAATTATTGTGTTTCTTGTACTTAAGTTTCTTCAGTAACATGGAATAATGGTGTTTGTCAGTAAATATGTTGCATGTTGCAGATATAGGCCTGGAGATGTACACCTCCAGACAAGAATTTCAGAAACCGAAATACATATTTTTATAACCTATACAACTATTTCTTTGTAGATTATGTTTTGAATTGTAATGTATTGTATTAGAGAAAACAGTTCTATCATCTGAGCAATGGCAGACATCCATGCATCATATCATTTTTCTAATGTGCATAAACACTAATAACTAGGTGTTGGAGACCAGACTATGAGGGTTTCTGGTATCATGAAGTTACTGTCAACCCACCCTATTTGTAAAACTGGTTTGGTATTAATCATGTTTTATTCGTACAACATTGGCAAGGGAAGTCAGTGAAACAATAATGTATATTATACTAATATTATCCCTTTCAGTAATTTCAAAAGTATTTTCTCTGAAGCAGTCAAGACAGTTCATTTGTAAAATTATCAGTATTATATTTGTATACTGTGAGATAAGGTTATTTGGGTGTTAAATGTGAATCAGCAATGTTATTTGCTTACTTTATTGTGTGATACAATGTCAAGCTGATACTGAGTATTAACATAAATCTTACTGCCATATTACATACTGTTAGGTAAGCAATTTCTTCATGAGGCCCTTCTGGTTCCAAGTACATGTATATGAATTGTTACTGAACCATTTCTAAATATGTTTATAGCCAAAACATTATTTGAAATAAAGTACTGATATTGATGCACATGAAATAAATATTTTTTTTAGCTTAAAACACAAAAAGGGTTTGCATGATAAATGTTGTATATATTTTGTTTATTATGAAATGTCAGTCAAAAATGTTATAATTGATTGCTTAAGGCAATTTGTCTGCATGATTTGATTGTCCTATTGAATTTTGATTGTCATACTAACATTTTTATAGGTTTATCGATTTTGTGTTAATGTATACTAATACATATATCAGTCCTTACTTGTACTTTAAAACCTGTGGATGGAGTACACCATAATCTACCTTCAGAGGCATGAAGTTGGGAATGAATTATTCACAAATATTTCTATAAAATGTTGGGATTCTACTTAGAATTGGTTTCAAGCAACTATATATGCTGGTTGTAAGAGGCAACTTAATTGATTGAGTGGTTAGGCTCAGTGCTGGTTGGTGTGCATCCTAAGGCAGTCCCAGAGGACATGGATCGTTGCTCATGATATCTATCACTGGATTGTCTGGCCCAGACAAGCTGCCATCATATAGCTGGAACATTGCTGAAATATGTTAATCAACCAACAAATAATATTTTATGACTTTATGTACTATTTAGAAACAATATCATCTGCATTTAGGAGAATTGTCTGTAAGACAAACATGAGCTAAGTATATTGAAATTATTGTTTTAAAAAAATCTTTCATATTTGTGTCTCCATTCATGTGAAAGGATGTAAGGAGTAGTTTTATTTTTTGGATGTTACTGAGGCAGGGACTTTCCAAGGCATATTCAGAGGCCAGTTTATATTTGACTCCAGTTTATAGGAAATGTTCTTTAATTTCTAAAAATTAGAATAAACTCTTTCCCAATTCAAATTGCTGTTTTATGGTAGCATACTGCTTGACTTAACAAAGGTAACTTCTAGTTTGATGGCAGGTGAAGCGAAAAAATCACTTTATGCTTAGTGTTACACGTGTTCATTGAATGCAGTGTTGAAATACTTGATATGTAAAGAACTTTGGTATTTCGATCATGCTTTGCTTTGCTAGCAACTGGCGTCTCTTTCAAATCATCAAGACCCCCCTCTCCTGTACGTCAACTTTCACAAATGTGATGGTCTGGGTAAAAGGAACAAATTATTATGACAGGATTCTAGGATGTTTGCTTCCTGAAATATCAAAACTTTGTTATGTTGCACTTTTCACTGGTTTGATTATTGACATTCATGCCAGTGAAAGGGTTAAAGGCATGTGCACTTACTATTTTGATTTTCTTGTTTTTCATAGACTGACCCAGAGTCCATGTTCTTTAATGATGGAAGAAGAAGAATTGACTTTGTTCTCGCTTATAAGACAAACACTGGTTCCAATGAAGAAAAGCGCAAAAAACGAAGGGACGTGTTTGAAGAAAACCTCAGAAATGAGGGATTAGAACTGGAAATTGAAGAAAAGAAGGTGAGAATTATTGCTGATAATTACAGAGGTTTTGTTAAATATGATTTTGAATTAAATATAAATGAACATAAGAGTGTAAGTGTATTCATTGTCAGATATATTGATAGGTTTGTTTCAATAATCAAGTTCCATTGCTTAGTGATTGATTGAGAACTCTCTTAGTGACTAAGCAGGTTATTAGATTTTTAATTACTTATCTTTATAACAAATTGTTTTTCTATTTCTCTCTCTATATATGCAGAGTGTGGCTTATCTTACTAATGTTTTGATGCCAATTAATATTTCAATTTCTTCTCCCTATCATTGTAGACATAACAGTAATATTTGCAACATTTACAAATTATGAAGCTAGTCTTTTCAGTTTGATGTAGATGTTCAGGGAACATCTTATTGTAATTGTTAATATTATATTGATATGTATGATGGAAGTTTATAACATATTTTCTCTCTTCATTTCTCAATGTTACATAATCAGTGTTTCAATGCATGTGCATGTACCATGAACTTGAGAATGACAAACTCATGGAACCATTCCTACATTCCATTAACCATTTTTTGGATCACAAGGGTATAATGAGTCAAGACAAAGAAGGACATGATGAAATAATGTGTCAGAACTTTATTGTAAATATTCATATGAAATAATTTTAGAAATTACAGGACTATTGATAAAGAACTGTCTAGCTTTGATGTTTGTGAAACTACGTTGATATTCTGCTTTGGCACCGAAATTCATGACTGGTATTTAATAGAATTTTAAAAGGCAGTTTGAGACATTTTTGGTAAGAAATTGCCTTAATTTAAGTTATTAAACAAATCAATATGGTATTATATTAAAGAGAAATACATGTAATTCCCTTTCAAAAATAGAGTAGTACATGTGAAGGGTTGAAGTGGAAATCTAGTCATTACCTTATCATGGTCTTCTTGTAGAAAGTGTTTATTATGATTTTTTTTGTTGGAAATGTTTAAGTACAATGTATTGACTATATCTTTTGTGTTGTGTAGCGCTAGAACCTAGCAACAAGATATTAAGATTGTGATTGTAAATGTACTTAGGAACATGTAGTTGAGTAAAGTTATATGATGGTTGAAAACAGCATAAATGCTTGACAGATTACCAAAAGAAAATCTTTGTCTTTGAAGCAGACAATATGAAATATTATGATTCAATCATGTACACAAGTCCACTTTCATCTCTGCCTGCCACTGTGAACTGGACATGGGCACACAATGCTTTTAGAGTGGTCTCCCCTGTCCTGAAATAGAAAGATCCATCTTTCCTTTTTGTGATTGTTTTGTGTAACCTATTATTTTATTAGTACTAAAAATATTGCTAAAATATATCTAACATGGATTTGAAATTCTGTCTGAAATGTTTTCAGATTGATTTTGATAATTATTGTATGTATTCTGCATTTGAGGCAATATCTCGCAGAACAGAACAACTTTTGGTATTTGTACAAGCATTTATGGCATGTCTATGATTCTTTACATAGTTACTGATCATTTATTTTACTTTTTCTTAACAATTCTATAGGCGGTGAGTATACCATACTAGCAAACACAGTCGTGTTACCTCACTACATTCAACCCCCTCCAAGCATGAATGTTGAAATCCGCGTAAAACGTGACAGCAACTTCCGAGTCCAAGAATGCTTCCTTCATTGTGTGGTGGATCTTTGTTCAGTTGTAGCATTTTTAACAATTTTAACCTGTTCGATATTTGCAGCTGCTGAAACATATGTGCTGAAGTTAAGCTGAGACCCCACAGCTTCTGCGCTGAAATTGTTACTTTGGAAGTGGAATGATTAACCATTGGTCGTAGATGTAGTTGCTTTTGTCCAAACATGCAAACATGCTTCCAAGTTGGATTAATTAACATTGAGTTTTGTGGATGATCATGGTGAAATTATGTGTGTGGAATTTGTTTGCTTTGCTATGAGTTTTTGGACCACATTTTGAACAACTTACATAACAATCTTGTTCAATATAATCCCCTTGAAAAGAATTCTTTTGAATAGAAATGATCTAAAAAAGTCTGGAAATGTATTTGATAATGTCTTGTATTTTTTTATAAAATAGACAAAAAATCTTTGTAGCTTCATTTGAACTTCTTCATTGGTATTCCTATGTTTGATACTGGAATTCGTAGGTGTATATGTAACTGATTTACAAAAGAAAGAAACATCAGCAAAAATGATTAAAAAAATAGTAGTTACTCTCTCAAAAGTTGTTTTTTTTCAAATTTCTTCATTTTTAAACATATTTGCGATATGAAGATTATTTATCACCATCATTGTGTTGGTGAAAGTAGGATTTCCACGAGTTCCACCATGTCTAACAGGTGTGGGTGAGTGTGTTAAATCTTTCTGTTGGGAAGAATGATGTCTTTGTGTAGTGCTTTGGGATTCAGGTATTCTTGGACTTCTGGAGGATCAAAATACTCAGTGGATTGTTTAACATTGTTTATTAAAATCCGAAAAATAATCATTTGTGGTGATATGGCAGGAATTCTGAAATTTTTCATTATGCCAATCAGAAATTGGTCCCAGTTTTAACGACAATGAGTGACCCTCTTTTGATACCTGTTATGAATTTGCTGTCACGTTTTATGTCTATGACATTAAGCTTTTCAATATGATCGAAGGTGTTAAACATTATTTAGCTCCAAATATCTTTCTACTATTGATATGAAAACACACACTGCTATTGCAGGATGAATTAGACAAAAATGTTATAAAGGCTAAACAATCACAAAGCTTTAATAAATGTTTCATGTTACGTCCCAAAAATTATCATATGAACATGGTCATGACTATATGTTCATATCTGCCATTAAATTACAAATAAATAGGATTCTTTGAAAAGATTTTAATATTTTAAAAGATTGTTTATATGATAGTATGATGAGAAAGGACACATTCTAAATACGTAATAATTTTCAGACAGTTCAGTCTAAAGAGGATGGGGTAAATGTTTGTTGTACTCAAAACACAAGTCATGTATGCTACTTGCACATTTTTATCAATGATGCCATTATTATTTTATGGTATTTGCTTTTATATGTTTTATCCCTATATGCAACTCCACTGCAAAACAATTTGTTTCCTTTTCACCTTATTAACGCCCAAAAAACTGCATTGGAAGTTTTATGTGATTACTGTTGAAATATGAAAAGTAAAAACACAAATTAAAATTGCACTAACACATACCACATGCTAAGAACATGATGCAGCTTATCTCAACGAATAAACTTAAAATATTAAAACTGTAACAGTCTTCACATGCTCATGAATGCAAGTTTAACAAGTTTAAGCATTAAGTTATAATAAGCATTTGTATGGATGACAGCTTCTTTGGGTGCAGATATAAGCATCTTTAACTAGCACTGAATGGTGCCAAGCACAGTGCAGAATAACAACAATAAACAACACAGATAGTGGTGTAATGATTCAACAATACTGTATTGTATTATTACGAGGCTTTCAGGACAATTGCTTTTCAACTGTTGTATCATGATACGTAATAGGGGTGCAACGATTCAGTTTGATTCATCAAAAAGCGAATCTGACTTCTTAGTTTCGATTTTCGATAACCATTATCACTATTTCATGTGGATATTGGAATACCTATTTAAATATTTCCACACAGCAAGAACGCAATTTTGACTCAAGCAGTTTCGAGCACCAAAATAAGGCGAAACTTGACGCTGGGCTAATTATCCAGTGGGAATTGTTGATAGTAGACATCGCCAAGTTGACGATGGATTTCACGCTAAAAAAGCTGGCTCTGAGAGTTAAATGAAATCTGATATTTTTACTTGTATGAAGAATCGAATCGAAAAAGATCAAATGGAGGGTCCAATATTGAAAATCGAATCGTATGGATGTCTGAGTGAATCGTTGCAGTTCTAATACATAACAATGCAGGGTTAAAATGATAAACTGAACTGTACAACAAGTTTTATAATAGCATATCAGTCATAGTGCTCTTTAGACTGTATGTTTCCACCTTAGAATATCTCTTTTTGTTCTCTGAAATTTAAGGGACTGATTCAGGGTTGTGATTCACCTGCTGAAAGAAAGAATATCAACTTATAATATTAATAAAAAAGTACTGTATCAAGATACAAATGATATTAAATCATTAGTGTAGGGATATGTATAATATTGTCCTACTGTATTCTTACACCTCTGCTAAAACACATGCCAAAAGAAAATATAATCCAATATCTTACCAATTGTTGATACATCCAAATTGTTTGAGATTCATGCAGTGCTGTGAAATGTATATTGGATCATGTATTTTCGCAATTATCCAGCTCACTTTTCAATATCACACAGATATATATCTGATATATTATGTAGAATAGTGTGTGCATGAATATCTATAACCTTGATGAAATTGAAGAAATTGGTACAATGTCCAGATGCTGATGCTACAGTACTTGGCCCAGCATCATGGCTTATACACCAGTTGACATAGTTCCATACAAACCTTAAAACAGAGAGATAAAAACATATACTTGTCACACTAGTGAGTTTTTAGCTCACCAGCCTCATAGTCACAAGTGGGCTAATGTTATGGCCTATTTGTCCATCATCCGTCAAAGTTGTCCATTGTCCAGGTGTGTACACATCTTCCTTAGGAACCACAAGATAAGTGAAATTGAACTTCACATTCCTTTTCCCATAATACACCAAATTCGTTTGTGTAGTCTGCAACTGATTTTCAATATGGCCGCCATGCCAGCCATATTGAACAGTCTATTTATGACCATTGTTTAGTCATATTTTTTTTCAAAATGAAATGACATGAAATTTGGTACGTGTGGCATTAGTAGTTGCACTCAACATGTATCATTTGTGTATTTTCCAAAATTTTATACTAAGTCTAACATTGTTAGAACACAAAAAGCCCTCCAAAAGCATGTTTACCCACTTTTGTTTTGAATATTTTGTTTGTTGCTGGTAATGAGATCAGTTTCAATATGGCTGCCATAGTGGCCATATTTTATGATAAGATTCAAACAACAACAATTGATAAGCATGATATTTTAGGGAATATATCTCTTACATAGATGACATAGTGAACAAAATCAGTGGGTATTTGTTGTGTTCATTATCCTCCAATATTCAAAACAAATTTCATAATGATTAAAACTAGTCAGATTTTGCGTTCAGCTGCTTGTTGAATGGCATACTCCAATATTTAACCAAGTTCATGTTTTGAAACTAATGTTTGCATGAAATTATTATAATGTATATGTTTGTCAATACAGAAGTTCTTGAATAATTAAATATTAAAGAGTAATTGAACATTTTTATCAAAGGTTAATTTATTTTTGCTCTGATTCCTAAATGATTACTTACTGTAAATTAGATGCTCAAAGGCTGATTGTAACTTTACAATTGCTTCTCCAATCAGCAAGTATGTACCAGATGCTATGAAATGTTTCAGGTTAAACCATCAAACACTACTACTCAGCATGATATTACATCATCCATTTTACATATCTCATAATACATCATCAGTATTGCATTGTGTTCATCTAAAGTTTAACAAATAAAAGTATACTGGGACTCTCTATTATCGCGGCACGCGAAAACATCGGGAAAGCAGAAACACCACACCCACATCGGCTGTTTACATATGCAAATTACGTAAAAAATATATTCATCGCTCTTGAAAAAGTCATTTATTTCATTTGAATGTTATGTGTAATCGGAGAAATATTAAAGCATTCATCTTTTCAGTAAGTTCTAGAACATTTTGAAACTAGTATGACCCCTACTGCCATTACATCTAGCATGAATCAAAACTTACTTCATCAAGAGCAATCCTGCGACAACTATAAGGTCATTTGCATATTTTCCGTGCTAAAAATATAACAGGAAGTGACGTATTATGCAACTTCACTCTGCACACGGCAGCAACTTGTATGGTACGTTTTAAGCCGGAAAAACAATATTTTGTAACGCTATTGTTACCTTGTATCCGAATCAATAGAAGTTTCAGAAGTTTGGGTTAAAAACTTGATAATATTACGAATGTGAATGAAATTCCTAAATATTTTTAATGATCAAACTATTTAGATTCGTTACTTGTCTTAGTAAACGTTTCACAGTGTCATCTGCTTGTACCGCGTGCCATAGTAAGAAAGTAGCAATACCGCGATAATAGAGAGTTGCTTCAATTTCCGGGTCAAACGAGACAATCGGAATTGCCGCAATGGTATTAAACGAGTTGCGACCATGTGTCACATTATTTGTGACAGAAATGAAGATTAAACATCAGTCAACTGAAAATATACATAAAATGCTAAATGTCAGTAGCCGTTCATAATCCCGATGGCGACAACATTAACTACCGCGATAATAGAGGGTCCCATGATAAATGAGGTTTATCTTCACATCCAGGTCTCCCTTCCCAAGCATACTACTCAAAACAACTTAGAGAACGCCTGATTCTTACAGGTTACAACAATCCATCATGTCGTGGTGTTCTCTCACTTCTGTTGAGTAGTATATGTTCAGAATGATAATTTTAACAAACATGGATATTCTTTAGGATTTTCCCAATTACCTAGACCCTAGACCAAAAATGGCAAGTTTGTTTTGGCTAATAAGTTATGAAAATTCAGAAAGTAGTAGATCAATAAGTAAAAGAAGTAACTCCTTTACTTATTGCGGAAACCAAGCAATAATGTTACTTCATTTTTTGTTCCTATTCCATTGGCCAGAACATGCATACTTTTAACTAGTTTTAAGAGAATAATATCAAAAAGATGATTTTTGCAATTTTACTTAGAATATCAAACCCTGACTCTATAGTTTTGTAGAATGTAAAGAAACTAATACAAGACCAACCTTTTCAAAGGGAGATAATCAATATGCATCATCTTTCTCCCTTTTTCTCAAAGTTCATTTTCACCAATTATCACAATTTGTGATGGATTCGCCCTGTTTCATTTTCATATCTTTATTCATTTATCTATGCTGGCAAATCACATACATTGCAGCACATTTGAAATGTTCATGCATGGGATTTTTATTCAACTTTCTGTTTTAGATAGTATTTTTTAGACTGTCGATTTCACCATGTATCCAACTTTTCATTCCTTTAAACATAATCATTTTGTCGGTTGAATAACCAAGTGGGTTTGTGATAGTTTTTCTCCCATATCAAAGTCCCATTTGACTAAATCACTTTTTTTTGATAAATTTAACACAGCCAGCTTCAAGCTGTCTCAATAATAATCATCCATGCATGTTGATATCTCAAATGTGAGCAAAATATTTAGATTTCATTTTGGTACACATTTTCATCATATTCATATTTTCAGCAGGGTTAGTTCAACATGTCCTTTTCTTGCCCAAGGCCTGGGTTTGATTCCCACATCAGTCGAATTTGTGGAGTCTTGTCAGTCATTCTTATTTTCTGCATAGAGCAGAGTTAGCGTTTTAAGTCCAATTAATTTCATCTCTCCACTAACAGAAACCTCTGGGTAAACAAAACAAAATCCAGCAAGTATGTGTAAAGTGTAGCGGACTTAGCTTCACGACTTAGTGTTATAATGGGTAGATAGAACTTGTACTGAACTAAAAATTATACTTAGAGTTTAGTAGAATATGTATTCCCTGTACATATTGGCCTTATTACATATAATAATGGAAAATTATTATCATATGTTTAATAACACCTCATTCATATAATAATCATAATGATGGCGCATGCAATAATCATCATGTATGTGCATGGCTAAGGTATTGACATTGTTCAGTTGTATGACACCTTGTTTTAACATATTGGTGGTGGTTTGTTGCCTATCTAATGATGAAGAGACCCATAACAGGCTGCTGTAGTACAAAATAATCTTAGCGCTAAGACTACCTTAAGTCTATGTTAAGGTATGGGAGTAACGGTCACCTTAGCGCTAAGATCGCTTTGTACAATGGCCCCCAGGTCAGAATGTGTTCCCATGCTGACAAATAAGGATTGGATGTCAGTGTGTCTGAATGAATAGCTTCTGTCTCCAGTAGTTTCACAATAAGAATTTAATACATTATATCGTTTTTTCACATTTTCTCTTTCCTCCGTATATAAATGCAAAATAGAGTTTTGTTATCTGTCAGAATAAGAAAAGACCTTTTATTTGTCAAAGTTGCGAGAAGATTGAAATTTTCCCTAAATTGTACATTGCTGCAAACATTATTGGGCAGCCATATTAGGATTGGAGGGAAGTACCAACATATTTTGAGGTGGCTCCTTTCCTCAAAAAACTGATCAGTTTCTGAGGCTGTGTGTGCCAGATTTGGTTCTGTAATTGCCTTTGTTACGAAATTTGGTGAAGCACTTTGAGTAAATCAGGTTGGGATGGTCAAAGACTTTGACCTGTGCATTGACTGCTCGAAGTGTTGATAATACTCATCGTCACCCAAATATTGTTGCCTTTCATCTGAATATGTGTTTGACAATTCATGCTTGGCTTAAAAGTTGACTGTCAGGCTTGATGACCTGGTTGATGCATGTCAGTGGCATGGATTGATGTTCACTCTGTCAATCACTAGATTGTCTAGTCCATATTTGATTCGTTACAAGCTGCTGTCACATAGGTGGAATATCCTGAGTGCAGCCTTAAACAACAGACAACAAAATCTGGAAGCTCATCATTGTCCATAGGGATACTGATCTCAACCTATGGATTGTCAAAAGGAATTTTGGGACACTTTTGATATTGTTGTTTGGTCTAAAAGCTAATCTTATATGAGGTGATGACTGATAGGCAAAAACCCTTTGTAGTTTATAAGGAACAATGCTCAGTGAGAAGAGCCACTCTTCCTTCAATGTTGATATCTGCATTAAAAACTGTCAGGTGATATTTTTTTGTCTCAACTTGACAACATATTTGAAACCTTTCCTGAATTAGGAGAATCCAATCTTCAAGAAACTGAAGATTGACGAAGTCACCATTGAATAAAAACACTGATGCTAAACCTGCACCAAATATGAACCAAATGCACATTTTATTTTCCGAATCGATGTTCTTCACATGCACTCAATGCTAACCTATTTGTAGATTCCGAATCTGATGTGTTCATTATTATTTTTCCGTAACTCCACACACTATTATTGGCATTAACCTGCATCTGTATTCCAATCCTTGATGGAATTGGTTCATACCATACTTGTGTTTAATTGTTAAGATATTCGGTGTATGAGCCGATAGTTCTCACTGCATGGTAACAATGGTAATTGTTCAAGATAACCTTTTTTCTTCATCTTGCAATCACCTTAGGTAACACTACCTGCCTGGTAACAATGGTAATTGTTGATTAAGATAACTGTTTAAGATAACCTTTTTTCTGCATCTTGTAATCATCTTAGGCATGAAATACCTTCTAAAGCATGCTGCCCTTCTCCATCATGGTAGTAATTCATACATGATCCACAGAGTTTCATTTAACTGGTAATGTGTTTGTGAATGGGCATGTAACTTTTTTGATGTTTTATGTAACATTGTTTAGAATTTGATTATATTCTAATATGCTGTTGTTTCAACTCTAGGGTATATTGTTTGATATTATCCATATTATTATATAATTATTGTTATTATTATTCACAGCTTCTGAAGGAGGATAACCTGTATTTTGTCAAGGTCCATGCAACATGGGAGGTTCTGACGAGATATGCAGAGATCATGAGCATGAAGATGCCATTGCAGGTAATAATGTTGTAATGATGATGATGATGTTGATACCATGAATGATGATGATGATGATGATGCCATCTTGAGCTGTCAGGTTGTCTAGAGATTTCACTGTCATTTTATTGTTTAAATTTACTCTTTCTAGTAGAGGAATGCTTTGAATTTTTCTACCATTTTTCCTTCATTAATATGTTCATTTTTTATATAAATTTTGTTTGTTTGTTTTTAGTTTTCAATACAGTTAAACTTGATAAGACTTCTATAATTTTTCTATCAAAGCTTATCAACTCATACATAGTTCTTAGAACCAGAAAATAGCTTCTATATTAGGCAGTGGTGTAGCTTTGTTTTAACAATGAGGAGTTGTAGATCAGTACAAGTATGCCTTGGATGACCAGATTTGTATCTGGACAAGTAGAAATGTTAGTTTGTGTAGTCACAAATCTTCAGTGACATTAATTGCCCACCGAATGTACTCACCAACAGGACCAGGGAGACTACGACGACGCCGTAAGTAGCTGTCAGTGTCCAGTCATCACTGCCCATGTATATTAAATGTAGATGTCCGTTTCACAGCAAGACTATAATCTGTGGAACGTATCATGTAAACAATGGCAAGCCTCATGCATGTTGATGTAATCGTGTGTCATGGGTGGGTTGAAATGGTTAAATGTCATGTAGGTTACAACTGGCATGTAGACTTGTGATGGATGCCAATGAGATAATGGTTAAAAGACAATGGTAAATGGTGGCGCTGGACATTGGCATGGTTCATTAGCTTAGTGTTCAGGTGATATGCATATTGTTCCCCAATTGTTCCTGTTCCTTTAGTTTGTTGTAACAAATGTTCTGCTGTCATTCACTAATACGGGACATATCTAAAGGTGGTATCTTCTCTGAAGAAAGTTGGTTTGTGGATCCAGTGACACAAATATGCAAAACACTTAGTGTAGGGTTGGCTAAAAATATTAGATAATTGCAAACTCCATATGATAATTGTGTCATCAGTAATATCCAATTTAGATTTTTTTAGTAAATATGGTTTATTTACACTCACAATATACAAAGTTATATCTGTATTCATAGGAAACTTGTAAATTAGGATAAGGCCAGACCAATTTCATTTGTTGTTTTACAGATTTTTGTCCTCAGAAAACCTAAAGGCAGGAGGGAAAAAAAATAGAAATAGAATTCACCAGTCAAAGTAATATTCCTTTTAAATACTAAAAGTATTTTACTTTTGGCAATATATAAAGTATATATGGGGCAAAAACAATCTAAAACCATTTTCTTGCACATTTACATTTTTGGCCAATAAGAATATTAAAATTTTATATTTTTGAGTGGGGAAAATTAATTTATATTTTTTTTCTTATTCTTGAAAAAATACGACCGGCCGGATCCGTAAAACAAGGAATAATATTGGTCTGGCCTAAACCAAGATAACAAAATTCTGTTTCTCCAAGCCACCACTGGAGCCCATACCAACATTCTCAACTGCTCAAATAAAACTGGGATGAGATAGTAGAATTGGCATCATGGAATTTTCCTGCAAATCGATTAATAGTGCCATAAACCAGTTAATTGCAAAGTTTGGAAAGATTTTTAATTTAGTCAGTTTATTTTAATAAATCATGAACAGCTTTTGAAAATGTCAAGTGTTAAGAGAATGACAGTAGTATTTTTGATGTTGCCATTTCTGAAGGTTTGTATTTCTTGAGGATGTTCCTTCAAGATGAGGGACACAACGCCTTTGATAATTTTTGGTTTATTTGCTTTGATTGGATGTAGATATGTAAAGAACTTACCAACTTTATTGAACATTTATTAATGCATGTATATTTGGTGTACGGGAGTTAAGGTTATGGTGCCATGAGAATGAGACTTGATTTCTTTTTACTTAATGTATTTGAAAGAGGATATATAAAAGTATGTTAGTTAGATGTTACAGTCATAGGAAACGGTGAAAAGCAGACCTAATTTCTTTATCAAGGTAATTCTGGGTTCGCACATGCTTGAAAAAGGCTCAAAGAGGGCAAGTCTGTCAGATTAGTGAAAATATAAGTTAGTTTCTTGTTGAAACCCAAATGCAGGCCATCATAACAGTATGGTGATATATTCATAGACTAGGAAAGAACTTGAAAGCAGGGAGCTTTAGCAGGTCCACTTTTACCTAGATGTAGATTTAGTAATAGACTTAGCATTTGGGAGGAGGTCTTTGTCTGGTGTGATGGAATATCACTGTGCATGTTCGTGAAGGTGAAACTGTATCATTGTAGCACCCTAGACTCTTATGTAGTACTAGTTAGAATGCATGGCTTTTGGGATAGGAGAATGTTGCTGAGGAAAATTTATGTTTTCATCCATAGAGTGAGTGAGTGAGTGAGTGATATTTTACACTGCTTTTAGCAACATTCTGGCAATATCATTATGAGGTACACCAGAAATGGGCTTCACACATTGTACCCTTGTTGGGAATCGAACCTCAGTGTGATGGGTGAATGCTTCACCCATTTGATTTCTAGATTGTCAGTCCATGATATTTAGCCAGTAGTCAAACGTTCAAATCGTATAAACCTATTGGTCTTGTAAGATTAACTTATAACAACACATATAAGGAGTAATATCAGTTGAATAACATGCTTTTCTCAGTATGAAGTCTAGGTTATTAACCCATCATCTTTTGGCACTGGTTTTATGTAGACACATGATCTGATGATATTGATATTCTTGTACTCTCTCCTTGTCAACTCAGTTAACATCCTCACAAGATTCTTGTGATGCCAATGAAATAAAACACATAATTGATGCAGTGCTGAATATTCAATAGCATAATGTCCATTGCGCTGTTCTTGTAACTGTATTAGAAATAGCGGTGAAGATTAGTATATAATTCAGGCAGCATTGTAGTGTGTTAATGTACAGTGGTTATAGCGTCTCTTGCTCAAGTAGCCAAAATGGTTGAGGCATTTTGGTCAAGGGGTGGAAGAGGAATTGGCATAAAAGATACTGTTTTTATATCTGTATTTTAGATTTTGTTAGGAGAATACATGGAGTAAATATAGTCCTCGTAGATGTAAATGAGAAAGAAATATTTTTGTTTTGATGTTGGAAGTACTGCTTTCACATAAGATGAAAGGTTATGGAATTATGTTGCTTTGTTTTTTTATGAATACTAATTTTGTGAATACTTTATGAATACTAATTTTGTCCTATTGTCTGTGACGCTCCAGTCCAGTTGGAGTAATTGACATCTCTTGTTGTGTTAATACTAACATGGTTCAAGACGTTTATTTGAGGATATTGCATTGTTACTTTTTGACATTTTCTGCTGAATTTGCTTTGAATGTCATCTGTGTATAGCCTGTCAAAATTGTTCAGTTTGAACTTGAAATTTGTTGATGCTTTGCTTGTTTTTGACTTTGATGATGCTCTGCATGATTTTGTGAAGTATTTGCCTTCATTTTAAAGTCAGTGTTCACCGCATGATCCTAGTTGCAGCTATCTTGGTCTAAACAGTTTTAGCATGTTAAAAGTATTCTTTTTATTGAGATGTAATTATTTGGATCAGAGGTACAGATAAGCTGTGTATCCAGGTAAATTACGCAAATATTTATGTGAAAACTCAATTCCTATATAAAGTCTAGTGCGTACAAGTACGCTTTGATTTTTGTAAGTACTCAATAAATATGATCTTACATGCGTACACACAAAAATGTGATGGAGGTTACTGAGGATAGATAAAATAACTGAAGTATATTGAGAAGTTCTATTTCAGCACTGCAACTTGCAGTCTTCCTTATCGTTTATCATATTACAGATCAAATATTAATAACAAAAACGTAAACAACATAAACTGTTTTATTTTTTTACAATTAATGGAAAATGGCAAAATACCCAAATGAATTTGTGTGAGGTGGGTACAATATATTTTTACTCAAAGGACTGACTGACTGACTGAGTTTGGTTTTACGCCGCTTTTAGCAATATTCCAGCAACATCACGGCGGGGAACACCAGAAATGGGCTTCACGCATTGTACCCATGTGGGGAATCGAACCTGGGTCTTCGGCGTGACGAGCCAACGCTTTAACCACTAGGCTACCCCACCGCCCCTTACTCAAAGGAAAAATTTATCATGCAAGTGATAATGGTGTTAGCATCTACACCAGTATGTCACATATATTGCAATAATTAAGTTGTCAATCTGTAAAATGTCTTCCTCCTCTTGGGTTTTCTATTTTTTCTGACTCTCCGACTGAAATGTGTAATGCGTGCATGGATTTGTTGCATGACATAAGTTGGGTTCTCTAAGTATTTATATCTCTAATGGAGCAATATTCTTTCTCTTGTGATACCAATAATTTCATCTAGCATCCATTTTGTATATGGGCTAATTGGCTAATGTTTTCTTCAACTTATCATCTTCACAGTCCAATTAATAATATAAGCATGATTTTTACGCACATGGACTAGGCACTCGCAAAACAGACAAAGTATGCTTGAAATATTTCCACCAAGCAGGTGTCCGTACACTTCTTACAAAGAAGAATGGGATTCAAATGCATTTTGTATTTGTTTAACAGGAAAACGACATGATAGATAACATCACAACTTGCTGGTCAAAATGTCCAACACCGTTTGATATTGACCCTGACCGACTGCCTGAAATGTCAGATTACTTCACAGCTGCCTTCTCCAGAGAAAGGGTTGACCAGTGAGTAGAGTTGAATCACTTCCTGATTACTGGTCAAAGGGGAGACAACTTGTGTTGCAATTATCTCCCTTTGACAATTCACTTATCTTTCATCATTTGAATATATTTCTTTTTCAATTATGTTTTTTTGTTTGAAAAAGGGTTAAATAACAATTGCTATAAGGGATTGGCTTACACTAAACATTTTTATGATTAATGATCAAATTTTCATAATTTTTATAACATTTGTTATGTAAATGGTATAGAATAAATTCATTGATGTACTAGATAAGCATTGGACATATAACATAGAAATGATCAAGTTACAAAATTTGACAGCACACTAGATAGATTACTGTATATAGGAAATTATTTTACAGTCCAGTTATCAACTGTTCTTAAATTCTTCCAACTTTCTTATTAAGTCATCGTCGTTAGTGCCTCTCTCTAATATATTATTCCTCATTCTTTAAACTATGTAATTTGTTGTTGTACAAATATGGTACATGATCCACATTGTCCTGACTGAAACTGTACACTTCTTCAAGAAGAGACATTTGAGTGCGGTCAGAAATTTCAAATGAATAATAGCTTATTTTGACATTATGTTTTTTGTATGTACTTACATAACTAGAATAACTTTTTCTAAGTACTATCATTTAATCTGAAAAAAATATTACTCAGCATTAAAAGACATTTTCATTGCTGCAACTTTTATCTAATGTTGAAATTCAAAGAATATATAAGTGTGTTATTATGTTTTTCAACTTCTCTTCATATGTAGCTCGGATTATTTTATAAGTATGTTTCCACCAATTCTTTCTTCCATTCTTTCTCCGTGCCATTGAACAGAGGGATGTAAGAACACTTTCCATTTATTCTGTGTGTCTTAATAGTCCAAGATTTGTTTTGAAAACTACCCAGTCAACACCAGATACCATGCCAAACAGCCTCAATTTCAAAATCCAGTCAAACACTCTGTCAAAGTAGAAGGGACCTAGGATATCCAAGTTTCGACACAACCGTAAGATTACAACTAAAGAAGGAATACACAGGGACCAAGCTTTTACTATGAAGCAACTTTATGTTTGAACATCAAAATGCGCCACAATGTTTGACTGTATTTTATTTCAAATTTGTAAAGCAAACACTTTTCTTAAATTCATAAGTTGAAATTTATTGATCATTACCGAAAATGGTTTCATTATATATTTGTTGATGTGAACAAAATTTATTGGTCTCAAAATTCAGATAAACATTCTCATTAGCGGAGATGATTCCTGGTGACTTGTGAGAAACTTGCACGGCTCAGTTATCTCAGGTCATGGTTCTATTCAGTGTTGACTGGGTGGGGGTTTTCCAACAAATCTTTACTGTTCCTTTATAGCGTCATCCCCTGCACGTTTGTATGTCCTAAACACTGTCTGCATGGTTGCATGGTGTCCTTGGTTAAAACTATCACAGACCTGACGTGAACCAGTCACTGTGTTCATACGAACAATTACATCATCCAAAACATGTCACAGTATCCCAGTAGCAAACATCGATCCTCATGCTGTGGGCTGGATTTCCTGGTCCATTCTTGATTATTTACAGAACGCCATTTAGCTGGAATATTGTTGAGTGCCGCAATATAAACAACAAACAAACAAGAAGATGTCATCCAAAACTGGCCTCCACAGATATTGCCTGGAAGAGATCTAAGGAGAAAACGAAATCTCCTGGGAGGCATCAGGTAAGCTACAATGCATGTATTTTGCAAACACCAGGTGTTCACGACACCACATATTTATTTACTAAGTCATGTTGTTTGACTTCATTTGATCAATATGTTTTGACATTGTAACGTCTTAAAACAATTAGAGAAAAAACAGCAACAATGTTTATATAATTAATGTATAATTAATAAATTATTTTGTTGAAACAATAATACATGTTGTAGTGTTCATGGTTTTCAGGGGTTGTATTTGCTATGTTGTACTATTAAATCAGTGAAGACTATACTTATCTGTCTGCATTTGAGGATATTAAGTCATATTTGTGTGTCAGTAATTCCGTGAACCCCACTCTTTGAACTAACCTCCGGAGTTTTATAGATATGTTGTTTAATCCCTAGGTTGTCCTTGGTGCATGTGGGTAAATCCCTAGGTTGTCCTTGGTGCATGTGGGTAAATCCCTAGGTTGTCCTTGGTGCATGTGGGTAAATCCCTAGGTTGTCCTTGGTGCATGTGGGTAAATCCCTAGGTTGTCCTTGGTGCATGTGGGTAAATCCCTAGGTTGTCCTTGGTGCATGTGGGTAAATCCCTAGGTTGTCCTTGGTGCATGTGGGTAAATCCCTAGGTTGTCCTTGGTGCATGTGGGTAAATCCCTAGGTTGTCCTTCATGGGTGTGGTATGGGATCATCCTATGTGAATTATCCCTGAATTGTTTTATAGGGATGCTGTTAAATCCCAATGTCTAATGAATGTTCCAGTGACAAGTTAGCATGTTTCATGCTGATTTTGTTTATTAATAGAAATATGATCATCTACCAACTCATGCTCATCTTCATGATGATGATGTCACGCTGTTGTTGTTGCATATTCTGTTATAAGCCAAGAATGTCCTGGACATTCTAAATGTGCATTTTGGTGAAATCTAAGTTACAGCCATGATATAAAGTTCAATTCTGTAACAATATTGGCACTTTCCAACTTTGCACACTGAGAAAGTATCCATTCATGGTGACAGCATTCATTGGTCCTTTCCATTCTAACAGCACACATTGGCCCTTACCATCCTGTGACAGCACCCATCGGCCCTTTCCATCTGTGACAGCATCCATTGGCCCTTTCCATCTGTGACAGCACCCATTGGCCCTTTCCATTCTGTGACAGCACCCATCGGCCCTTTCCATTCTGTGACAGCACTCATCGAACCCATTCCATTCTGTGACAGCACCCATCGGCCCTTTCCGTTCTGTGACATTCTGCAGCACCCATTGGCCCTTTCCCTGTCCATTCTGTGACAGCACCCATCGGCCCTTTCCATTCTGTGACAGCACCCATCGGCCCTTTCCATTCTGTGACAGCACCCATCGGCCCTTTCCATTCTGTGACAGCACCCATCGGCCCTTTCCATTCTGTGACAGCACCCATCGGCCCTTTCCATTCTGTGACAGCACCCATCGGCCCTTTCCATTCTGTGACAGTATCCATGATATCTGAAAGCATGCTGCAGGCAATACTCTGCATGTCAGCTGTTCATCCAGTCCTGAATAACAGCTGTTAGATAATCCCTTGTATATCCTGTGATACTACTTGCATGGATGTAAAGTTATGCTTGCATGTGATTCTGTTCCTACGTATAACATATGATAGCAATAATCAAACCTCGATCAGTCTAATGTATTTAATATCTTCAAAGATTTATTAGTATCCTACCTAGGTATGCTAAAATAAAGATTTGCAAGCAAGCTTCCTTTGTTCTGTAAGATATGATGATCATGTTCAACATTTACCAACCTTTACCTTGTGCATGCTGATCAGATGGTGTGATCCCCACTTTTGTACTGTAGCTACCCAGTAGTTTAACTATGACATCATCATTGACTCTTGACTGTGGAATGTCCTTGTTAAATTGTTTTGTTGTTCACCCTGTTTGTTTTGTTGACCTGTATGCATGCAGTGAGACGTGTATACTTTCAGGTTCATCATCAAAGATCAGGACACATTCTTCAACACAGCTCAACGCAGTCTGATCGTGTACCAGATTCTGTTAAGATGTGTTTATGAAGACTTGGGAGACAAGAGAAAGAACAAGTTTGGTAAGGATGATGATGATGATGATGATGATGATGATGATGATGATGATGATGATGATGATGATGATGGCAACTGATGATGATGATGATGATGATGGCAAACTGATGATGATGATGATGATGATGATGATGATGATGATGATGGCAACTGATGATGATGATGATGGCAACTGATGATGATGATGGCAACTGATGATGATGATGATGATGATGATGATGATGATGATGATGATGATGATGATGATGGACTGATGATGATGATGATGGCAACTGATGATGATGATGATGGCAAATGATGATGGCACTGATGATGATGATGATGATGATGGCAATGATGATGATGATGATGATGGCAACTGATGATGATGATGACTGATGATGATGATGATGATGATGGCAACTGATGATGATGATGATGATGATGATGATGATGATGATGATGATGATGATGATGATGATGATGATGACTGATGATGATGATGATGATGATGATGATGATGATGATGATGGCAACTGATGATGATGATGGCAACTGATGATGATGATGATGATGATGATGATGATGATGATGATGATGATGATGATGATGGCAACCGATGATGATGATGATAGCAAACAACTTTATCAAGGCCAGGCCAATAAAGAGCTTATCGAAAATTTATTTGTGTGTTTCAGGAATCAAGAAGATGCTGAGCACAAATTCCTATGTTGCAGCTTACGCTTTGCATGAGGTACGTATGCAGTAGGGAGATTTACATTTTCTGTGCTCCGTTTCCAGTCGAGCAATGAAACTCATATATTAACACTCAGATAAACTAGGAAATTATTATTCCGTTAGCTTGGAAATCTCAGTTTAGTTTGGGTGGAATGTTTAACTTGTCCTTGGACAACTATAATTCAAGTTTTTTCAGAAAATGATAACTGAATATGAATCAGTGGTCAGTGTGACTTAGAAGCTGAGTTGTGAGTACGCTCGTTGTATGTTGTGCGTGGTTTTCTACTGCCCTGAGCAATATTCCAGTAATATATCGGGGGGCACATGACAGAAAGTACCGGATTAGTGAACACATGTTATACATGGCTGCCTCTGTGCCACAGTGTGGATGCTGCTCACAGTTACTGACCAGGAATTAAAGACACTGGTCTGCTGGTCCGAGTCAAGCATATTTTCTTAAGGACCATATATAATAAATGATGGTACGGTGGTCTGGTGTTCTGTTGGGCACAAACAAAATATTTAAAATGTGGATAACTTCTAAAATCAGCATCTAAGAAACCAGCAGCCGAACAACCCTAAATGGTTCATTGGTTACCTTCTTTTCTGGTATCTCTTTGTAATTGTCCAGTAATATATTTTAAAATCCCTTTTGGTTAGAACCATTGTGTCTCTCAGAGATCCAACATGACCAGTAGAGTTTTATTTGTGCTGGTCCTTTGGACCATTGAGAAGTTTTGGTCAGGGACTGGACTGGATTCCTTCACTTACAGCCTGTGTTGATGTAACTGTGGTACTACCTCACTCACTGACTCTGTGTAATTTTCAGGGCAACTTTAAAAGTGATCACTCGTTATTGACAAGAGGCAAGGCTAACGACAGACATGTAAGTACAGCACTGAATAACAAAATAAATTTCAGTCTTTACCCAGAAATAATAGTTTTTTAATTAATCTGAACCAACATTTTTCTTATGACCTTTCCAGGCTCATTTGTTAAATGAATATTTTATTGAATATTTAAGTACTTTCATGATGTTTAGTAGAAACATAACCAGTATCCACATGGAAGCATTTGCAAAGTCTTTGAAAACGTGATGACATTAAAGGAAAGTATAGTAGCATATGAAACTTAAAAGGTGAGCTTCAGTGCCTGTTGAGTAGTCTGCGCGTACAAAGAGATGATCTTATGTTTCAGCTTCTGTACGAAGTATGGGCCAAGCCATCGATGTGGTACAAGTTCCAGCCCCTTGATTACATCAGGTTTGTGTTCATCGCCTTGTGTTTTTCGTCTTATGCGTATGATCCACACCTGTTGCGTCAGTCTTTTGTATCTTACATTCTTATATTACCTTCTTTCCTAAATTTAGTACTGTTAAGGAAGAGGTACTTTATTACAGTGAGCAGGCTTTTTCTGCTTTCCTACTCCCTGAAAGTTAAAAATCATGTATTTCAAGTAAACAAAAATTATCCCAAGCTGCTTTCAGTGCTTCAGACACACATGTTGTGTTTTCAATTATTTAAGTGTTGGAAATATGGGGTCTTTGGGTCCTTGAAATTTGGCTGTCGTTTTAATGCCACACTCGGCAATATTCCAGTTATATGAAGACAGTCTGTGAATAACTGAATCTGGACCAGACAATCAAGTGATTGACATCATGAGCATTAATCTTTCACACCACAAACTGGATTTAATTTTGTAGGTGAAGGTTTTGTTCTTGTCAGATTCTACTTTGGTGAGAAGATCTAGTGATTGATATCATGAGCATTAATCTTTCAGGCCACAAGCTTGATTTAATTATGTACCTCACACAGTGTACGAGTTAATTTTGAAAACTCACTGGCCAGGAGGGCTAGTTAAGTAAAACTGATGCTAGCCCACATCATACTTCACTGGCCCTGCAAAATATCAATGTCAAAATGAACATCGATCAGAATTGGTGTGATGTTTGGTAATTGAAGATTGTAAGTGAACACCCTAAAAACTGAATTCATCATAGTCATGTGCATTAAAGAAAAAATTATCTGAGATTTTCATCATTTTCCATTCATGATAGCTTTAACAATATAATACTCAGAATTGATTTTCATGTTTTTCCATTCATGATGGTAAGTTAACAATATAATAACTGGCTTCATTTTCATCCATTCATGATAGCTTTAACAATATAATACTGGGCGTGATTTTCATCATTTTCCATTCATGATAGCTTTAATCTACTGGTCTGATTTTCATCATTTTCCATTCATGATAGCTTTAACAATATATTACTGGCTTGATTCACAATCAGCTAGCATTTGGCTAGCGGGCCAGTAGCTATTTCAAACGCTGACCTCACATTTTGAATTTTGACATCATTTGACATCATGAGCAATAATCTTTAAGAACACAGACTCGATTTAATTATGTATTTTGCATTTTGAATGTTAATGTTTTCTTCTTGTCAGACGCTACTTTGGTGAGAAGATTGGCATCTACTTCAGTTGGCTCGGCTACTACACCAGTATGTTGATACCCTCGGCCATTATTGGTCTTGTTGTCACCTTCTTTGGCCTTGGAACACTCTGGGATGATGTGCCCAGGTAAAAATCTTTCCTGTTATTCATGAGTTAGTGAGTTAGTTTAGTTTTACGCCACTTTTAGCAATATTCCAGCGATATCACGGCGGGGGACACCAGAAATGGGCTTCACACATAGTACCCATATGGGGAATCAAACCCGGGTCTTTGGCTTGACGAGAGGAACTCTTTAACCACTAGGCTACCCCCTGTTTTTCATGAAAGTGTATTGACCACTCCCAACTGTTTCCGGATTCTGAGAATGAAATGAAACTCCATAATGGTTGATGATAATGTACAAATATTAACTGTACATCCAGAAGGACACTGAGCATATACTACCTCAGTTCCTGAAGAAAGTTGCTCATTACAACTTACTCACCTGCTTCAATGTTGGGTTGGCTATATCATGTTCAGTTGATTGTTAAGAAGTTTGGGAGAAATTCGATATTGAAAGTCTAAGTGACATGCAAAAGAAAGCCTTCAAAACATTTAGATGGAAAGTATAACTTCATCATGTCCATTAAGAATGGCAGTTGGTTTCTAGGTAATATGAGTTATAGTCTGTTTGCAGTGAAAATGTATTCACCCCTTGTAATACAAACAAATAATAGCGATTGTGTCTGTGTTTGATATGTTGGTAAAATTTTAGGAATAGCAAGCGTAGGTAATCTGCAATTGCAATAACCATGGAAATGGATCAATGGATTTGTGAAGCTGCATTGTTTGCCTGGAGGTATAGCAGATTGGCATTTAGTGAAGAACTGGCATTTATTCAAGGGTTGACGTTGGAAATATGTACTCTTAGATACCGATCTATCCTATCTCTGCAGTTATATCTGTTTTCAGTCAGGAGATTTGTCTGTTGGATAAGGCTGGCAACACTACCATGTGTCCTCTGTGTGACAAGAGATGCTCCTTCTGGAGACTGAAGCGAAGTTGCCTGTACTCACAAGTCACGTATCTGTTCGACAACCCGGCCACGGTGGCCTTTGCTGTGTTTATGGCGTTGTGGGGTATGTACATTTATTGTTGCTATATCATCCAGATATAACAAGCTCCTTCCGAATAGCGTCTGACCCTCTGACAAATCCGGCAGATTCGGCAAAGGTCTGATAGAACTGTACAACCAGCTGGCCCCAGTGTCTGACTGTATATTCCACGATGGCTTTGACTGAAGTTGTTATATGTGACATGTGACACTTGTTTGCTGTTTATAAATCTTATGTTTGTTAATAATTTCAGCGCAAATAATAAGAAATGTTTAATCTGAAATGTGTGTTTAATTTTATTCTTTAAAAGTGAATTGTCAATGGGTCATATAGACATCTGAAGCTTACAGGACCCAATGTCCTGTTACTTTGAAACACCATTCATGAACACTGATATCCTAGTCCTAATCTTAAGACCCATGAAGATCTTAGAATCGATCTTCAGTGACCCATGCTTGTTGTAAAAGGCGACTAACGGTATTGGGTGGTTAGGCTCGCTGACTTGGTTGACATGTGTCATTGTATCCCAATTGCTTAGATCGATGCTCATGATGTTGATCACAGGATTTCCTGTTCCAGACTCGATTATTTACAGACCGCTACCATATAGCTGTAATATTGCTGATTGCGGCGTAAAACTCAACTCACTCATAATCTTGAGACACATGAAGATTCAGATCATGGGATCAGCTGGTCAGGCTCATCATATCCAAATTATGTAGATGCTCATGCTATTGATCACTGGAATGTCTGGTCCAGACTCGATTATAACCAGACTACCAGGGGCGTAGCTACCATTATAAAAAAAATCCCTGGGCTTACACATGATTGTTGCTTAAAAGGTTGGGCAAGTCCTCAATACTGTCTAAATAAACAGCTTTGAAAACTATTGGGCTTACACAGTGTAAGAAATAAGCCAAAAAAGCAGCCAGACTTGGATTTAACCAGACCAAATATGGGGAATTTACTCAGATGTATGGAAGAATTTACTCAGATGTATGGATCTAGACCGTCTTGGGTGGTCGGACGGGCCTTAATACACTTTACAAAACAGTAAATGACTTACAACTGTCTATAGCGGGAAATCTGAATAGACAACAAATAAACTTAGGTTTGAAGCTCACAGTACAAAGAAGTGTAATATTATCTCTGTTCTTTGAGGAAGAACACCAGTATCCTACATCACTAGCTTGGTTTCAGACTACCGCTGGCTCCTTCTCTTTTCCACACTATGTACCCACAGTGTTGATCATTAGGAATGTTTTCAGCAAACAGTGCTTGTTGTAAGATGCAATTATGGGAGCCTAACTACTTTTTGATGATCAGGCTTGCTGAGTTTGGCTGATCTGATTAAAAATAAACTAGTGACTGAGTTGGGTTTTACTCCGCTTGTAGCAATATTTCAGCGGTAAGAGTTCCTCCCGTTCCCCCATCCCAAATAATATGTATAAATATTCTAGAATTATAAACAAACCTTAACACAACAATTACTAGAGAACACACAAAATGATTAAAAGTCCAAAATTTAAGTTAGGGCTAGGTTTAGGGTTAGGTTTAGAGTTTGGTTTAGAGTTGGGGGAACGGAAGGAACTCTTTCCACTTCAGCAGTATCACACATTGTACCCATGGGGAATCGAGCCCGGGTTTTCAGTTTGACGAGTGATTTCTTTAACCCCTGGGCTTCCCCACCACCCCAAAATATACAAATACACTGGATAAGGGAATAAGAGAGCAGACCTCATCTAGGCAATGATGCAATGATAGGAAATGGAAATGCTGCTCCCTGAGTTTGTTGCCTGCCAAATTAATGATTTAGAGCTGACACTCTTTGAAATACCTGAACGGAAATGATATAAAAATTTGCCAGGCGTCATGTTTTGTGGTTGGTGCTCATGATTATAATTCTCTTGTTCCAGCAACATTCTTTGCCGAAATGTGGAAACGACGTCAGGCTGAGATTGAATATGATTGGGATGTAGCTGATTTTGAGGAAGAGGTTAGTTCCGCTATCAGTTGATGCTCTGTTGTTTTTGTTGTTTGATGGTGTTTGACATTAGGAACGCATTGTCCAGTTGACATCATTCAACAACCTTTCTTGTTATAAGAGGCGACTAACGGGATCGGGTGGTAAGGCTCACTGACTTGGTTGACACATGTCATCGTATCCCATTAGCGAAATCGATGCTCATGATGTTGATCACTGGATTGTCTGGTTCAGACTCGATTATTTACAGACTTCTGCCATATGACTGGAATACTGCTGAGTGCAGTGTTAACAACAACCAGCAAACAGTCATTCAACAACATGTGAAACGAACATATACCAGACCACAGACTTGGTTCCGTCAAACTCTGCTGGTTACTGAAGGTCACATACTGAATCAGGTGGTGAAGCCCGATGTCATGTGACGTCCTGATGACTTGGATTATTGCTCATAATATCAATCACTGATTTGTCTGGTCCAGATTCAGTCATTTACAGGACATGACATACAAATGGCCATACTTAATGCTCAACACCGTCACACAGCAGATGAACCGCCTTCATTTAACCACCCACACACATATAATTTAGTGATACAGGAATTAACATCCACAAGACATTTTGCATTATTTGAGCAGAATTTGACAATATTTAAAGGCAAAATGTCACATATTTTCGACAATATTTTGGCCTATATAATATATATTGGGGCATATGTACTCACTATAGCTTCCCATTGATGCAATAAGTCAGTGTTTGTCGAACTGGTTTCAATCACAAGTTGTGCGTAGGATATTCCTAAACAGCGCCCCAAGGGACATAACTCTATGGGGTTCACTTGAAATAATATTCGGCTGGTTGAAGGTGCAGGAGTTGATTTAATGCAATGTTGCATTAATACATTCAAACTTTTTAATTTAATATTGTAATCTAAATCCGTAATTTTTTTGGGGGGGGAATAAATGATATAGTAGCTTCCCTGAGGGCCCGATAGTTTGTATTATTGAGAGAAATGCATTATTTATTTTCAGAGAAGTTTGTTGTAATACAGTACCTTTTAACTTAAAAGTATATCCATATATTTGTGATGTTTCAGGAAATGGAAGCTTCCTTGAAGGCTGCTAGGTTTATGAAGAGAAATGCATTATTTATTTTTAGAGAAGAGTCGTGTGATGGTGCCTTTAACAGTATATGCATGTATTTGTGATGTTTCAGGAAACACTACGACCAGAGTTTGAAGCGTCAGTGACACGGATGAAAAAGAATCCCATCAATCACGTAAGTTTTCTCAGGACCTGTTGCCACTACCACAAAGCATGTTTAGAGATGTTGATAGCATCGTAGCATTAAGCCCACCAAGTTGGTAGCTCTCTAGTGTCACTGTATGTATAGACAGCAGCATGGTAGCAAGTAGCCATTGGTGAATGAATGCACAGCTTTGGAGGAAGGAACGGTGCGAATTTGTATGTGCATAGAATGCTAAAGTCAAATTTGTATGTCTTTGGAGGGGGTTAGTTTTAAAATATAACTTCTTTGAGTTGTATTTTTTAGGTACAATTTTGAAATATTTTATGGATAAAAACTTATTTTATTTCATGAATGCGATGTTTCCATACAGAAAAATAGTTTTAAACTAAAGTAATGTTAAGTTAGTTGTATTGTTCTGGAAGTTTTGAGTAGGTCAGTATTGTGTTTGTTTGCACCGTGAAATGCATTTAGTTTGATCATCACAAATCTCGTCAAAATTATTGTGTGCTCTCCCTTTGTATACAGAGAGGCAGAGATTAATTTGGACCTCCTCAGATGCCCATATTTGGCCCAAACAGTAAATGTTTGTAAAATGTCCTGAATGGAAATTAAACTTTACCCAGTTCATGTTAATATAATCATCACTTACCTGGAAACGTCTTAGAGATGAGGGGGTGATGGGGTAGCCTAGTGGTTAAAGCGTTTGCTCATCACGCCGAAGACCCGGGTTCGATTCCTCACATTGGTACAATGTGTGAAGCCCATTTCTGGTGTCCCCCTCCGTGATATTGCTTGAATATTGCTAAAAGTGATGTAAACCTGAACTCACTCACTCAGTCTTAAAGATGACAACTATTTCACTGATAACATGTCCAATAAAGAAAGAGACTTTGTTTTTAACTAGGTCAGAAATTAAGAAAACAGGAAGTTTAAAAAAATTCCAATTATGTGCAAAAATTCAGTTAGAATCCTAGGAGACTAATATATTCTCCATTCTGAGGCAAAGGCAGACTGTGGAAGGAAGATGAATTCTTTACTGTATGTCTGTATGCGTAGATGCAATATGTAATATCATGTAGTATAAATTTTAAGTCAAATACATGCCTTTTGTAAATTGTCCTATTTTAGCTTTCAAAACATTGTAACCCTGATGCTTCAGAGGTATGTGGGAAATTTTGGAAGAACAATTATCAATAAATTGTTGAAGTTTCATATTTGGAAGTGAACATTTTAAGTTCATGTCTGTTTGAGAGACATTTAAAAACTGTTTTCCATTGTTTATTTGTATTCTGAATTGGGATTTATGATCACTGCATGTCATTAAGTATTTACAAAAAAATACATGAAAATTGCTTTAAAAATTGTTTGTTTGTGCTTATCAGTGACATAATTTGTCAGCCATGTTAACTTTATGGTTCATTTTCATGTTTGTTTCCAAATTCTGCTGGTCTGGTTTAAGAGGAGAATTTTAGTAAACCAACTGTCAGTGTCAAGTTGGTACAGCCCTTGCTATTGGCTGTATGAGTGTTAAACTTGTTCTGATTGGCTGATATGAATTGTTACAGACAGCACTGGCAGTGGTAGGTTTGTGTCAGTGGGTTTAGTTATGTTAGTTGTTGACTCATTGATTGACATAGTTCTGATTTCTCAAGCTCTGTCTAAACCCCGTCAATGCTGTATATGTGGAAAAGTCTCTTTACATTCAAACGTGTGAAGTCCTACCCCATGCTATAAGACTGCAGCACTGAATGTGACTATTTAGAAGCTTCTTTGCTTGTTTTACATGAATCTTTTACAGTTTTACCCCCAATGGTTTTGTCTATCTATCGATATGTTTTGTCTTTCAATCTTGTTTTTCTAAAGTCTTTGAATGGCATTTAGATACCCATAAAGTCGAGCGTTTATGGAAGTCTATTTATTTATTTTGAAGAACAACATTTAATTTCTAGACATCAAGGGCAAGAAACACATCCGAGGATATTAAACTGCAATAAATCACCCACATTTTCATGATATGATGCAAGCATATTTTACTGAGGCTATGTACAATCCATTTGATTTCGTTTCAGACCGATGAATTGCTCACTAACACAAAATCTAATAAATGCAACAAAACCAAATTTTGCACAGTCACATGAAATCGACTGACCAACTCTGATGATTTGTCTCCTAATTTTGAACACCTGAATAAAAACGTTGTTTAACAAACAATCATTATTTTGTTGTCACCTTTCGCTATTTTCAACAAGGGGGGACCACTTGCTGGTAGAACAGCCAGGTGTGCACATTGTGCATGAAATTTCACTACACACGCTTGTTGATTACCTGGCTGTCCTACCAGCAAGTGGTCCCCCCTCGTAAAACATAGCAAAAAGAGACTGTAATCAGTGTTGTATAGATTAAAAATATAATGTTTAAAAAGTGCCTGAAAACAAATTCTGTAAGAGCCAAACCCTGTTATGTTTCACACACTAGCAAAACTGTGATTAACATAAACTTTATTTTATTGTCCCTTAAACATCATTGAAAAGTACTACTGTTGTAATATACCTTTACATGTAAGAACTGCTATCTCCAGATTTAGATGTTCAAATTTTAAAATTGCCATAGAAACAGGAAGATATTCTAATACTCATAGACATCTAAGGCTGTGTAGCCACTGTAAAAACAATAATGTAAATATTATTGAGGACGAACATTATATTTTGCTTGAATGTGCGCTTTATGATGATATTAGAAACAAATACCTTATTGATACTTTAAAAAACCATATAACCATATGTCCGTTGTTAATATTGTCAAAGATTCAAACACATGTACTCTATATGGAAATGTTGGAAATTTCCTCAATCATGATGTTTGTATCTTGGGCCTGAGGCCCCTATACTGAATAAAAATGTCTGTCTGTCTAAACATCATTTAAACTGTCATTCACATTGATGACTTTAGAATATTCTACAGACAGAGAGTGTAAGCAGGGCTCCAGATAAGGGCCGTATCGGCGTATGTACGGATAGAAAATATGCACGATACGATAGGAAATAATTTAGAAAACGTAGCAGATACGCACCACAGCAATGGTGTACGGTGTTAAAATCATTTACAGACGTATTTATCTGAAAAAGTATTGTTTTATTGTTTATTGACCTGTTTACACAAGAGTAGCAATGTTGTGGTGCATATATGAAACGAAACACAAGATTACTGATATGCCATTAAATTCCATTCAGTACTCTAAATGTACTCTTAAGTTTTTCCAGTACTCCAAAATTGAAAACATAAGGAGTACGTACTCCTGATGTTGAAAAATTATCTGGAGCCCTGGTAAGAATTGTCAAAGGTATCAGTCCAGCCCAAGCTTCATTCAATGTTCAGGAGTCTAAATTCACAGATGCCATACTTAGGTCTGGTCATCACATTTACTGAAGCTAATAGGAAGATTTTTTGTTGCCCCTTAACACGTTCATTTAAACTTAGTCTTTAGCTTTTGTATTTCATTCTGTCTGCTAACCATAATGTGTTTAATTTTATTTCAGGAGGTTTGTCGAACTGAGTATCACAATATCATAGCAAAGCAAAGGCATATTTTTGCCATCCTACATTCAAGCAATCACGTAGCATTTTGTTCTCCTTTCACAATATGAATAATGCTTGTTAAGATTTCACCAATAAGGACTTTCAGTTAACTGTTCAAGTTTCCTTCAATGCTTGAAACGCGCATCTGATGCTACAAAGAAATTGGATGCTAATCTGATATTAACAACGTTCATACTTACTCCTACTGCACAAGTGCAGCATTAAGTGGTGATTGCATGATGCTTTGTGCCCATATATGAATATAAAATGCTAGATCTGCTTTCTAGGCCTTGGTTCTGTATTTAGTGCAATAAAATTGAAAGAAATATTCTAATTGAAATATTTTTTCCAAAAATTTCAAAACAAGTCTTTTTCAGGTTTCTTTTACATCACATTCACTTTAATATTAACATGTTAATATGTAAATTAGTTAGTTAAATGCTTGAATAACATTTTTTATCAGTTATAAACTGATAATTGCTGCATTTTACTGGACGTTATTGATTTTGATATTTATTTATAAAAATGTTTGCATTCTTCCCTGTGTTGTGTGATGAAGTATATGATTATCCTGATTTTGTAGCTAAAATGGATGGAAATAGGAATAAAACAGTCAATAATTTATCAGGGCGGACTTAATTCATGTGCCCTCATTTTGCATAGCAAATAGATATTTTGAATCACATTTCTGATGTCATAGGTAATTTGATTATGAACGTAAACACTTGTTGTGATTGTTGAATCACGTGATTGAGTCAGAGCCTCACGATTAAGCTGTTGGAAGCTTGGTGGAAGATATGTGCATATATTTAGAAGAAAACAAAAGCAATTTTGAAGAGGAAGCACACAACAGATTACATATGAACAGAAAATCTAACATTACATCAATGTGAGTTAATGAGCAGTACTTTCAATATTTGTGTTATTAATTACTATACTTTTACCAGCAAGCTGTGAGAAAGTAACGCTGAAGGGGTTGTTGTAGGCACAGGTACTACAGATAACGTACCCCAGGTATGTTTCTGTATACAGAAATATTAATGTACCCCAAACAAAGTCAAAATACAGAAACGTACCCAGTACCCTAAAAAGTGGACGAGTCCATATTCCGCAATCCAAACCCGAAACCGTATGTAGTTGTTCCTATTCAACTGATTACGAGTGGTATTATACATCGCGAAATATCCGTTACTGTTTATTCTCATTACTTATACAACACAATCAAATGTATCTAATACAACAGTGTGACGGTTCCAATCAAGAAAACGACACAGTGCGGAATGGAATCGTCCAAGAGTACGTTTCTGTATTCTGATTATGGCCAGGGTACGTTTCTGTATACAGAAACTTACCTGGGGTACACATCTGTTGTACCCGTGCCGACAAAGACCCCTTCAGCGAAAGTAACGTTTAAACTCACAAAATTTTCTCCCTTTACCGATCTTGTCACACTTTGAAGGCCAAGGTCAAACATATTTGGACCTACCCTATTGTTAATGTTTCAAGGCTTCTGTTGTGTTCCTATGAATAACAAATTTCTGGAACACCTTTTTGTTTGATTGTGTTGAACTTATTTAAGGACACTATCATGCTGATAACATCCATGTTTGCTACAGAAACAAAAACACTGTTTTCAGGACAGTATATTTTCAGAATCTCTCAGACTGGTATAAAAGCCAACAAATGACAATCTGAGAGCTTCTGAAAATAAGCATTACCCTTTTATAAAGCTTTGTGTTCCCTTCCAGTTGTTGTGTTTTGTGCCTTAGACCAGAAGAAATTAATTATCTGATTTTGATTTACTTTGTTTCATAGATAATTCAGGTGGGAATGATATCAGTATTTTAGCTGTAGTTCAATTGTTTATTTCACAGGAATTGGAGATTCTATTCACATATCTGGTTGTCACGTTTGTGTTCATTTGAGACAATAGCCCTACCAGTTATCCTATTTACAGAGATGGTATATGAGAAACAGAGAGGCCAATAACCTTTTCAGTTTGCAGCTCCAAATTGGATCCTTTCTAGCAGCATTTAGTATTGTCTCATGGCATATTAGGTAGCTGATCTTACTGGGACAAACAGAAGCTAGACTAGGACTTTGGATGACAGGCTATAGTCACAGACTGGAGAAAAGTGTGCAGTTTCAAAAACATTAAATTACTGACGACCATTTTTTAAGGATGATTATATTGGAACATTTAGATAAAGTTCAGGATAGGTTTTGTTTTAGTTTGTTTTGCTTTATCCAGGTTTATAGGAACAAAATCACCCAGGTACCAACAGACATTTCATGGATACCGCATGTGGTTTTAACTTTTTCGGAAATGTCAGAGTGGTGTTTCCGCATGACAACATCATTGCTTCATCCAGCTACTGAAGCCATTTTGAGTTATAGAATTTAAGGGGGATTTATCGACTGAACAATGAACACATAATATTAGTTCCTATCATATTTTGTGGATTCATATGGTCTTTACAATGAAAATGTAACTACCGGTAAAAAATGTGAATGACTAATTCTTGTCTTTTTTTTCAAATTTTGATTTTCTAATTTTATGATTGGTTCTTTAACCATTGGGTTGAAACTGCAGCTAATGGTAGTTAAGAGCTGGAGTAAAGTTGATACTACTTGTTGAACTAACAAAACCATCTTCTTGGTCATTTTAATATTTAAAGGAATTGGAAGATCCATAGATATAGTCCCTAACTGACAGAAACTGATGCAGTTGATACAATATTTTAATTTTCTAAACAGAAATAAGCAAATGTTCCCTAAATGGATGAAGGAGATTTTTGGGCGACATAGACTGAAAACCCCACAGACCTTTTGACCATTTGCAGTAACTAATTAGATAAGTCTTCACCAACTTCTGAAATGTCAGAGGCATACAATTAAACGTTGACTGAAACTGACTGTTGGTATGTCAGATAATGTTGACATTTTTGTGATGACTGTTGTCCATGTATCACTGACTTGACCTTCACATGGCTGTATGTGAGTTGATTACGTTCTGGGTCACTGTTAGGCTTGAAACCTTGACGCACACATGTGGTCTCACCTTAGGCAAGTGAGTTTGTTCAAAATGGCCTCTGTTCACCCATCATACAATGGGTACCAGGTGGGATAAGTCTTATGACTATTACCTTGATTATCTTGGGTTATCTGGGGCAGTAATGTCCATTATGTTGTATGCGCTTAGAGCATGTCCCAGTGACGTGGAGTTCAGTGCTATATAAGTGGCCTTATTATCATTATCTTGACTGAACTACATGAAGAAGCTGCAGATGTTAACGCTTGGTGAGGGCTGACTGCCAGGCCCTTAAGCTGAATTATAGCAATTCTTTAGTCACATATTTCCCTGTTTCACTTACATGGCTTGTTTACTAAAAGCAACAGATAGGGATTTTGAACGAATGTCCAACAATAAGATTACATGAAACATACTATGAATATTTACACATGACAGCTAGCAGGTGAACCATTCACAAGTAGGTCAACAGAAATGAATTATGAATCAATGTAGTGAAGATGTTGACAAGATCATCTGAGTATATGTTTGCATGGAACAATGGGACTTAGGATCTTTTCCAGAATATAAATCTGTTAGATTTGGCACAAGTATTTTACCTGGAAACTATGTGGAACATTGACTGCCTTTCATAATGGTATGACAGTTCATGGTTGACTGTAACCTTGATGGACTAGACAGAGTAGCTTCCCTTTTACAAAGGGCAATAACTCTGGTGGACTGATGGATTGATTTAGAAAATGTGTTGACAAATGTTCTGTTGTCTATATTTCCACCAGTGTGAAGGAATCCTTGTAGTTAAGACACTCTTTGTCAGAGATGACTACAATTAAAATTAAAATTAAAATTTATGAACGACATCATACAAACTAGAGGTTCCCTGACTTGTGCTTGACAAGACTCGCTATATTCAATGTTTTGGTCTTTATACAGAATATTTGATCACTGGGTATAACCTCTTTTAAAGTTTTTGTCAAAATGTGGACATGACCGTGGACCTCTTTAGGTGATAACATACCCTATTATACTTGCGAACGATTTCAGCTCTGTTACAGTTCTGGCTTGTCACCATGGATTTATTGGGTTTGCATGACACTTGCTGTCTCTTATCATGGCTAAGACTTTGCATGAATTCCCAACATTCTCATGCTAAAACACCAGGCTTTGCTATTTTACCTTAATGAGTTTACTTTGTTAGAGTGAAAATGAATTGGGTGGTCAGCTCAATGATTTGGTTCATTGGCCGTGTTGTCAGTCTCAGATGCAGCTGTTCGTGGTTCAAGGTGCCGTTGTACAAAACAACCTTAGCGCTAAGACTACCTTAAGTCTATGTTAAGGTATGGTAGTTACCTTAGCGCTAAGATCACTTTGTGCAATGTCACCGTGTAGGGCTTGCTAAGTTCTCCCAGGAACCTTTGATCATGGGTTTGACTCCCAGATTGGCTTAGATGATGCCAAAATTGTTCCTGACAGTGCCAAATTGCAACGACCTGCCCCCACACATACTGACCCGCAATATATCTGAAATATTGTTAAACCCATCACTCACTCACCCAATGGCATGGATGGTTGCTGTTGCCATCAACATTGGTTTCCTTGTGTTGACTTCACTCATTCACTATGTTACTGGCAATCCCCATCCTGATGTCTGGCCAGTCTTGCAAAGCATGGGTGTTTTATCAACATACTCGGTCATATCAAACCTTCCTTCAAGACTGCTAATTTCAAGATATCAATAATGTATTTCTGCATTCGGTTTCATAAGTTTTGAATTAAATATTTACAAACTCTTCCTTTGGATTCAGTATTTCGATAGTTACATTGTTTAAGGAGTGACAGTCTTCAGACTGATAGCTAGTAATGAATATTATGATTAATCATATATCATATATCTATTTGCTATAATAATTGTAGATTGTTTCTTAAAGTTGATTTTTTTGTCAAGTGCATCAATATGTATATATTGCTTTTATGACTCATTCATACATTGCTGCATATATTTTAATACGTAACAGTAGATCTATGGTGATACACTTCGGTCATGTGTTCCAAAGATTTGGTGAAAGAGTGGCACCAAACACAGACTTCAAATTTCAGTTCCTATTTACCCACGTTGACTCAATAGCTTTCGACCACAGAAAAATAAAACACATTTAGTCAGAATAATGAAATATTGAAATGGAAAGGTATTTTCCAGATACTAGTAACCAGTTCTATCAATAATCTCTTGGTGTTTGTTTTAAACCATTGAATCTGTCACAAATGACCTAATGTCATCTTAAGCAGGATGGGAGATTTCAAACGGTGTTTCATTATAAATATGGACAGAAGTTTTAAAAAGTTGAGAATGTTTAGGTGGAAACATATTAAGACCGGTAAGATTGACCAAACATTCGGGGGATTTTGGTGCCATTCGTTTTGTTAATGGGGGTCAATTTTGTGGGAAACCATTACCCTATTGTATCACCATCAGAGAGTTCATTTGATCTGTGTATAGGAATGTGAAGTGATGATGATGATGATGATGATGTTTATTGGACATGTTGACAACACAGTTGATCTGGATACTGGAATTTATTGCAATAATCATGACTCTTATACTCGCCTTTCATTGTTGTAATAATTATTTGTCGTGCAAATTCCTGTTTCACGTTTCATTAAGATGTAAATATGGAGGAATGGGTGTCAACATATGTGAGAATAACTATTTGCTAAAAACTTTGCACACATTGCCTTGATTGCTATTATGTATACAATTTCAGTAATTTTCAGATTAAGTATGTTACCTGATTTTGAAATTAGGCAGATATTACTCAAATGATAGAAAGGTAGAATCAATTGGAAGCAAAATATGTATTGAATTTGAAGTGTGTGCATTGCATATTGTACACTTCATGTTGTAACATGACCAATGATTGGTTGTTTAAGACAAGGAAGATGACTGACAGGTGTTGGTGTGTGTTGCAGATTGAGGAGCCGTACCTGTCACTGGGCAGTCGATTGTGTCGCTACATGTCTTCTCTCTGGGTCGTCCTTTTCATGGTAAGTGTGTCTCATCATAAATGTGTGACAGTTGGATTTTCTGACATCTGAGAATTGTCTGTGAACGTAGTGGCACAGATACAGTGGTGGTCTGATTTCTGGGCATGATAATATGGATAAACACAAGGACTGGTCAACTAAGAGTCCAGATGCTTTCTCCCTCTCTCTCTCTCTCTCTTTTCTCTCTCTCTCTCTCTCTCCTCTCTCCTTCTCTCTCTCTCTCTCACTCTCTTTTTCTCTCTCTCTCTCTCTCTCCCTCTCTCACTTCTCTCTCTCCCTCTCTCACTTCTCTCTCTCCCTCTCTCTCTTCTCTCTCTCTCTCTCTCTCTCTCTCTCTCCCTCTCCCTTTCCCTTTCCCTTTCCCTCTCCCTCACACACACAGACGCAAAAGAGAGAGAGAGAGAGGTGTAAGTATGGTGATATGTATGTGACAATCGAGGCTGCTGCGTTTGAAGCACCACCTATTATTAACATATTTTGTGTCCACAATGATTGACTTTTCTTTTATTGTTCTGTGGACAGTTGTGTGTGGTAGTGGCAGCAGTGTTTGGCGTCATCGTCTATCGAATCACGGTGTCGGCGCTGTTGTATGGCACTGACCAGGAGGAGATCAGTCAACGAGCATCAACCATCACATCAGCAACAGCAGCTTGCATCAATCTTGTCATCATCATCGTGCTAGGCAGGGTAGGTATCACAGCTTTGGGGGTGGTGGGGTAGCCTAGCGTTAAAACATTCCTGCTTTGATTCCCAACATGGGTACAATGTGTGAAAAACATTTTCTTGTGTCCCTTCATAGGCGGATCCAGAGGGTTGTGCTGAAAATTGTTAAATGACCATTGAAACTCGAGTGAAAATGAAGTGTGCGCCCCTCCTTTTCTCAATAGTGTGCACCCCCCCTTTCTCAAATAGATCAGGGGTCCTGGACAACAAAATGGGGGTCCCAGACTCTTAAACATTATTATTAATACTGTTATTGTATTGTGTATCATGGTCATCATTTTGTTACAGTAGTTAAATTGCAAATGATACCATAACCCAGCTAGTAGCAGACACAGTGATAACTCATTGTTATTTGATTGGAATTTTAAAAAAAGTATTTGGACTTTTTCTGAGTCCCTGAGGATGTGCTAATAAATTTCTTTGTGTTGATTGTCAATTTTTATGCATATAGGACACAGGAATTCGCTTCCCATATATCCCTGGGCAGTGAATATATCCAGCATTGTATATTGTATTGCTGACTGACTGATTGAGTTTAGTTTTATGCCGTTTTTTAGCAATATTCCAGCAATATCACCGCGGGGGACACCAGAAATGGGCTTAACACATTGTGCCCATGTGGGGAATCGAACCAGGTCTTCGGCGTGATGAGCCAACACTTTAACCACTAGGCTACCCCATCGCCCCGTATTTTGTATTAAGTTTTAAATATGCTTGACTTTATGCCACTCGATCAGTTAGGCATCACTGGATGTTCAGGAAGTACATGATGTTATCAAACGTTTGGATCATGTGCAATGATGTAAATGACTATTCATATGACAGTCTTGCTATATTCTTCATCATTTCTTGCAGGTGTACTTGGTCATTGCCGAAGTCTTAACAAATTTTGGTAAGTTACAAAAGACCTTTTTCGGGGTAGTAATAGCAGTTGGGTTTTTTTACATATTGTTTTGAGTTTATTACATTGTTGTAAGTTGAAAATGTGCTTGATCAGTTTATAACATGATCTGGTAAGCTCATTACATTTTGGTGAGTTCATTTAACAACAGAAAGTTCATTCTAGCTTGACATTGTGTGATACTTGATTCTTATTTGCTGAGAGCTCATTCAAAATGTACTTAAATGGCAGTTAAACACTAATTTACGCGTTCAGTTTTTAAATTACATTTAGTGCTTCTAAAGCAACGATAAAAGATTGCAAACTTGAAAACAGAGTAGCTTTATCTTCTAATTATAATAAATACCTTGGTCCTGAAGTTTGTTCTTAAGTTAGGATGAAGTAGACCTCGAATTGTCCTTCTTGTCACACTCTTATATCAGCCAGCCTACTGAAACCACAGGATACAGGGGCATAGCTACCATTACCAAAAAAAAAGAAAAAAAAAAGAGCCCGGGTTCACACATGATTGTTGCTAAAAAGATTGGCCAAACCCTCAATACTATCTAAATATAAAGCTTTGCAACCAATCAGGCTTACACGAAAGAATTGGCTTGCTACCCGCCTGGGAAACAGTCTGACTGTCATGAGATACCATTGCTAATAGGGTTTACCGTAATAGTCAACAGCCAAGGGGGGTAACTCTAAATCACACTTCCTGTTACAATTTTCCCAGAGCAGCATTGATATTTTACAAGTGCTTCAGTCATTTGCTCCCACCGAGAATCACTGCCACATTCTGATATGTTATGATTAATGAGTGAAATTGTCAGGTTATGCTGTGCCGCTCTTAGTGCTGAGCATGTGTATAATGTGGCGCTATTTTGACAGAAACCCACCGCACACAGACAGAGTGGGAAGACAGCTTCACACTCAAGATGTTCCTGTTCCAGTTCGTCAACCACTACGCCTCTCTCTTCTACATTGCCTTCTTCAAGGGAAAGTGAGTATACAAACCCACAAGGAAATTCTTTACTCATCTATACACAAACACCTGATATTTATAGTCTTGGGCTGCAACGAATCCGCTATGACCTGATTATGATACATATAGGGAGCATTGGTTAACAAATATGATTATCTTACCTTCATGTAAAATACTTTAATTTCATTGGTCAATGACACTTTAACAAGTTTCCGTGTCACCCCTGACAGGAGGGTGACAACTGGAAAAAATATTACCCTCTGTAACCCCAGACTCTCCCCCAAGAAGCTGTATCACCAGCAATAGCATGACGTCATATGATGCTGCAGTGCACGGATGTCGAAAAATGTGTGATTAGTTGTTTTTAGTTCACTTGTGTACACATTTATTTTACTGACTTTCACAGCTTTATTTAAACTATTTTATACATGTAATTTTTTGCACACTCAACTGAAACAAAATTAACAATTTTTATAGCAGTTTTAAGCTTGTCAGAATATGTTTCACTGGTTTCTTGTTGTTATCCCCCGCCGCGCGTTTAGCGCGAAGCGGGGGATACAGTATTAGGCTCCGTCCGTCCGTCCATACGAATTGGAATATCTTAAGAACTGTTCTCTAGATTCTTTTCATATTTGGTAGCTAGGTTCTTCAAAGTATAAGAAAGGTCCAAGTCAGATTTGGTGACCTTGACCTTCATTTCAAGGTCACATGGGGACTTTCACGTTTTACCTGCATGTTAAGCTATCTCAAGAACCGTTCACTTGATTTTCTTCATATTCAATACAAAGCTTTATTTACATGTCATATAGTTGGTAGCGGGCTTATCGAGCCTACTGGCTTGGTGACACAGCTACAAAAAGGCGTACATCAGACAGTATTACAACTTGATATAACATCTACCCAATACAGTAACAGGTTAGCTGTTGATGTGTTATTCATTATATTCTGTCAAACAAATATTATATTTAACAATATTATATATCACATAAAACTGTGATACAGTTGTGACTGATGTTTGCTTCTGAAAAGAGGCAAAGAAAACAACAAAGTGAACACATTAATGATCTTATAGTGATAATGTCAATAAGTTGTCCTTATATTGTGTCATGTGGTAAGGTAAACATGACTTAAGAATGACATGGAAAATGACATTTTAGCGGTGAGTATGGCGTTCATTTGCGGCTCAGGGATTTAGAGGAAGTGAATTGCTGCGTCCTATGCTCATAAAAATTGACAAAGGACGCAGAAAAAGTCCAATAAAGATTTGGATCAAGTAACAATAAGTTATCACTGAGGCTGCTACTAGTCGGGTTATGGTATCATTTGCAATTTAATTACTGTAACAATGTGTTGAACATGATACACAATACAATAACAGTAACTGAATTACAACAATACTACAACATAGAATTAAAGATAATGTTTAAGTGCCTTAGACCTCCATTTTGTAGTCCAGGACCCCCTGAAAATTAAAAGTATGAGTCCCAGGGACCCTCAAGTACATGACTCAAGGTAAATCCCTGCATCCCTTTGGTATCTTCAGAACACACAACGATGAGACTGACTATCTGAGTATCGAACACATACCATTTCGCATCCATTTATCTTTTATTTCACAAAATTTCAAACATTGGTAATATTTGCATTTCTTTTGAAACACAAATGAGACACAAGATTCAAAACACTGATTTTTTTCAGATTAACCGGTCGCCCAGGCAGCTACAACAGAGCAATCCTTGGCAGCAGACAAGAAGAGGTTGGTATCATTTTGGCATTTTGTGGAACCATGTTCCAGTACACGTTCATCCTCTTAGTACTAAGCTCATTGTTTCGCAAAAACTAAGACAATTGTAGCTGTCATACTGTAACATAGATGAATAAAAGTACTTGTGTTAGGATCTTCTTTGAGAGGCATATACACGTCAGGAGTACTCTGAGTGAGTGAGTGAGTATGGTTTTACTCTTCTTTTCGCAATATTCCAGCAATGTCAAGGCAGGGGACACCAGATATGGATTTCACACACTATAACCATGTGGGGATTCGAACCTGGGTCTTCGGTGTGGGTCATTAGGCTACCGAACTACCCATGGAGTACTATGTAACTAAAGAGTGTTTCGGTGCTTGATAATGATGTTAAAATCTACACCAAAATGTTTCTCCTGGCTGTAAAGAAAGAAGTTGTTCATTCATATGTCCCGTCCTTACTTAGTACTAAAATCGCTTTGAGAAATGGGGCCTGATGAAGTTATCATAGTGTTCTCAAAACCTATGTATCTGTAGAATGTCAGGTTTTCTCTCGTCATGTTGAAGAGCACACCCTCATGACATAGACCCGTGAAGATCCGGGATAAATTGATCTTAAGTAACTCATGCTTGTCGTAAGAGGCGACTAATGGGAATGGGAGGTCCGGCACGCTGACTTGTTTGACACAGGTCACGATCCCATTTGCATAGATTGATGTTTCTGCTGTTGATCACTGGATTTTCTGGTCCAGACTAGATTATTTACAGACCAACGCCATACAGCTGGAATATTGCTGAGTGCGGCGTAAAACTAAACTCACTCATTCACTCACCTCATGACAGGGTCCAAAAAGGTTTTGTAATTTTTTAAATTGAAAATCCACATGACTCACACGTGTATGTTTCTTGTATCATTCTTGCTCACAATAGTGAAAAACAAACATAATGAGCTGACACTATTAGTTAAACAGTGTTTTGAAAGGATGTACAGGACTGTAAGACCCTTGTAAATTCTGTGTATCCTGAGGCGCAGCCGAAGGCACTGAATGAGACGCAAAACGTTCCGCCATGATTTTTGCCTGAACGGTCATAAAGGGAGCTAACTCGTTATGGCTTAGTCTATGATAAAAATGAATTTTAGGTTTTGTTAAACGACAAGTCAAATGCAGAAACATTTTATTTTTTAATATTTTTATTGACACAAACAAATAAGAAATTATAGCAACAATTTTATTACTCTGTTTATATACATAATTGTATACGCTAACTCTAAAACTTCGAAGCGATCACCTGTTTGGCAGCCACATTCCATATAAGGTCAAGGTCATTTGTACAATCAGTGTATTGTGTCACATAACAGATTTGACGGGGTGTACAGCTTTTACACCCTGGCAAATCCACGTACATGGTTTTGTATGCTTTGACTATTGACTAATCAGAATTTGACAAATTTATCTTAAGGGTAATAAAGCATTGTGTAGTCCAGGAGATGGGGGAGGTATGTGATGATCTGCTTATGTTCCAGTGTGATCCGGCAGGCTGTCTGATAGAGTTGTGTATACAGTTGGGTGTCATCATGGTTGGCAAACAGACCTTCAACAACTTCAAGGAGGTTATTCTACCGTGAGTACTTCCATGATTGTGCCGAGCCTATCATGTCAGTTAAATGTGTAGACGTGCAACAGATGACATTTCCCCTCCATGAGATGTTTATGGTTTGTCTCTGACTATTTCTGGCTTAACACTGAGGCATAAGACCACATATACCCAACAATGAATTTATCTCGCTGATATGTTTTAATCTGCCATTTTGAAAAAATCCAAACATATTTGAATGCAATGTCATGTGTCAGTAGTGACATGTAGTCAGAGGCCCAGATAAGCTGCGTATCCGGGTAAAATACGCATAGAAAATTTCCAATTACGCATTGAAAAAATAATTGTTGCGTACCATTTACGCTTTTAAAATGTTAGATACGCAAAAAGTTTAAAACAAATGCGTACGGAGTATATTTATAAAAATCGCTTGCGTAATGAAAAAGACATCGATTGCTATCAAGTTGTACTGTTAGTATAGGACTAGTGTTGTACTGTCAGTATAGGATGAGTGATTTTTTATGAAATCATTTCATTTCATGGTTTTGATTAGGTATGACATAAGGCAGGACATACCTGCTTAGTAAACTTACTCAATGACATAATACTTAGGTGAGTGAAATGACTGAAATACGCACATATTTGAAGGCAGTTGGTAACGGAAAATGAAATACCCACTCAACATTCATAATACCCACTCCAAAAAATACAGTGGGTACAGTACCCACATGAGCTAAATCTTATCTGGAGCTCTGTGTAGTAGTTCATCAAGATGAGATGAACCCATCAGAGCTGACTTTGAGTTAAGTTGAAGCTTCTTATGTGTGTTTAATATGGGGAAATAAATTCTACTTCAGGCTTTGATTGTTTGAGCTCAAAGACGGAGCTCTCCTGGAGTAAAATACACCACCAAGAAAATCATTCTTAGCAAGTATTAGACTGTACCACTGTTTCTTGCAGGAAGTTGATGAACTGGTTCAAGTCGCGGAAGGTGAGTGAGGAAGAGAAGGAGACTCTTCCTCGCTGGGAGGAAGATTACAACCTCTCCACCATGCCTGACTTGGGACTGTTTGATGAATATCTGGAGATGGGTAAGTAGTTGGTCCATGGGGTTTGACTTGTAGAATAGTGGTAGCCTAGTGGTTAAAGTGTTCACTTGTCTCGCTGAAGAGCTTGGTTTGATTCCCCACATGGGTACCATGTGTGAAGCCAGGACGTGATATTGCTGGAATATTGCTGTAGAATATGTTCACAGTACCCTTGAAAGAGAAATTATTAGTCAAGTGATTGCAGTTTAATGCATTTTAGCATTAAGATTTGCCATGTAAATCTTCCTTAAGGATCAGTTCATCCAGATAGTAAGTTAAATTGAGTTTGAATCAATTCTTTTGCATTGGTTAATCATAACATAAATGCTATAAAAATATGGGGTGTTGCAATACCTTGCATTTTTTACTCTGAGATACATCTTTGAATAGTGGGTACTCATAATTTAGTAGTTAGAGGCGACTAACAGGATCATTTTGTCAGGCTCTCTGACTTGATTGACTCATGCCATCGTATCCCAATTGCATCGATCGATGCTCATGTTGTTGATCTCTACATTGTCTGGTCCAGACTCCATTATTTGCAGACCGCCACCATATTGCTGGAATATTGCTGAGTGTGGCATAAAACTAGACTCGCTCACTCAGTCATAATTTAGTGTTACTTCCTTTTCATGCACCAAGTTTGAAACTGATTTGAATGCATTTAGCCAGGGCTGACCTAATGTTTACAGAGTAAGCTCAAGGTGCTTTAAAACCTATTTTAAGGACATGAACATGTTCCCCATATTTTCTTCAGCCATTGCAGACATCCATCATAAAATATCTCTTGAATATCCTCACACCTTATTCATTTGCTTTTCTTTCTTTCAGTGATACAGTATGGGTTTGTGACTATTTTTGTGGCAGCATTCCCTCTGGCACCATTATTCGCTCTGCTAAACAACGTCATTGAAGTGAGACTGGATGCTTACAAGTTTGTCACTCAGTGGAGGCGACCTCTTGCAGCAAGAGCTCAGGATATTGGTCAGTGTTGGGTGTTGAACATACACTACTTAATGTGCTAATAATTCATCCTATGGAAATTACAGGGAGCCAAGTCACTGCAGCATCATGTGGTTGCTGTAAGAGGCGAGAAATGATTATTTGGTTGTTACTTACATACTGGACATGAATGCTGGTTCAGACATGCTAGGACTTGGTAGTGGTGGTTCAGACATGCTAGGACTTGGTAATGCTGGTTCAGACATGCTAGGACTTGGTAATGCTGGTTCAGACATGCTAGGACTTGGTAATGCTGGTTCAGACATGCTAGGACTTGGTAATGCTAGGACTTGGTAATGCTGGTTCAGACATGCTAGGACTTGGTAATGCTGGTTCAGACATGCTAGGACTTGGTAATGCTGGTTCAGACATGCTAGGACTTGGTAATGCTGGTTCAGACATGCTAGGACTTGGTTGGAGTACTTCACCTGTGACCCGGTTGAAATACAGTCAAAACCCCAGTGTCTTGAACTTGGTTCAGACGAATTCTCAGTTGTGTCGAACTTATCTCTTGGTCCCGGACAATATCCTTATATTTATCATTATTTTTACCCTGATTTCTTGAATTAGATGTGTCGAATTCCCGGTTGTGTCGAAATGGAACCTAGAAATACACTTTCTACATGGATAAAAAATGCTGATAATATCAAAGAGGTATTTGGTCAGTCAAGCTTTTCACCTTGTTGTAAGAGAATGTGTGCTGCTAAATTTGATGATGTTGTGGAAGCACTTTGAAATGGTTCAAAATGGTTAGAGAAAGCAGTGCTGACAGATTTGTCGAACATTCGGATAAGTAGAACTTGCCCCCTGGTCCCGACGAGTTCGACACAACGCTGTTTGACTGTATGTCGACATGAATGCTGGTTCAGACATGCCAAGTTTTGGCTGGAATACTGGACCATGTGGGACTTGAAGGCAGATTGATCACCGTGGGGTATCATGTGGTTGCTGTAAGAGGCAACTAGTGAGGATTGTGTGGTTAATTTAGTGACCTGGTTGATTATTTGTCACCATTAATGCTGTACTAGACCAACCAAGACCAAGCTGAAATATTCACTCCTTCATCTGTATATGTACATAATGTAAAGGTAATTAGACGGGTGTAAATAGGATTTCCTGTCTCCTTTGAACTCTGGACCACCTTTAGGTCTGTTTTAACATCTTCCCTGGGACTATGAGGTGACTCATCCTAGATAATCTCCAGGGTATACGTTACGATCACCTCCACTACCCTGGATCCATCCACGGCTTGGCCCGATGATTTTATTACCTCCCTTGGCTGGCTTTTTATCCAATCAGGTGTCTCCGCTTGGAAGTTGAGCGAACCAATCACAACTCACTTTCGCTTCTTAAATTATCTAACCGTTTAAACTTGGCAACACAGTCGATGCAGAGGTACTCGGAAAGAGGTAGAAGGAGTTCTTTTATATATTTTTTTAAAGTTTCAGATCTGTCAATTTGTCTGTAATATTTCCTCAAAAATCACTGACAAACTTGCGGTTGCTTAGCTGATTGGCTACTGTGAGAATGCGGAGCCAGCAAAGGGAGGAAATATAATTATCGGGGTGGATGCATCCAGGGTATAGTGGAGAGTGATCGTAACGTATACCCTGGAGATTATCTAGGATTGAGGTGACTGGCTCAGTCCCCACCAAAAGTGATGGAACTTGTTGTTACCCTGCCTGGGCTGTTATTTTCGAAACCTTCGTAGCCCTAAGAATTCTTAACTTATATTGTAGCCAATGTGTTAAGAATGGGCTGAAGAAGTTCGTAGCGTTATGAACGTTTCGAGAATAGCTAGCCTGGTGTTGAGGGAATAACAAAAAATATCACAAAACCGTTGCCTAAATTCGTGGATAACCTTGATTCGTGGTAATTATCATGCTATCTCGTAAATTAAGTCTTGTATGACGTCACAAAGCGGTACTTTTGATGTACACACAATGCCACGCCTCGCTGACAAAAATGTTCCGAATCTCTGCATTACACGCAAGTACACTAAATCTAATATTCCAGCACTGAGATAAACAGCTAAGTTCACTAATACCAAATTTTATTTTTACAAAATGTCAAGTAAAAAAGATACCGTTAGCACCAACCTTCTCACATCTCATCGTCTGCTTTCCGTCGTGTCAATACTTACTGCAATGGGCTGTCGTACATAGTGATATATTGTAACCGACTACGTAATCCACTAATCATGGTTACGTCACATTTTGTGTGCACACGAATGGGTGATAATTGCAAATGGCTTCGGTAAACAAACGTTTTATTCACGAGTGGAATATTAGGCATTTTCAATTTGCTGAATCATTGAATAAAATAATCAGTGAGTATTCAAAATGAAATTGTGCATTTAAAATATGATTTTCACAGCTCTTCCCTTATTTCCACGAATCAAGGTTATGCGAGTGTACAATATATTCAATTTTCTCATTTTGTATTAGAAATCAGAAACAACACAAACCTATATGTGTATTGGATATTTTTCAGTTATGATCCTGCTTCTTTTTCAGGTGTCTGGTTTGGAATCCTGAGAGGCATTTCCACCGTGGCTGTAGCTTCAAATGTAACTACTCTTCCATCATATTTGTCTATATATTTGTCCTTGTGACCCTTGTTCCTGAGGGAACACTAGGGATTTACCTGGAGTCCTGTTTTTGAGGGTCCTCATACTCTTAATGTTCAGGGGTCCTGGACAACAAAATGGGGGTCCCAGACATTTAAATATTATAATTAATACTGTTATTGTATTGTGTAGCATGATCATCACATTAATTGTTACAGTAACTGAATTGCAAATGATATAGTAAACTCTTTGATATCTTATTGTTACTTTATTGGAATTTTCAAAATTTCATGAAAAAAAAGCATTTGGACTTTTTCTGCGTGGATGCGTTAATAAATTTCATTGCATCCATTGTCAATATTAATGTGTATAGGACGCAGGAATTCGCGTCTCGTAAATCCCTGGAATACTATCAGTAAAATTACAGTAAAATTCAAAGCATGTGTGATGCTTGTGCTCATGGGGGCAAAGGGGTAGCCCTGTGGTCTAAATCTTTGCTTGTTGTGCTGAAGACCCGGGTTGATTCCTCACATGGGTACATTGGGTGAAGCTGATTTCTGGTGTCCCGGACCATGATATTGCTGGAATATTGCTAAAAAGCGACATAAAACCAAACTCACTCACTCACTTATGCTAGTAATGGATGAGCATGCACTTATCTAATGTGAACTGAGAAACTGGACGAAGAAGTCTGACACACACTGTTCCAGCATTGAGTGTACTTCTAGACTTCGTTCTACAAAGCTGTCTTTAAGCTAAAGTGATCGTAACTCCCATAGGCTTACGATAACCATTCCACTTTCTTCTAGCCAGAAGAAAACACATTATGCTTTAGTTCCAGCCGTTCAACATCTAAACTCTTTTGCATTCAGAAGGACTTGCAGGGGATAATATCTGCTTCTATTTTAAACTTTATGAATATAGCATACAAAAAATTGCAAATTGTAATTGCTTGGAAACAGACTTTTCAGTACATTATCGTTGACTTCTGCCGATGAGTATATTTATGCTTTTGCTTACTTTCAGGCATGTATAATAGCATTTACATCCGAGTTTATACCCAAACTGGTGTATCGGTTTGCCTATGGCAATGATACCTCCCTGGATGGTTACATACAGTTCAGCTTGTCAGAGTTCCGTGTCAATGATTATGAGAATTCAAGTTTTCCTGCTGACCTCAAAACTGATGAATTTGGGGTAGTGACAACATGCAGGTATGATTCACCTTTGTATGAATATTAATTCAATAAAGTATACTATTCACACTTTGCTAAGGATCAATATTGGTTTAAACATCTAAGCTTGTAAGCATGGATCCTAGATTTCAGTATGTCACTGCATGTTGTGGATCCCATACCTGCTATTGACAGGTGTTGTCTTTTTGTCAATGACCTGTTCCATGATTTGCAAAATGGTTGATTGGTGCCATGAAAACCATATTTATGGTTACGCTTGTATCAAGTGCATAAGGGTAGACTAAAGTGACTGTTTGCCTAAAGAGGGGTTACCATATTATTTTTAGCCAATTTTAAATGGATACAATTTCAAATTATAAATCTACATTTGATACAATAGATCACAAACAGCTTCTTGATTGTCTACAAAGCCGTTTTAAATTAGGCAGCTCTGTTCTAAGATGGTTTTCCTCATACCTATCAGAACGATCTCAGTTTGTGCTCATGCAAAATGTTAGATCTCAGACAGGCAACCCTTCATGTGGTGTCCCACAAGGTTCTGTGTTGGGACTGTTGATATTCACTCTCTACACCAACAGTCTTGGGGACCTTATTACTCGGCATAAAATCTCACATCATTGTTATGCTGATGATACTCAGCTGAAAACTCAATGTGAATGATGCAAAATCACAAGTTAGAAAAGTTGAAGTGTGTGTAGGGAATGTGAAGACATGGATGACCGCTAGTAAACTCAAACTAAACAATAACAAAGCAGACATTCTCATGGCTTGTTCACCAGTCAACATAGCTAAACTGAATGTGAATTCACATAAGATAGGTGAATCTCAGATCTCCATGAGCCCTACAGTCAAAAACCTGGGTGTCCTTACACTTTCTATGGAGCCACACATCAGTAACTTATGTAAAATCTGCTATCATCACACAAGGAATATCTCCAGCATACGCCACCTATTAACAACTGACGCAGCACACCATCTTGTAAGATCTATGGTGTTGTCCCTCTTGGACCACTGTAACAGGTTGCTTGGGAACGTGAACAAAGACCTGCTCTCCAGGTTGCAAAAGTCCAGAATGCAGCTGCCAGATTGATCTGCCGAACCACCAGACACAACCTCATCTCCCCAATCCTCATGCGTCTGCACTGGTTACTACTCCCAGCCAGGATAGAATACAAGATACTTAGCATGACTTATAGATGTCTGAACAATGCAGCTCCATCCTATCTCTCTAGTCTTGTCAGAGAGTAAGTCCCAACCAGGACTCTTAGATCAGCCAATCAGTTGCTGCTCATCGTCCCAAATGCAGGTCTGAAGACATACGGACACCGATGTTTTTCCTGCTTGTCAGCTATCATCTGGAACAATCTGCATATGTCTCTCAAAGAATCCCCCGTCAATAGCCAGCTTCCAGTCTAATTTAAAAACTTTCCTGTTCAAGAAGCACTATGACATCTAAATGAACTCCTATTGTAAATATGTATATATGACAGCGCCATGAGCTACCACTTGGTGATTGGATATAGGGCGCTATACAAATGAACTTATATTTATTATTATAAGGTGCCTGATTCTTAGAGTGCAGTTTCAAACCAACAAAAGTATTAGAATCTGTACTTTACTACAAAGTGTAATTATGTAACATCTGATGCAGACAACTTTATGAATGGCATTGTGTATTCCTAGTGCCTTAGTATTTGAATGTAATTTTTAATTCTATTTTTTCATTTTTATTTTACAGCTATAGAGATTACAGGGATGCAACGAAAAATTATAGATTCAGTGTGCAGTTCTGGGAGATCCTTACAGCTAAGCTAGCCTTCATCATTGCATTCATTGTAAGTTGATGGGAAATGGTCTTGCTTGTAAATATTCATCCTTTAAATATGCGAGTTACTGGAAATTGATGTGTGCCATCAAAATGATACTTATTGTCTGTGGATAAAATATGTTTATCACAACTGAAAATCCAAACTCATTGGGGGTAACTTTTCTGTTAATTTAACTTTGTTTGTTGTTTAACACTTCACTCATCAATGTTCCAGCTATTTGACAGTGGCATATAAATAGTTGAGTCTGGACCAGACAGTCCAGTGATTTACATCAAGAGCATTTACACAATTGGGATACAATGACATGTGTCAACCAAGTCAGCGAGCCTGACCCCCGATCCCGTTAGTCGCCTCTTACGACAAGCATGGGTTGCTGAAGACCAAGTCTAATGAGGATCTTCACAGGTCTATCAGTATGCAAAGTTTAGTGTACATAAGAGTTCTTTAATCCTAATAGATGCCGCTTCTCTTGCAGTTGGTGGTGGTGTTCCTATCATGGCTGGTGTCCTACCTCGTCCCAGACATCCCTCGCACAGTCAAGCTTCAGATGCTTCGAGAGAAACACTTGGCAAAGGAAGCAGTATTGCAAGCAGAAGCCCTGAGAAGAGAAAACAACCTCAGGCGTCGAAAACCAGAAACAGAGGGTCCATTGTACTAGTATCAGGAAGACCCCTGTCAGGGTAGATAACTCTCAGTTAATTCTGGCCTATGTTGGTAGGGGAGCTAACTCTGTTTCTTCAAGTCCTCAGTTCATAGGGGAGATAACCCTGTGTCACTTGTATTCTGTTGGTTTGGAGTTCACTGGTACCAGTATTTAGTAGGGAGAAAACTTGACAGTTTATATAAAGCCAGCAAGGTGATAAATCTGTTAGATGTTGCTTGTGAGATGGATTAGAAGGAACAAATGTTCTGCTTATGTAAGGGTTAACTATTTAATAAATATCTGCACAAGAAGAACCAGAGAAAGATATAACAGTGCGACTTGAACTGTTTGTTGAGCACTTGTGATATCCAACTCACAATACATTACTCAGTTTAATTTGTCATGAAGGTGGCCAGTTGATTATTGACACATAAGACAAAGAATATTTCATGTTCAAAACTAATGTGACTGTTATAATCGCTTACTCGGTCCTTAATATATTTGTCAATAAAGGGCCACTGTGATATGGGAAAGACAATAAGGACTGTATTTTATAAGATTGCACATTCTCACAAGGGATTCTGTAAAGTCCTTGTGAGTGAAAGTAACTTTTTACATGAAAGAATCACACTGAAATGTGGTGTCCCAACATTGACATATACTGATGAAGTCAATTTAGTAAGAAACATCTATCCATGAATACTTTGTATTTTATAGAAATACTTTATTGACGGATAAAGGTATTGCATAGTAAATTATGCTGTTTTTCATTTTTAACTGGCATACCAGTAACATGTACCAATGCTGTAGTGTAGCAGATAAACTGTGAATACTAAAAGATGGATACTAATATATACCGGTATTCTGTAAGTGTAAGTTACAAATGTAAATGTATATAGTGTATTCATAGCTTTGAATTAAATCACTTATACCATTTTTTAAACCACCGAACACTGATAGAATATATTAATATGTAAACCAAAGCATGTTGCCAAAATTTACCTTTTCAGTTAGATATTTAACTGTCATAAAATAATGAAAATAGAATTTGTTTTGGGTTATGTTTTTGCATATTTCCCAACTTACAAATTTCTGGGGTTTTTTAATGTATGTAATGTGACACAGAGTTTTGTTCCAGTATATTATGGCTGACCTTTTCATTTCCGATATGAAAATTGTGTGATTATTTTGGCCATAAAGGAAATACTAAGAAAAGAATTCTTGCACTTTTGAAGTAGCTAGTTTGAAACCGATAAAAATACTTTTGAAATTTGATGCCAAGACACAGTTAAATATGTACACTGAACTGTGAACTTAATGTTTGTGTGGTCTAACGAAAATATGGTGTTTCAATATACCTTTGTCACAAGCCTTGTGTATGGTTTATATGAAGTGTATAGTGATGTGTTTTGTATCTGTAAATCTTTAGTTCTCTTCCATACCTCCTAACCTCAAGTCTACTAACAAAATGAAGTTTATACTGTTTTGGTATAGTGTTTTTCTCCTATTCACTACATTGTAATCCATACTAACAGGTTTAAATTGCTCAAGATTGTTATAGCATCATATCTGAAGTTATGTAATGGAACATTCATTTCTTGAGCTCAATTGTAAATAAAGATTTTTTACTGTCTGAATACATTCAACAAATTTGTAGTATTAGCATGAACTTTTTGGAAATAATGTTCAAAATCTTTTCTCTCTTTTTCTCATGTATTTATTGACTACATTGTTACCTTGTTCCCACAAGATTTGTTATTGTTTGTTTGGCTTCTTGTTTACCTTGCATGGTGAAACACCTGCAGCCTTAGACACATACAGTATCAGAAGCATTGGGTCAGTATTGATGAAAATCATCATCTGGGTAACATTGCAAACAAAATGTTTATTTTTGTGTGTAAATAGTCTTCAGTATTTCACCCTATCTTCCAGCAGGTAAAAAAGAAATGTATTTACACAACGTGATATTTTATCCCGGCAGAATTTATGTAATTGATGCTTTTGTTTATAAGTGAACAAAATTGATGGGCATTTATGTGAAAATTTCAATATTTGATTGCCTCTTGAAACAACCGGAGGTTATGATTCAAAGCAGCTACTTTCTTTATATATACATCACAATTTCCATTTTGATTTAATCAATCTTAATTTTTGTGAAAAAATGTCGTCAAGTTTTCACCCCAGTTACCTCTGCTTGTGTCTATTTATCAGATCTTTCCATACCTTTAACAAAACTGCATCATTGTACAAAGATTTACTTGTAAAATTTGTATGTGCTTGTATTTTTGTATCAAAGGGACTGTACAGGATGTAGCATACAATCAAACTAGTGATAACCGGTACAGGTCTTGCCACAAATAGAAGCGGGCACACTTGTCCAAGCTGGCAAGAAGAAAGAGTATTGATGATTGGGAATCTTCTTTCATCTTTTCTGAAATGCAATGAACATTTACTGCATCAAATGCTTCAGATGGAGATGGTTTGTTTTCTAACTACAACTAATGGACACTTTGTAAAATGTCGTAGCAGTCTTCCAAGCTCTAGTGATGTTTTCTCTTTATAATTCATTATTAGGTATTGAAATTGTTTTTTAAAGAGCAGCAATGATTACACACGCACAAGTAAGTTTTGCAATATTCTTTACTTTCTTTCTTTGGCAAAACATTGTGATCATTAATGTCGCTCGGACAATGGTGAAAATTGTTGATCATCGATGTCATGTAGTCTTTGGTATTGTAAAATCATTTTTTATTAATGTCATTCAAGTGTCACTTGTTGATCAATAATCTTGTGTTGACTAATGATTTGTAATAATTTGTTGATCTTTTATATTATGTAGGCAATGATAGATATTTTTTTCTTGATCTCTTATTGGTAATGATTTGTGAATCCTTAATGTCATGCAGACAATGCTTGGTGAAATTGGTCTGTTCATACATTACATGAACATAGAACATTTGGAAAATTTCTTAACAGTTGCATAAATATTGGAAAATGAGAAGTACACTGTTTATAATATTGGCAAATGAGAAGTACACTGTTTATAATATTGGAAAATGAGAACACTGTTTATACTGTTGGAAAATGAAGTACATGTTTATACACTGTTTATATTGGAAAATGAGAAGAGAAGTACACTGTTTATAATATTGGAAAATGAGAAGTACACTGTTTATGATATTGGAAAATGAGAAGTTGATTATGATATTGGAAGATGAGCAGTACAGTTTATGATGCAGGAAAATGAGAAGTACTTTTTATGATGTTGGTAAATGAGAAGTACAGTTTATGATACTGGAAAATGAGAAGTACATTATTTATGTATTGATTAATAACCACGCTATTGTTGAACATGCTTATCTACATATCACAATTAGGCCAGACTGATTTTATTTCTTGTTTTACGTATTTTTGTCCTCAGAAAACCAAAAGGCAGGAGGGAAAAAAATAAAAATAAACATCACCAGTCAAAGTAATATTCCTTTTTAAAAAAATCAAAAACATTTTCTTGCTCATTTACATTTTTGGCCAATAAAAATATTAAAATTTTATTTTTTGAGAGGGGAAAATTAATTTGTATTTTTTTTCTTATTCTTGGAAAAATATGACCCTGCATCCCGTAAAACAAGAAATAAAACTGCTCTGGCCTTGTCAGAAAATACAGAATATCCAAATATCAGCTGTGTAATTATGCTTAAAGTATATAGGTGTAAAGCTGGAAAGAGTTTTTACTTTAAAACCCCCAGTAATAAATGTTGTTATTGTACTATATGTGTTATTGACCAGAATGTAGTAGATATGATTTCGTTTGGCCTTTTTTGATAGTATGAAGAAAGTAACACTTTCATTGATTCAGGTTTTCTAGGTAGATAAGAATGTTTCTCTGGAGAAAATTACTTTTAGTATATCCCAGTTTGGGGATTTATGTACACAGATTTACCATAAGTTTCACATTCATTGATTATTTTTCATCAGTGACATTAAGGACTCAAGAAAGAGCCTACTTAATAGCCATATATGTCATTGTGTGGAATTTGTTACTTGCTCAAATATGAATTGGGTAAATGTCTCCCCGCTGAACTGTTTATAATGATTCTAGTGTTAAAAGATCAGTTTGGATTTAGGTGATAAAAATGTTTCAAATCTTTACTTAGCCCTAGCCTAGTAAATATATTCATACAGCATTTCATTGTGTCATCTAAGGTTGTTTTCTGAATTATATATGTTTGAAGTTTAATAGACCCATAAACTGAGCATTATAATGGCAAGGTCTCAGAAGGTCAAAAGTTCAATAATGTAGTAAAACTCCTTGTTAATATACTATATTAACTCTTCTTTATGTCTGATATTGAATTAAACCACACTAACCCCAAACATAACTGCTATATGGTATATTGTATGTTCTTAAGTTTAGCTATGCTTGTGACGTTACCTTGACATTTACATTAGACACCTGTGGCATGCTTGAGTGTTGAGTATGATGTTCATGCTTGACGTCATAAAAGTAAACCATTATGACCTCATATGTCTAGCCGGTATTGCTAGTGTAATATTGCCGTAAAAAATATAACACTGCAGTATCATGCACGGGCGAGTGTCGAAGGCTGCAATCATCACTATTCCACGGCTATATATGACGACAATGGCAAATTGTCGTTCATGACCATGTGCTTGGGGTGAAAATAATATCTTTTGTCTGTTGGTATGATCTAATCGGGACTTAAGTTAGCGAAAAGCAGGATAGGTATTAATGAAGGTCTAGGAAGCTTTGTTCCATGCAACAAAAGTGCATCATATACCACAGGGGAATGGAATATCTTAGGTTTTACCACTTTCCCCAACCGGGATACACATCTAGCAATCACTATCATGGGTGGCAACGTTTGTGAAGTCATATATCCTCGAAGCGCCCAGTAAAGCCAACGCTGAGCATGTGTTCACGAATCACCATCAAATAATCATGATACAAGGAGCAACGTCAACTGATATCAAATACTAGTATCAACCTGTTAAAGAGAACACCATATAACTTACGGGGTAAAGTAAAGTTATCAAATTCGAAGCAATTGCAAAAAAAACCTCCAAAAAGCCGAAAAACATTAAACATGTAATACCCTCAAAATAGTCAAATTTAGTATACAGTAAACTGTTTGTGAAAAGCTCGGACAGTAATGCAAGATCATGCTGATGATGTTGTAACTACATGTTCTTATATCGACCAGTATGATGATTGACCTTTAAATATATATCAGATATCGAAAGCAAAAAGAATATCAGGGCGAAAATAAAATAAATCCATTTATTGGTATTAAATACCCATAAAACACTTAAGTAATATATAGGGAAACATTTTTAAAAATAATATTCACCAGCAAACCACATATATATCAAAGATATCTAAAAGTGTTTGTCACCATCAGTATTAATATGAAGGAAATCCCTATAAACATCAAAGAGTATTAATCATCTATAAAACAATCACATTCAATATTTAATACACACTTATAGTTATGACCGGGTATTTGAATTATAATCGAAACATCCCACCGAGTAATTGAGTAACTTCCGTTATCAAATTGCATCAATTACGCATAAAAATCACAACAAGGACGCAGCAAAATCGACTGAGCTATACAGTGAAATAATAGTTCTGCGAAGGCCCACTATGCTTAATGTGATTCTCAAATTGTAGTATATACTCATGAACATCACATTTAACAATACCCTTATGAAGCAAATGCGATTTAGATTTGAAATATAAAGTGAATGTTTATAAAAAACATGCAGTAAATCCATTTCAATATCAAATTATAATGAATATTCATTACCTTTAACATTTAACTCATGAAGAAATCTGATTTAGATATGAAAGATACAAACGGTGTTCATAAAAAGATCACCGTGAAAATGCTGTAAATCAATTTCAATATCAGATTTTAACACCCATTCATAAAACAATTACATTGAATGTATACACCACTGAAACATCAAGCTGATAATGTAACTACGGGTATATTCTATATCAAATAGTGTAATAATACCGATATAAAATGTGAAGGATGTCCATGCAAACATCATCTTGAGTACGCAATAAATCCATTTAGATATCAAATAGTCATAAATAACCATCCAACATATATATTCAATATTTAGTATAATTATATCGTAAACCTTGCATAAAAACACTTAAGATAACAACATTCAGTTTAATCGTAGATCTATCAAAATGTATAAAATTCCAACCAGAACATCACACTGATTATGAAAACCAGTAATATGAAATACCTGTAATCCACTACCATGGAATAACAATAAAAACATCACATCACATTTACAGGAGTTTTGATTTTGAAGACTTCACCTCCGCATTCCAGGTATAGACACAAAACTGAACATGCAGCCTCCTCAATTATAGGTACGGGTTGGTGTGGAAGTCTAAATTGTGAAAGTCAACACTGGAAAGCAGAATTTCCGTTATGCCACGTGCCTGCTAAAGGAGGAGTTTGAGGAAATCATGTAGTGACTTTGTGTGACTTTTTATTCTTTTTAACCCCTGTGAGGATTCATATTCTAGACATATCATCATGGAATCTTACGGCAAGCAGATCTTGGAATGCATCTGCGCCCCAAACCAGTCCCCTTATATCGACAAAATTTATTGAGTAATTTGAATTTGCATAATGGTTCGTCGTTGTACACATTTACGTAACAAAATACGAAACACGAATTTCGATTACTTTACGTTTACATCCTTAGAAAAGACTTGGTAAGTACCCGGACAACGTGTGATTAATCAAATGCTCTACCAGAATGATAGTTTCCAACACGTCAAACATCATCGTCAATTGTTTTTAGCATAACACAAAATTTTCAATTATATTTTTACTGATCGATTTTAATTTTGTGGGGCTGGGGCAAGAAGTGGGGGCATGGTGTGGTGTTTTGATATTACTTTATCAAATAGTCTGACAAAAGTATCAAACGGAACGCTTCAAATTGTCATTGATAATACGGAATAATATTTGGTAACTCAATGCATCAATAATTTTATAACCTTAAACATCATTCTCAGCGTCTACAGTGATGCAAATTTCTTTTAATCAATCCTTTCAAACCGGAGAAAATATACAAATTAAATCCTCAAATACAATATAGTGCAAACAAAGCTAACATATTAAAGTGGTTGCAAGTAAAGAAAGTTGGTAACTCGAAATAATATTTAGCACCAACCCAGCAATTTACGCTCTACATCCCATAAATGAAAATGGGCGCATGCAGCATCTGTTAAGTTAGAACTGGTATCTGTCACATAGAAACTGTAGCTAATATTGATTAACAAAATGACACCAGGCCTGTCATTACTAATCTGCTAATAGTGTATTGATTCCTAGGTTGAACCTGAACCTTGGTTTCTCAGCATCAAAAACATCCTTGAAGGTTTCCCCAAAGTGAAGAACGTCACAACATGCGTTACTTCCTCCCTTCCATCCACGTTGAACTGACACCCGTGACATAACTGAAATAATGCTCAAAGTGATATTAATCCCAAGAATCTCTTGGGAACATTGGCGATATCATAAATGCAAGCAGAAGGGAAGGGTTTTTGTCGAAAAGCGATTTCAGAAGAACATGCAGATTTCCTCGAACGACAAAACACAGGCGATGAAGATGTACGGCACACCAAGGTTAGTAGAAATGTATACCCGTCGTCCTCTGGAATTCTGTAAGAACAAAAGATGAAGGGAACGTTACGATTAGGCTTGAGGAGTAGGTGTCTGAAACAAAACCCAGCATTGTTTCAGCTATATATCTAAGTAGAAATGACACGAAGAAAACTGAACACATCAGCAGTCCATCAAAGTCAAACCCATAATGCTAACATTATTAATAAACAACAACAAAATCGTGATTGTGAAACACAGCAACAAAATAACTGCAAATACGTCACTTCCAGAAATTTGTCATGTAGACAATTGTTACTAATGGTTGCTGTCAAGATATACTTGTAACATTTATATCTTTCTTGGTGAAACAAAGCAAAATATATCATGAAGTATACTTTTAAATAATATTTTCCTTTGAAATTGTTTAGTTATCGAGCTTCAAGCAAGCAAAACAGTTACATTACCCTCATTTACACTTGCTATAATTCACGTTGCTGGCTGCCACAGTCACTAGCATATCGTTGACATGGTGAAAAGGACTAGTGTATAGTTAGAGGTGGTATCCCTACTGTAGATCTTCTTAAGGATATGGAAGAACGCTTCCACATTGTCATCATAGACTAATTCATCAACTTGTCATTGATATATAACATGTTGGATTTCGTAGTCAGACGTCTTACTTCAAATAGTTTCAATCTATATTTTCGGGTTGGACCAATCACATGTATACTATTACTCCCGCCCGATGAAGACAGTGTTTTCTCATTACTCTACGTTAAATGTTACATAGCATCTGTTCTTTGGATAACTGCGCCATATAGCTGGAATATTGCTGAGTGCGGCGTAAAACTAAACTAACATTAAAACTGGATAACTTTAAGATTACAAAAGGTTCTGATACCTTACAACTATGAAATATAACATTTCAGAAATATCAAATATACAGATATAGCAAGTAATACAAAACGTATTATGGATTCCTTTGAATGTATTTAAGTTTACAGATGCCATCAGTGGATGTAGATACAGTTGTATTAAGGAGGGCATACCTATTCTTGTGATATACTAGCAGAATCGTAAATCGACTCTGCTTTCATCAGACGGTACTTATGATTTTATAAATGTTGATATCTGGCTTAAATCGTTCACTTGGAAAATAGCAAACACGAGACGTGGCTACTTTGGTGCCTTTTGTAATGGGTCTGTTTCTATTCTGCAAAACATGGATCACATCCGGTGTGCGATAGATAAATGGGGCTGATATTGTCATCTATATGTTACCATTCACAATAATATGTTGTTATCTTGGCATTTAAAAACACATGTATAAAATCAACCTTGGTAGCGTCGTCCGCATTTCGATATACATATTTGCATGAAATATAACCTTGGTAGCGTTGGCTGCCTTTCGCCCATCACTTCTCACTTCATAAAATGAAAAACCCATCAAAGCATCAACGCAAACTACACAATACTGACTAGATAATTTGCCACAGACAAATACATCATTCCATGCACATTTCAGTGTCGAAGTTCCGTCTGGGTATTTAACATCCTCTTAGCATATCATGTTGAAATGCCAACCGAAACACTTATGAATGTACTAACGGAAAATGCTGGAAAGTTTTCGATGGACAAGTGACAACGCTATCAATTAAAACAATCTCAAGAGTACTGGCTGGCATTATCAAGCAAATACGTTGCAAATATCGATAGGCGGTGGGCAGCCACGTGGGGAAAGCGTTCACTCACACCGAAGACTCGGGTTCGATCCCGACATGGTACAAATTGTGAAGCCAATTTCTGGTGTCTCTCGCCGTGATATTGCTGGTATAATTCAAAAAGCAGCGTAAAACTAAACTTACTCCCATCAGATATGATTACCGTCTATTTCATCATTTCCATAATGCGATGATCAACCAACCGTTATGCCCCTTCTGTTATACATAACAACATAATCGTATCTTAAACAACGTTTGTGACTGTTGGTATGCAAATAACACACAGGAACTATTGGGTATTTTTTGGCTACAGAATATACATTGCCATTTAATGGACTATTCTCGATTTTGATTTACAAACGTCGGCAAATTACTGGTATGTGAAATGCAGGAATGTCCCCCAGACAAAATGGACATCAATTTGGGTGCAATCTTCCATCATTTCGGGACTCTGGAACAAACACAGGGCCACCGATGAAGTTAAAGATCTCCCAAGACCTGGCAAACTCCGTAAGACAACTATTAGAGGGGATAGAGCATTGTTGAGGCTTGTTAGGTGCTGTTCATGGCACTCGAGTACATCGTTAAGACAAGAGTGGCTATCAGTGAGAGCCATGTTATGCAGCACTTTTCACTATTCCAGTGAGAGTTTATTATTTATACATATGGTGAATGGCCATACACGTGTCTGAAGACAAAAGAACACAGCACTTGTTCACTGCATTATCCAAGAGACGGTTCTCTTTGGGGAAGGGTAAATCATTGTATGGATATGCATTTCCTTGGTTTGCAAGATTGACCTCATTACCATCCGTGGTAACCTAAATGTGCCTCGATATCAACAGGAGATTCATGAGAGGGCTGTTGTCCCACATTTTGATAACCATCCTCTATCCATAGGACCCATCTTTATGGATGACAATGCGTCACTACTTCATTATAGTGTGCCCACTTGGTAACCGACGTGACGACGCATGTCAGTTGCCATTGCCTAATAAGTCTCGTATAGCACCCTGTTTCTTGGTTTGCAGTTACTTCACTCGGCTAACATCACTGATGGAAACATTACGCTTAATTCTTTCGACGTAACATGTCTCACCTACACGACACAGTTTGCTAACTAATTCATCTGTGTCACGTGACATGTCAGCTCCATCTGGATGTACTTATCTAAACTAATGCTGGAAGTGGAAATGCGTCGTTCATATTGCCCCATATGGTTTATGATAATCTCAGATTTGTCTTGAACCTGTATATTATTTGTTGTCTTGGTAACGCGCGTTTGAACGTAGGAGTGCAGACACGTCAATGGAACAATATGTCAGTCAGCCCTGAACGATTAATGTTATTTAAGGTCACAAACATCTTCGGTTTTTGGTTTTGTTTCCTGCCTTAGGTTAAACGTCCGTAAAGTAATAAAGAAATACAGTTCGCTCTACACAAAAGCGTCCTCGTATTATAATAGTTCAGGACAAAGTGTACTTTATTACACTATACATATTGCTAACTGTATATATAAAATTCACTAATGATACATAACAGTGTCCAGAAGGTGTATGGTTGTCTTTGTTAACGTTTCTCATAAATAAAGATGACCGAACAAAATCTGCCGAAACAAATTGTAACAAAATATATATTTGATCAAAAAGGCAAATCTATTTTTCTCTGTCAAGAGAAACACAGACCAAGTACACTAACTACTTGAACAAGAAATTGACAAAAACATTATTTCAATTTTGTAGGCTCGTTTGGGAATATAACATTTCTGTTCTCCTATGATACTGACATGTCAATTGAAACATTTACAGATGTACAGATGTATTAAAACGTCGAGCAGTTTAGTTGCACAAATGAAATTGCTATCAATTAACACAATCTCACGAGTATTGACTGGCATTATCTAGCAAGTATGTTGTAATAATTACATTTTGAACACATAAACGATGACCATCACATCAGATTATTTCATCATTTCCATATTGCGTATACTCGATGGACCAGTAAACCTGTGGTACAGTCTTTTTGCCAAGCCCCATTATATGGGAACATCAAAGCATTCAACATTCTCAAGTTTATTTAAACTTCAGAAAAAAGATACTGGCGAGTACTTTTTAAAGAGATGAAAAAAGAGATTAAAAAGCGTTCAACTCAACCTTCTAGAGTAGTTTAACAAAGCATCTTGGACTTGGAATTCTTCTGCGATGGTAGATTATATTCCTCACTTGTTTATCACGATAGTCAATTCTCAAGAGACATATTACGTGCAATGGTGTACACATTTTCAAGTAGAACAGAATGTACATTAAAACCTGATAACATTTACTTTATTCTCAAACTGAAATACTCAAGCGAATTCTGTTCCTGCTTAAATGAGTGATAAAAGAATATAGAAAATATCTAAATATTTACACGGTTTAACTAACCAGAGTGTAACACGCTGGTGGAAATATTTCACTGATCTGGACGTCTTGCATCAATCATGGTCCTCAGTTGCACACACAACAGAAGCAATAATCCCTATGATGGTGTCCCCGATCTCTCGTGATAACTGATAACAGGCTGGTCGCTGGCTTGTAGCCAGTTGCAACTTCTAGCTAACTGTTCGTCAACAGAGTCATCTGGTTGCCACCAGGTTGCCAGTAGATTGGAAACTGCTAGTCAAATGGTGTATCAAATGGTAATCAACTGGTTGGAATAGTCAGCATGCTACACTGATGACATGGGCATAGGTTTGTTTCTCCTTGTAGAACAAGGTGTCTTCTTGCACAGATATACCAGGGCTGTCCTAAACTCACTGCCGATTAAACAGTAGAAAATGGAGTTGGTAGCACTGTTAACGATCGTCATCAAACTGGCAAAAACAGCAAAGTAATATGCTATTTCATACTCAGTGTGAGATATCCGAAAATACAAAAATACTACGCCAAAAGAACCGTGTGTGACAATGAACATTGTAGTGATTGCAAGGACGAGGCACGTCAACTGAAATGTACTCCGGTTGTGTCGTCCATTAGGTGATCCACATTGGTTGCCCTGTCCGTGTAATGATTTCATTCTACATCTTGAAACGACAAGGATGACGTTGCAGATGGTAATTGCGAGTACAGGAATAAGTTGGCGACATATCGGTTTGACGTGGCTGGTTAAAACTGAAATCCATACATTTGAGGGGGTTGTACATTAGAAAAGTATGCATTCTACTACTGAAGGTATGTTGAACAGGATTGGAAATGCTGCAATTCAAAAGAATAACTTGTTTTGAATGGAATCCCGCATACAAGTTGAAAATCGGAAAGGCATTGCCACGGCCAGACATCTCACAAAGGCAATCAAGACAGTCAGGTATGCATCAATCGTCTGAACTATTTCAGCCAATGTCGATACACACATAGACACAGCATATAGACTGGAATGGAATCCTTCTAACATAAGGACATCCATCGTGAGCAAAGCACAGAGTATCGATAAGTATACAATATTCACCAAACTGAGGTACTTCAACAGTCGTAATGATCTTGAATTCATTTTGGAAAGAACATACATGCTTATCGAGTTTCCAATAATGCCAGGTAAACACAGTGCGATCCCAATATATCGACATGCTTTCTCAAAGTATACAGAAACCATGACGCTGTAAGTGATGACCTATCAACACCTTGCAGTGACTGCGGGCTATACACGGCTCTTGTGTCCTTTGCGACATGAACGTATCTTCATGCTTCCCGCCTGTACACAGATTCCATGACTAAATGCTATGGCTCGTTGTACTCTAGCTCTAGCTACTATTTCCTTTAGTAAAAGGAATATATAATGTGTTTAGCATGAAGTCAGTAAACGAGCGAATGGTTTGTCACAACAGAGAGGATATTGTATCCATTACCTGTCTTCATGTATGTTCTTTTATTGCGCCATATGTGCAGGCAGGATAGTTTGTGTGAAAACATTTACCTTGTCAGCTATATAAATCACTATCGCACACGGATAAAATTAACTTAAGGAAAATCATATTCCTAGATCCATGAGGAATTTCACACTAAACGTGATGGTCATGTCAATACTAATATATTAAGGTCGAGCAAAATTGTCACAAATGATAGCAAATACAACATGACGTTTACTGGAACAGTAATATCTGATATGATGATATTCCTCGTATAAAAAAACGTTAATCGGGATTGATGGACAGGAGAATTTTGTCAAGCAATTCTTCCCTCCTTGCTGAATGATCAATCATTCGAAAGGCGCTTTCTTATTCTGATGGCTAAAATAATACTGTTTTGAAGTAATCACATACACTTCCATTGTCAGCTCTTAATGTGTCGAGAAATAGGACATGTAGCAGCTCTAAACTTGTTGGGGAATGTGTTTAATTCCTAAACTAAATATTGTATCTTCTATCTAAACATGTTCACAGTCATATCCCACGAATTGTGCCTAAACGCCTTTTGAAAACAGCATCGCTATAATCCACACATGTAAATATTTTTAACATATTTAAAGAAGGATTTAAAACTGAAACATGCTTACAATTTAAACACCTTAACTACAAAGTGCACGGTATTACTAACATCCTGCGACAGATACCTCATATTACAAAGGTACCAAACTGTTGTCCCCAATAAATGCTAACAATGGGCGGTGGGGTAGTCTAGTGGTTAAAGCGTCCGCTCGTCACGCCGAAGACCCGGGTTCGATTCCCCACATGGGTACAGTGTGTGAAGCCCATTTCTGGTGTCCCCCGCTGTGATATTGCTAGAATATTGCTAAAGGCGGCGTCAAACTAAATTCACTCACTCATTAAATGATAACAAACCCAAAGTGAATGCCATCACGTTTCAAATTAAGTGCAACGAATGTCCTGTCACCACCATAAACATAAACACATGGTCAAAGTATTTCGTTACGATGAATGTTGTCTGCTGAAATTAGTTTATTCAGGTTTATGCATTTCACAGCTTTTGAGGTACATCGTTATGCTTCTTTTACTAAGATTACACAGAGTGTCACACGGCTCCTGCTCCGAAGCCAGGAGAGCTTTCAGAGGTTTTATGGTGGACATGTGGAGGACATTGCCAAATTTGATGCAACAGTGACAAAAAATATTCCCTATACTAACTGGAGCCATACTTTCCCAAATCTTCTCATGTGAACACAGAGAATTGTCCAAATGTTGAAAGGGTTTGTCGTTTCTATTTAATACGCCGAAAGTTCGGGTACTGATAATGGTCAAACTAATATAAGTGGTAGTCATTACCAATGATTATGAAAATGTCGTTCCAAACAAACTAAATACTGTAACATTTTCATTGCTATCTGACATTATATATATGCTTTCATTTATTAACATAAAATATGTTCATGTCATGCCATTAAATCAACGTGGACATTATAGACGCTGTAGCTCTTCAGATGCTCAAGAACTGTCCAAAGCCGATGATTGCGTTTCACTGGTCTGTCGCATATGCCTCCTTGTCAAGGCATGCAGCTTATACGCCGTGACGTTAGCTTCAACGAACATACTTGTGATCTTGTGAAGGCTATGTAATGTATATGGTAAGTTTTAGTCATTGCTGAATGTAGAATGATACTTAAGTGCAGATATTCCATATATTTACAAGCATGCTATTTCTCAAGTTGGGTGTAATAATTTGGGTGTAATTGCAGTTGACTTGGGTAGGCATAAAACATCAGTTATGCTAATAGGATTTGTTCTTACTGTTATAGTAATGGTTTACATTTGGTCGAGGATGAATCTCATGTTCTGTTAATTTGTGGGAGATATGAAGATATTAGACCAGAATGCCTTCCTCCGTGTACATTTGTTAACCGCAGTTTTGGCTAAAATTATTAGGCTAATTTTTGCAAACAACATTAACACATTAACTTGTCTTGGGCGTCTCAACTGTCATATAAAGAAAGTATGAAGCAAATCTGATATTTCAATGTTTTATTCATTATATTCACTGTACTAATTCTTAATCACTTAATACTTACTATGTACAATATTATGTTACCAATATGCCTGCATTTGTGTATTATGGGCCTTTGGCCTTGAATTACAGAAATAAATAAATCTGTCTGTCTGTCTGTCTGTCTGTGATATACTAGCGGAATTGGGCACTGCCACATATAAAACAAAATTTAATGGTGGCCTCTGTTGTTTATTTGGAAAACGCAAACCTGAGACTATGTAGTTATGTTTCTATGAAACTACGTACGTAGCTATGAATGGATCACATCAGGATGTGTGATAAGTAATTAAGCTGATATTGTCATGTACACGTTCCCATTCGAAATAACATGTTATCTTTGCATTTCAACATATAAAACCATCCTTGCTTTTCGCCAGTTACTTATAAAAATCATAACTATTATTTGAATTACAAAATGTAATGGTGACAAATATAGAGGTTCACAAACCAGAATCCAATCACTGGCTCGAATATAATATTCGTCCTATTTAAGGTCCTCTTTGAGGGCCAAATCCATGATTGTGGCTGCTTTTCACCTGTTACTTCATAAAGCCATAAGCTGATATTATCATCTACAAGTCAAAATGATATGTTGTTATCTTTGCATTTCGATATACATATATACAATCCACCTTGGTAGCTTTTCGCCAGTCACTTCTCAAAGAATCATTACTTCAAAAACTATTATCTGAATCACAAATTGTGATGTTGAAATATGTAGAGGTTTAATATGTCAGAATCCAATCACTGGCTCAAATATAATATTCGTCCTATTTAAGATCCTCTGTTAAGGCCATGTTTTTTTTCTTTTACTCTGAATTCTAATCCTAACCCCAATCCAAACACTGAATCAATGAATCTGACACTAGGCTGAATTAAACCTTGGTTCATCATGACCTCACACTGCAGAATCAAAACTTATGTGTAGAAGGATAAGAGGAAATGAAGAACCATCAAATTGGGTGAAATAATCACTGAGGAAAATGCAAAAACATAAAGTTTGGGGCAGCTCCTGTATCAACAATGAAAGAGTTGTATGTGTTTTTACTGTTCAGTTTTGCATGATGTCGTATGACGATACAATATTAACAGGGTATTCCCATGTCTAATCTTTAGCTGTTACAAAGAGTTACAAATCGAATGAGAGTATCAAAATAAAATAACTCAAATTTAGTAATGCTGGATGACGATAGCCAACATTTCTATGGTTATCCTTGCTAACGTTTCTTGTAAATGGAACATATCAATGCCAGGGACAACTCCCGATCATCTACCCAAACAAATTGCAGCAGAACTTCATTCAGCATAAAAGGCAAATTAATGTAATTTGGAGAGATGAAAATCCCATCAAAATAACAACTGCTCGAGTACGGAATTGATAATTTGACGCAAACTAATAAATCCTTCCATGCACATTTCAGTTCTGTTGGTCCGTCTGGGCATACAGCATTTGTTTCAACATATGTTGAAATGTCAACTGCGACATTAACGAACGTATAATCGTGCCGGGAGGTTTTAGCTGGACAAATGACAATGCTATCAATTAAAACATTCTCAAGAGTATTAACTGGCGTTATCAAACAAATAAGTTGCATTGATAATATTTGGTTCACGTAAAGGATTACAGAAAATCCCATCAGATATGAGGGGCGATGGGGTAGCCCAGTGGTAAAAGCGTTCTCTCGTCAAGCCGATGACCCGGGTTCGATGACAATGACGAGTATAGTATAGGAAGAAATCGGCAAAATGTCAGCAAAATGTAAACTCTTAGATGCATAATCCAACCGCTTGATGACGTTTCGCACAAAAAGGTATCGACGGTAGGATCGGCAGAAAAGCATTGATAACACCGCTGTTGCTATGAGTAATCTATGTTGAATGGAATCCCGCAAATGTGAAAGGTACTGTGACGGCCAGACATCTCACGAAGGCAATCAAGATGGTCAGGTATGATTCAAACACGTGAACTACAAACAAAACAGAACAAAACCAACAAAAAATCCCATCGAATACACATATACACATAAGTAAGACTAAACTAGAATGATTATGTCTACGAGTTATGATTATGTCAAATATTTAGGTGTGTATATAAAAAAGTGGAAGGAGAGTATTGAAAGGTTTTTAAAGTTCTGCTCCAGAAAGGAGCACTATCACCAATTTCAGTCTATGTCAAACTTGTTGCCATGGAAATGCCAAAAATATTTTATTCAGAAATCCAAAGCTACCAAAAGGCACCGGTACACAATTCCAGATCTATGTATGTGCCAAGTTTGGTGAAGAAACATTGAACGGTTTTAGAGTTCTGCTCCGGAAAAGTGCACTAACACTAATTTCTGTTTTAGTCAAACTTGTTGCCATGGAAATGCCAAAAATATTTTATTCAGAATTCCAAAACTACCAAAAGGCACCAGTACACCACCAGACCAATCTATGTGCCAAGTTTGGTGAAGAAATAGTGAACGGTTTTAGAGTTCAGCTCCGGAAAAGTGTACTACCACCAATTTCAGGCTAAGTCAAAACTTGTTGCCATGGAAACGCCAAACATATTTTATTCAGAATTCCAAAACTACTAAAAGTCACCGGCACACCACCAGATCTATCTATGTGCCAAGTTTGGTGAAGAAATAGTAAACGGTTTTAGAGTTCTGCTCCGGAAAAGAGCACTACCACTAATTTCATTCTAAGTCGAACTTGTTGCCATGGAAACGCCAAAAATGTTTTATTCAGAATTCCAAAACTACCAAAAGGCACCAGTACACCACCAGACCAATCTATGTGCCAAGTTTGGTGAAGAAATAGTAAAAGGTTTTAGAGTTCAGCTCCGGAAAAGTGAGTGAGTGAGTGAGTTAAGATTTAAAGTCACATCGGCAATATTTCAGCCATATCGTGACTAAAACTAGTTCTAACTTTGTAATACTCCGGAAAAGAGCACTACCACTAATTTCAGGCTAAGTCAAAACTTGTTGCCATGGAAACGCCAAACATATTTTATTCAGAATTCCAAATCTACCAAAAGGCACCAGTACACCACCAGACCAATCTATGTACCAAGTTTGGTGAAGAAATAGTCGAACGAAATGTTTTAGAGTTCAAAAGGCACCAGTCCACCACCAGACCAATCCGTGAAAAGAGCACTACCACTAATTTCATTCTAAGTCGAACTTGTTGCCATGGAAATGCCAAAAATATTTTATTCAGAATTCCAAAACTACCAAAAGGCATCTATCTATGTGCCAAGTTTGGTGAAGAAATAGTAAACGGTACACCACCAGACCAATCTACTTGTTGCCAAGTTCGCACCAGTACACCACCAGAAATGAAAGTTTGGTGAAGAAATAAACGGTTTTAGAGTTCAGCTTCGGAATAGTGTAGTTAAGATTTAAACCACGGCAATATTTCAGGCTAGTTCTAACTTTGTCAAAACTACCACTAATTTGCCATGGAAACGCCAAAATATTTTTAGAATTTGAAAACTACCAAAAGGGACCAGTACTCAACCAGATATATCTATGTGCCAAGTTTGGTGAAGAAATAGTAAACGGTTTTAGAGTTCTAGAAAAGACAAATGTGCACGGAGGGACGGACGGACGGACGGAGTCCACTTTAATACCCCCCGCAAAACGCGTTGCGGGGGATAATTATCGTTAATAGTACAATATCCACCACAGTGAGGTACACACATAAACACTTCTCGCATTGCCCATAATACCTAGTAAACAGGGAGGAATTTGGAAACGGGGTGGAATTTGAGTGGAAACGCATATTACTACTTCCCACAGAAGCCATTTTTAATCACAAATATAATTTCATTTTTTACTCTTATGCAAATTCAATATCATATTAACCAATATGAGCAAAAGGCACCACTTCAGCCCTTGGTTACTACATGTAGGCTGGGATGGGAAGTCTTTAAAGCTTTTGAGCGGTGCTCCGTAATCGAAATCCACCCGATCCTTTTGAGACCAAGCCCAAATTGTTTCCTCGGAAAGCATAAAATATGGCCCAAATCCACAAGTTGCAAAAGGCACCACTTTAGGTTCTCTTTGAAACATCTATTAATTTTCGTTGATACATATTGAGCGGTTTGGGGTTATGCTCCCGAAAAGAAATGATAAAGAATGGACTGACGGATGAACGGATAGATAGTCGAGGGGTACACTATATTAGCTGCATTATACACTGAGTCGTTTTATTACACCGATACTCCCATAAAAAGCGCATATCCACTCACTGCAACCGCACAGAGACACCCGCATAGATATTACTACACTACATGCACCACAACCAACACAGAATGCTGCAGCAAAAATGCACAGGGCACAGACGTCTAACACTAAAAGACCCATTTAAGTGGACTAAACAAAAGTCAAATCTTCAAAACCCAATGCAGTATCTAGGCCGCATACGCACAATTCAACATACGTAAAAGGCCTTCACATATTAAGTCCAAAAGCGCCTGTAAAATCATGATCATTATTATCACGATACCAACTCATACTGCAAAACATCAAATCCATTATCATCATGTATTTTCAATATTTAGCTTATTCCTAAAACTAAACCATTAAGCAAAATCAGTTCCTGCACAAATTTTCTCAGAGACAAAAGAATATAGAACATGTCGTATCATTTACTTGAATCAACTCACCAGAGAGTGACTTGCTGAGGAGTCATTTCTCTGACCTGGACGCCCTGTATCAACCACGCTCCTCTGATGATCATCAGTTACACACACAGCACCAGAAACAATAATCCCTCTGATAACTGGCAACATCTTGAAGCCAACAAGCAGTAGCAAACTGTTCACAAACAGAGTCAATAGATCTACAACTGGTAGTCAAACGGTGAACCTAATGGTAATCAACTGGTTGCAACACATAGTTAAAATGCTACATTGTTGACACGGGCACAGATCTGTTTCTTCTTGTGGAACAAGGTTTCTTCTTGCACAGAGATACCAGGGTTGTTCTAAACTCGCTACCGATCAAGCAATAGAAAATGAAATTGGTAGCACTGTAGAATGGTAATCAAATTGGAAAAGTTAATGAAATGTACAACCATATCATTTACAGTGCGATGAATCCGAACATAGATACTAATAACACCAAAAGAACCGTGTGTGACAATAAACATTGTAGTGATTGCAAGAACGAGGTACGTCAGCTGAAATGCACTTCCGGCTGTGTCGTCCATTAGGTGATCTACTTTGGTTGTCCTGTCCATGTAATGATTTCATTCTACATCTTGAAACAACTAGGGTGACGTTGCAGATGACAATGACGAGTATCGGAAGAAACCGGCAAAATATCTGTTGAAAGTAGAAGCAGAAATCTGAAATCCAGCTGTATGTGGAAGTTCCTTGTAAGTACGGCTCTATTATGAAAGGCACGTTGATTTTGCACAGAATCCCGCATACAAGGCATTGCCACGGCCAAACACCTCACTATGGCAATCAAGACAGTCAGGTATGCTTCAAACGTCTGAACGACAAGAGGCAATTTCCCAATACACAGACCCACAATGTTTAAAGCAAGAGGTGATCCAATATAAAACTCAGCCATCATCATCAGAGTGCAAACCATTGCTAACAGTACAATATCCACCACATTGGGGTACTTCAACAATCTTAAGGACTTTGAGTTCATCTTGGAAAGAATATACACACTAATCGCGTTTCCAATAATACCTAGTAAACACAGTACGATTTGAACGTATCCTTATACTGCCCAAATAGACGGAGAATCCATGATGATATGTATGCTGAACGAGCCACACTAGGCAGTGCCGCTTTGTTTATATACTGCAGGCATTTATTTCCTTTGGGAAAATGAAAGGGCTGCCGTTAGTACTGGTTGACATCTTGGCAAACAGTGGTATTGAGAAAATACAGCAATCTGTCATTTGATCTATCTAATTTAATCTAAGTTTAGCTATTGTGCTTTATATATATTTAAACATAAATATTTAAAGCTGTGGCGATTGTGATTTCCAAGAAAATATAAATATTTCGCTTACTATTAGTACTACATGCACATGAAGACTCGGGTGAGTATATTTGTCATTGATTAATGGAGAAAAGGTGATTTACATCTTGATCGATGACAGACAACAGCAGCTTAATTATCATCACAGATAATGGCGACGCACTGAGATTACAATGTGAGTGACACATACTGTATGATCTGCAACAACAAAAGCAACATCAACTTCATTTGGAACATCAGTCCTCTCAGGTATCTTTAGAACCCCAATCCCATTACCCAAACAGGAAAATAGTATGATTTTACCTGGCATGTGTAATCAGATGATGACCATGCAGAATTTAACAGTTAAACAGTTGACTGAGAATAGTCAACAGATAAAGAAAATAAATGGTGATGCAATGTGAATAAGTTCCCTTTTTAGGAAAGGAGATATTCCACCAGACTCAAACCAGGTCTATGTTGAGAATAGTCAACAGATAAAGAAAATAAATGGTGATGCAATGTGAATAAGTTCCCTTTTTTAGGAAAGGAGATATTCCACCAGACTCAAACCAGGTCTATTTTAGTTGTGTTGGTACTAAAGACAGAAATGCAAGAGACGGCTTCAAATTAAAATGCTCACTTATAGGTATAAATGAACAACAAAGAATAACACAGCTAAAACAGGCTGAAATTTAATTTAATTGGAGAAGACTCTTTTTATCATTCTCTGTTATTAAGCGATCTATATGTAACTTCATGATTTTCATACAAAACAGCTTCATGTAAACAGCTAAGACTTCAGTGTACTGTTGATTGATGATGATACTGGTGACATGAGTATGACGTACATGTTAAGAATAGAGATACTAGCGTCGGATCAGGTGGTGTTGCGTTTCGTTAAAAATCATTGCACAATTGGGTAAATGTTATTGTACTGTGACCAGTTATTCAGTCTTGTATAAAGACACAGCCAGTTAACCAAACTATCAAGATTTTTTTATGATTCCTGGTGCATAATAGTGAGTGAGTGAGTTAATATTTAACGTCACATCGGCAATATTTCAGCCATATCGTGACGAGAACATTTTACATTGAAATGGAATATGTGTATATTATAAAACCTGTCATCGAAGGACAGTAAAACAACTAGAATTTCGCAATTAGATTTAAAACTAGTGTGGAAGGTTAAAACTAATAGCACTATTAGGACAATACAAGATAAAAACAGGCTATAGGTTGCCAACAACTGAAGGTAGATCACCATACTAGGGACCATGGGGACTTACAGTACCTTTGCTACCTGCATGGACCCTAGCTGGATTTACACCAACCCTTCAGCCATTGGCGTGTATACGGAGACTTAGCCATACATTAAAATGACAAAAATACTACGATTAAAAACCTGGTAGACTTAAATTTACTTGAAACGTTTTGGGACTTACGTACCTTCTCGGAGGGACAATAATTTTACAGTACTTTAACCCCCTTTGAGGGTACAACCACTAACAATACAAGTTACTAATCTAAACTATCAATCATTAAATACATCTATCTACAGAACATATTATTCAAAATACATCTATTAAATCAATTTCTTTTAAAAGTCAATAATTAAATGAAAATTAACAGTGTTAAAAAGATCCTTAACTGTTTTCACATTGAAATAATTATCACTTATGATTGAGAATTCAACACAGTCAAGCAGGACATGCTTGACTGTGACTCTCTCATCACAAGGGATACAAAACGGAGGATCTTCATCCTTTAACAAGTATTTGTGAGTATACCTTGTATGACCAATGCGACATCGTCGCATGATGACCTCTTCAAATCTGGACTGACAACCCAAGTAGGTGTAACCAATATAAGGTTTTATTTCATGTAATTTGTTAATACCTACTTGGGTGTCCCACTTCTTTGCATCAGAACACGGATGTAAGTTCTAATGCTAAGAAGCAGTGTCACAGATTTGTTGAGTGCTGCCTTGGCATCAAGATCGGCCATTGTATTCCCATAAATGCCAACGTGGCTGGGTAACAAACAAAAGACGATGTCGTATTGGCCAGTTGCAAGATCGTTATACAATTCAATTATTTCAATTAAAAGTGGATGTTTACAAAAGAGATTGTTTATAGCCTGAAGACAAGAAAGAGAATATGAAAATATAATAAACTCTGTCAAAAAAGAAACGCAACCCCTGTCCTCAGATATGAAAAATTCGTTTGAATGAAGTTATTGCTTCCAAAACTAAATTTTATTCGAATGTATTGAAATGATACACGTAATTAATGAAGATTACCATCCAAACAACTGCATTTGTACGCATAAGTGTATTTTATTGCTTATTCCGTCACAACGCATGAAATGACCTCATGGTGACTTCGCAATAAAAACACATGCAAATCATGAAAATGGCAGTTAATGTAGGTGTATAAAAGCCCATGTGCTTCCGTATTATATTCATTCATTTGTCGCCGAAAAGCTGTGTTAAAATGCCACGATTGAGTGCTGCCGACCGAAATATCGCCATTGGTCGTGTTCAAGCCGGAGAAAGTTTTGGAACTGTTGCACGGCACCTAAATGTTCACAAAACAACGATATCCCGACTTTGGAGCCGCTACAACAACTTCAATTTGACTCAACGATCGCCCGAGAAGTGGAAGGCCAAGAATCACGACCCCTTCAAGATCGGTACATCCGGGTCCATCACCTGCGTAATCGGCATGCCCTACCAACCGTGACTGCCACACAAATACCAGGTTTGAGGAGAGTGTCAGCTCAAACGATTAGGAACCGTCTGAAAGAAGCGGGTTTACGTGCCTGTAGACCAGTTGTTGGACCTGTACTACGCCCCCTACATCGACGCCGACGACTCAGGTGGTGCAACAACGTAAGGATACGGACTTTACAAAACTGGAGGCGAATCTGGTTTTCTGATGAATCACGTTTTTTTCTTTGCAACGTCACGACGGAAGACAGCGTCTGTATAGAGACGTCATAAACGCTTTTTGCGCCCATCTGCGTCCGACAGGTGGACAGATTTGGCGGAGAAAGCGTCATGGTTTGGGGAACCATCTCATACAACCAGAAATCAGACTTGGTGATCGTTCCAGGGAACCTGACAGCCCAACGTTACATCAACCACGTGTTAGAGCTTCACCTTCTCCCGATTATTGACCAACAGACACAGATTTTTCAACGGGACAACGCCCGGCCTCATACTGCACGTGCAACAATGAACTTTCTGCAGAATTCCAACGTCAATGTCTTGCCATGACCCTCTAAATCACCAGACCTCAACCCTATTGAACACCTGTGGGATACTCTGGATCGACGCGTACGTCAACGTCAGCCGCCGCCACAGACGCTGCAACAGCTCGCCGTTGCACTGCAGGAGGAGTGGAGAGCCATTCCCCAGGAAAGAATCCGGCGTCTTATCCGTTCTTGTCCAAGGAGATGCCGTGCAGTGATTGCAGCGCGTGGTGCTCATACGAGATACTGAGAAAGACGCCCCTGGTGACAAACTGGTGTCTGTGAGATGACTTTTGAAATGACAATTTTAAACATGCCCATCTGTTATTATTCTGCCAAATTTCAGACTTCTGTCTTAAATAATAAAAATGCCGTGTCGTCCTAAAACTTCAGATCAACATCTCTAAAATACAGGGGTTGCGTTTCTTTTGACAGAGTTTATATTGTTTATATTTGGGGTGTCTGTTAATATATTTAAGAGCTGTTAGTATTGTGTTTGATTCTGCTGTGAAAATAGAGCTGTTATTAGGCAGTCGAGAAGATATTGTTCTGGATCCAATGACAGTGGCACAAGCAAACCGCGCCACCATTCTTGGACCCATCTGTAAATAAGAATTTATATGTATTATATTCTTGTTTAAATAGTAAGTCATTAGTTTCCGATTTTTTCAATTCAGTGAGTGTAAGGTCGACTTGTGGCCTAACCAACTGCCAAGGAGGAGAAGAAAGAAGACGGGAAGGAGAGATATTTTCCAGCTCAATGCCGGCAGCAGTAATGAATGGCTTAATCCTGAGCCCAAGAGGCGGAACAAGAGACGATTTCTTGTTGTACAAATCCTCATAAAGAGGATTAAAGATACAGTGAAATGCAGGATTAGAGTCGTTAGAATATAGTTTTGTTACATACTGCAAGGATAATTTTGTACGGCGTTGTGTAAGAGATGGCCCATCGGCCTCGACGTAGAGACTGTCAACAGGAGAGGTTCTAAAGGACCCAAGACAAAGTCTCAGACCTTGGTGGTGGACAGAATCTAATAGTTTTAGGTTGCTTTTGCAGGCTCCACCATAAACGATGGAACCCATAATCAAGTTTGGAACGGACCAGTGATCGATATATATGTAGGAGGGTAGCTTGAACCCCTCTCCACTTAGAATTGGAAACGACTTTCAACAAGTCAAGTGTCTTCAGGCGTTTAGTTTTTAGGGACTTGATATGTGGAAGAAAAGTTAAATTTGAGTCAAAAATTAACCCAAGAACTTGGCTTCCTTAACAACTTTGATGGGAGAACCATTTAGAAATAGTTCAGGGTCTTTATGCGGTTTATATTTCCTACAAAAATGTATACAATTAGTTTTAGATTTAGAAAATTTAAAACCGTTTTCAAGACACCATTTATTTATTTTGTTTAAACACAACTGCAGTTGCCGTTCAATAGTATGCATATTTTTACCGCGGCAAGAAATATTAAAATCATCCACAAAAAGTGATCCATCGATTGAATCGTTTAAAACATTTGATAAACTGTTGATCTTCATTCTAAATAGTGTTACAGATAAAATACTGCCTTGTGGGACACCCTGATCCTGATTGTAATGGTCAGACAGGGTTGAACCCACTCGGACTTGAAATTGCCTGTCATTTAAAATGTTGGAAATAAATTGAGGCAAACGGCCTCGTAATCCAAAGTCATAATAATCTTTAGAAATCCCATGTTTCCATGTGTTGTCGTATGCTTTTCCTAGATCGAAAACGATCGACACTGCATGTTCTTTATTAATTATAGCATTCTTAACAAAAGATTCTAAACGCACTAAATGATCGATGGTGCTTCTGTTCTGCGGAAACCACATTGTATATCTGTATATATACGTTATTGGATTCCAGGTACCAAACAAGTCGATTATTTATCATGCGTTCCATGGTCTTGCAAACGCAGCTAGTAAGTGAAATTGGCCTATAATTGGAAGGATCAGTATGATCATGTCCAGGTTTAGGAATGAGAACAATTATAGCACCACGCCACGATGAAGGAAATTGTCCAGATGTCCAAATATCATCAAAAATATGTAAGAGCGTCTCTAAACATGATTCTGGTAAGTGCTTCAGGAGTTGATAATGTATGTTATCGGCTCCTGAAGCAGTATCATGAGCCTGGTCAAGAGCAGTATGGAGCTCATGAATAGAAAATATCTCGTTGTAATCTTCCCCATTATCTGAATTAAAATTAATAGTTTTCTTTTCTTGCTGTTTTTTGGTACTTTTGGAAGTTAGGCACATAAATAGATGAGGAAGAGTGTTTCGCAAAAGTTTCACCAAGTTTGTTAGCAATATCAGATTTCTTAGTTAGTATCTGGTTTCCGTCTTTAAGATGTTGAATGCTAGTTTTGGAGCCCTTTCCTTTGATTGTTTGCATCATAGTCCATACCTTTGACATTGGCGTACGTGAGTTAAGCTTTGATACATAGTTTTGCCAAGATTGGCCTCTATTTTGTTTAAATGTTCGCCGTGTTTTAGCATTTAAAATCTTAAATTTATTCAAATTATGCACAATGGGGTGTCGACGGAAATAATGCTCAGCCTCTTTCCGTTCCTTCCTAGCTTGTTTGCAGGTATCGTTAAACCAGGGTTTTCGAATATGTGGAATTGCAGAAGACTTTGGGATACATTCGTCAGCTATGGTAGTCAATTCATCGGAAAACACTTTAGAGCATCAGGAACATCAATAAAAAGTCCAGGTGTAAGTTTGGCAGCACACAGAGTTTCATATAAAGACCAGTTAGCCTTTTTGAACTTCCATCTTGATGAGGCCTGAATGGGATCAGTTATATCGCTGAAACATTCAGGTCGTAGTTTCGATTTACACATAAACTAGTGTCCAAAAGAAACGATACCACGTGTTTCAAAGATCACTAAATTAAAACAAAACAACATAGACATTTCAAATTGATATCTTTCATTAGATAAATGATTTTACGGCATGTGTACAAAAAGTCATGGCAATCAAAGATGTACAATCATTAACACAGGGCTTTAAACGAAGTGTGGTGTCAAAAATTGAAATTTCATTTTAGCACAGTGGAGGAGGCTAGTGAGGGTAGTCTCTGAAAACAGCCTTAACGCCACTTTAGTACCGGGTATGTCCACCAGCAGCTGCGATGCATGTCATGACACGCCTCCGGGCTGATGACGTCAAACGTCAGATGACGTTAGGGGTGATTCGCTGCCACTCATCCTGGAGACAATGTTCCAATTGTTGGAGGTTGGCTGGGGGCGCAGGGCGTTTTCTGATTTTCCGATTGAGGTGATCCCATATGTGCTCAATGGGATTCAAATCAGGTGAACACGCTGACCATGGCAAAACCTGTATGTTGGCGTTGGCAAGGACGTTCTGGGTCAATCTTGCCATATGAGGCCTAGCGTTATCGTGCTGGAACACGATTCCTCCTGGATGCTGTTGGGCGAATGGCTGCACGACTGGTCGTAAAACCTCATCCTGGTAACGCTGTGCATTCAGGTTCCCCCGACTAATGACGAGCCTCGTTTTCACATCACCGCAGTTACCTCCCCACACCATTACACCTCCACCTTCAAATGCATGGACTTGCTGGATGCAGTTCGGCGCCAAACGTTCACGAACTCTTCGGTATACTCGTTGCCGACCATCGTTCTTGTAAAGGCAAAACCGGCTTTCGTCCTAAAACAAGACACGTGCCCAGTTTCGACGTTGCCACCGCCGAACACGCCTGACCCATATCAATCGGTTGACTCTGTTTTAACGTGTCAGGTAGTCTCCGCGGTAGGGGCGACGTGCACGGATACCATGTGCCTGCAGTCTCCTGTGGACGGTTTGTCGACTGATCCGGTGTCAAAGTCCCGTCGCCGCCGCTAACGTCGAAGGAACGAAGCGGTTACGTAGGTGAAGTAACCGGATGTAGTTGTCTTGAATAGGCGTGGTCACCCGGGGTCTCCCGCTTCTCGGCCTGTCTGTTGTTCGGCCTGTTTGACGCAACCGTCGCATTAACCTGGTAACGGGTATGCGCGCGCATCCAAACGTTCTTGCTACAGCGGCGTGTGATGCTCCCTGTCGGGCCATTGAAACGGCTCTTTCTCTCTCGATCGCTGTCAAACGTGCCATTTCTTTTGTGTGCTTTTTACTGCTGTGGGCACAACGTGTCGGACCAGCGGTTTTATACAGTTCATCTGCACGTGCATTTCGTGCTACACGACTTAACGTCATTTTGAGTATTCGTGCGATTGCTTCTTCAGTGAATAAATGTTACCGTTTTTTTCGATCGAATACGTTTGGTTAGGAACGTGGGATACACAGAAATATGTTTTTTCTCCAAAAAGTATCATTAATTTAAAAATATTGAAAAAAATATTTGGTATCGTTTCTTTTGGACATGAGTTTAGTTTGATATGAGGACCAGTTAGCCTTCGAAAAATTCCATCTTGTATACCATGGAGATCAGATGGAGTTATTTCTGAAAGAATAGTTGGGAAGTTGTCACTTCCACAAAGGTCATTTGAACTTCCCTTTCAAATTCATTGAATAGATTAGAATCTGAAATAGACTTATCTAAAGAAGAGTATGTGCCGGTCGCTGGATGCAGATAAGTGCTTGAGTCGTCATTAAATATACACAGGTCATTATTAGAGATAAAATCTTCAAGTATTTTACCTTTGGCGTTAGCGTGTGAACCTCCCCAGAGTGGGTTGTGGCCATTGAAGTCGCCCATGATAACACAGGGCTTCGGTAGTTGATCATAGAGAGACTGAAGATCAGCTTGCTGAAGTGCTGACGAAGTCAGGATATATAGAGAACATAAAGTAAAAGCAACACCCAGAGTAAGCCGTATTGCTACAGCTTGAAGATTAGTTTTGAGTGTAACAGGGCTGTGAATAATATCTTGTCGCACAAGGATAGAAGATCCTCCAGTGGCTCGATCACCCGTAGGAGAAAAACAATGATAGACTTTAAACTGACATAAGGTAAAATTGTCTGTCTGTTTCAGGTATGTTTCCTGCAGACAACATACTTATAGTGTTATATCCTGGACTAATAGCTGTAGTTCATGGAAATTAGTTCGGAGTCCTCTACAGTTCCACTGCACGATGTCTTTAGAAAAAGCTATCTTTTCGGTGGGTTAATAGGGGATCTACCCCTCACCTTTTTCGAGGGCGACAAGCTATGTTCCCTGGGATGGAAGTTTTCTGACACTTCCATGTCCTCAAGCGATCCGTATTTATTGTACAATTTGACTGGATTATCTGAACCCTTCGCGGGTCTGCCACTCTTTTTTTAAAGATTCTGTTCTTGAGTCGGTTTTAGTTTGAACATTATTCTTCGAGCTTGTTTTTGCTTGAGATTTTTGAGTTGACTGAGACAAAGATTGTTCTCCGGATACAGATGAAATCTGACTACAGGGCTGTGATGGACCTTTAGTGAGTCAGTGAGTGTTGATAGAAGATGTCGAGGTCTGAGTAGACTGTTCAAGTGTAACAAATTGAGCATTATTTGTTTTAACCCACATCAAGTCTGTTATGCAATGTATCGACGAGGTGGTTACTTTTGACATGTTTTCAGAATGTGTTCTGACGACTGATGCATATGATTCAGTTGGTGCTGCAGATTCCACAAGTTTTTTGGCATCAGCAAAGCTGATGTTCTGGGTGAATATAATTTTATTGATTGCCATTTGTTTTTTCCAGATTGGACAGTATTTGGAGAAAGAAGAATGATTTCCTGAACAATTTGTACACTTTTTAAGGTCACTGGTACAGTCTTCTGTGACATGAGTAGTCTCACTACAGTGGGCATATTTTATGGGCTTTGTACAAGTATTAACTCCGTGCCCATATTTCTGACATCTAAAACATCTCAAAGGATTTGGAATGTAGATGTCAACTGAAATATTGCAGTAACCTGCTTTGACAAACTTCGGAGGATTTGGAGATGAGAACGAGAACAGATAAGTATTTGTTTGGATTGTTTCGTTGTTTCTGCGGGTTGTGAATCTTTGAACATATGTCACTCCCTGATCTTTCATCTCAGAAACAATAATATCTAGTTCTGACATATCAGCCAACAGTCGATCTCTGTCACTGATCATGCCTTTACTAGTGTTCAGAGTTCTGTGGGCAGTGATAGAAACTGGAATTCCAACAAATAATTCTGTTGACATCAGGTTAGTTGCTTGCTGTTTTCTACTGCATTCAACCAACAGAGAGCCTGAACGTAAGCGTTTACTGTTTTTAACCTCTCCTGCAATGCCATGTACACCCTTGGAAATTGCAAAAGGGTTCAGTTTCAGTGGAGCCTTGTTTACAGTCTCGATAACCAGAAATCGTGGCCAATATTCGATTGAGTTGGAAGGACGTTTGTCATCATCACCGTTGTCAAGTTGACGTTTGTTTCGTTTTAGTTTTTTTTTGTATTCCATAGTTAGTGTATAAGTTTCATCATACGAGCTCCCCACCCACCACGGAGTATCGCAAGGACAACGCTAAAAGCAAGTGGGTTTCCGACTTGCAGCACCAAGGATACTCAGATGACATACTCCAGCAGAAAACTTAAAGGTCACATGCAACCAAAAAAATCAAACATAATTAAAACACAATTATCACTTATTCATGACATATAATATACATTGCTGGTCATAAAAAAAACATATAAACAAAATTATAAGCGTACAATCGCAAATCAAAAGTGCAATATTGTGTACTTGGGTTTACTTCCCAAGAAACGAAGCAGCCGGGATACCGAACCCAGTCAGAGCGGGTGGGTGTGCACTTAAGTGTAACGGCTGGTTCATTTGCAGATGCCCTACGGCTCATTGTGTGTGTATATATAGAGATGTTGGGTTTTGTAAATACATGCTCATTTTTTGTGTATAACATTTTGCAATCAACAGACATCATAACATGTCATGTGTTCAAGTATCACACCTGCCTGTCTGTGTAATTACATAATGTGACAGAGACCGAACTCGGGCCATAAATCAATGCGTTTTGTTTATGGTGTATAGCCTGAATGGTGTTAAGTTCAAATTGCATGTGGTCAGTGATCGAAGTTGTGTATTGAATATTGTCATTAGCAGACAGGCAGGCAGACACACAGGTGTCAATAAAACAAGACATTGAGTTTTGTCTGTGACAACGACATATCTATATCACAGTTAGAAATTCTGTCAACGCTAAATAATGACATTGCTTTTAAGTATCGAACTGAAAAGTGACTCGGTAAGAAGAACGTGTGGTGAAATAGACAAATGAAATTATATAAACAGTTTATTTACTGTCATAACATATAAAAAGCTCGCGCCTGTGAGATATCAACAAAACATAAGGAAAATAGCTCACACCAAAGCCTTCACCGAGTATTCACCGGACAGCCCGCTTCCAAGTTGCGCGAACCTATTTTCACTGCGCACGTGCTATGAGCGCAGCCCAGCTGTTGAAACCAGTTTTCCCCCGGAAAGTCGGGGGGAAATTAGTGAATCGTTTGAACTCCGATTTCGCGCGGTTTTTTTCATCGCGTTATTTTTCAACTTTATAAGTTGAATTTGCATTTTTCATGATTTGTTTCGGTAAGTCCATACCGAAAGGTATCAGAATCTGCAAAATTGTGTTTTACGTTGCATGTGACCTTCAAAAGGTTAATTCTTCCACCAGATTGGCCCGTGAGCCACCACCGCCTTTTGGCATAGGACTATCACATAAAATCAAGAATAAATCAAGAATTTGTACACAGGAAATCAACATTACCAATACCTAATAAGAGAAATGTGCAACAATATTTACTATGCACAGGGCATGGCGTGACCAACCGATTGATAGGACCGGGCCAGTTCTACCACCCGTCTAGGTGAAGTAAGGGCCGAAGTGGTGTGTTGGGCAAAGGAACGCTGTTCCTAGAACCAATGCCCTCAACCACCAGACTCCCTTCCTCCACCGACACAGGGGTGCAACCCACGGCAAACAGGTTGGTGGACCAAATATACCCCCGGGTCCACAACGGGGGGTTGAAGAGCGCTTAGCGTTACCCAGCACCCACCACGAGGTGGCTCATCACGGGTGACCACTTCAAAAGGGATAAAGTTAAGTCAAGACATATTTCAATTAGATAGGCGATTTCCAAGGTTTGAAAAAAGCCGCTCACCCGCACCATTTTAGAACCACTTGGTTCTTATAATTTAAACCAAAGGTAAACATCCCAATCCACTGTATTCATATTAATATCGACATAACATTCACGTTATTTCAGAGACGCCTGTAAAACCTTGAGTGGCCATACACATTGCAGCGATTGCAGGGACGAGGCAAGTCGTTTATTTAGTGATCCACATTGGTTGTCTTGACTTTTTAATGATTTCATTCTACATCTTGATACGCCTAGGATAAGGTTGCAGATGATAATGTCGAGGATAGGAAGAAATCGGCGAAATATCAGCTCAAAGTAAACTTAGTTACATAATCCAGTAGCTATTCACGAGAGGTATCTTCTTTAGGATCCAAGGAACGCGGAAAATCACAGAAAACACTGCAATTACAATGAGTAACTTATTTTGAACAGAATCCCGCATAAAAGTTGAAAATGTCAAAGGCAGTGCCACAACTAGACATCTCAAAAAGGCAATCAAGACAGTCAAGTATGCTGCAAAACTTTGAACTACAAACATCAATGTACTAATGCACGTATACACGTGGTGACTGAATTTCAATCCTTCGGACCTGAGAGCATCCATCGTTAGCAAAGTACAAATCGTCACTAACGGTACAACATCCACGACATTGAGGTATTGCAACAGTCTAAAGGACTTTGATTTCATCTTGGAAAGAACATACGCGCTTATCACATTTCCATTTATACCCAGTAAACTCAGTGTGACACTTATCCTTGTTCATATTTCATATCATAAATAGATGTAGCTCACCCACTCACTTATGTTTGGATGGCCGATAGCAGTTTGATTGGCAAGGTGCACTAAACTACGAACAATTTACGAATTACTGCTCCTGCTTTGTATAAGATAATCAGTTGTTTCACAGGACACTAAAAAGAGTTATAACATATTTGCAAGAGTGCGGCCTAAAACTAAACTCACTCACACTAACAGGTCAGTAAACATACATTACACTTAAGCGTAGAAGGAATACTGACAGAAAATAATTAATATCTGTTAAATCTGTATGCACAGAAAATCCATGGAATTGTCTCGGATATAGAATAAGTCTATGTCGTTTCACGGACAATGATGTCTAATGATCCGACAGGTGCGCTTTTGTCGATTTACACGTCTTGTTGGTATACACTTAGTTTATATATAAAACATGTATAATTGTGATGGCAGAATTTTAAACTGTTAACTATATTTCTACAAGAATTGTAACAATTGTAACCCTTGCAATGTGTTCCCTAATCTTACAGCACCACATAAGATTCTTACATAATATACACGGTCTCCTATTTCCCGATAAAAAGTTCTTTCCGCTCAGAAACATGAGATCGCACCTGAAAATACCTTGTATAATTTGTATGAATAACAAACGAGAAGATTCTTGATCTTTAGAATTATTCGAAAGCTCTGAACATCAATAACACTAATTTGTATTTTCGCAGTTGCAACAAGCGAGTGTATTAGACAAAAAACTCTTTTCTAGTTCCGTCTTTTCGCGATACTCTGCAATGAGGGTGGTGATTGGTCAAATTGTAGGACGTGACCCAAGACAGCCAATCGCATTGCAGCAATAAATACCGTCCTCGCAAACGATAACATTTAGATTCAGGCGAACGTTCTGGATAAAATTGGGTTATCCTGAACGTTTAATGCAAGAAATCGCCACCGCTATGTAAACTATGGAACTTCATGCCAGGTCGTGACCTACCAAATTTTCTCAGGTATGTAATTTCGGATTGATATTTTCCGTACGTGAAGATCAAGGTGACAGAAACTGAGATGTCACTTGACTTACATCACACAAGAAGGAAATAGTAACTTAGATCTACGCAACCTTTATGGGTACGTTTGTTGATTGTATTTATTATTTCAATTAATTTATGATTTCTTTAACAATTTATACCCGTTGCCGAAGATTGTGTCCAAGAATTGATTTTTCAATCACATTAAGAAAATAGTTTCTAATTTTAGGTTTGAAATTATGGTGAATTGAAACGTAACACGTGATTTCAGAAAAGTGAAAAGTATTAAATGTAACAAATGAATCATATATCAGGTTCTTAAAATTATCTATCATACAGACGTGATTACGGACTGGCCAGAAAACTGGTCTGCTCATGACGTTTTGTCCGATTTTCCGGCCTTCGGAGTTAAACAGAAAGGAAGTCTCACACCAAAATATGTCATCATGTATTACAGCATATCGATATCGTGCAAAACAACACCAGAGTGAGTGTGTGAGTGAGTGAGTGAGTTAAGATTTAAAGTCACATCGGCAATATTTCAGCCATATCGTGACTAAAACTAGTTCTAAATTCATAATACGTACATATAATATAATACCCTGTCAGCAAAGGACAGTAAAACCACTAGATTATCACAGCTGGATTACACCATCCCTTCAGCCGCTGGCGATTGTAGGAAAATTTAGCCAACAGTTAAAATAACAAAAATACTACGTTTAAAATGTGATAATTTATATTTTACTTTGAAAGTTTTGGGGCTTACGTACCACAACACCAGAGATTATTATGATTATGACAGAATAAAGTGACAGAAACATATAGATTAGCGACGAACGCAAATTACATGTTTTTTGTATAGAGACACTACGCAAAACTACTGCCTGAATAATTATAATATATTGATGATCTGACACAGACAAATAAATCATGCAACCCATGCACATTTCCCTTTTGTGAACTGTTTGGCCATTTAGCAACCCTTTTAGCGTATGAAATTATATGTCAATCTACATACGGCAACGTCGTAGCTGGACAAATTGACAACGTTATCAAGTATAACAATCTCATGAGTATTGTCTGTCATTATCAACCAAATAACTGTTTTTTCGAGCACGGCTTCAGTTTTTCACATCTGATTTAGTTCGATGGATTTCACCATACCACTTAGCATTGGTAACAAAGACCATGTGTCATTTTATTGTAAAATGTATAAAGAATTCAGAGGTAAATGCAAGGAACCTGTGTTCAAATTATACGTGATGTTATGAGGTTAACATGACCGACATACGTACAGACACATAAACACTCCTCAATAAAGTCCATTTCGGTGTTCGTAATTGTTTATTTTCCGAAACGTTCTGAATGATTCCAGGTTGATCGACGACGAGTCAGAATGACCACTGGGTACTAATATGCTGATTTTATATATTCAAGCGAGTAAATAGTCGATAGTTAGATTTCAAAACATTCTAAAATCCTCGTGAATGGTGATTAGTAATGTTTCAAAATGGCGACCTTTACGGTGGATGTAATTTTCAGTAATTTTGCCTTCTGCAACTGATGATATCTTAAAGGAGGGAATTTTCCACAGACTTCTTTATTGCCGAAGCATTTATGTCTGTGATGTATTTGGATATTTTTCGACATCAAAGTGAAGGCTGAAGAGCTGGGACATATATGATTTTTGTAGGTAAGTAGCAAACGTATATTGTCAGCACATTAACCGATGGTTTGGTGGATCTGGTGCCTATACGTTTTGGACTTGCTGAAAGAAGATACTGTTACAGTTATATGTTATAGAGTTTCGTTACACATAAATAATTCGGTAATAAATGGTACACAAAGCCAGCTGACGGCCAGGTACCATTGGAGTTGGCTGTGCATCGAGGCACAGGCACCACACACCTATACCTACAGTCCGATACCACGTGACAGGGTATATTAAGGTCAACTCGTTTATCCATTGGAAACTCTGACGTCATATTGCAAGGGGTATACGCCATGGCATATTTATTATGGAGAATAGGACCCTCGGTAAATGAGTAAAATATCAATCGATATAATGCCAAAAATTACATTAGGTACTTGAGGTATATGTACGGTTTGAGCTATGCAACGACAGGATGAGTACTTTGTATGTTGAAAACAAAACGGTAAAATTAGCCCTTTAACGAAAGAAGCTGGCAGCTAAATGCAGACATAAATGATGTTCAAGAATTCAAAGTTGGAGGTGAGTTTATATATGAAGCTCTTCAGCAAAATCGACTTACATCCTGGATAAATACCATTTATAGTCAAATTAAGACGCATTTAAAAGGTTTTCTCAACAGAAAAAGGTAAGAATCTAAAACATCATGATTTATTTTATACACCTTGCATTTTCATCTACGTATCTTGACATTTGATAGTGATCATCAGGATTATGGTAATGATCGTATGTCACGAGTCATTGATGGGGAGATATCTTGTACTTAGGTGGACTCTGGATTGAGTAATTGATAACATAAGAAGACATGTGTTGTCTTGTCGTATCTGTCAATGCGTCACTCCGAAGGGCAAGATGCGAAGAATATATCAATTTAAGAGATCACTGTTCAAAATTAGAAATAGTTTTAATTAGTTTGCCAATCAAAATGTAAGAAGGGGAGTATGTCTAATAAATAATAAAGATGCACATGTAATATTGATGAACATGGACAATTTTCTGGGTTTCATCTTCTTTTTATGTTGGTACAACGTTTCATGGCTTGTTCTGGCCCCATCATCAGGTAGAACTAAACAGTAACTGTTAATTCTGCCCGTGACGTCACAATGCTTATTACATCACAATGCTATGACGACGCAATACATGTGGAGGCCATAACGGATACAGCTAACAGGGCTAATAGGAAAACATGTTATTATGAATATATAAAATATTATTTACTGCAAAATTATAGATGTACAGACACTTATTATACAAAATTGTTGATTAATTAAGAAATGTAAATACACTTATTTAAAAATGTATACACTGTAAAGTAATTGCAATGTATACATAGAAAGTATGGTTTATACATGGGGACAGTGGGGTATTGTCTATTGTTTTAATGAACCATGCATTCGGGAGGTACACACCTGCAATCTAATGCAGAATCTAATGCATGCTTCATAAAACAATAGAAAATTCTCTATGTTCATCACTAACGAATCTAACCCTGCTTTTAACTGTGTCTTCAATCCCCTCTATGAGGATTTATACAACAAGAAATCTTCCCTCGTTCCGCCTCTAAGCCTCAGAATTAAACCATTCATTTCTGATACTGGCATTGATCTTGAAAATATATATCTCCTTCCCGTCTTCTTTCTTCTCCTCCTTGGTAATTGGTGAGACCACTAGTTGTCCTAACACTGACAGCATTTAAAACATCAGAAACTAATTATAATATAAACAAGAATTTAATCAATTAAAAAGGAAATATAATACACTTCTCATTCCATACTCCGATTACAAAGCAACCATTCGATTATACATTCGTGATCTAATGCAAAAGAAGTGGGACACACAAGTAGGTATCAATAGATTACTTGATTTTTCAATCACAAGGCATAAATATTTCAATGTTAAAACAGTGAAGGATCTTTTTAGTAAAGTTAACTATCATTTAATCATTGAATTTTAAAAGAAATAGAGTTGATTGATAAATTTTGATTTATATGTTTTGTGAATAGATAAATTATATTTTATAATCGGTTGAATAAATTAGCAACTAAGATAGTTAGTGGCTGTATCCTCGAAGGGGGTTAAAGTGCTGTATAATGACTGTCCTCCTGAGTGAGTGAGTGAGTGAGTGAGTGAGTTAAGATTTAAAGTCACATCGGCAATATTTCAGCCATATCGTGACTAAAACTAGTTCTAAATTCATAATACATACATATAATATATAAAACCCTGTCAGCAAAGGACAGTAAAACCACTAGGTTATCACAGATTGAGTTAAAACTAGCTAGCAGATATCTTTAAAAGTACAAAACTATTTTTGGACAATACAATGTAAAAATGGGCTATAGATCGCCAACAACTGAAGGTAGATCACCATACTAGGAACCATGGGGACTTACATTACTTTTGCTACCTGCATGGATCCTAGCTGGATTTACACCATCCCTTCAGCCGCTGGCGATTGTAGGAAAATTTAGCCAACAGTTAAAATAACAAAAATACTACGTTTAAAATGTGATAATTTATATTTTACTTTGAAAAGTTTTGGGGCTTACGTACCCTCTCAGGAGGACAATATTTTTATGCTACTTCAAACACCTTTGAGGGTACAGCCACTAACAACCTCAGTTACTAATCTAAACTACCAATAATAAAATATTTAGCTATTTACAGATCAGTTAACAAGTCTAATTCTTTTAAAAATTCAACTATTAAATGATAATTAACATTATAAAAAAGATCCTTCAATGTTTTGACATTGAAATACTTATCCCTTGTGATGGAATATTCAACACAGTCAAGCAGGACATGTTTGACTGTGATTCTTTCATCACAAGGGATACAAAATGGAGGATCCTCACCTTTCAATAGGTATTCATGAGTATATCTTGTGTGGCCAATACGACATCGTCGTAGGATGACCTCTTCAAATCTGGACTGACAACCCAGTGTAACCGATATAGGGTTTTATTTCATGTAATTTATTAATACCTACCTGGGTGTCCCACTTCTTCTGCACCAGATCGCGGATGTAAGTTCTAATGCTAGCTTTGTAATCAGAGTATGGAATAAGAAGTGGTGTCACAGATTTGTTGAGTGCTGCCTTGGTAGCAAGATCAGCCAGTGTATTCCCAGAAATGCCAACGTGGCTGGGTAACCAACAAAAGACTGAAGCCTGAAGACACGAAAGAGAATCAGAAAAGATGATGTATTGTTTACATTTACGGTGTTGATTAATATATTTAAGAGCTGTTAATATGGCGTTAGCTTCTGCTGTGAAAATAGAGCTATTATTTGGTAGTCGAGAAGATATTGTTTTGGATCCAATGACAGTGGCACATGCTACTGCGCCACCATCCTTGGACCCATCTGTAAATAAGGATTTGTATGTATTATATTTATTCTTTAATTGATTATATTCTTGTTTATACTGTAATTCGTTAGTTTCGGATTTTTTAAACTTTGTCAGTGTTAGGTCAACTTGTGGCCTCACTAATTGCCAAGGAGGAGAAGAAAGACTGACTTACTGAGTTTAGTTTTACGCCGCTTTTAGCAATATCCCAGCAATATCACGGCGGGGGACACCAGGAATGGGCTAAACACATTGTCCCCATGTGGGGAATCGAACCCGGGTCTTTGGCGTAGAAGAAAGAAGACGGGAAGGAGATATATTCGCCAACTCAATGCCAGCAGCAGAAATATATTGTTGGATTCTTATCCCAAGAGGTGGAACAAGTGAAGGTTTTTTATTATACAAATCCTCATAAAGAGGATTAAAAACGCAAGTGTGAGCAGGATTGGATTCATTAGAATATAACTTTGTGATATATTGTAGGGACAATTTGATACGGCGAAGTTTTAAAGATGGCTCATCGGCCTCAACGTAGAGACTGTCAATGGGAGAGGTTCTCAAAGACCCAAGACAAAGTCTTAGACCCTGGTGATGGATAGAATCAAGTAGTTTGAGGTTGCTTTTACAGGCCCCACCATATACGATAGAGCCGTAAACAAATTTTGATCGGACCAGTGATCTATACAAATGAAGGGGGTGGTTTGGTCCCCTCCCCACTTTGAACTGGAAACGACTTTCAACAAGTCGAGTGCCTTCAGGCATTTGGCTTTTAGATGTTTGATATGTGGCAGAAAGGTTAAATGCGAATCAAAGATGAGACCAAGGAATTTAGCTTCCTTGACAACTTTGATGGGTGTGCCATTTAATGATAAGTCAGGATCTTTATGGGGTTTGTATTTCCTACAAAAATGTAGACAATTGGTTTTGGATTTCGAAAATGTAAACCCGTTTTCAAGACACCATTTATGAATTTTGTTGAGACAAATTTGTAATTGTCTCTCAATAGTTCGCATGTTTTTACCACGGCAAGAAATATTAAAATCATCCACGAAAAGAGATCCATCGATTGAATCACTTAAAACCTTTGAAAGACTATTTATTTTAATACTAAAGAGTGCGACAGACAAAATACTGCCTTGTGGGACACCCTGATCATGATTGTAACAATCAGACAGGGTAGAAGCCACGCGAACTTGAAATTGCCTGTCCGTTAAAAACTGTGATATAAAAAAGAGGCCTCTCAATCCATAATCGTGTAAATCTCTTAAAATACCATGTTTCCATGTGGTGTCATATGCTTTTACTAAATCGAAAAAGATCGCCCCTTCATGTTGTTTTTTAATAATGGCTAAACGTACTAAATGATCGATAGTACTTCTGTTTTTTACGGAAACCACATTGAATGTCTGTTATAAGGTTATTAGTTTCCAGGTACCACACAAGTCGATTATTTATCATGCGCTCCATGGTCTTGCAAACACAGCTCGTTAATGAGATTGGTCGATAATTCGAAGGATCATTATGATCACGTCCAGGTTTAGGGATGGGTACAATAATAGCATCGCGCCATGAAGAAGGAAATTGTCCAGAAGTCCAAATACCATCAAAAATGTTTAAAAGGGTTTCTAAGCTTGACTCCGGTAAGTGTTTAAGGAGCTGATAATGTATGTTATCAGCACCTGTAGCCGTATCATGCGCTTGATCAAGAGCAGTATGAAGCTCATGAATAGAAAATATTTCATTATAATCTTCCCCATTATCTGAATTGAAATTAATAGTTTTCTTTTCCTGTTGCATTTCATAGTTTGAAATTGGGGGATATAATTCGAAGAAGAAGAATGTTTGGCCAAGTTTCTCCAAGTTTATTTGCTATATCAGTTTTACTAGTTAATAATTCGTCTCCGTCTTTGAGATGCTTAATGCTAGATTGAGAGCCCTTCCCTTTTATTTTCTGAATCATGTTCCATACCTTAGATATCGGCGTTTGTGAATTTATGTTTGATACATATTTTCGCCAGGATTGACGTTTACTTTGCTTGAAGGTACGCCGTGCCTTAGCATTTAAAATTTTAAATGTATTCAAATTATGGACCATAGGATGGCGACGGAAATAATTCTCACCTTTCTTCCGTGCCTTCCTAGCCTGTTTGCACTCATTGTTGAACCATGGTTTTCGTATGTATGGAATTGCAGAGGATTTGGGGATACACTCATCAGCAATGTTAATTAGTTCATCAGAGAAAGCCTTTATAGGATCAGGACTTTCTATAAAAAGTTCAGTTTTAATTCTGTTACAACACAGAGCTTGATAGAAAGGCCAGTTAGCCTTCTTAAAATTCCATCTTGAAGATGGGGTAATATCAGATGGGTTAACGGATGTTAGAATTGTAGGAAAATGGTCACTTCCGCAGAGGTCATCGTGAACTGACAATTCAAATTCATTCAGTAGGTTTGAATCCGTGATTGATAAATCAAGCGCCGAATAAGTTCCAGTGCCAGGATGTAAATAGGTGTTGGAACCGTCATTGTATATGCATAAATCATTATCTGAACAGAACTCTTCTAACAGTTTACCTTTAGGATTAGTAGTTGTACCACCCCAAAGTGGGTTGTGGCCATTTAAGTCCCCCATTATAATACAGGGTTTTGGTAGTTGGTCATAGAGAGTTTGAAGATCAGTCTTCTGAATGACTGAAGACGGTGAGATATACAAAGAGCATAATGTAAATGCAACGTGTAAAGTGAGTCGCACTGCAACTGCTTGAAGATTGGAAGTAAGTGTAATAGGGCTATGGATAACAGACTGTTTGACTAGGATTGAAGATCCTCCAGTGGCCCTGTCACCTGGAGGTGAGAAATAATGATAAGCATTGAAATGCCGTAGGTCAAAAGAATCAGTCTGCTTTAAATAAGTCTCCTGCAGACAAAATGCTGACGGCATACAATCCTGGACAAATAACTGTAACTCATTGTAATTATGCCGTAGTCCTCTGCAATTCCACTGTACGATGTTGTTGGAATAAACTATCTTTTCGGGGTATTTATTGGGGATCTGCCCCGCACTGTTTTGGAGGGCGACAAGCTTTGTGCCCTAGAATGGACATTTTCGGACACGTCCATGTCTTCAAGTGATCCATATTTGCTGTAAAGGTTAATTTTATTTTCAGACCCTTTTTGGGTTCTGCCACTTTGTTTTTTCGAATAATCAGTAATGCGATGTACATGAGATTGCGATTGAGACCTTGTGGTAGACTGGGATGATGTACCATGATCGTGATCTGGCTCTGGTTGACTGTCGGACCTGTCAGGAAGTGACTCTACTGTTTGAATCGATATTGCAGTGGAGAAAATCTGTGGAGAAGTGGTTTTCACCCAAGTCAAATTTGTTTGGCAGCTTGAAGATGATGTAGTTACTTTAAGAGTTGCCTCAGATGGAGTCCTTGTTTTGGAGGCATACGTTTCTTTTAATTCAGATCTTAGGACAAGCTGTTTGGCTTCGACAAAACTAATATTTTGAGTGAATTTGATCTTATTTATCTCCATCTGTAGCTTCCAAATTGGGCAGTCTTTTGAGAAAGAGGAATGGTCTCCAGAACAATTTGTGCATTTCTTATAATTACTTTCACAATCTTCTGTTGTGTGTGTCTTCTCACCACAGTGAGCACACACAACAGACAATGTGCAAGTATTTACACCATGGCCATATTTCTGGCACTTGAAACATCTCAGTGGATTCGGAATGTACGTATCCATTTGATTTGACAGTAACCAGCCTTTATGGAAGTAGGAGCAGTTGGAGTGGAGAATGAAAACAAATAGGTGTTCGTTTGTTGGATCTCATTGTTTTTTCGGACAGTGAAACGTTTCACGTATAGCACACCTTGTTCCTTCATCTCTGATGCAATATCAATTTCTAGCATATCAGCAAAAAGTCGGTCTCGGTCTCTCACAATACCCTTGCTGGTGTTAAGCGTTCGGTGAGCCGAGACTGATACGGGAATGCCGACAAAAGATTTAGTTGACAGGAGGTTGTTTGCCTGTTGTCTCTTACTGCATTCAACAAGTATAGAACCTGTCCGCAAACGTTTTACCTGTTTTACATCTCCTGCAATGCCGTGTATGCCTTTTGAAACGGCAAAGGGGTTCAGCTTTAAAGGAGTCTTGTCAACAGTCTCAAGCACTATAAAACGTGGCCAGTATTCAATAGACGTGGACGGTCGTTGGTCATTAACATCTGGATCTGTGTCAAGAGGACGTTTCTTTTTCGTAATAGGGGTTTCGGAAGCCATGGTTAGTGTATAAAGGGTCATCATCCGAGCTCCCCACCCACCACGGAGTATCATGAAGACAATGCTAAAAACAACTTGGTCTCCAACTTGCAGCACCAAGGATACTCGGATGATATACTCAAGCAGAAAAACTAAAATAATAATTTTTCCACCGGATTGGCCCATGAGCCACCGCCTTCTGCGCATAAGACTCTAGGCAAATTACAACATTAAAGTGACTCATTTGGAATTTAAATATATAAATCATGCAGCCAAGACATATGATAAAGTTTAAACATTTGCCGAAATTTGTGCATCACAATATACATACACAGGGCTCGGCATGACCAGCCGATTGGTTGAACCGGGCCCATTCAACCACCCGTCTAGGTGAAGTCAGGGCCGAAGTGGTGTGTTGGGCAAAGGAACACTGTTCCTAGAACCAGTGCCCTCAACCACCAGAATCCCTTCCTCCACCGACACAGGGGCGCAACCCACGGCAAACGGGTTGGTGGACCAAATATACCCCCGGGTCCACAACGGGGGGTCGAAGAGCGCTTAGCGTTACCCAGCACCCACCACGAGGAGGTGGCTCTTCACGGGTGCCCTGTCCTCCTGAGAGGGTACATAAGTCCCAAAACTTCTCAGGTCAATTAAGCTCCACATACCTTATCAAACGTAGAATATTTGTTGTTTTAGTATGGCTAAATATCAGTACAATCGCCAATGGCTGAAGGGATGGTATAAATCCAACTAGGGTCCATGCAGGTAGCAAAAGGCGCCATAGTCCCTATTGTGGGGATCTACCTTCAGTTGTTGGCCATCCTCAGCCTGTTTTAATATTGTATTGTCCTAATTTGAAATCCCATTTTAGAAATATACGCTTGTTTTATTTCTTATTACTGTGATATACTAGTTGGTGTTACTGTCCTTCGTCGACAGGCTTTGGACATTTGCGCATTGGTCGTGAATTTATAACTATCTTATGTCACGATATGGCTGAAATACTGCCGCTGTGACTATAAACTTTAACTCACTCACTCACTCACTATCAATTGCGTATGCGGGTGGCGCAGCAGAGGTCACTAGCCAGTCAAGATTCCTGGGATATCATCCGGGTATTCACGGGAGAAAAACAATAACAAAAGCAACAACCAGTCCACGGAAATTGCTCTGGATCAGTGCCCCTTTAAGGACATCGGAACACAAATTAAGGTACTATCAAGTGATATGGTAAATTTATAGAAAATTGTCTGTCCAGTTTCCTGATTTAGCTTTAGTGCATATTTGATGTTTTCTTTGAGTTGAAGGTGGCTATTTTGGCTTACACCATATTACGTTCCCGAATTGTTTCAGTAGAACAATTGACGGTTTAGTCTCTATTCGCCTACTTCTCAATTCACCTTCATCCCATTTCGCATACAAAGACAATGTAGGCTAATTGGGATTAGAAAATGCATCCCTACTCTTATTATGGACATGACTCACTGGTCAGTGCCATACTAATCTTGATCGACTGACCGCCTAACAATTTATACTTAGTGCCCGACTGGCGGAATAAGCTACAGATTTTGCCATACGTAAATAATGTAAATGCTCTGTTAAAAGTAAACCTAAATAATTATAACAATCTGTTGTTTCTAATTCCGTATCACCACATACAAGTAAAACATTAGTTCTTGGAACTGACGAGCGTCTATAATGAACTTTGGATTTAACGTTATTGACAGTCATCTTATTGGATATACACATATTATGTTAACAGTCCAACATAACATTTAAATCATTCTCATTTTCAGCAATTAAAACAATATCATCTGCATACGCTATAACTCCGATGCCGGTACCATCAACTTTAACACCCAGGGATAAGTTGAGTTCAGTAAAGAGGATTAGGTGCATTCATTAACAATACAGTAGTAGTAGTAGTAGTAGTAGTAGTAGTAGTAGTAGTAGTAGTAGTAGTAAAATGTTTATTAATGTGTCACACGCACAACATTTACAGTAAAATACAGAATCACATAAAACAGTTTAAAGGAAGTGCGTCCAGCCATACATGGGCTTACGAGTACATTAATGGTACACACGTGATAGAATATAATATGGGAGGTAGAAATTTAGGCAGATTGTAGCTAAGACACACTGATAACAACAACAGACTCCTCGATGAAACAACAAAAGAAAAAGAAAAAGAATAACAGGAGATTCCTAAAATAATCATGATAAATTAAGTCCAAAAATGAAAATTCATAAATTAGATATACATTGCATAGATAAAAATAATATTATTCCGCTATTGGCCGTCTTTTAAACATTTTATAAAATGCATTAGATAATTCTTTTTGTAAAACATCGGAATTCATTATATACTACCCATCAAAAGTTTAGACTCACTAGTGTAAATATAGCCACTTACTTCAGGCAACTGTTCTAAACAAAATTTTGCAAAATATTCCATACTGTTTAAAGGCTCTGTTTACACATGAGCTGATGTATTGTAAAACAAATTCGTAACGTTGAAAAGATTATTGTCATGAGTTCAGTAAATGCTGAAAATCAGTGAAAATTGGCGAATTCTTCACAAAACTTTACACCACAACGCAGCTGTTCACATGAACGATATTTGCACATGCTTTTCAGCAATTTGATGCATGATCCTCGTGCAATTCATCTGCATAAGGTTTGCAGTTGGTTCCCCCAAGTTAGTGGAGAAATTCATCTTCGATGTAACCATATATATTTACATAACATATAGTGAGTGCTTGAGGTGAGTCTAAACTTTTGATGGGTAGTATATTAAACAATTTATCTTCATCACAAAGGTGATTAAAATTACCGTTGCTTTCTGCAGCTACCTTAAAAAGGTTAAATCTAATGGCTTTATAAAAAGTACATTTGATCAAAAAGTGAAACTCATCTTCAATAAAATATGTACAATCATTTTTACAATATTTACATAGCCTTTCTTCAAACGGTATAGAAGACTTGGTATATCTACCCGTTTCAACATACAATGGTAAACTTCCACACCTAAACTTAGCTAAAATACGACGATGGCCCCGAAAGATAACATTTTTTACATAAAATTCGACAGCATGGGAGACCTTAAACTTTCTGTAAGTTCGAAGCTTATTCTCATTAACATTACCGTCATCATCCCAGAGCTTAGCGCGCCATTTTGATACGTCCTCATGCATTAACACATCTTTAAAATATTGTACTCAAGATTTAGCTTCCCAATTATTATCTAACAAATTTTAATGGGCACAGTCATATTGTCGAACGATATTCATTAACGTGTTATCCCAAGAGAAAGGAATCACATTTGCCCATCGATGAATTATATATGGCAGCTGATGTTGCTGCAAAGATTTCAATCTTATAAATATCTGAAACCCTCTACCTTTTGTCTTACAGACACTGAAAACCGTCCCATGTTCCCTCTAAGTGCAATACAAGACACTTGATATGGATGTGCAACTTCTTTATTATATACACACGACGTTTCTGGGCTAATACTTGACCCTTCATCATCATTCACCAGCTGCACATCCATATCAAGTGTCTTGTATTACCCTACCAACTTCTAAATGCCTATCAAACATCTAATCCACTAAAATGTTAAAACTGGGTTAAAATAAAATGAAAGAGATTAATGCACAAGCCCCCCCAACCCCCGATCCCACCCCCAAAAAAACAACAACAACAAAAAACAAAAACAAAACAAAACCACACATAAAAGGCGCTAATCCCCTCATTGCAACACCACAGAAACATCCGAACACAAACTACTACACTACACGCACCACAACCAACACAGATTGCTGCTGCAAAAACGCACTGGACACAGATGCTTCACACTACAAAACCTATAAACCGCACTAAACTTAAGCCAAACCCTCAAAGCCCAAGACACTATCTAGTTAAAACCGGCCTTTTGGTCGCATACACAGAATTCAATATGGGTTTGCTTCGACCACGCACCCGTTTTGTGCGGACCTATCGCGATCCATTTGTGACGAGATCGTTACGTTGAGGGTCAAAATCGGCTTTCAATTGACTTGCAGAAATAGCAATAATGAAGTGGAAGGTGTCATCAATGGTGATCGATAGGCCAATCATCTATGAATATGTTTACATTAAATTTTAATCGATTGCCTAGCGATTGGCAAAGCAGGCGGATGGAGTACACCGAAGTGTCTGGCCTTGTCATGATTTATTGTACTGTGAAATATTTCGAGACGGGAGTCATCTCAAATAAATAATAAAATCTGTAATCGTCGCAAAGACATGAGGGCTTGTGGGGCAAATGACCTTCACGCATTATGTCAAAAAGCGTCTGTAAAATCATCATCATCATCATCATCATCATCGCTCAGCAAATACAATAATCGTGATACCAACTCGTACTACAGAACATTATAGCCTTTAAACTCAAGTGTTTTCAATATTTAGCTTATTCCTTAAATTAAATTCTTAAGCAAGATCAGTACTTACACACATTTTCACAGAGACAATAGAATATAGAAAATATGTTATCATTTACTCGACTGAACTCACCAGAGTTTCCCTGACGCATGGACGCCCTGTGATCATCAGTTGCACACACTACACCGGAAACAATCTTCCCTATGAGGTTCTCTCGTGACACCTGTAACTGGTTACATCTGGCCGCCGAGTTGTAGCCAATAGCAAATTGTAAAAAAAACTGTTCATCTGGTTGTTACCAGGTAGTCAACAGATCCCAAACAGGTAGTCAAATGGTGAATCAAATGGTAATCAACTGGTTGAAACACATAGTCAAAATGTTACACTGGTGACACGGGCAGAGATATGTTTCTTCTTCTGGAACAGGTGTTTTTCTTGCACAGAGATACCAGTGTTGTTCTAAACTCGCTACCGATCAAACAATAGAAAAGGAAGTTGGTAGCACTGTTAATAACGATCATGAGAACGGGAAAGATAACGATTATACTTGCAGAGCGAGATATCCTAAGATAGACAAGAATAACACCCAAAGAACCTTGCGTGACAATAAACATTGCAGTGATTGCAATGACGAGGCACGTCAGCTGAAATGCACTCCGGCTGCGTCGTCCATTAGGTGAACTGCATTGGTTGTTCTGTTCTTGTAATGACTTCATTCTACATCTTGAAACGACTAGGATGACGTTGCAGCTGATAATGACAAGTATCGGAAGAAACCGGCAAAATATCTGTTGGAAGTAGATAGAGAAATCTGAAATCCAACTGCTTAAGGACGTTCCTCTTAAGTACATCGTTGCTATGAAAGGCACGTTGAAAAAGCACTGAAAATACTGCACTTGCAATGAGTAACTTATTCTGCATAGAATCCCGCATACAAGTTGCAAATCTGAAAGGCATTGCCACGGCCAGGCATCTTACGACGGCAATCAAGACAGTCAGGTATGCTTCAAACGTCTGAACTACAAGAAACAATGCGGTAATACACTGAACCATAATCATGGATAGCTGGAATCCTCCCTCCATAAAGGCATTCATTGTCATGCTGGTGCAAACTATCACCAACAGTATTATATCCACCACATTGAGGTACTTCAACAGTCTTAAGGACTTTGAGTTCATCTTGGAAAGAACATACACGCTAATTGCGTTTCCAATAATACCTAGTAAACACAGTACGATTTGAACGTACCATAATACTCCCACAATATACAGGTAAACCATGACGCTATGTATGCTGAACGATCTAAACAAGGCAGTGCCTCGTTGTTTATATACTGCAGGCTGTTATTTCCTTTGGGAAAATGAATATATAATGTGTTCAGGTTGTAGGGCAAAGGGCTAACCGTGAATACTGGTTGACATATTGGCAAACAATGGTATTGTCATCTGATCAATCTAATTTACCTTAACAGTGGCGATTGTGCTTTTCACGTACACATATACATACACGTACACATGAAGACTCGGGTGAGTATGTTTATCATTGATTAGTGAAGGAAAGCCGATTTACACGTGTGACTGATGACAAACAAAAACACCTCGATTATCATGGCGGATAATAGCAACGCACTGAGATGACAATGTGAGTGACAACTACTGTGGATGTCAACTTGATCTGCAACAACAACAGCAACATCAACTTCATTTGCAAGAGCAACCTCCTCGTGGTGGGTGCTGGGTAACGCTAAGAGCTCTTCAACCCCCCGTTGTGGACCCGGGGGTATATTTGGTCCACCAACCCGTTTGCCGTGGGTTGCGCCCCTGTGTCGGTGGAGGAAGGGAATCTGGTGGTTGAGGGCACTGGTTCTAGGAACAGTGCTCCTTTGCCCAACGCACCACTTCTGTCCTGACTTCACCTAGACGGGTGGTTGAATGGGCCCGGTTCAACCAATCGGCTGGTCATGCCGAGCCCTGAGTACTCTATTTTCATTGCTCTATCACTTTTTGGCTTGTTTTTTTAATACAAATTGTTGAACTTATTGTGCTTGCAAGTTTATTATTATACACTGTTTTTTGAAACGTCAGGAAAGTAGAAATTTGCCTAGATGCTGGTGACAGAAGCCGATGGCTCATGGGCCAAACTGGTAGGACTTACTACTGGTGTATATCATTCATATATCCCTAGTATCTGTTTGTTGGATATCCACAGGCATTAAGATACTGCCCTTGTTGGCAATCCATGGTGGGTGGGGAGTATGGATGACAAACCTTTCTCATACAACTATGGCTTTCCAAACCCCTCTTAAAAAATCAAAGCGTACTCTGGAAATCGACCATGAAAATGACGATGTGAGTCAAAGGACAAAACCAATGGAATATTGGCCTAGATTCTTGGTGATAGACACCCGACAGGACACCAATTAAACTGAACCCTTTTGCAGTTGCAAAGGGTATTTACGGAATAGCAGGTGACGTTAAAAACAGTAAACGTCTCAGGACAGGATCTATACTAATTGAATGTGCAAGGAGACAACAAGCAGCAAACCTGATGTCAATAGAGGAACTTGTTCGACTTTCAATGACTGTATCTCCTCACAGATGCTTGAACACAAGCAAAGGTATCATTAGGGATCGTGACAGACTGTTTGAAGACATGACATAACGTGATATAGTGTCGGAAATGAAAGACCAAGGGGTTACATTGGTGAAACGATTTACAAGGCGCCAAGGGACTGAAACGTTCAGAGCAAATATTTACTTATTTTCCTTTTCATCTCCTTCAGCACCCAAATCAGTTAAAGCAGGATATTGAAACATTAATGTTGAACTCTACATTCCAAACCCCTTAAGATGTTTCAAATGCCAAACATTTGGCCATGGGGAAATTCCTGCAAAAACAAAATTACTTGTGCACACTGTAGTCAAACTTCTCATGTTACAGAAGATTGTAACAGTGACGTTAAAAAGTGTCAGAACTGTTCTGGAGCAAATTCCTCATCAAGTAAAGCCTGCCCAGTATGGAAAAAAGAAATGGAAATAAGCAAAATAAAATGCATGAAAAACATTTTTTACACTGACGCAAAGAAGCTTGTGTCAAATACAGTCCAGAATGAAACATATGCGTCAGTTACTAAAACTCCCACAGTTTCATCAGTATCAGTTCAGTGTCAAACAGATTTGACATGGATAAATTCCATCAATCCTGAACCACTCTGTCTAACTGATTCTGGCACGCATACCCCTGCTGATACGTTGCCAGGTGAACTGACCCCTGAATCGTCATCATCAACTCAGCGTTCAGGATCACGTAATGATTCTGCTTCAAACTCACAATCCAGGAAAGAACAAAAATGTGTTAGCCAGATATAAAACAGACTCTTCCCGAAACAATCACACGGGCAGAGTATCAAAAGGTTCAGATGATCCTATCAAACTTTATAACAAGTTTGGATCACTTGAAGGGATGGATTTTTCAGAAAGCATCCCTCGGAGGACAACAAGTTTGTCGCCTAAACGTAATGGGCGAGCGAGATCTTCAGTTAATCCGCCTAAAAGATGAATAATTTTCAAACTTTGATTCAGTGGAATTGCAGAGGATTGAAGAACAACTTCAATGAAATACAATTACTCATACAAGATCTTCAACCGTCAGCATTCTGCCTTCAAGAGATTTATTTAAATAATACAGATATCTTAAACTTGAGACAGTACACCGATTAGCATCCCTTTTCTCCCCCGGGAGATAAAGCAACTGGAGGTGCTTTCATTTTAGTGCGGCAGGGAATAATACAGAGCCTTGTCCCTCTTCATGCCAATCTCCAAACTGTAGCTGTTTGCTTGACCCTGCACATTGCAATAACACTGTGCAGCTTGTATATTCCTCCTTCTTCAAATATTCGACAATCAGATCTTCAAAATCTCTATGATCAACTTCCAAAACCATGTGTCATTATGGGCGATCTGAATGGACACCAACCCGCTTTGGGGAAGTGTCAACACTAATGCTAAAGGTAAAATCCTTGAGGAATTTATTTCTGATAACAGTTGATGTATTATAAATGATGGTTCAGCCACATATTTGCATCCAGCTACGGGAACATATTCTTCCCTGGATCTGTCATTCGCCGATTCCAATTTACATAATGAATTTGAATGGTTGGTCCATGATGACCTTTGTGGTAGTGATCACTTCCCCACCTTTCTCAAAACAATCAACCCTGATGATGATCCACCTTTATCGAGAAGGAACTTTGCCAGGGCTGATTGGTCATTATATGAGACTCTTTGCATTGAACACTTAAAACATGATATATTTACGAACAGCGAAGATCCTATACAATTCTTTTCTGATAGACTTAATGACATTGCTGACCAACTATACCCAAATCTTCTGCAGTTCCACATATTCGTAAACCATGGTTTAATAATGACTGTAAACAGGCCAGAAAGAGTAGGAAAAAAAGCTGAAAAGTATTTTCGCCAACATCCTAAAGTCAATAATTTAGATAAAGTAAAAAATTTAAATTCCAAGGCTCGACGCGCATTTAAACAGAATAAGCGTCTGTCTTGGAGGAACTATGTTTCCAAAATAAATTCACGTACACCTATGTCCAAGGTGTTGAACATGGTCCAAAGTTGAGTTGAGTTGAGTTGAGTTGGGCTTTACGTCACATCGGCATTATTCCAGCCATATAGTGACGAGAACAAGTCTGCATTAATATACATTGTAAGTACAAAGTGGTTTCGTTTCAAAGACATACATTCATTACATTATCATTTTAGAACAGAGAATGTCATAGCACTAAATTGAAAAGCAGGTAAATTCGTTAGTGACATTACACAGTTACAATTTATGATATAGATCAACTTCCCTCAGGTAGTTCAGTATCAGATGAGTAAAGGGCAAAGGTTCTAAATCTACTGTACACCATCTGAAGGATGGTGATAACCTAATAACTAATAAAGCTGAAATAGCAAATAAAATTTGCGAAACTCTTGCCAAACATTCTTCATCATCAAATTATGTCCCTGAGTTTCAAAAAACACCAGAAACAACAGGAGAAGAAAAGAATAAAGTTTAACTCAAACAATGGTGAAGATTATAATGAATTAATTTCACTACATGAACTACATACTGCCCTTGAGCAAGCTCATGATACATCAACAGGGGCTGATGATATTCATTATCAGCTCTTGAAGCATTTGCCTGAATCATGTCTGGAAACGCTGCTAAATTGATACATTATGGGCTTCAGGGAATTTCCCAACTTCCTGGCGTAATGCCATTGTAGTCCCCATTCCAAAACCTGGCATAGATCATACTGATCCGTCTAATCACAGACCAATCTCTTTAACGAGTTGTGTCTGCAAAACCATGGAACGAATCGTAAACAATAAATTAACTTGGTATCTTGAAACCGATAACCTAATACAAATATTCAATGTGGTTTCAGGAAAAATCGTAGTACCATTGATCATTTGGTACGATTGGAATCCTTTGTTAAAAATGCTTTAGTAAATAAACAACATGCTGTATCGATATTCTTTGATCTCGAGAAAGCATACGATACCACCTGGAAGCATGGCATTTTAAAGGATTTACATGACTTTGGTTTGAGGGCTCGTTTACCTCTTTTTATATCACAGTTTTTAACCGACAGGCAATTTCAAGTTCGAGTGGGTTCAACCCTGTCTGACCATTATAATCAGGATCAGGGTGTCCCACAAGGCAGTATTTTGTCTGTAACATTGTTTAGCATTAAGATAAACAGTTTATCCAAAGTTTTAAATGATTAAATTGATGGATCACTTTTTGTGGATGATTTTAATATTTCATGTCGGGGCAAAAATATGCATACTATTGAACGGCAACAGCAGTTGTGTTTAAACAAAATAAATAAATGGTGTCTTGAAAACGGTTTTAAATTGTCTAATCCAAAACTAATTGTATGCATTTTTGTAGAAAATATAAACCGCATAAAGACCCAGAACTGTTTCTAAATGGCTCTCCGATCAAAGTTGTTAAATGTCACATATACTCTTGGGGGGTACAAATATATAAATCACCAATTGGCATCGTTATAAATGAAACCCCGTCATTAAAACGACTCATTTCGATCTTTTATTAACTTAAATCGACCTTTTTGACAACAGTGCACAATTCTCACCCGCGAACGAAATTTCAACCAATCAGAGCGGCGCGTCTCTGTGACGTCATATGAGGAATAGATATGAGCGCCGATGTTCATGTACATTTTAGGGGGTAAATTATCTTGTTTACAGGTTTGTATCAACCTGAAATCATGACAACTGTTGTGAAAAATGAAAGCCATATGTTCTCACCCTCTACTGTCATTTAATTTTGTCTCCTGCTCTTCCTAGCTTACGAGTTACAACTTGTTTTCATAGACGATTCTGTCAAAATCGCGTGGTGTCGCTAGGCCTTATTTGTTCGAGCCAGACGCTAATGATAGCAAAAACGATGATCAGCCTCGCTCATCACGGTTACGGTTAATTTCTTCTACCTAAACAGTGCGACATTAAGAAGGGTGGATGCCAATCAGATGCAGTTATTTGAAAATATCCCCGGTAGTTCTTGTCTGATTGTAATAAAGTATCAAAGCAGTGTGGGCTTTTTCAGGTTTTCTGATGCCTGGATGGTATAATGATTTATCCAAATTGATCCTATTTCTGTGTTTTTCTACCTCGATAATTAATCATGTCATGTAAAAATATGACGTCTATTACGTATGATATTAAAAATTGACATTTGATTTATCTGAATCTGTAAACTCAACAACCCTACTAAATCTGAAAATTTACTTAGGTAAATAGGTACATACAGTTTTAGCTACATACAGTTTTAGCACACAGCAAATGCTTATATGCATTTCTTATGCAACAATGAAGTTCTGTTTGCATTCTAAAAACAGTGAAAACTCCCTTGTTGTAACCCGTGTTAGGTCGTATAAACCTACACATGTTATTTGTCATCATTCACTTGATGGTCAATTAATAAATTTATAACAGGTATAATAAGTGGTAACACCACTTAGATTACCCGACAAAGCTTCCCATTTGGCATTTCCTGCGTCTGGAGTAAATACTCAACATTATAAACATCGATCAAAGGATTAACCGATAACACGCTGATTGATTAATTACTTTTATCTTACACAGCGGATTTGTCAAAACGTAGTGTTTATGTATGTAGATTTACTAATCTATACTGAATAAACTCTGTCGTGTCTGTGTCTGCTAAAAACAACCATCTTCTTTCAAAGGATTAACCGCAAATACATTGATTGATTGCTCATTAGTGGCTAACTAAATTACTTTGTTTTAAAGAATGGCGGATATTATGCAATTAGTTGCCATGTGTGCTATCTTGGGTGATCAATGAGACTATACACCAATGTGAAATACCTGAAACGATATATCACTTTTTCGTATATTAGACTGTTAAAAGATACATCACTTGGAACAGCTGCAGATGAATGACATATCACTCGTTTTTGTGGATATTGATGGATACATTCCTCGAACAAGGTAATAGCCTGACATTGTTCCTATAACTTTAATCTGTTTTAATGTTAATATTTGCATTTTGTTTTTATTCATTTGTCGTAGCATCAAACAGAATCATTTCGCCGTGAAGTGTAATGAGACAGACAACATACACTAGGGCGTGTGTCCGAATTATGATTCACATTGCCAAACTATAAAATGCCTAGATATTACAGTCCTGTTATAAATTCACTATAAGTATCACCAGATCGTCTGCTTTATATTTCGTTTCAAAATGCATACAAGTACGATAATAAACTAATTAGGATTATAAGACCAAATATAAAGACGTATATTGACTAGTATCTACATATTGGTGAGTGAACATTTACCACGTGAATGTAGCAAGAAATTTATCGCGCAGTATTGTCACTTCGACCCCGACCTCGCTTCCGTGGAAGGAATCGTTATGTTATAAGTTGTGTCATGCAAAATCCTTTTAGTCATGATTCAAATACATATTTAACTACGAGTGGAAAGTAGTTTTGAATTTCTAACTTGATGAAAACAAACCATAATCTCATTAATTCTAACAGACTTTAGCCCGTGACTTTACGATTTTCAAAAATGGCAGCGCCCTGTCGCGAACATCCGCCAGTCTGAGGATAAATGCTATTTAGGTTTGTTTTCACCGAGTTACATCAAAACTACTTTCTACTGGTAGTAAAATATGTAATTGATTGATGGCCAATAGGATTTTGCATGACATAGGTTATAACATAACATTTCTTTCGTGGAAGCGAGGTGGGTGTCAATATAATACTACTTACAATATTATTGTTACTTCGACCACAACCTCGCTTCCGAGGAAGAAATCGTTATGTTACAAATTGTGTCATGGAAAATCTTTATGGTTATCAATCATGTACATATTTTACTACAACTAGTAAGTGTTTTGGATTCTTTAACTTCCGTGAAGCGATCTGAACACAAGTAAGTTATATAGTTTCAGGCTTCCACAACGCTCGCTTCGCACTCTCAAACATAACCCATTTATCACGAACTGCGGGGTCCTGTGGAAATCTGTGCCTGGTGACACCATTGCCTGACCCCCTAGGAGCAATTGACGACAACGCATCGATTCGGCATGTCTTCGTTGATGTCGAGAAATCATCAAAATGACGAGCTTGCTACACACTTTCTATACAACTAACTGAAAATCCTTCCTCATATGACATCACTGCAGTGCTCTGGCGACAGAGTTATGTAACCTGTCTGTGGTTTCGTTGGCGGACGAGAGTGAAGCAGGCGACTTTTTGGCAACTTTTATTCGCTCGGTATTATTTAACCACAAGTTTTTTGAAGAATGAATTTGGTGTTCCGCATAAGACTAACCACAAATCTTTCATATGTAATAGTACAAATTCTTTAAGGAGGCAAAGTTCCTGGGTTTAATTTTCGACTCACTTTAACACTTCTGCCACATATTACATCCCTTAAAACTAAATGACTGAAGGCGCTTGACTTGTTGAAAGTCGTTTCCAATTCTAGGTGGGGAGGGGATCAAGCTACCCTACTACATCTATATCGATCATTGGTCCGTTCAAAACTTGATTATGGTTCCATCGTATATGGTGGAGCCTGCAAAAGCAACCTAAAACTATTAGATTCTGTCCACCACCAAGGTCTAAGACTTTGTCTTTGCTCTTTAGAACTTCACATGTTTACAGCCTCTACGTCGAGGCAGATGAGTCATCTCTTGCACAATGCCGTATAAAACTATCATTACAGTATATATTACCAAACTGTACTCTAACAAATCTAACCCTGCATGTAACAGTGTCTTCAATCCCTCTATGAGGATTTATACACACAAAAAATCTTCTTTTCTTGTTCCGCCTCTTGGGCACTCAATTAAACCATTCATTTCTGCTGCCGGCATTGAGCTGGAAAAATATAGCTCCTTCCCGTCTTCTTTCTTCTCCTCCTTGGCAATTGGTTAGTGAGTGAGTGAGTTAATATTTAACGTCACATCGGCAATATTGCAGCCATATCGTGACGAAAACAAGCCATACAATAAAAAGTAGAAACTTTTTGAAGGCAATTGGTTAGACCCCAAGTTGACCTAATATTAACCACATTTAAAAAATCAGAAACTAATGAATTACAGTATAAACAATAATTTAGTCAATTAAGAAATAAATATAATACATATAAATCCTTATTTACAGATGGATCCAAGGATGGTGGCGCTGTAGCTTGTGCCACTGTCATTGGGTCCAAAACAATATCTTCTCGATTGCCTGATAACAGCTCTATTTTCACAGCAGAAGCTAACGCCATATTGACAGCCTTAAAATATATTAATATACACCCTAAATATAAACAATATATTATCTTTCCTGACTCTCTTTCTTGCCTTCAGGCGATTAAAATCTTTCTTGCAAACATCCACTTTTAATTCAAATTATTGAATTATATAATGATCTTGCTACTGGCCAATACGACATCGTCTTCTGTTGGATACCCAGCCACGTTGGCATTTCCGGAAACACAATGGCTGATTTTGCTGCCAAGGCAGCACTCAACAAATCTGTGGCACCACTTCTTATTCCATACTCTGATTACAAGCTAGCATTAGAACTTACATCCGTGATCTGATTCAAAAGAAGTGGGACACCCAAGTAGGTATCAATAAATTACATGCAATAAAACCAACTATCGGTTACACCTACTTGGGTTGTCAGTCCAGATTTAAAGAGGTCATCCTACGACGATGTCGTATTGGCCACACATGAGAACCTATTAAAAGGTGAGGATCCTCCGTTTGCATCCCTTGTGATGAGAGAATAACGGTCAAGCATGTCCTGCTTGACTGTGTTGAATATTCCATCACAAGGGATATTTATTTCAAATCACGAACTATGAGGATCTTTTTAATAATATAAGTTGTCATTTAATTATTGCATTTTTAAAAGAATTAGATTTGTTAACTGATTTGTAAATAGCTAAATATTTTATGATTGGACGTTTAAATTAATAACTCAGATTGTTAGTGGCTGTACCCTAAAGGGGGGTTGAAGTATTGTAAAATTATTGCATTTTAAAAAGAATTAGATTTATTAAATGATTTGTAAATAGATATATGGTATTTTAAACATGGTAGTATAAATTAGTAACTGCGATTGTTAGTGGCTGTATCGTCTAAGGAGGTGAAAGTATCGTAAACTTATTGTCCTCCTGAGAGGGTACGTAAGTTCCCAAGACTTTCAAAGTTAAATGTTTGCTTACCCGATTTTTAGACGTAGTGTATATTTGTTCCTTTAAAATTCGGCTAAACTTTCCTACAATCGCCAGCAGCTGAAGGGATGGTGTAAATCCAACTAGGGTACATGCAGGTAGCAGTAAGTCCCCATGGACCCTAGTATGGTGATCTACCTTCGGTTGTTGGCGATCTATGGCCTGTTTTTATCTTGTATTGTCCTAATAGTGTTAATAGTTTTACCTTTCTACACTAGTTTTAATTGTAATTGTGATATTATAGTTGTTTTACTGTCCTTTGATGACAGGTTTTTATAGTGTACACAGTTTCCATTTCAATGCCAAATATGTTCTCGTCACGATATGACTGAAATATTGCCGATGTGACGTTAAATATTAAATGCTGTGTCGTCTATCAGGTGATCTACATTTGTCATTGTGACGTGTTAATGATCTCATTCTGCATCTGGAAACAACGAGGATGACGTGGCAGATGACGATGATGAGTATAGGAAGAATGCATGAAAATACCAGACTAAGGTACTTGGCGTGAAATTTAACAGGCACCAGCATATCGGAGAACGAAACAGTAAAGACAAGTGACCACAGTAGAAAGAGAGGTACGTTGAATAACAGAGGAAAAAACTGCGATAGCTATGAACAACGTGTTCTGAACAGAATCCCGCATACAAGTTGAGAATCTGAAAGGCATTGCAACGGCCAGACATCTCACAAATGCAATCAATACAGTCAGGTACGTTCCCAACGTTTGAACTGTAGAAAACAATGGTGTGAAACAAAGAAGCATATGATTAAAATTAAACACCAGTCTTTCAAATGCAAGAACACACATCATCAGCGCACAACAGATGATCACTAACAGCCCAATGTCCACAACATTGAGGTACCTGAACAGTCGTAATGGCTTTGAATTCAGTTTGGAGTGAACATGCATGCTTATTGAGTTTCCAATAATGCCCAGTAATGCCGAGTAAACACAACACGATTCCGATAAATGATTATACGTTCAGGATGGGTACAGAATCCGTGATGCTGGATGCACTGAACGATCATTTCCATGCAAACTATATACTCATGGTTGTTATACATACATAATATGCTTAAGTAGGTGGCATAAAATGTGCGCTTCCAATAAATGATAACACTTGTAGTACAGGGTCCATTCAGCTGCGTATCCTGAAAGATCATCTCCATGCTGTGCCTCGCTTTTTGCAACAAATGTGATGCATGAAATATTTTAATCGCAATCTATCGAATACTGCAATAGCCTGCTGACTCCTTCATCAAAATTATTTTTTAACAAGCTTCTGTGTGTCATTAACCAAATCGTTGAGTGTGTTGGAGCTGCCATGTGCGTTCTCTCTTGGCTGCAGATGCCTGTCCACGATATTTGTGTGATCTGCACTATAATGGATCACAGCATTTCAGAAATGATCTGTTCTAGCAGAGTGTGCTCATTATGTTTACACACCTCTGTGTTTGCCACTTTTTCTGGATTTCAAAATTTACTATTTTACATCTATTTCTTATTACTTTCATCTTTAATATCCATGATGTAAGAAACTTGTTAACTTGCATAATGCGCCAATCAAACTACTTTTACTTGAGGAAGCACTAAACCCTGTGAAGAAAATATGATTAATATATCTATAATCACAACAGCATTTTATATGAGGCACTCGGTAAAAAGAGAATCTTTTGAATGGTTTTAATAATGACCCCCCACCCCCAAAAAAAAAAAATATTTTAAAAAATGATGAATACATAATGCCATTTAGAAAGTGGTCAAATGTAACAAATATTATATTGGGGATTACACTTCCTTAGTACTTTTGTGGGGTTGAGTCCCATCCGGGATTCGAACCCACACCCTCAGGCACCGTCTCGCTATATGTGGATTCTTGGTATATTTATCCTTTGACGAAATGTGAACATATCATACGTTTTCGTCGTAATCAGGATAGAATACTGCAATAGCCTGATGAATCTTTCAACAAAATCATTTGTTAACAAGTTTCTGTGTGTCGTAAACTCAATCGTTGAGTGTGCTGCAGCAAGTATGGTTATATCTCTTCTGTCGTTTGCACATTATATAAGTTTCCAGTTCTTCCAAAGGTTAAATAACAAAGTTCTCTCTCTTAGCTACAGATGGCTGTCCACCATACAGTGTTGATTCTAGGATTTGAAAAAAAACCATGGCCCAATTCCTCTTCAGATTTGAAAAAGGGACCCTGAGTTTCTGAGTTTTAAATAATGGGGGCCAACGTCCCACTTAAGTTTTGAAAGTAGCGCCAATACTGGTTCATGTATTTTACATTAATCCCAAATAATAGCTGACAATATGAAGAATAAAACATGTTCAACTTAAACAGTTTAATGCACCGTTGTTTAATGTCTCACAGAAGACATATATATATTAATCAATTGATCTTATGCTTGGATAAATTATGATTTTGTGTATCAATAAACCGATGACTAAGTCACCAACAAAGTCATGAATCTTTGACCCGTTGTGAATAAATCTCTTCAGGAGGGTGTGATGCCGGATAAATTAAAAAATGGAGCTGTAACTCCACTTCTTAAGACGAAAAGTATAGCTAAAGAACGCTTAAAAATTATCGGCCTGTCACAAATTTACTATTCACCTCAAAGTTTATTGAGCGTGTGGTCACAACAAGACTCAAGGAACACATGACCTTAAATGGGTGTTTCGAAGTTATGCAATTAGCATGCCGAAATTTTCACTCCACGAAAACCGCACTCGTTCAAGTGCACAGTGAAATACTGGGAGCTGTAGACAAAGATGGTGCTGCAGTATTTATTCTACTCGATCTGCGTAGTGCCTTCGATACTATCGAACATACTATTCTGATGTATACACGTGGGTGGGTATTAGAGGCATTACTCTTCAGTGGTTTGAGTCCTACATATCAGGTAGGCATCAATCGGTGATCATTGATGTTCACATCTCCAGTCCTAAGGATCTTGTTAACGGCGTGCCCAAAGGATTGGTTCTTGGACGCCGACGGAAACTCAACCAAAAAACAATATCTCTCCCGACACTTCGGGGGGAGACATAATAAATTACATGCAATAAAACCCCGTATCGGTTACACCTACTTGGGTTCTCAGTCCAGATTTGAAGAGGTCATTATGGCCATACTATGGTACTGTCGGAAATAGAAAAAAACTGTTTTTAGGCTCTTACTCTGCATCCCTAAAATTTACACAACTTCAAATGTCGAAATAACCCACTTCGGCCTAACTTGGCATTCAGTGGGATGCGTAATAGGATATCCAGAAAAGCATGTTTACTCGTAAAATCGGGCAAAACTTAGAAAAAATACGAAAAGCTGCTGAAAACAATAGATCAGACTATAGATGGCAATTAGGTCGCTCAGCCAGGTATGACGACGGACTGTCGACTCACCTGGCATGAAATGCATGTGCTGCCTACACGCGTCCAAGGGGTCATCTCGAAGATATTTTGTGCTTTTTCATGTGTGTTGACTATGCCTCATCTATTGATTAACAGCTTAAGTGTCTTTCTTTCATAAAGTTTATGTTGAGATATGTAAAAGAGTTTGATACCTGATAACCATAGAAACGCATCGTATTAAATGTCTCAAAATATATAGGTGGCATGACAACCCGATCGCGAAGATCGACAGGACTGGATATTATTTGTAAATTGTTATGACATGCCGTGTACTTCCCCAGTATAATTGCCCTAAAGGATTATCGTATCTGAGCTGATATGTCTATCCCCAAGTCCGACCCAAACGATCGTCTGCGACACCCGTCCAGGTTTTGCTTTTGAGACGAACCCTCCTATCTGTTTCTTTTTATAGTGACAGTGAGACTCCATGGTAGCTACATCCTTAATAGTTTCAGCATGAAAGTTATTATTTTTTACGCCAGCTATCGTTTATAATGAAGCTACGTCTAATTTCAAATTGGTCACTTAAAAAGTGTCCTTTATAATACAATATCGTCGCACGCTAATTTGCATACAGCCATGGTCTGTTCCAAATAATTCGTTTTGGACTTAGAAAAAAATGGCATTGCTCATTTCTGCACTAATCTCTCCTCATTAAAGTCCTTTTTCTACGTTTCTTGTGTCCCTACCATTGAGACTGTAGTTAGGCCGAACTTAGTTTAAGAGATATTTCACACTTGCACATATCAACTTCATAAATTGTAGAGATAAGTGAGAAAATACAGTTTTTTTTCTATTTCCGACAGTACTATAGATATACTCACGAATATTTATTGAAAGGCGAAGATCCTCCGTTTTGTATCCATTGTGATGAAAGAATCACGGTCAAGCATGTCCTGCTTGACTGTAGTGATTTTGCCATCACAAGGGATAAATATTTCAATGTAAAAACAGTTAGGGATCTTTGTATAATGTTAATTATCATTTATTAATTGACTTTTTAAAGGAAATCGAATTATTAGCTAAATTTTGAATATGTTTTGTAAATAGATAATTGATAGTTTAAACAAGGTACTTTGAATTTAGCAACTGTGATTGTTAGTGGCTGTACCCTCAAAGGGGGTTGAAGTAGCGTAAAATTGTTGTCCTCCTGAGAGGGTACGTTAGTCTCCAAACTTCAAGGTCAGTTTAGCTTTACCAAACTTTAAGTCGTAAAATATTTGTTATTTTAAACAATGGCTAAACTCAGCACAATAAGCATCTATTAAAGGATGTGAAATGGTTTTGTGTTAGTGTTGATGTTTGTGCTTGTGTCTCTGCTTGTACGTGTGTTGTTTTTTCTCCAACTGACATAACTTGTCACAGTTCACATGGATAACTTATCTGGACACACGCTGTGCCGAGAATGAACAATTCAGCCCCTTTTCGTGCTGTGCGCCAGGCAGGCTAAAAATGGTATTTGTTTTGTCTGTTTGTATGACGTGGTATGAACAGAGCCACCGACCTTCCGGACTCTCCACTAGACCTCAGAGACAGTCAGTAATGAAGGAGTAACCAATGGTAGCTTTGTTTCATGAAACAATATGCATCAGGTTACACACGAAAGGCAATGTAATATGTGCTGTTGCATTTTCCCCCAGTAGGATCACGCATCTTGTAATCATTGTTATGAGGAGTAACGTTTATGAAGTCATAGCCTAGAAGCATGACATCACAAATAACTTAATCAGATAGCAGTAATTGATTAAAGAATATTTATTAGCATATCAGAGGAAGAATATACATTTATGAAAAAAAAAACACACACACACATATATATATAAACCACTACTCAGTCTAACAAAATGTCAACGCCAGAGAATAATCAGCCTCGATTGTCAGATTACGTTGGCGCAGAACGACAAATAGGCGACAGCACTAGGACATGCCATCTGCAGACGAACAGTCCTTCCACGACTTGGTATGGTTGGTATACGAGCCTTCCGCCCCTTCCGCCCCGTGAAGATCCGGGGTAGAATAGGACTTCAGCAACCCATGCTTGCTACAAAAGGCGACTATGCTTGTCGTAAGAGGCGACTAACGGGATCGGGTGGTCAGACTCGCTGACTTGGTTGACATATGTCATCGGTTCCCAATTGCGCAGATCGATGCTCATGCTGTTGATCACTGGATTGTCTGGTCCAGACTCGATTATTTACAGACCGCTGCCATATAGCTGTAATATTGCTGAGTGTGGCGTAAACCTAAACTCACTCACTCACTCACTCCGCCCCTTCCAAGGAATGGCCTTGATCCGTCTATAACGTTAGCGCTGACCACAATGGGCACGAACTGTACGCCCGCGGCACTGACTAGGGAGAAAGTGCTCTGAAAGTGTGTTCAGAAAATATGGCAGAGTGCGAGTTTTTCGAAGTACTGAAGATCGACTGGCGCCAAACTGCATTATAGAAGTTCATCCGTTTGATGGAGGAGGCGTCATTGCATGGCGCGGCATCTGTGGCCAGAGATGAACAAGCTTGGTTATCATCCGAGGAAACCTTAATGCCCAGCGATACAGAGATGAAGTGTTGAGACCTTTTGTGTTGCCCTTTATTCGACGATAGCCAAGTGAAGGCATTTTGCAGCATGATAACGCAAGGACTCACACAACCAGAATTGGTCGAGAATACCTGCACGTCAACGTTAACGTCAACGTAAACGTATTGCCCTGACAAGTGCGTTCTCCAGACATGAACCCCACTGAACATCTCAGGGGTCATCTTCATCGTCAGCGTGTACTATCACCCACTGGAACTTGAACAGTCTCACTTGGACTTACGGAACAGGATTCCTGCTGACGTCATCCGCCGACTGACGACTTCAATGAGGAGACGTGTGTTGGCGTGTATGGATGCCCGAGGGGTTACACTCGCAATTGATGACTTGTCCGCTGACTCCTGTTTCATTATGTAACTATTTATGCACTATTTGAATGAACCCCGAATTGTGTAATTAATATTTTGACCCCTTGACTGTTTCTAAGGAATTGTGGCAAAATGAAAGACCACCATTACAATAATTTTTCAGTTATATCATTGGAAAATGATTTATAATTTCACAATAATTATCATAAATCTCACATATCTTTTTGCGTCTATTTTTGGGTCAAATGTAGTCGGTAATAACGTTTTATTGCATGGTGGTTTACATATCGGAAATTAAGTAGAATGCAAATGCAAACATAAATCTGAATATATAGAAAATACATTTTGCTGGTATTAAATACTCACAAAACAATTATTTAAAATAGCTTCATGCACCAGTAAAGCAATTATATATGTATCAAAGATAACAAATTACCAATATGGAAGCGATTTAATATATATATATATGATGTTAGATTGAGTTAGATTCCAGCTATAAGGCGGATGTCTGTAAAAGGATCACACTGAATGTGAAGTAAATCCATTCAAATATCAAACTTTAAACGTAATGGGTACGCTTAAGATTAATGCACCCTTATAGTTATGAAGTGTTATTAAATAGCTAGGTACTAGATACCAATGTCATTAATTTACAAATAAAAAATACATCAAATATGCAGAATAGACTCAGACATGCAGTGTATATAATATCAAAGTGTATTGCATACCTATATAACAATAAAAGTAATGTACAGTAAACTGTTTTCAAATAGTATTAGACAGCAATGGAAGATCACGCTGATAATGTTGTAACACCATATATTCCAATATCAATGTTACAATTAGCAATCAAAGATATCAAATAGTGTTTATTACTAACAAGAAAGCTTTTAAATGTGCATTAAATGCCACTTAGATTTCAATTAAGTGAGAAGACGGATATCTATAAAAAGCCAATATCAATATGAAGTTAATCCATTTAAACATGAAAGGTAAATAAAATCCCACTTTTTCATATTATTCTCAATTTGTTTGTAGTGATCACTCATAAACATCACGTTTAACATTTAACTTACGACGAAAATATGATTTAGATATGAAATATACAATAGATGTTCGTAAAAAGATCACCGTTTCAATATCAAATTTGAATAAATATTCATAAAACAATTACATTTAATGTATAGTAAACAATTTTCTAATTGTTTCAAACACCAGTAAAACTTGACGCTAATAATGTTGTAATTACGTGTATATTCTAATAGCAAATAGTATAAAATCGAAAATTTCACTTTTCCACTTAGATATACAGTACAAGTATACATTTTTTTCTGAAAACAACCCTCCTATCAGGCTGGATACGATTTTCAAATAGTAGTTATAACCTATGCACACCACATTTAATATGGAGGATAGGCTGTTAAGACATGAAATATACAAATATGCTCCAAAACAACGTGAATATCAACGTGAATATGCAGTAGATCAATTTCTATATCAAATTGTAAGAAATATCCTCAAAATATTCACATTTAATTTCCAGTAAACTGTTTTTGAAAAGCTAGGACAGTAATGCAGATCATGCTGATAATGTTGTTATTACATATATTCTCCTATCGATCAGTATGATGATTGTCCTTTAAAAATATATTAGCTATCGAAAGCATAAAGAATATCAGAGTGAATATAAAATAAATCCATTTAATGGTATTAAATACACATAAAACACTGAAGTAATGTACAGAAACGTTTTCTAAAATGCTATTATACACCAGTAAAACAAATACATATATCAGAGGTATCCAAAAGGTTTTATCACCATCAATATTAATATGAAGTAAATCCCTCTAAGCATCAAAGGGTATTAATCATCTACAAAACGATCACATTCACTATTTAATAAATACTTATAGTTATGAACAGGTATTTGGATAATAATCGAAACATCCCACCAAGTAATTGAGTAACTTCCGTTATCTAATGGTATCAATTACGTATAAAATTCATATCAAGAACGCAGCAAGATCGACTGAGATATTCAATGAAAGAATATTTACCCAGTATGCTTGATATGACACTCAAATTGTACTACATACTCATGAACTTCACATTTAACACTACACTTATGAAGAAAATGCGATTTAGATATGAAATTGAAAATGAATGTTCATAAAAGAAACATGCAGTAAATCCATTTCAATATCAAACTTTAATGAAGTATCATAAATCAGTCACCTTTAATGTGTAGAAACCTGATTTCGAATGGTATTAAACACCAATGAAACGCCATACTGACAATGCTGTAACCACAGGTATATTCTAATTTCAAATAGTAATAATACCAATATAGAAATATGAAGGATGTTCAAAAACAGATCATCCTGATTACGCAGTAAATCTACTTAGATATAAAATAGTAATAATAACCATCGAACATATATATTCAATATTTAGTATTATTGAATTCTAATTTCAAATAGTAATAATACCAATATAGAAATATGAAGGATGTTCAAAAACAGATCATCCTGATTACGCAGTAAATCTATTTAGATATAAAATAGTAATAATAACCATCGAACATATATATTCAATATTTAGTATTATATCATAAACATTGGATAAATACACTTATGACAACAACATTCAGTATAATCGTAAAGTTGTCAAAATGTATAAAGTTCCAGCAAGTACATCACACTGATTATGAAAACCAGTGGTATGAAATACCAGTAAATTAGTACTATGAAATAACAATAAAAACAGGATTTTCAGGAATTCTGACTTTGAAGACTTCACCTCCGCATTCCAGGTAAAGATGCAAAACTGAACATGGAGCCTCCTCAATTTAGGCACGGGATGTTATGGAAGTTTAAATTGTCAACGTTAACACTGGAAAGCAGAATTTCCGTTATAGCATGTGCCAGCTAAGAAGGAGCTTGAGGAAATCATGTAGTGACTGTTGTGTGACGTTATTCTTTTTCACCCCTGTGAGGATTCATACTCTAGACATATCATAATGGGATCTTTCGACAAGCAGATCTTGGAATGCATCAGCGCCCTGGACAGGTCGCCTTATATCGACAGAATTTATTGAGTAATTTGAATACGCTTAATGCTCCGTCGTTCCACACACATTTTGGTAACAAAAAAGAAACGCGATTTCCGATTACTTCACGCTCACATCTGTTGAAAAGGCTTTGCAAGTACTCGGATGACGTGTAATCAGTGAAATGCTCAACCAGAACGATGGTTCCAAAACATCAGCATCAAGTATGTTTTCAGTTATCTATTTACTGATTGAGTTTAAAGAGGTGAGGGGACATGTTGTGATGATTTGATATTATTTCACAAAATGCTCTGACGACAGCATCCAACGGAACGCTTCAAATTGTTATTGATATATACGAAATAATATTTGGTAACTCGGAAGTTGAAACAGGTATCCGTCACATAGAAACTGTAACTAATATTAATTAACGAAATGACACCAGGCCTGACATTACTAATCTGCTAATAGTGGATTTGATTCCAAGGTTGCCTGTGAGCCTTGGTTCCTCGGCATCACATCCTCGAGGGTTTCACCAAAGTAAACAACGTCACAACATGCGTTACCTCATGCCTACTCTCCCCATTGAGCTGACGCCCGTGATATACATGAAAAAATGCTCAAAGCGATTTTAATCCCAAGAACATCTTGGGAATATTGACAATATCATAACGTGCAAGCACAAGGGCCGGTTGTTTGCCGAATAGCGATTTTAGAAGAACATACTCATTTCCTCGAATGACAAAACACAGCCGATGAAGATGTACGCCACTTCAAGGTTAGTAGAAATCTAGAATCGTCGTCCTGGGGAATTCTGTAAGAACAAAAGATGGAGGAACATTAAGATTAGGCTTGATGAGTAAGTGTCTGAGACAAAACCTAGCACTGGCATTGTTTAAGTCATATATCAAAGTAGAAATGACACGAAGAAAATTGAAAACAGCAGCAGTCCATCAAAGTCAAGACCATACATATCTCCAACTTTCTTTGAAAGGTATTTTAGAATGTTTCAACCCCACCATTAATCGTGATCAAGGTTATTTCGCATCTCCTCGGCCTAATACCACCCTAATTAAAAATAATCACCAGTAATCCGCACATACATCACTTCCTTTTTGTATATTATAATCACAATTAATCACTGTGTACATCACCCTACTCTCTTCAACTTGACAACTGCGTTAGTGCCTACACCGAAAGGTCGCACTCATTGCAATAGAGCAGTTGACTGTCCATAGAACTTCACTGTCTCTAACTCTATTAATAAACAACAACAACACAATGATTATGAAACACGGTAACATAATAACTGCATATACGTCAATTCCAGAAATTTGTGATGTAGACAATGAATATTGTCAAGATATACTTGTAACATTAATATCGTTCTTGGTGAAACAAAAGCAATTCAAAATATATCATGAACTATATTTTTAAATACTATTTTCCTATCAAAATATTTAGTTATCGAGCTGTAGGCAATAAGTTACATTGTCCTCATCAACATTTGCAATAATTCACGTTGCTGGCTGCCGGAGTCACTAGCGTATCTGTGACATGGTTAGAAAGGTAATATAAGTGTTTAGTCAGAGTGAGTGAGTGAGTATATTTAACGTCACATCGGCAAGTATCTCAGCTATATCGTGACGAAAACAAGTTATACAATAAAAGTGAAATGAGAACATTTGACATTGAAATGGAATGTATGTAACGTTATAAAACCCTATCGACGAAGGACAGTAAAGCAACTAGAATATCACAACCACAAGTGTGGAAAGTTAAAGCTGATAGCACTATTTGGACAATACAATGTAAAAACAGGCTATAGATCGCCAACACCAGAAGGTGAGATCACCATACCAGGACCATGGGGACTTACACAGTACCTTTGCTACCTGCATGGACCCTAGTTGGATTTATATCATCCCTTCCAGCTGCTGGCGATTGTAGAAATGTTAGCCAACATTAAAAATGCCAAGAATACTACGTTTAAAAATCCTGGCAAGTTTAAATTGACTTTGAAAATTTTGGAATTACGTACCCTCTCAGGAGGGACAATAATTTTACAATACTTCAACCCCCCTTGAGGATACAGCCACTGACAATCTAAGGTTGTTTAGTCAGAGGTGGTATTCTTATTGTAGGTTTACTTAAGGATACGGAAGAATGCTTTTACATTGTCATTTGTGTTTTCTTAGTCCTTTACATTGAAAGTTAAATTATCTGTTCTTGGAAAACCTAGGAAAACGAAGGATTCTGACTACCATGAAATAAAATATTTCCAGAAATATCAAATATACAGATATATCAAATTATATAAAACGTATAACGGAGTCCCTATAGTTTTATGGGACATGTTCTACCAGTGTATGTGGATTACAGTTGTATTAAAGGAGGGCATACCTATTCTTGTGATATACTAGAATTGTAAATCGAGTCTGCTTTCAACAGACGGTAATTACTATAAAATAAATGTTTATTTTTGGCTTTAATCGTTCCTTGGAAAACAGCTCACACGAGACGTGGCCAGTTTGATGCCTGTTGGAATGGGTCTGTTTCTGTTTTGCTATACATTGAACACATCAGATGTGCAATAAATAAATGGGGCTGACATTATATATCTATATGTTACCATTCACAATAATATGTTGTTATCCTTGTATTTCGACATACGGGCATGAATTGTAACCTTGTTAGCTTTGGCTGCTTGTCGCCTATCACTTCATAAAATGAAAACCCCATCAAAGCAACGAAGCAAACTACGCAATACTGACTAGATCATTTGCCACAGACACATAAATCATTCCATGCACATTTCAGTGTCGTAGGTCTGTCTGGGTATATAACATCCTCCCCTTAGTACATCGTGTTGAAATGTCAACCGAAACATGTACGAATGTATTAGCGTTCCGGAAAGTTTTAGCTGGACAAGTGACAGTGCTATCAATTTTAACAATCTCACGAGTATTGACTGGCATTATCAAGCAAATACGTTTGGATCGATAGGCGGTGGGAGCCTCGTGGGGAAAGCGTTCACTCGTCACACCGAAGACTCGGGTTCGATCCCGACATGGTACAATTTGTGAAGTCCATTTCTGGTGTCTCCTGCGCGCGATATTGCTGGAATAATGCTAAAAGCAGTGATGAAACTTAACTCAATTCCCATCAGATATGATTACCGTCTATTTCACTATTTCCACATTGGTGCTGATCAACAAACCGTTATGTCCCCTTTCTTTTACACATAACAACATAATAGGTATCTTAATCAACGTGTTTGAATGTTGGTATGCAAATAACACACCGCCACTATTCTGTATTATTACAGAATATACATTGCCATTCAATGGACTATTCCCGATTTGAGTTATCCCCAACCTGCCAGACTCCGTAAGACAACACAAGAGAGGATAAAGCATTGTTGAGACTTGCTAGGTGCCGCTCAAGGGATTCGAGCATATTGTTAAGACAAGCGAGCAGCCATTCCTGCAGGACCGTCACCTTTCACTTTTCCGGATGAGAGTTGAATATTTTTTGTATGTGGGTGTATGGTCATACACGTGTCTAGCGACAAAGGAACACATCTATTGTTTACTGCAATATCCAAGAGACGGTTCCTTTGGGAGGGGCCAATCATTGAATGGATATGCATTTCCTTGGTTTGCAAAGATTGACCTCATTATCATCCGTGGTAAACCCTAAATGTGCCCTCGGTATCAACAGGAGATTCATAAGAGGGCTGTTGTCCCAATTTGATAACCATCCTTTAGCCACAAGACCCATCTTTATGGATAACAGTGCGTCACTACTTCATTATAGTGTCCCCTTGGTAGTAACCGACGTCACGACGCATGTCAGTTGTCACTGCCTAGTAAGTCTCCTATAGCACCCTGTTTCTTGGTTTGCAGTTACTTCACTCGGCTAACATCACTGGTGGAAACATTACGCTTAACTCTTTCGGCGGAGGCACCCTTGAAGAGCAACCTCCTCGTAGGGGGTGCTGGGTAACGCTAATGGCTCTTTATCCCCGTGTGGACCCGGGGCATACTGAAGTCCACAGCACCCCATTGCTGGTCGTAACACCAATTGGGCAATCTGTTTTCCGTGGGTTGCGCCCCTGTGTCGTCAGGACGGGACCCGGGAGTCTGGTGGTTGAGGGCACGGAACCAGGACCAGGTGTTCCTGTTGCCCAACACACCACTTCGACCCTTACTTCACTTAGACGGGTGGTGAATGGGCCCGACTCTATCAATCGGCTGGTCAAGTCAAGCCCTAAATGGTGAGAATTTTGCACATCTTCATCATTGTGTCTCTTGGGTTTTCGATTTAAAAAATATGAATTACTGATTGCATTACATTGCCTAGAGTCCTATACCAGAAGGCGGTGGCTCATGGGCCAATCTGGTAATGTCAACCTCTAAATTCCGTATGTCTCAATATACCTGTTATGGGCAGAACCAGCCGGGCAGTTCTTTTATTTGGTTGACCCAATTATGGCTTTTCATGTTGTATTTGTCGGAATATAACACCCTTGTAACCCTGGGTGTTGTAGATAGTTACCTGCAACATCGTCCATGTTGACACTCGATGACGGGTAGCGATCGAGGGTGTTGAATACTATTCGCATGCCATGTCTCAAAACCAAAATTCTGGTTCTTTGAAAACTAATATATAAACGTCGTCATGTAGAATCTTTGTCTTCTGATGAAGAAGTTTGTCCAGATGTTGCTAAATCTTGGCCAAAGTTTATTGTGATGCTTATTACTTATGTTTATATTCCAAGCACACAATGTTTTAATTGCCAACACTTTGGTAATGGTGCCAAGTTTTCCACTCGTTTTTTTTATCTGTGTCCGTTGCAGTGGGGCTCATAACAGCTCAGAGTGCACTAATGAAATCAAGTGTGCCAACTGTGTTGGACAGTATTTAGCATCATCCAAATCCTGCCCCAATTTTAAACATCTGTCTAAACACAAACAACTGACACAAACAACTGTTTCATCTTATTATGCAGCAGTATCTTCATCTTGTCCTGTTAAAATTTCACAGCAATCCGTTTCATGTCAGACAGCGATATCTTGGGTGACAGATACACAGGTCACACTTGATAAATCTGTCTCATCCCAAATTGTCCAAAAAACCTCACCAGAACCACGATCTGTGCCATCATCTGACCAGGAAAATGAGACAATTCAACTGTCAAAGTAGTAAGCGGAAAGCAGTTAAAGAAAAGCAAAACGCTAAAGCATTTAGATGTCCCCTTCTTTGGAAGCCCCTGTTACGGTTCACAACCCATTTTGAATCACTTCATATGGACGTCACTCCATCACAACATGGGAGCTGGGAGCTGTCATTTCCACACATTCGAGATCCCTAGGTGAGACTCCATGAATGGCTCCAAAAATTTGATTCAATTGGAATTGCAGAGGACTCAAGAGAAATATTATATAAGAGATACACTTCTTAGTACAAGATTTTCAGCCATCAGCACTGTCTTCAAAGAGACATATCTGAAACCAACTAATAAAATTTGATTTGAGACAATACAACTGTTATCATACAATACAACTTTGTAATATGAATATCATAGATGACGAATATTATCTACTTCTTATATGTCCCATTTTATTCAAGAATAAGAGAAAATATCTGTCTAATTATTATATTACCCAAAACAACAAAAATATTGCTCTACTGAATTTGCACAGTTCTCTAATTCTACGAAATGTATCAAAGCATTTATATTCAATGCTTTAAACTATAGAAAACTATCATGTCTTAGAAGTGTGTCATGCAATATCCACGTTAAGGATTGCTTATATTCTACCATGCACAATGTAATTGTATTACAACTGCTGATTCATCGTCATCTCGGTGGAATTTTAAAACTAAATTGGCAACTGTATGAGGTGTGTGTGATTAAAAAACACCTGACCGTTTTGAAATTACCGAAGATCAAATTAAGCTATTTTCATATCAGCCCGAAAGTGTAGGAAGGAAACCAGAATATTATTTTCGGCGACATCCTACAGTCCATAATTTAGATAAAGTAAAAGTTTCAAATCCCACGGCTCGTCAGCATCTAAACAAATAGCGTCAGTCTTGGCGAAATTATGTTTCCAAGATAAACTTCCGCACACCAATTTCCAAGGTGTGGAACATGATACAAAGGATAAAAGGCAAAGGTTCCAAATCTACTGACAGTAGTCTGACATTGCTAATAAGCATGGTGAAACTCTCGCCAAGCATTCGTCTTCATCCAAATATGTCCTGAGTTTTAGAAATACCAGAGAAACAACGAGATAAGAAAAGAATCAACTCAGGCAATGGGTGAAGACTATAATGAATTATTTTTCGTTCCATGAGCTACATATCGCCCTTGAGCAAGCTCATGATACACTATCAAAGCTCTTGAAGCATTTACCTGAATCATGTTTGGAAACACTTCTAAATAGTTTGGATACAATATGGAATTTCCCAACTTCGTGGCGTAATGCCATTGTATTCCCTATTCAAAGCCTGGCGCGGATCATGCTTGATCCGTCTAATTATAGACCAATCTCTTTAACGAGATGTGTTTGTAAACCATGGAACAGATGGTAAATAACAGATTAATTTGGTTTCTTGAGAACCAATAACCATTTAACAAACATTCAATGTGGTTTCAGAAAAACCCCGTAGTACCATTGATTATTTGGTACGTGTAGAATCCTTTGTTTGAATGTTATAGTAAAATATACAACATGCAGTATCGATATTCTTTGATCTTGAGAAAGCATACGATACCTGTTCTGGAAGCATGGCATTTAAGGGATTTACTTGATTTTTTGATTTGAAGGGTCGTTTTTCTCTTTTATGTTTTAACAGACAGACAATTTCAAGTCCGAATGGGTTCAACCCTGTCTGACCATCATGATCAAAGGTGTCCCACAAGGCAGCATTTTGTCATTCACACTGTTTAGTATCAAAGGTTTTAAATGATTCAATCGATGGGTCACTTTTTGTGGATGATTATAATATTCTTGTTGAGGGTATTATTTTGCATACTATTGAACGGCAATTGCAGTTGTGAATAATAAAATGAATAAATGAAAGCTTCTTGAAAAGAGCTTTAAATTTTCTAAGTCGAAACGAATTGCATACACTTATGAAGAAAATATAAAGACCCAGAACTGTTTTTAAATGGCACTCCCATCAAAGTTGTCAAGGAGGCCAAGTTCTTGGGTCTAATTTTCGACTCCCATTTAACTTTTCTTCCGCATATCAACTCCTAAAACTACATGCCTAAAGGCACTCGATTTATCAAAAGTCGTTTCTAATTCAAAGAGGGAGGGATTAATCTACCCTCCCTACGCGTATGTAGATCACTGGTCCACTCGAAGCTTGATTATAGCTCCACCGTATGTGGTGGAGCCCGCAAAAAACTACCTACAACTATTAGAGTCTGTCCACCCACAAGGTCTAAGACTTGTCTTGGATCCTTCAGAACTTCTAACTGTCTCTACGTCGAGGCAGATGAACCATCTCTTACACAATGCTGTATACAATTATGTTTACAATATATAACAAAACTATATTCTAACGAATCTAACCATGCATTTAACTGTGTCTGCATCTCTCCCCACTATGAGGATTTTAAACACGAAGAAATCTTCCTCTTGTTCCGAGAATTAAACCATTCATTTCTGCTGCCGGCATTGAGCTGTAAAATATATCTCCTTCCCGTCTTCCCTCCTTGGCAATTGGGTTAGGCCACACTTTGACTTTAACATTAACCACATTTAAAAAATCAGAAACTAATTATATAAAGAGATCCCTGCTACTGGCCAATACGACATCGTCCTCTTGTCTGTTTACCCAGACACGTTGGCATTTTCTGGCCGATCCTGCTGCCAAGGCAGCACTCAACAAACCAGTAACACCACTTCTTATTCCATACACTGATTATAAAGCTGCCATTAGATCTTATGTCCATGAGACACCCAAGTAGTAGGCATAAATAGGTTACATGCAATAAAACCTTATATTGGTTATACCTACTTGATCAGCTTCCCTCAATTGCGCAGATCGATGCTCATGCTGTTGATCACTGGGTTGTCTGGTCGAGACTCGATTATTTACAGACACTTGTTTGTCAGGACAGTCAATTCTCAAGATAACGTGCAATGGTGTACACATTTTCCTGTCTTTAACACAAGTCTGTCCCTATGTAAAAATTAACCCCAACATTCTCAGACATGTTTTAAAGAGGAGAAGAATGTTGGCTGTTGAAACATGGCCTCTTGTATATGATGTTTTTGTACATCTTCAGCAAATTCCTTTTATCAAGTTTTCAAATGATATTTGTAAGTAAAATAGTGTCAAGTAAAATAGGTTAAGCACTATTAAAATGACCCTAAAGCAGACCAAAGATGAACCTAAATCTACCCCTGTATACAAGACTTAAATTGTAACGTGAGAATATCAAAATAGTGTAACTTAAATTTAATAATGCTGCATGACTATAGCAGAATGTTCATGGTTATCCTTGCTAACGTTTCCTATAAATTGTACCCTATCAACGCCAGGCAAAACTCTCGATCATCTTCCCAAACAAATTGTTGTAGTAATTCATACAGCATATAAGGCAAATTAATGTAAATTTTACATTTGAGAGACGAAGACCCCATCAAATTACTGAAGTACTTGAATGGATAATTTGACACAAACATTATATCATTCCATGCTCATTTTAAGTTCTGTTAGTCCGTCTGGGCTTATGTTAAAATGTAACATTTTACGAATGCATTAACGTGCCAGAAAGTTATAGCCTGCACAAATGACAATGCTATCAATTAAAACATTAGTGCTGACTGGCCTTATTAAACAAATAAGTTGCATTGATAATATTTGTTACAAAATAGAAGGATTACAGAAAATCCCATCAGACGTGTAGCTCAGTTCAAAAAAATGCCTTTTGTAATTGTGAATTAAGATGTCCAAAAAACTGAATGTGTAAATTCAAACGTATACACTGCTACCACTCCACACTTTAACCACTAGGCTATCCACCACCTTACAACCTGGAAAAGGGTCTTGGTGGTTTTTGAACATTTCAGCAACAAGAGGGATGACTAAAAAAAATCTAGCTTTACGTTAGGCACTCAAACCGGAAACTGGTGAAAATTAATCATTTCGAATTTGTATAGCTCGGTATTTCTTCGTCACAAAGGACAGTTCCTCCTACAGCTACAGAGTACTTCCATGTTTACTGTTTGATCGGGAAGATGATGTGAGAGGTCATACCTTAAATAGGCATCGGAGGACCGGCTTGATATAATATGTTTGAGTTAAAACTAGAACATGTTCCACTGTCCACTAATTTTGGTATGTAAATATATGGCAATTCCGCAGAAATCACAGAGTATAATGTTTAAACGCTTACTTTATAAATATTCTGAATATTAAAGATGTTAACATAGACGAAGATTTTATGTCCTTTGCCAAACAGTATATGTTGAAAAATGAATTTATATTGATTGATGATGACTCCGCTCAAGCTGGATTCCGCTCCAGGCTATTCAACTGTTGATAATGTTTTACCTTACAGGCTTTAATTCAAAAATACTTGTCCAAGTCTAAGGGTCGATTTCATTGTTTTAATTGTTGATTTTTATAAAGCATTTGATTGTGTAAATAGAGATCTATTATGGTATGTTCTTTCTCAAAACGATATCCGTGGTAAAATGCTTTCAATGGTGCGTGATATGTACACAAATCAATTTCAAGCTGGAAACTGTCAAATTCTAGCATTCTCAGAATATTTCAATTCCTTGAGTGGTGTACGACAAGGATATACTCAGTCCATTATTATTTAGCATTGTTTGTAAAACAACTTGAAGAGGATCTTACATCGTCTGGACGAAAGAGGTATTTTGTTGAGCAGAATTTCTGGAGCTCTTTTTTTATTATTCTATGCTGATGATTTATGTATATTTTTCTGACACAGTTATAGGTTTACAAAGACAGATTAATATTTTATCCAAATTTTGCACATAATGGGGCTTAAAGGGTTAATTTTATTAAAAAACAGAGATAATTGTTTTTCGCAACGGAGGTATAGTGAAAAGAAGACTGAAAAGTGGATGTTGAACCATGTGAAGTTGAAAACTACATGCTATTACAGCTATCTGGGTATTTTATTTTCCACCAGACTATCTTGGTCAAAAGCAGTCCAGACTCTCGTTCCTGAAAGCTAATAAAGCCCTTTTTCCAATTAAACAGCTTCACTTCATAAAATGAAAATCTTTCTACTCCTACTGTCTTATTTCAAATGTTTGATACAGAAATTAAGCCTATCTTATTATACTGCTCAGAAATATGGGGTTTCAAGAGTGGCTAATTCTAGAAAGATTTCATGTAAAATACTGTAAATATGTTCTTTTGTGTTGGTATTACTACAACAAATGTAGCTGTTTTATCTGAATGCGGTCGTCATCATGTATGTTGTGATTCTATAGGTAAGATGTGTTAAGTACTGTAGGTGTAAATTATTAATTATGGAAGAGACTAGATATCCAAAACAAAACCTATATTATAAGTTAAAAGAATGGGCTGATATTAACCATAAGTCAAGTGGGTAACTGGGAGTGAGGGAAATTGATTTATATTTATGATTTCTGCCATGTGGAGTTTCAAAATATTGTTAACACTTGATTTATTTTTAAAACAGTTCTCTCAACGAAAGTTAAAAGATTGTAACATCCAGTGTATATTTTCTATGGTTAATGAACATTCTAATGTATAGTTCTATTCATGTGTAATAAAAGTACGTTTAATATGGAATCATACTTGTCAACATTATATAACAAAGATTTAAGAAGATTTTTATCACTTTTAAGAATTGGTGAATTAAATATTATGAAGAATACAGGCAGAAGAAATAATATCCCAAGATGAATTAAGATTTTGTCCATTTTGTAAGTACATTTTAGAAGATGAGGTTCATTCTTATGTTTATTTGCCCAACAATAAGGATGATTTGAGAACAGGATATATGTTAAATATTGACTGTAACATGAAACTCTCTCTCATTCGCCTTCTTCAAAATGAAAATAGCAATTATTTATATATGTATGCAAATTATATTAAGGAAGCGTTTATGCTGACGTAGCGCATTATTATTGTGAATATATAGAAATATGTTCTAGTTATTATTGCATCATACCTTTGTATTGTAAATATATATTGTACATGGGCCTGTGGCCTTTCTACTGAATAAAGTTATATATAACAAACCGGAAACTGGGTGAAAATTAATCATTTCGAATTGTATATTCTCAGTGAATTCTCAATCGTCACACAAGGACAGTTCTTTTCAACAGCTACAGAGTACTTCCATGTTTACTGTTTGATCGGGAAGATGATGTGAGAGGTCATACCTTAAATATAGGCATCAGGAGGGAGTTCAGCTTGATATAATGTAAGGCTTTGAGTTAAAACTAGAACATGTTCCACTGTCCACTAATTTTGCGTATGTAAATATATGGCAATTCCGCAGGAAATCACAGAGTATGTGTTTATTAGTTATTACAACTATCCCACGTAACTTTGGCATGGTTTAGCACATCTATCTAAAACTACCCGACTTGGTATAGCGACCTGGACTGGGTACATGTAACAGAAAGTATCTTGCTACTTTCCACGGATTACCCAGGTTTCTCATATCCGATTCGTAACATTCAGTTTGTGACATGCACATCGTTTATTTTAGGCTCATATATGAGCTGAAATACCTCAGAATTTGGTTTGTTAAACACACTTTACTTTGAAAACATATCCCGCTGAATATGCAGAAAAGTACACAGATTCTTTTCAGGGGGAGTGGGTGTTGTTGGAGGTCATTTCATTCAGACTGGACGTCCTGCATCTCCACTGGGAACTGTCACATAGTTTTGTTCACATGTATTTGACACCATTGAACCCAGCATGTAAAATACATCAAGACAGGGATATCACGCTGGAAGAATTACACATCTGGAGACTGATGTAGAGGTGTCCCTTACAAAATCTATTGACACGCAGTTGCCTCAGTTGAAATCTCTAGTTCTAGGTTAATCAAATATCACCAAGAATCACAATCCAGGATGCCATATTTTTCCTATGATGATCGTTTATAGCACAAAAGCATATCAGTAATCCCGTGAGTGTCACTGGTGTCTTCAGGATGGCTGTGACTTCATTCGTGAAAGTTCACACCATTGATGACCACGGAAGGGCACGGACCTGTTTCTTCTTGTGATGAAACAAGAGAAGCTTCTTCACCTGCACAGGGATATCAAGGTGGTTCTGAATTCACTACCGATCATACAGTAGAAAATAAAATTAGTAGGCACTGTTAATAATTGTCGTAGAAACTGTAAAACGGGTGACCTCTAAATATATCTGATGAGACGCCAAGTCTTGCCTTAACAAATTTGTAAACGACACCCACAGGGCCATTGAGTGTGCGATAAAGACATTACAGTTATTACCAAGGAACAAGGCATGTCATCTAAGTACTCTGCTGTGTCGCCTGTCAGGTGATCTACACTAGTCATTGTGACGTGTTAATGATCTCATCTTGCATCCTGGAACGACCAAGGTAACATTACCAGATGACAGTAATTAATTATGGGAAGGAATACATAAAGTAGAAACTGAGGGTACTTGTGTAAAATTCGAGATATTAAAGAGTAAGGACGAACTGGATAAAATTTGTCCCTAGGAAAGAATAGATTTACGTTGGTAACAGAGAAAACACCACAATAGCTATGAGCAACTTGTTCTGAACAGATCCACGCTAAGTTGAGAATCATTTTGCAGCTGATTGTATCTCCTCACAAAAGGCGAAATCAATGCAGTCAGATATGTTCCGAATGAACTGTAGTAAACAATGAATTATATACAAAGAAACACCTGTTAGAATTCAAACACCAGTCCTTCAATCCTAGGACACCAGTCATTCAGATGTACGAGGGTGATATGCTGTTCAATATCCACAACATTGAGATTATCTCAGCAGCCATTAATGACTTTGAATTTCAGTTTGGAGAACATACGCATTGGGTTGCCAATGAAATACCAAGGTAAGCACAGCACAGTCCGATATAGATCATCAATTTCACGATGTGTATGGGATCCATGATGATTGATGCACTGGCTTGATCATCTCCACGAGCTATACTCCTAGTTGTTGTTCCTTGGAATAAATACATAGTATGCTTAAGTTTAGTGGCATATAATGTTCTGCTTCCCACAAGTGATAACATTTGTAGTACATGATACATTGGGTTATGTATCCTGAAGATCATCCTTTATACCGTAATATACTTCGCTGGCGAAATGTGAATATTTATTTTATCTAAGTCGTAATGAGGGATGGGATATTGGATTAGCCTGCCGACTCTTTATTAACAGCTTCGGTGGTGCCCCATCGACAATTGTTGAGTGTGTTGCCCTGTACGTATATATTAGCTGCAGGTTCTTCAGGTATATAAACATTCCCTCTCTTAACACTGGATGCCACTATCCCGCAATATTCGATGACCCTGTATCTGACGCTATTATGGAGCAATGTAATTTTGGAAAATAATTCTAGCAGACTGTACTCATTGTAATATTTTACACCTGTAGGACAACGTTATTTAGAAAGTTTGAAGTTTATCGCACCACGGAAATCCTTATAACCTTCATCTCTTTAATACGTATAATATAAGAAACAATAGCAGGCAATGATCATGACAAACGGTATGATATACTATGCATATACCATACTATACTTTTGCTATACTATACTTTTCTATACCATACCATATATGCAGACATCATTGAAAACGCACCAGTCTAAAATTGTCATATTTTCATCAAGATGGTTCAATGACAATGATATTAGATATAACTAACATGAAGTCGAGGGCATGTCCGGTTGAAAAAATGCTTTAGAAACAAATTCCTGTCCATTATGACTATTAATTCCCAAAATGCATCAACATGCAGCCACGCCATGAAAAGCGCGAATTTCATTCTGAAATCAGCATACTGACTGTGACATTAAAAGCAGATTGTATGAGAGTCTATTCATATTGCTTCACTAACGATTGTAGAGCGAGGGACAGGATGCCGGGGTTAACACCTCACGAAAGAACGATGCACTAGGCATGATTCAGGTTGGCACCAGCAGCAGGGATATTGCTCAACAACTTGGACTTAGCCCACCATCGTTAGGCTTCATAGACGACATCAGTGGCAGGCAGCATCCGTGACCAACCTTCAATGACCTTGGCAACAACGTGTTACGACGTTCAATCAGGATCGCCATATTGACCTTGTCCATATCGGTGATTGAACACTGCCGGCCTACCAGGACTGCTGCCGCACTCGTTCAATGTTGACGTGGGGTCATCAAGCGCTGAGCTCAAAAAATACGACGCAAATCCTACACGCTACAGGGCTCCATGCTCCCGTCACTCACGTTGGACCAATTCTGACTGACGAACACCGTAATGAGCGTATACAATGGGCTAGCAGGCATTTTTCTGGTAAAGGTTACAACAATGGCGTGAATTGTGGTAGTCACTGGCAGGTCACGTTTTTCATCTACGTAATGCTGACGTAATTACGTGTTTAGCGTAGACGTGGTGAACGTTATGCTGATGACTGTGGTGGTTCAGACAGACCTTTGGGTGGTGGGGTGTCATGGTCTGGGGTGGAATAAATTACAATCCTGGGACTGCCTTCATGTGTCACAATGAGGAGGTTAATGCCCTTTGTACCGTGAGCATATTCTTCAGAATCACATCGTATCTGTCTTCAATCACCACCAAGATGTCCATACTTTTTCCAACAGGTTGCGGGCACACACAACAAGACTTTCCATGCAATTATCTGGCCCAACAACAAATCAGGTTATTCATTTGGCCAGCACAATCGCCGAATCTTATCCCTAATGGAGCACTTCTGGGACGAAATTGGTCAAAGATCGTTAGCGACAACAGATTTGGAATCTCAGGAACAGAGGCTGCACTACTGCAGGGTGGAATGCCATCCTCAAAGAACTATATTCGGACGTTTATTGACTCAATGGGGAGACGTTGGTTTATTGTGTCAATCTGATGGCGGTCCTTTTACGATATTGACTTTGATTTGAACCTACGTGTGTTTGATCCCCTTTCTGACTATGGAACTATTTCAATGAATGAGCATCTTTCTGTGTTGTTATTTTACATCAGTCGTCCATCTGTTTATTGTATCCTCTAAAAAATATCAATTCCTTACACGCACTTTAAATAATCTGAACTTTATAAATTGGTGCGTTTTTATTGATGTTCGGTATATTAAGCAGTACTTTTGCAAGAACAAATGCCAGTCACCTCTAAAACAAGAGAACCTTAAAGTGTTTCAACCCAGATAACCATAAACTCTTGAGATGATATGATGACACACAGATTTATCGATGGCGCTTTTCCTCTTGGTACCAAACCCTCAAAATTTGATGGTATATGTCAAACCCACAACACCACTTACAGATTCAGTTTCTTTTATATGAGTTTGTAAATCTAACAGACTGTGTAAAACAACGGTAAATTAAAGGAAAACAACAGTGACAAGCAGCAGTTGAACATGATTGAAAGAAGCCGTTTTAAGGCTGCGGACGAACCAACATTCAGGATACGAGAATTCTTTACATTTTGTCATCTGCCAGTTTCATGTGTTCAGGTCATTTCGATGCCAACATGTAGTTGTTTGACATTTGTGGTTTCACACGGTGTTTTCTGGGTATTCTGAGAGCAGTTCCTTGCTTATGTTTAATAGCAACATTTTTGTTTTGAGAGTTCGTGGAAGAGAAATGTGTTTGCATTCGTGGTCTAAAGATTCGCCCTAATGACAAATCATGAGAAGTTTATTTGTTAGTTGATAATGTCTTTAAAACACCTTTTGTTTTGTTCGTGTATTTCGGCTATGATTTGTTATTGGGGTTAGGAATATTATATATCACCAGACATGTACCTGTGTATTAACCTCATCATTATTATTGCAAACAGTGGGACTTCGTTAAGGTCCTTGAAGGAAAAACTATGCCTGTGTATTATCAATCCAAGGAAATGAACCATTACTTCAGCCAGCTCATTCTATTAAGATATCAGTTCAACGCGTTGGGCAGTTTTTCCTTATGTCCACTTGAGAAGTAGCAGGGCTATTTCCCTGATTTTGAATGAACTCCTTTTTTGTGCAAAACATGATGCCAGCGAGGCTTGGACCAGCATCCTACTTTGAGGTCCAGTAGTGGGCTGGCCTTTCTATGTAGATACATTTTTTATGCCTTCAAACTGTTTAACAGAATAAAAGATGTTCACAATGTTTTGGATTCATTATATTTACTTGTAACAGTTTCTTAATATGACACGGAAATGGGATTATCTGCACTGGGAACAGAAATACAGATCAAGGTAACTCATCCAGCGTGTACCCCGGTACTGGAAGGTACCTGGGCAAATGTTGAAATGTATGCGTGCAGAATGGCCCAACACCCTGGGACATGCGTCAGAACAGATTCTCAGGAATCGTGACAAAGAAATGAAAACTCAACAATACCACAAAGCACAATAGAAGTACTGGCTAACTGTGGGCGGCATACGATATATGTTCTTGTGACACACTAAAATCCTGTAAACTACGGAACAAGCGGGTAGATGACAGATGTCAGTTCTGTTAGCAAATATTTTGCTTTTCATGTGGAATTATGGAGGCATTTGGTGTTGGCATGTACGGTCTTCAAATTACATTAATATGACACTAAACCCTATCATGTCAACTTATATGTCTTTGTGAATATGATATTAATTATACTTTGTACGTATTAGTGTCGGTGGTGGGTATATTTAGTTTAGGCAGTAGTAGTAGTAGTAGTAGTAGTAGTAGTAGTAGTAGTAGTAGTAATGAGATTTTGCCTACGGTAAAAGTTGTAATGGAATCAGGACTCAATGTCCTCATGACTTCATGTGATCAGATGGTACATGTTCTATAGGGTGTGTCTGGCGATGAGTATCAAATATAGAGACATGGACGGATGGGGTGTGGTAAGTTTTGTCCTCACTTTGCTTATCCCATA